>NC_083701.1:9277500-9902500 GCF_033118175.1 Dama dama | reverse complement strand
CTGCCCAGGTGAGGAGGGGAGGTCTGAAGCTCAGAGGCTGTTTGACTGTGGGTTTCCCCTTCCCTGGTAGCTGAGACGGTAAAGCGTCTGCCTGCAATGCCGGGGACCCGTGTTCGATCCCTGGGTTGGGAAGATCCTCTGGAGGAGGGCATGGCAACCTCCTCCAGTATTCTTGCCTGGAAAAATCCCATGGACAGAGGAGCCTGGTAGGCTACAGTCCATGGGGTTGCAAAGAGTCGGACATGACTGAGCGACTTCATTCACTTCACTTTTACTTGCCCCTGCAAGCAAACCCTGAGAGGGACGTGGCTGTGGGTGACTGAAAGGGAGATGAACTCAGGAAGCAGGAGGGAGGGGAGAGGGAGGCAGGGGAAAGGCCAGGTCAGGGGTCTTGTGGGGGCTGCTGCTGCTGGAACCTCAGAGCTGTAGGCAGAACACCTCCCGCCATCGTCCCTCTGAAAGATGGGAGCTGGGGTCTCTGTCCACAGGCTCCTGCCCCCTGCTGGCCGAGGGGGTCATCAACATCCCACACTTCTGAGCTGCACTGCCCAGTGACCTCCCTCAGTTTCAGAGAAGGCCCCGGGGTAGGGTGCAGGAAAGCATGGGACCCGCCCCAGAAATGGGGGGCTGCTGTCAGGAGGTGACCCGGAAACGTCCACCAGAGCTGCAAGCAGAGGCCAAGGGGGTGAGGCAGTTCTCAAAGGGCCAAGCTGGCTCCTGAAGTTAAACGGTCAAAGATGGAAGGAAGAGGGCCCTGGTCTCTTTCTCATTCCCTTCAATGCTCCTCCCCCCAACTCCAGGATCTATTATGTCCCCACTGCACTGCAGGGGACTAGCAAGCACAAAGGATCCTGTGATCCAATAAATTAGAAAAAAAATCAATTAAACAGGTTTTACTACTGCAGGACTTCTCAGGGCCTGTAATGTACTAATATGTCCTGTGGGTCTCTCAGTTTTAGCAGTGAAGTCCAGCCTTTCTCGAAAGATTTCAACCACAGAACTGTTTAGTTGGTTCGTTTATTTTTGCAAGGGCATCAGGGTACAAGGAAGACACTTGGAATGTTTATCCAATGGGCCAAGTCCAAGCTTCTGAAAACCCTCTGTGACCCAGCCCTAGAGAACCTTCTAGAAGCACGTGTGGTTTTCTGGGTTCACGGTGGACTCTCACATCTCCATACCTTTGTTTGTGCCAGCCACCCTGCTCGGATTAGGCTCCTAAATCCACACCAAGTATGTCTGCCCAAAAAAGCTGGCATCCTCTCGACTGTGTCAAAGTGTCTCCCAGATGTGCCTAAACTCTGGGAAAAACTAGGGGTCAGACATCTGGATACCAGTATATCTATATCTTTGGCCAGGCTTCTCTGTCTAGCTGTGCAAAGATAGCCACGTATCAGGTTTGCAGAAAATAAAACAAAACCGAGACACAGGGTAAATGTGACGTAAGTCTATGACACTCTGACACTGAGACAGCAAATTTCAGCCCAGACAGACTCATCCACAAGTGTCATGGCAGGGTCTGAGGCTGTTTCAAATAAGGAGGACACGATATACGTGCACAGGATAACCACCTCTGGTCAAACAGAGGAAAGCAACTCTTCCCATGAGGGCCATGTTACGGGAGACATTAGATGAGCAGAAGAGAAAATGCAGCAACATCAGGAAAGAAGCCAGCCAGGATGGTGGAGGCTGAGGGCCAGTCTCATCTCTCCAGAAGGGACAGGAGGGGAACGAAAGCTGGAGCTCTCTCATGATCCTAGAATCATGAGACTGTTCCATAGGAAACACTCCTGTTCTGGTGGGGCCTGGGCTCCATATGCTAGGATCGCTCTAAGTTGGCAGGGACCTCAGAATTTGAACACTGTCAATCTCTAAGTGACCTCCCTCATGCCCTGCCAACACACACACACACACACACACACACACACACACACACAGACTTCTGGTCAGCACTGGATAGGTCACCCTAAAGATGGAAAAGAAGTCAGCTTAACACATTATTGACCAGAGACGTATTAACACATCTTTTGTTATCTGAACATTATTGATCGGAGATGTTATCAATATGCTTTTAGAGAGTGATACAATTAACATCATCGTGTGAAGTTGTTAGAGCTTAAAATTGAACAAGGGTTCATTATACAACTTATATTACCATTATCATTCACATTTTGCTATGTTAGGTTTTTGTTCCAACTCTGTGTATATTATAAATCAAATTTATTACCATAAAATTTTCAAAAATGATGCATCATGAAGTTTTGGGTGAAGAAGAATTTTTTGGTGAGTTTTATGCAGATACTTTCTCTGACTATCTGAGCGACATATATACCAGTGTCTCAGAAGATGATAGTTCTTCAGAATATAGCTCTGATTCAGATGATGTGAATAGTAGACCAACAAAAAGACAAAAAAATCTCAGTGACTGATTCTGATACAGGAAGTGAAAAAGAAACACAGTGCTGGAGAATGCTCCTTTGCTTCTCTACATAAGAGTAGACTGAAGACAACACTTCACAAACCTTAGAAGACTTTACAGGTGTGTCAAGTGTAACTATTGAGTATAATGATGCACAAAGTGTTAGTGAAATAAAAGAATTAATTTTGGCTGGCCAGAATAAAAATCACCAGCCACAAGCACTAGTTTCTGCAAAAATCCCCTGGTCAATAATGAGTTAAGATGTGAAGGATAGACAAGGAAAAAGGAAGACAAAGGAAAGTTGGGGGTTTGATAGACTAAATGTTTGTTTCCTTTCAAATTCATATATTGAGTCTTATCTCTTGGTGTGATGGTGTTGGGAGTGGGGCCTCTGGGAGGTGAATAGGTCTTGGGGGTGGAGCCCTCATGAAAGGGATTAGCGCCCTTAAGGAAGAAAGAGACTCCAGAGAGCTCCCTTGCCCCTTCCTCCTTGTGAGGACACAGCAAGAAGACAGTGTCTATGAACCAGGAAGAGAACTCTCACCAGAAACTGACCCTGCTGGCACCCCAATCTCAGACTTTCAGCCTCCAGAACTGTGAGAAATAAATTTCTGTTATTTATAAGCTACTCTGTCTGTGGTACTCTGTTACAGCAGCTTGAACAGACTAAGACACAGGTAGAGAGTCAGGGAAGGAGGGCAGAGGAAGAGAGAAAAAAAATGTGGAAAAAATTAAGTAACTGAAAAGTTCTCCAAAATTGCATGTGTGCATACACACACACAGCCCCCTACCTGCATTCAAAATTCTGAGCACTAGACAAAAACCTCAGATTTCCAGCCTCAGCAGCAGATGGGAAGAAGAAAAAGGGCTTCAGCTGACAGTGAGGGTGGTACTGTCCTCGGTGTGAGGGAGCCTGCAAACCTGGCAACTTAGTCCCAGGTGATACAGAGGAAAATTGGCAGCTAGGATAGAGCAAGGGTCTAGCTCTTCCTCCGTGGGCTGGCCATTCACACCAAACAGGGCTGTATTCACTCCTGGGGGTCAGTTTTCAACAGGGCAGTGAGGAAGAAGCTGCAGCTCAGAGGGGAGGGTCTGTGATGCTAACAAGATGGGATGTAAGATGGGGTTGAAGCCACAAAGCACATCTTTCCTGAGGAAAGGAGACTCTGCTGGAGTGGAGAGGAGGAACAGAATGGCTGAACTCAAATATCTGAAGAGAGCCAGAGGAGTTAAGATGGAATGAATAACCCTGAGAGGTGGTGAGCACCCTGTGACTGGAGGTATGCAAGTAAAATCTGGGGTACCACGTAAAGGCTGCTGCGAAAGGAGATGGAGCAGCAGACAGGAAGGCATGTTCAGCCAAATGCTCCTGAAGGTTCCTTCCAGCCCTGATATTCTATGATCCTCTAACTTTAACTATTTCTTGGAATTTGAAGATCCAAGAGTCCTAAGCATCACTGCAGGCAGATTTCATCCTGTCTCTGTGTGATTTTAGTAAGATCTTCAGATGGGAACCTAGGGGTTCCCCCTAGGTGGGTTAGGGGTGGAGGTGGGTTCTATCCTGTGCCAACAGGGGTGTGCGAGAGCTTCCACCATCTCTGCTATGAAAATGCCTGCATCCAGATGGAGGGGTAACCGTGACACATCCCCAAAGCAACTTTTGGGTCAGGACACAGCAATGTGGGGTTGCCCTCCCTCAGAAGCGCAAAGTGCTAGATTCTTGCAGACCTGGGTGTTAGGATGGAATCTGCTGCTTACTCCCTGTGTGACTGGAGAAGGACTCAGAACCGTGAGCCTCAGTTTCCACCTCTGTAAATGGGCATCATGTGATCCTACAGAAGTAATTCTCAACCAGCAATGGTGTCGCACTTTCTAGCTCCACTGCAGCCAATTGGAATGCAATTGGCAATTGTGGCTTCACAGGGACTGGGGATGTTCAGTGTCCTCCAATGGCTGGCACCTTTGCATTCCAAATGCCGAGAGTACCCCCCACCCCCACCCCTGTGAAGAATCCCTGACCTGTGGACTCATTCTAAAAAGAAGCCACTGGGGCAGGAATTCAGTACCTGCTGGAGGGCTGAAGGGAGCATGAGAGGCGAGGCCGGCCCCCACCAGGTTCAGGGCTTCCCAGACGAATTGTGTCTGCTTAAAATTGCCTCCGAGAAACAATGCACCCAAAGAAGGGACCGAGGAGGCCCTGGGCTCGGGGTCAGGGCTCACCCAACATGCACAAGGGCTTCCTGGCAAACTTCAGTCGTCCCCGCCAGCCTTTGTATCGGCAGCAACAGCCGGCAGCCCAGATCCTCAAAGCAAACTCGGCTCCGAAGATGAAAATAGCAAATGTTTCCTGCGTGGAAGAACATATGGAGAGACGCTGATTAGCCGGGACCCAGTTGTCCGGAACCAGCGATTTCTGTTCTGAACTTCTGAAGAGTTGGATTTCTGTGGTTGCCGGTTTGATGGGCGGAGGGGTTAGGACAAGCTGATCACCTCCATTCAGGGCGGGGCAGCTCCTGTCTTCACTCTGATGTGCTAGCTGTCCCAAACATTAAGCCTTTTTTTCTACACTTTTTTTTTCCTAATGGATCATTTCTTACAAATTCCTTTAATGTACTAAAAAGCCCCTAAGAAGTTCAGTTGAGTTGAAAGGAAAGGAATTGATGGAATTGTCCACAAGTTGTCTGGCCCCTGGTATTGCTAAGTGTGGCCAGTGGTTATTGAACACAGCTCCTGGGCCAGGAATCACCAGAGGTATTTTATATTACCCTCATCTTATATTTTGAGAAACCAAGGCCAGGGAAGGAGTGGTTGAACAAATATTTCAAGGCCAAAAGTGGCCAAGAAGGAATTCCAGGCAGGTCATCAGGCTCAGAGCTCAGGTCCCCCAGGGTCAAACTGTGCTACTCTCCTCCCCCAAGACACAGAGCCTGCTCCCTTCCTCCCAGGCCTCCCTTGCTGATCAGACAGAGACACTCTGCTCCTTCTGTTTGGCGACTTCCCTGGGGCTCTTGGAAGTTTTCAATCCTTGAAACTTAGTTCCTGGAACCGGGTGGCTTCCCAGGAGTCACCTGCTCAGGTCTCAGCTCCAGACCTGCCCTGAAAAGGAACCTGCTGGTTTGGACCCCACGGGCATCACGCTTAGCTCATCAAATTAGGGTTTATGAAACAGCAAGACCCCCCTAATTGGGGGTGGGGGCTTGGCATCCTTCCCTTGTGCAGAGGGCAGGGCCTCACCCTAAACAGGTGGGCTGATCCTAACCAAGGTACGGTCATTCAAAGGGCCAGTTGGCCAGTGCTGTCCTGGGTCATAGCAGGAACTTCTTCCTGGAAGCCACCTCCTGGCTGGGCATGGATGCTGCACTCAGCCCATCAGTCTGTGCTCCTCGCCTTACATCTCTGCATATCGTAGGTGAGGATGGGAGGAAGCTGAGTCAGGGGAGTTAGGTAATTTGCCCACATGCGGGATACAGACCGGACAGTGAAAACGGACAGGGGCCCAGGAGGAAGGACTTGGAGTTTTCATGTAGAAATGGGATTTGGTACTTGGCCTTGAAGGAAGAGGTCTTCAGTGTTTAGGGAGGAAAAGCAGAGGCAGGGTTTTGAACCGAATGTGCCTTTGCGTTACCTATCAGAAGGTTCTATTGTTTAGCCAATGGGTCTTGGCTTCTGCTTTGACTTTGGTCGTGTCCCCTTTTCTCTAATCTGGAATAACACAGGCCATTCGCTCCCTGCTCCACCTGTGCACCCAGAAGACCTCATCAACCGGTTTGCCATTGCTTTCTCTTACTTCTGGACTTGGCCGGAGACTCCAGGAAACCAACAGCAGTTGTGGGGAAACCGCACCCAAGGGCCTCCTTGTCCTCACCGCTGGAGGGCCCACCAGAGCGCCTGCCCCAGAAGCACAGTGCCACGCCAGGCACACATCTCACCAGCAGCAGAAGCCAGTCTCCCGAAACAGTCTCGTACTCCCTGAAGGTGGTCAGGACGGCCAGGATCAAGCACCCCAGGACAATCAGGAACCTAGAGGGGACGGAAGAAAGAAACTAAGGAAGTGCCTTGTTCTGGATTGTGCCGAGGCTAGGCAGAAGAGTAACAGCCAGGATGAAGCTACAGCATCCATCAGACATAGTGGGCTTTATACGTTATCCCGAAAACGTTATCCCGTTTAACCTCATAGCACAGCTGTGAGGCAGCTAGGCAGCTAGCTGTAATTAAGGAAACCAGGTTTGAGAGAGCAACATGCATAACTTTACCAGCTAGTTAGTGGAAACAGTGAGAATTTTAGAGCATCTGGTCCCAGCCCTAGAGGACTGCAGATTGCCTGACAAACCAAAGTTACACAAGCTTTGGTCAATCAACTGGAATATGTTAATAATGGGTGCTGCACATACACGACTATGAGCTTCAAACATATGAAAATATTCTTAGAATAAAAACAAATTCACCCGAAGATTGATAAATTCAATGAAAGTCTCTGTTACCATTATCATCATATTACTATTATTATTTTTTACAGTCAGTAGTTACTAAAGGAAATAATCTCTGTCAATTGGGGGATCTTCAGAATTGTTTCTGAAATTACCAAGTGTGTTTCATGCTAGAAAGAATCCAAGCCACCGTGATGCAGAAGCTGCTTATTGAAAAGACATTGAGAGCTCATCTGGTTCATGCCCCTGCCTCAGGCAGAAGCTAACTGCAAACAATCCTCTGAGATGATTGTATTTATAAACTCCCTGTGTGTGAGAGAGTGAGGGTGGTGGAGAGACAGTGTGTGTGTGCGCGTGCGTGCGCCCACCCTTCATCATTTCAGCAAAGGAAATAGGTTCTCCCTCCCTCTTGGTGGGGAGTCTTTGGTTCAATGGTCAGCATCAGGTTCTCTGGGTGTCTAAGTGAAACTGTTAGCTGCTCCATCGTGACCCTGCTTTTTGTGACCCCATGGACTGTAGCCCGCCAGGTTTCTCTGTCCATGGAATTCTCCAGGCATGAATACTGGAGTGGGTAACCATTCCCTTCTCCAGGGGATCTTCCTGACCCAGTGATCGAACATAGGTCTCCAACACTGCAGGCAGATTTTTTTACCATCTGAGCCACTGGGGAAACCCTGGTGTCTAAGAGGGAAACTAAAAGTCAGTGTCCATGCGGGAGTCTTGGTACCACATACTCCAAGTTCTCCTGCTCTATGTAATCTGGTGCTGTGTCCTGCTAGGCTTCCATCCATTGCCTTTTCGGTTTGTTTATGTAAGTGGGTACCCACTCGTGGATTCATTCATTCATCCATCCATTGAATATTTATATGGTAGGCACTGGGGGAGGCAGAGCTGGAATTCAATGATGAACAAGCTGGATCTGTCCTTCTGAGCTGATGGTCCTGACAAACAAAAAACCAACTCATGGTGTGATGGTAAGGACCATGATGCAAGGAGGTTTGGAGATGTCTGCTCCTGGAGCTGGCTTGGACTGGAGTCCTGGTCCCACCCCTTGGTGATCCTGATTGCATTTTCTGATCAATAGTCCTGGTGACCTGCAGATCTGACTCTGTCTCCAACCCTGTCTAGGAACCCAAATAAGATTTTCAACTCCCTCCTGTTTGGCCATTTTATTTTAAATTTGTGACACGTGCAGAACATGCTTACTCTTCATCTGAGTCTCTGGTGATGATGATGATGACGATGATGAATCTCAACACCCAACACCACTCTTTAGTGAGAAATTACCACCTGCCACCTTACACCTATCAGCTCATTTATCCTCACAATCTTCTCCCAAGGTAGACATGATCATTCCCATTTTAGTGATAAAGAGATTCATGAGATAGAATCATTACCAGCAGGATAACTGTGTCGTCAGTAAAAAGATTACAGAGATCTTCCCAACCCAGGGATCAAACATGCGTCTTCTGCAACTTCTGCACTGCAGGAGCATTTTATACAAACATGAATAAAAAACCTAGCCCTCATTTTCAAGGACTTCCTAGTCCAGTGGGGGAAACAGGACAAATAACCATATAAGAGTCTGGCTGAGGTTATCATCTGAGTGTCCACCACAGGCTTTGGGAAAACAACACAGGAAGCGTCCCAGAAGCTGTGGTCAGTGGGCTGGAAGGCTATCTGAGAATTAGCTAGCGTGGACCATATGTCCCAGTTTATCCAGGACATTCCCCATTTTATGTGTGTTGACCTGGAGCACGGACCCCTAGGCATAGTGAACAACATGTGCATGTGCAGAGAGTTCAAGAGTTCAAGCATACTAAACCCCATTCAATCTTCTTCAGCAAGCTGTGCGAGCCTTTTATGATCTGACCCTCCTCATCCACTCTTGCTTCCCCACCCCCCACACCAGCTGTACTGAATCACAGCGTTTCCTCAAGCCCTCTTCTCAATGCTCCTCTCCCCTGCCCACTTCCCCCGCGTGCCCCTTCATCTCCTGCTAACACCTTGACAGTACTGGGCACACCCTGCATCTAGAGCCTCCTGGCTACCGCCTACCCAATTCCTCATGTGATCCCTCCCTTGGGATCACAGAACACCCAGAGGCATTTCTGTTCCAGTACTGATCGCGGCCCATTATCATTTTGTAATCACTGCTTGCACCGTGTCATAAATACAGTGCACCATCTTAACACCCAGCATGAGAACTCGTCCCAAGGCAGGCACTGCCTGTGTCTAGTGAAATATCTTACAAATCCAGTTGAGGTGGAAGCTGCAACCCTCAAGGCATGAGACTGGTAAACTTCCCAGGAATAGAAAGAAGCCAGAAGTTGGAGATGGGGGTGGGTCTGGAGGGCTGAGAATGACAAAGAGGGGGAGAAACGGCCACATGCTAAGGGGTTGTTAAGAACAAGCCTGGCTAAAATGATAAGTTTGTGGCCTTGCATCTCCACCAATGGGACAGGGAGGCCAAGCTAGAGGAGAATCAATGTGGGGGAGGGAGGTGACAGGGTGGAAACGTGCTATTCAAGGCTTCAGGAGTACAGATGCAGAAGCCAACAAGCCAGCAGAGATAAATCATGCTGTGGACCTACTGTTTGAGGTCCAAGTGGGAATATCCAGCAAGCTGATGGAAATTCAAGCCTAAAGCTTAGAAGAGAGGTCGCAGCTAGGTACTTAAGTCCCTTTCAGCTCTAATTGTGATTTCAGAGCCAGGTGAGGGGATAACTCGACCTTAACCAGTCTCCAATACGCAGTTTCAGCCTGGTTCCCATTCTCAGGGGGCTTGTGCAGAGCCAGGATTTAGCCAGAAGGGGGCAGCAAACACTCGTCAGAACTTGATATTTTCTTCCATCTCCAGGAATTAAAAAGTACCGACAACCTGGGGAATTTACTTGCTGAGATTTGAAAACAATCATTAATTTATAAAGCGGAAAGCATCAAGGGAGCCCTCCTTCACCTGAGAAGGAGAAGCACTCTTTGGTCTCCTGCACATTTCACTTTATGCTGAAGATAGGAACTTGATTTCAGACTCACGATGGAATTATCAGTCTCACGGATGGAAGACAGAGAGGTGTGGCTAGATGGGGTCTTCCCTTCTCTTCCTGTTTGTCTCTCCTCTCTCTCCACGCCTCACAGATTTTTTTTTTAAGTATTTCAAAATTAATTTATTCACTCAACAAGTATTCTTAACATATACTCCACACAGGGCACATATTGCTATGTACCTGTGACTAACACAGACAAGTCATAACACAGAGTAGAACAGTCAGAATCATCATATAAATATATGTAGAGGCTGTGTGTGCAATTGGGGGAGGGGCTGCAGTTGAGGAGCATCTGAAGGAAACATCCTAGAATCATTCTATCTGTTATTCTAATGCCAATGGCTCAGCATACCAACCTCCCTTCCAGCCATCTCAGGAGACCAATTATTCTTTTACTTCTTCCGTCATGTGAGTTTCTTCTCTGTATCAGAGACATCAGTTTGCTGACAAAGGTCCACAAAGTCAAAGCTATGATTTTTCCAGTAGTCATATACAGATGTGAGAGTTGGCCCATAAAGAAGGCTGAGTGCTGAGAATTGATGCTTTCGAACTGTGGTGCTGAAGACTCTTGAGAGTCCCTTGGACAGCAATCAAACCAGTCAAGTCAATCTATCCTAAAGGAAATCATTCCTGAATATTCATTAGAAGGACTGATGCTGAAGCTGAAGCTCCAATACTTTGGCCACCTGATGCGAAGAGCTGACTCATTGGAAAAGACCCTGATGCTGGGAGGGATTGGGGGCAGGAGGAGAAGGGGGCGACAGAGGATGAGATGGTTGGATGGCATCACCGACTTGAAGGACATGAGTTTGAGTAAGCTCTGGGAGTTGGTAATAGAAAGGGAAGCCTGGCTTGCTGCAGTCTGTGGGGTTGCAAAGAGCTGGACACAACTGAGCAACGGAACTGAACTGAACTGGACAGCAAGGAGAACAAACCAGTCTATCCTGAAGGAAATCAACCCTGAATATTCACGGGAAGGACTGATGCTGAAGCTGAAGCTCCAACACTTTGACCACCTGATGTGAAGAACCTACTCATTGCAAAAGATCCTGATGCTGGGAAAGATTGAAGGCAGGAGGAGAAGGGGGCGACAGAGGATGAGATGATTGGATGGCATCACTGACATAATGGACATGAGTTTGTGCAAGCTCTGAGAGACAGTGAAGGACAGGGAGGCCTGGTGTGATGCAGTCCATGGGGTCGCAAAGAGCTGGACATGACTGAGTGACTGAATAACATCCCTCACTCCACTTTTCTCTCTCTTCACCTTCCTGAACTCTCGTCCTCTGCCCCCCTTCTCTGCCCCTCACCCAGCACTTCGCTCTCCTCCCTGGAACTTGCTGGAGGCTTGGGGAGAGTCAACAGCTGCCCTTCTGTCTGCAGGGTCCCGACCATCTTTCCAAATAAGACCAGTTGAGGTCAAGGGTCTTGACATACCCTCAAACCAGACACCGTCTCCCACCCGCCTCTTCCCACCTGAGCCTGGCCTCCCTTCGTAGGAACAAAGCCGGACCCACCGGAAATCACGACACATATCCCCTCAAGGACTTCTTCAAGGGGAACCCAAGAGAATGGAAACTCTAGGCTTTCCCTGGTAAGTTTTTGGCATGTCATTTTCTCTTGTCCTCTGGACAGCACCAGTGCCAGGTGGGGACACTTGTCACCGTTATATCCGTGCCCCCATTTTACAGATGAGGACCACTGCCTTCAGGCTCAGGCAGTGGGGTCACCACAGGAGGAGGGGGCAGAGATGCTAGGACCGGACCCTGCTCTGAGAATGACCATGGGGCCTGCAGTGAGGTTCTGCAGGGAACGGGGCCAGGGCAGAGCCAGCTGGAGAGCCGGGGTGGGGTGGGGTTGGGGGGCACGCTGAGAGTTCAGCTTCCCTCTCCTCTCGTCTCCAGTTTGGGGGAGAAAAGCTTGGTTCCATCTCTAGGCAGTTCCCCGAGACGCCCGATGGCCGCTGCTCCCCGTAGGCATATTTCAAGAGCCAGGAAGCTCACCAAGGTCCCAGGTTGAGGGAGGAAAGCATGGACTCTTCTCCTTTCAGTCCCCATCTGTCTGCCATTAAACGCACATGCTTGTAATCAGGCTCCATAGGATCTGATTCTTGGCTCACCACCTAGAAATCAGATGACCCAGGGCAGGTTTATTTTTCTGAACCTCAGTTTCTCACTTACAACACACAAGTGACAAATCGAGGGATTTTCTTTATCTTATTCCTTATCCCAGGCTTTGTCGCTCAGAGATTGCACAGGGTAGCAAAAACTCTCATAACTAAAAACCACCTCTCTAAGGAAGTCTCCGTGCAAACATCCTTGACGGTTTAACAGCAGCCTGTATCCTGCACATCACGGCCTTGCAGCTCAGCCTCAGCCTCTCCAACAGGGACAGAATCCAACGGTCCAATATGGACCATTTGCAAAGAGAAAGGCAAAGCTTACAAAGGAAGCAGGATTTCACGAAGTTGATGGATATGATGATGAAGAGCTGTTCTAAGTACAGCAAAACCATTAACAAGCAACAATCTCACTGGAACAATTAAGGACAAATCAAAAGATATTTCAAAGGGTGAAAAACACCATACAATCCTTCCCCCCAAATGTTGAGGGAATAAAATGTGAAGTCATGTTGTATTATCATCAAGTTTTGGCAAGGAAAATATAACCTCAAATTAACACTCAATTGAGTCTTTGTGCATTGTATAAATTAGAGCATAGCTGCAATTATAACTTAAATTTTGTGACTTGTGAGATGCAATAAACACATTTTTGTATTTTAGTTATATTTTTGTGATCACGTACAATGAGAAATTTTCTTCACTGTTTAACAAGAAGTTTGGTACCCATTTTCAGCAGATACCCTTTAAGTAGAGATTCACTGATTACTATTAACTGTGGAATTAGGGACCCTCTAAACCTACCTCATGGGATGGTCATGTAAATAAAAAGAGGACTACGTATATAAACTGCAATGAATCCAGGCAAATAGCAGGCATTCAGATGCAAGCTTTTTACCTCTTTCCCTCTAGTCTTATGTTCAAAAAAATGATTTACTGGAATACAGAAAAAATAATTTTGTGTTTAACAACCTTCCTTGTCCTTGAAATTAAGCAAGAATATCATAATCACAAAGAACCACAGAAACTGATATCTATATCTTGATCTATCTATATCCTGTCCCTATCAACCTCTGGATAAGTTTCCAACTCATTGGAAAAGACCCTGATGCTGGGAAAGATTGAAGGCAGGAGGAGAAGGGGATGACAGAAGATGAGACGGTTGGATGGCATCACCGACTCAATGGACATGAGTTTGAGTAAACTCCGGGGGTTGGTGATGGACAGGGAGGCCTGGCGTGCTGCAGTCCATGGAGTCACAAAGAGTCAGACACGACTGAGTGACTGAACTGAACTGATCAACCTCTGGATCCACAGATGTGTAACGCAGATGCAGATTTTGACCATTCAAACCAGGGGTTAGTAAACTGTGGCCCTTGGGCCAAATCTAGGCAGCTGCTATTTTTATAAATAACTTTTTATACCAAAGCCACATTTCTGTGTTTATATATGGTCCGTGGCTGCTTTAGTGAGGCAATAGGAGAGCTGAGTAACTACAGCAGAGTCTATCTGACACAAAGGCCTAAAATATTTACTATTTGGCTTTTAAAGAAAAAGTTTCCCAACTTTTGATTTAAACTAAGAGCCCAGGGCAATGGAACTCAGTTGGTACCACCTGAAGATATCTGACGTGTCTAATGCAGTGCAGAAAAAAATATTTAAAACTTAAAAAGAAGGGACTTCATCTCATTGCTGTTGAGATAGATGTCACAATATTTAATAAAGGAATAAAATAGGGTTATATCCAGATTTGTGGAAGAAAATAAATAAAAGTTTAGGGATAAGGAGACAAATTATGATTAAAAAAATAAGTACCCGACTTACAGCTTAAATTCCATTAGTTTCTGGTGGTGAATCTGTCTCTGGAAACATCTATTTAAGTTTCTTGGTATGTTACCAGTAAGTTTCTGCTTACATGTCTTGTCTGCCCATTAATGTCTTTTTAAAAAATATGGTTTTATTTACTTTTGGCTGTGCTGGGTCCTCTTTGCTTTGTGGCCTTCTCCCTGGTTGCATCGAGCGGAGGCTCCTCTCCAGCTGCGGTGCGCGGGCTTCCCATTGCCCAGGCGTCTCTTGCCGTAGAGCGCAGGCTCTAGGGCGCATGGGCTCCAGCAGCTGTGGCTCACGGGCTTAGTTGCTCTGAGGAATGTGGGATCTTCCCTGACCAGGGACTGAACCCATGTCTCCTGCACTGGCAGGTGGATTCTTTACCACTGAGCCACTGCAAAGCCCTTGGCGTGATATTACAGGGTTCAGAAAAACAGAGGCATAATTAAAAATGGATAAACCTCAACTAAAAGTCCAGTCAGCTTTGTGAACAAAATCTTCCCTTGTTTCACACTCAGGGTGGTATTTTTAAGGTCTGAATCCATCCTTCCATAGACCCCTGCTTGGCCACTGAAATGATGCTAAGCCTTAAGAGGCTTTTTTTTATCTGCAGGTTTGATTTATCAAACCCCTGCAGAGCACCTACTATGCTGTGAGACTGTGATTTATGAGAAATATGTATGTGGTCATATCCCAGTTTCTGGTATTGAGTTCATAAAACCCTTGGAATTTCCTTAGTGGGGAGCAGAATCAGGATGTCTTTTGTGACCTTAGTGAGATGACTGTTGGGAAGCACCTCAGGATGGGAGCTGTTGCCAGGAGAAGAAATCAAGTGATTAGAGGGTGGGAACTTCCAGTCCCAATTACCCAACTTCTGGGGAGGGCAGAGGGCCTGGAGCTTGAGTTCCATCACCAATGGCCACTGATTTAATCAGTTCATGTCTTTGTAGTGAAGACTCCATAAAAATGCAAAAGCACTGGGTTAAAAGAGCTTCAGGGTTGGAACACGTGGAGATGTGGAGAGAGTCGTGTTCCTGGAGATCCATAGAAGCTCCACGACCTTACCCCGTGCATGTATGTATGTATGTGTTATTTACTCAGTCGAGTCTGCCGCTTTGCGATCCCATGGTCAGTAGCCTACCCGGCTCCTCTGTCCATGGAATTCTCCAGGCAAGAATACTAGAGTGGGTTGCCATTCCCTCCTTCAGGAGATCTCCCCTACCCAGGGATCCAACCTGGGTCTTCCACATCGCAGACATGTTCTTTATCATTGGAGCTACCAGGGAAGCCCTTACCCCACACATTGCCCTCGGCATCTCCTCCTCGGGCTGCGCCTGACTTAAATCCTTTTATAATAAACAGATGATCTTAAAATAAGTCAAATGCTTCTCTGAGTTCTGTGAGTCACTCCAGTCAGTGAATCAAACCCAAGGAGCAGGTCGTGGGAATCTCCAGTCTATAGCCCATCAGCCAGAAGCACAGGTGGCAACCAAACTTGCCACTGGCCTCTGAAGTGGGGCCGAGGGGTGGGAGCAGTCTTGTCGGGATGAGCCCTTAACTTGTGGAATCTGATTTCTCTCCAGGTAGACAGTGTCAGAACTGAGTTAAATTATAGGACATTCAGTTGATGTCAGAGAATTGCTTGCTGTGGGGAAACTGTCCCCCACCCCAAGTCGGACTTGGCGGGGGGGGGGGGGGGAAGGGGTTGCATAACTCTTACATGAACATTTTGAAAGCACCTACTGTCTACAATGAGTTTCCCAGGAAGTTCAATGGCAAAGAATCCACCTGCCACTGCAAGAGACTCAGGTCCCATCCCTGGATCAGCAAGATCCCCTGGAGAAGGAAATGGCAACCTGCTCCAGCATTCTTGCCTGGGAAATCCCATGGACGGAGGAGCTGGGTGGGCTATAGTCCACGGGGCCCCAAAGAATCAGACACGACTTAGCGACTAAACAACAACTGTGTACAAAGCGCTGATCTACAGGTGGTGTGCAGCAGCGCGAAGTGTGCATTTCAGAATCAGACACGGTACTTCACCCCCGGCTGCTCCTCTTCATGTGTTCATGACCTAGGCTGTGCTGTGCTGGGCTTAGTCGCTCAGTTCAGTTCAGTCGCTCAGTCGTGTCTGACTCTTTGTGACCCCATGGACTGCAGCACACCAGGCCTCCCTGTCCATCACCAACTCCCGGAGTTTACTCTAACTCATGCCCATCGAGTTGGTGATGCCATCCAGCCATCTCATCCTCTGTCGTCCCCTGCTCAGTCGCTCAGTCATATCCAAGAGCCTGCCCGGCTCTTCTGTCCATGGGGATTCTCCAGGCAAGAATTTTGGAGTGGGTTGCCATGGCCTCCTCACGACCCAGGCAGGGCTGTTTAATTTCTCTTAATTTCCATTCTTGTGCATCAGTAACAGCAAACTCCACCTTTTGAGGCTGCGGCAGAGAGTCCACGTGGTTCATGGCAATGTTGCTGAGACTGCAGGGACCAGACACAGCATCTGCTTCCAGGAAGGCCAGAGCAGGAGCTGTGTAGAATTGCCGTGTTCGTAGCTGTCATGAAGTGGAGGGTGAGATCTCTCTCATCCAGAGGGATGGGAAGGGCCAGCAGAGGCTCCTCAGCTGTCGCTCCCTATGCCTTCGTGGAGGGGCCCCGTGGTACATGAGGGTAGAAGGTGAGAAGGTGATGGAACAAGTGGCAAACAGGCTCCATAGTTTTCCTTCACCCCTCCCACCTTCCGGGAGGAGAGGGACATGTCTTCAAAGGCTCACAGTGGATGGACGCATTTTCTGTCCAGACCCTCCTCACCTCTCTTTGGTCTGGGCATAAGGAATCCTGGTGAGGACTTGGTTGGGGCTTGAATCCCAGAGCCTTGCAGCTAAGCCCATGCTCTGGGGCAGTCCTTTCCTTCCCTTCCAGGTCACCCCTGTTCCCGTGGTCTTTCAGCCTCCACCGCTGCCCTGTCAACCTTTCCCTCTGCTTTTCTCACTGCAGGTCCAACACATTCCATCTCCTCCCTGATTCTTGGTTACTGCGTGTGCCTACCATCATACACCTTCACCTGTGCATCTCCGGTCTTCCTGGCTAGAAAGACCCATTTCATAGAAGACATTCTAAAGCACACAATGGAAACCAAAATAAAAGAATCACTGTATTCACTTCTAAGCCTAATAAATCAGCTGTTTTCATTTTCTCCTGTCCCTTTTGCAGCCCAAAGACATAGGCATACACAATTTTCAATATTTGCTTTGTCTCAACAGTATAGTCTACATTTTTATCTTATTAATGCATAAATATTCTTCCACTTGGCTACAAAATATTCAAACAATCATGTTTAATGGAAGAGGCACTTTCTGTGACATCAGTGCACTGAAATATATACAACCATTCTCTTATTGCTGGATATTCAGATTTAGGTTGCTACCAATTCTATGTTGTTATAAGTCATATGATGGTATATATTTTTACACATAAAGCTTTCACTTCTTTAGAATCAATTCCTCATAATAATCTCTAGACTATCTGGGCTTCAAATATCTGAACTGATTCTTGATATATTCTGCTGGACTACTTTTCTGAAGGGTCGCACACTTTGTCCCCAGGAACATACAAGCATCCATTTTTACCTAATTTTGCCAGCATTGGCTATTTATTAGAGTTTGTTGGTTGACCTGCTAATTTAATAGGTATAAAATGGCATCTAAAATTTGCATTTGAAAGGGGATAAAGGCTTGTACAGGTGGCACTAGTGGTCAAGAACTCAGCTACCAAACCCGAGACTTCAGGGACTCAGGTTTGATCCCTGGGTTGGGAAGATCCCCTAGAGAAGGAAATGGCAACCCACTCCAGGATTCTTGCCTGGAGAATCCCATGGACCAAGGAGTGGTGAGCTACGGTCCAGTGTCACAAAGAGTTGGGCACAACTGAAGAGACTTGCATGCAGCACCTGAGGATTAAGTTACTTCTTGTGGGACCTCCAGCTGGAGGTTCTAGGAGAAAAGGGAGCAAGTCTTCCCAGCAGCTGTGAAATCATCCCAAGGAGGCATTCACTTTCCCCACCTACAAAGGCTTTCCTGGTGGCTCAGCTGGTAAAGAATCTGCCTGTGATGTAGGAGACGTGGGTTCAATCCCTGGGTCAGGAAGATCCCCTGGAGAAGAGAATGGCAACCTGCTCAAATGTTCTTATCTGGGAAATTCCATGGACAGAGGAGCCTGGCGGGCTACAGTCTATGGGGTGCAAAGAAGTTATGTGACTAACGCTTTCACCTTCCTCACCTAGATGGTGGCCAAGCCAACCTTTAAACCGCCTTCAGGCTGAAGATAGTGGGAAGAATGCCAACGTGTCACTAGCATCTTACTTACTTTTCTAACCATGCCCTGGAAAACTTTCTCATTGAGAGATAAAAATTGGTCCTCTCAAACCCAAACCAAAAGGTGTAAACAACTCATATTTTCTTATTCCATTAGCACCTTCCTACAAATGGCTCCAGTGTTTCTTTTGAGCGCCAAACACTGAGACACAAAGCAAGATCCGGGCCCCCTGCTGTTTCCCCCCCAGCATGCCACAAGCCCTGATTATTCTAGACAATTTCTTCTTCTCTCTTTTTGAAAATCTCATTAGAATGGAAACATTTAGTGGCTTCAAGTTTCCAAAAGGAGAGAGATTTTAAAAAAAAAGAGACAGAGAGAGTGCCCATGCTGGCGTTAGCATGGGGAGACGCATCTGTTTGCCCAGCTGCGCGTGTAGAAACAACAGCCATCACGGCTGATTGTTTGAGCAATTTCCTTCCTTCCCTGGGCTTCATGTTCATCCTTAAATGCTCCTGGATTTTATATTCACTCACTCGTTCCTTCATCCAATACATGTTTACTGAGCAATTACTCTGTGCTGAGTCTTGTGTCAAGTTACAGAGGTGGCCCAAGAGTCAGGTCTGCCCCTAAGATACTTAAAGCATCATCAGGAAACCAATTATTCCAGTGGACCATGCTGGGCACTGAGTTGGACAAGCGCATGCACCACTCTGCAGCGACTGAGGGCAGTCAGTTCAGTCAGTTCAGTTGCTCAGTCGTGTCCAACTCTTTGCGACCCCATGAATCGCAGCACGCCAGGCCTCCCTGTCCATCACCAAATCCCGGAGTTTACCCAAACTCATGTCCATCGAGTCGGTGATGCCATCCAGCCATCTCATCCTCTGTCGTCCCCTTCTCTTCCTGCCCCCAATCCCTCCCAGCATCAGGGTCTTTTCCAATGAGTCAACTCTTCGCATGAGGTGACCAAAGTATTAGAGTGTCAGCCTCAACATCAGTCCTTCCAATGAACACCCAGGACTGATCTCCTCTAGGATGGACTGGTTGGATCTCCTTGCAGTCCAAGGGACTTCCAAGAGTCTTCTCCAACACCACAGTTCAAAAGCATCAATTTTTCAGGGCTCAGCTTTCTTTATAGTCCAACTCTCACATCCATACATGACCACTGGAAAAACCATAGCCTTGACTAGATGGACCTTTGTTGGCAAAGTAATGTCTCTGCTTTTTAATATGCTATCTAGGTTGGTCATAACTTTCCTTCCAAGGAGTAAGCGTCTTTTAATTTCATGGCTGCAGTCACCATCTGCAGTGATTTTGGAGCCCAAAAAAATAAAGTCTGACACTGCTTCCACTGTTTCCCCATCTATTTGCCGTGAAGTGATGGGACCAGATGCCATGATCTTAGTTTTCTGAATGTTGAGCTTTAAGCCAACTTTTTCACTCTCCTCTTTCACTTTCATGGTCAAGGGCACCCTAGTAAGTTTTCAGGGGCTTCAGCTTATTAGCTGCAAATTTTACACTCAGCAGCATCCTAGGGCTTTGAGATCACCTTCCTCTCACCTATTTCTAAGGTCAGTCATTGAAGGGAAAGATGCAAGACCATTCACTAGCCATGAGAGTTAGGAGTAACCTCAAGCTTGGGATCACTGTCTCTACTGTGCCCAACTTCTAGAGCTAGTATCAAGCTTTGCAAGTAAAGGCATAACATTTATCTGGGGGGGAAGGCTGAGAAAGGGAGACACACACTGCATGTACTTGGATGTGTAGAAGAAAAACTAAGGTAGGAAATCTCATTTTAAGAACTTTTGCACATTTATTATAAAATCATAGATCATATGACAAACGTAGAAAGAGAAATAAAAGACAGAGACAACACTTTGCTGACAAAAGACTGCATAGTCAAAGCTATGGTTTTTCTTGTGGTCATGTATGGATGTGAGAGTTGGACCATAAAGAAGACTGAGCACTGAAGAATTGATACTTTTGTACTGTGGTGCTGAAGAAGACTCTTGAGAGTCCCTTGGACTGCAAGGAGATCCAACCAGTCCATCCTAAAGGAAATCAACCCTGAATATTCATTGGAAGGACTGATGCTGAAGCTGAAGCTCCAATACTTTGGCCACCTGATGTGAAGAACTGACTCATTGGAAATGACCCTGATGCTGGGAAAGATTGAGGGCTGGAGGAGAAGGGGGTGACAGAGGATGAGGTGGTTGGATGGCAACCACCGACATGAGTTTGAGCAAACATTGGAGATCGTGATGGACAGGGAAGTCTGGCATGCTGCAGTCCGTGGGGTTGCAAAGAGTTAGACATGACTGAGCAACTGAACAACAACAGAAGATCATTTATCCATGCTTGTGTAATTGACCTCAGACCTAAGTACAGACTTTACATTTGTCTTTGTTCAATGTCATCTTCTGAGACTCAGCCTGTATCTTGAGCTGCTGTGATCATCTTGGAAACTGAGTTCCACTGCTGGAGCATTAACTATCCCTTCCAGGTTTGCCATCTGAATGTCTGATAGTCCTACCCATGGCACATGGGCTTCACTGATGGAGGAGCCACTCTTCCTTCCACAACTCCCCACCCCGACTCCAGCCCTCTCTGGGGGACAATAAGGAATTCTGGCTTTAGGGTTCCCACTCCCCCGCCCCCAGGAGCCCCTCTCCTGGGGAGAGCATGCCAATTTTGCCTTTTCATCTTTCCGTACCTGAGAACAGCTGCTGCTATCATGCCAACATCAGGACTCAAAGACCCAAACCCACACCTGGTACACTCAGTTCCTGCCAGGCACACGTCATCCCCTCCAACCCTGAGATGCTGGCAAAGCTCGTCCTTGGTGTATCCCTCTCTTATGCACAGGCCGCCGACTCAGAGGATGTGGAGAGAGAGCCGGCGTCCTTGGTGGGCTGATCTGAAGGCCAGCCACCTCCTTAGTAGGCCATTGGGAGTCCTGGTTTCCAAAACCATCCTGGCCACAGTAACGAGGACCCCAGATGCATTTATCAAGGTCCCCGTGACCTCACGGGTCTCTAATGGGGACTGAGTAATCAACGCTCTTGGAGACCAAGCTATGGGATGATATGGGAAACGTGTCATGTGTTTGACACTTCAAATGGGAATCTTTTTTCTCTCTCTCTTTAGAGACGAGGACACCAAGTTATCTCCTTGAAACGAGGACAAGAAAAAAACCACACACAGAGAGAAGGAAAGATATGCAGAATGATTCAGAATTGAGGTACCTTGCTAATGCACTGCAAGACTGTGGAGTTGTCCTCACTAAAGATAAAGCCAAGGTATGGAGGGAAGGGGTGGTGAAAAGACCGCACACTGGAGTCAAGAGCCTGGGTTCCGGTCATGGCTCTACCCCAACCACTTGGGTGACCTGGGGCAAGTCACATTTCCCGAATGACAACATCCTCCTAGAAACTAGAGAATTTCTGCGGATCGTTTCCTGTTCTAACACTAAGACAGAGACCATCATTTAAGCAATAGATGTGCCCCTGAAGGGCTTTCCAAGTGGCGCAGTGGTAAAGAATCTGCCAGTGCAGGAGACATAAGAGACCTGGGTTCGATCCCTGGGTCAGGAAGATTCCCTGGAGGAAGGCATGGCAACCCACTCCAGTATTCTTGTCTGGAGAATCTCATGGACAGAGGGGCCTGGAGGGTTACAGTCCATAGGTTTGCAAAGAGTCAGACATGAATAAAGCAACTTACCACACATGTGCCCCTAAAAATATATGGTAGACTTTTGTGCCACCCAATTGTAAGAGACTTTAAATAAAACAGGTCAGTATCTCTATTTTCCTCTCTCCTCCTTCACTCCCTCCCTCCTTCTTATCTTTTCTTCCCTTAGGAGTGGAATTTTTTATTTAAAAACAAGTTTTCAAAATTACAATGAGGTTATCACTTCACATTGGTCAGAATGGCTGCCCTCAAAATGTCTACAAAGAATAAATGCTGGAGAGGGTGTGGAGAAAACAGAACCTTCCTACACTATTGGTGGGCATTCAAATTGATGCAATCACTATGGAGAACAGTGTGGCTGTTCCTTAAAGAATGAAAAATGGAGCTGCCACATGATCCAGCAATCGCACTCCTGGACACATAGCCAGAAGAGACAAAACTCTAATTTGAAAAGACACATGCAACCCAAGTTTCACAGAAGCACTATATACAATAGCCAAGACATGGAAGCAACCTAAGTGTCCATGAATAAATGATAGACAAAGAAGACATGGTACATACATACAATGGAATATGACTCAGCCATAAAAAGAATGAAATAATGCCACTTGCAGCAACGTGAATGTGCCTAGAGATTATCATACTAAGTGAAGTACATCAGACAAAGAAAGACAAATATCATATGTGATGTCACTTGTATGTAGAATCTAGAAAACAATACAAATTAATTTACTGACAAAAAAGAAACAGACTCACAGACACAGAGGCAAACATGTGGTTACCAAAGAAGAAAGGTAGGGAGGGATAAATTCAGAATTTGGGATTAACAGATACACACTGCTGTATATAAAATAGATAAGCAACAAGGTTCTACTATAAGCAAGGGAACTATATTCAGTATTTTGTAATAGCCTATAATGGAAAAGAATCTGAAAATACATGTGTGTATATATATTGCATATGTACTATGCTGCTGCTGCTGCTAAGTCGCTTCAGGAGTGTCCAACTCTGTGTGACCCCATAGACAGCAGCCCACCAGGCTCCTCTGTCCCTGGGATTCTCCAGGCAAGAACACTGGAGTGGGTTGCCATTTCCTTCTCCAACATACTATATATATACATAAATATACAGAACTGAATCATCTTGCTATACAAATGAAACTAACACAAAAAGGTAAGTCAACTGTGTGTGTGTGTTGGTCACTCAGTCATGTCCAACCCTTTGGGACCCCATGGACTGTAGCCCATCAGGCTCCTCTGTCCATGGAATTCTCCAGGCAAGAATACCCTTGCCTGGAAGGTTACTATTCCCTTCTCCAGGGGATCTTCCTGACCTAGGGATCGAACCTGGGTCTCCTGCACTGAGGGCATATTCTTAATCATCTGAGCTACCTGGGAAGCCCTAGGCTATACTTAAGTAAAAAAAAAAAATCTCATGCACAAGTCAAATAACTGTAACTGCAAAAACAAGCGTGGCTTTATGGGGAGGGATGCTTGTCCAGCCTTGGCAGTATCCCCTGCCCTCCCCTCACTTCCCTCCCTCTGAACACATGTGATTGGCACCATCTGTGATGCACTGAATTAAACTACCACCTTACTGGAAAGAGTCGTTGTTTTGATGAATGCTCAACCTGGGAAAGCAAAAGTGACTCGGCCACATTGGGTTACCAAAGCACTTTCCTGTCCTTACTTCATCGCTTTTCCCTGCAAATCTGCCAGGTTGAGTGATTTACCCCATGCCACAGGAGAGAAGACCGAGCTGAGATGGACAAGAGGTGGGACGTGTCATTCTTGGTCATCTCCTGGTGCCCTGATGCGAAGAGCTGACTCATTTGAAAAGACCCTGATGCTGGGAAAGATTGAAGTTGGGAGGAGAAGGGGGCAACAGAGGATGAGATGGTTGGACGGCATCACCGACTCAATGCACAGGAGTTTCAGTAAACTCCGGGATGGACAGGGAGGCCTGGAGTGCTGCAGTCCATGGGGTCACAAAGAGACAGACATGACTGAGCAACTGAATGGAACTGAACTGTACTGTACCCCAAACACCCGGGGGTGGTACCTGGGGCACAGCTGGTCCTCTGGGAACAGTTCTTTTTTTTTAACAATTAATTTTATTTTTTACTTTTGGCTGTGCTGGGTCTTTGCTGCTTCGCGAGCTTTCTATAGTTGTGGGGGGCGGGGGCTACCCTTCATTTGCGGTGTGTGGGCTTCTCATCGTGTGGCTTCTCTTGTTACAGGGTACTGGCTCTAGGTGTGCAGGCTTCAGTAGTTGTGGCTCTAGAGCTCAGAGTTGCAGTTCCCGAGCTCTAGTGCACAGGCTCAGTCGTTGTGGCACATGGGCTTAGTCGCTCTGCGGAATGTGGAATCGTCCCCCATCAGGGATCGAATCTCAAACTGGTGTGTCCTGCATTGGCAGGCAAATTTTTTTTACCACTGAGCCACCAAGGAAGCCCGGCAGGTGAATTTTTAATCACCAGTGGACCACCAGGAAATTCCCTCTGGGAAAAGCTGTTGAATGAATGGGAGTACCACTTGCTGACCCTCATCAATGAATCCCTTCCAAAACCAGGGCTCCAAGCCCTTTTGACCTCTTCTGGTTCACAGGCACTGAGGTTCCTTTCTTGGAAACATATGATCAGTTGCAAACATCACCCTGTGAATTAAAATTTTTGGTTGGACATGCCTATCTCCCCTACACTTCCCAAAGAACAATAGCAACATAATATTCAAGGATTGTCCATGATTCATAGCTGAGGGAAATAAATCTCTAGTCTGCCTTCTCTCTTCTTCTCTTCTTCATAGGGATGATTAAAGGAAAAGAAATCAAGACAGGAATCCTAAAGCTTGGGCAGTTCTGTTTTGCCCTAAAAGATTGTAGCAGACATTGTCCATACCCAAATCTCTAACCAAGGACCTCCTACTGTTTCTCAGTTTTCTGCATCCAACAAGTCTTATCTGCTATTTGTCTTGGAGGAAGTTGCCCATGGGCTGCTGGAAATACTTTACCTGTGGCCAGGAGCAGAAAGCAGAATGTACTGTCCAGGTGGGGCGGGGCTTAACCAATGACTGATGGGTCCTGGGTCAGGACAATGTTGAGCTGCACTCACATCCCTGGGCTCACTGTGGGATCAGGTTGATGCTGCCCTCCTTGGGACTTTGCTGAAAGCACCTCTTTGCTTGTATTCTACAGCTTAGAGTCAGGTTCTAGAGAACCCAGTGTGAGACAAAGGGGAGGCTTGTAAAAGAGGGTCCATGATTCTCAGTAAACGTGAGTCTGAAGATATGCAAAAAAAGTATACATAGCCACATTTCTCCATATAATAAACTCCTTACATGATCCGTGGAGAGGGGTAGCATTTGAAGGAAGAGTTGTCAGATACAGAAGGGGAAGATGGAAGCTTTAAGGGGAAGAGGGCCAAGGGCTAGAGGGCCACACCACATGAAAATGTAAAACAATGACAACAACAACATCGGCAATAACAAAACACAACTCGGCAACAGCCCAGAAGTTTGGAGAGGGTCTGCTATGTGCACAACTGCCTCATGTGCAGAGTATTCTGAAGGACATCAAGGGAAAGGGGCTGTGCTCCAGGTCGTTGAGACACCACATGTGTCAATGAGGAAGTACTGAGCCCCTTCACAGAATGGTATCTGTGCAGATTTTGAGGGCTTCCCTGGTGGTGCTAGTGGTAAAAGAACCTGCCTGCCAATGCGAGACATGTGGGTTCTATCTCTGGGTCGGGAAGATCCCCTGTAAGAGGCCATGGCAACCCACTCCAGTATTCTTGCCTAGAGAATCCCATGGACAGAGGAGCCTGGCAGGCTGCAGTCCAAAGGGTTACACAGAGTTGGACACGAGTGCAGCGACTTAGCACACGTGTACACATGCAGATTTGCCAGAGGACCACAGGCAAACATGCACACAGCTCAGTGCTTAACGAGACCTAGTGGAGGGAAGCAGGCTCCCACCTGGGTGTGAGAGTGTTAGAATCAGTTCCACCTGGATCCCAAAGGACAGGGAACTTCAGTTGACATCTAGGTTTCACACATTGTTGATTGCATAGACCTCAGTGAAAGGGATAAGTACACAAAAAGCTCCTAACCCAAACAGAAGAGGGTGAAAAACGCCTCCAATGGGGTGCAAGCAGATTGCTCTTGGAGCTTCAGCAGAGAGAGGGCACACCCATCACCTGGTTATTTGTATCTTACGAAGCACTTACTAGTTCCTGGTCCTCCTAGGCAGCATGGAGATGGAAGAGGAGCTGTCACTCCAGAGCTTGCACACGTGGAATGTGTAAGAAACAGGGGTGCGCTTGACCCACTTCATGAGACTCCTGAGAGCTGAATGTCAAATTCTCAGTCATTTTTCAAGCCATGGTTAATTCAGCTGTTATTAAAAACTCTATCAGCTTACAGTGAAACAAACTGTACTAAAAAGGTAATGAGTGCTCAAAACTCATCACTAGCAAATTATTTTATATTTCACTCACTACCTATGCCCTTGAGGTTATTTACATCTTTTGTTTTCTGTCTGGTAGCACTATTCCATAAGGGTGCCCATCGCCTCTCTGTGTTCAGGGATGTCATGCTGGTAGTCTGAAATGTATCAGAGCAGGATTATTTCCACCACAGAAACCAGCAAACAATGAAAAATGGGGTCCCTGCTCGGGGTTGGTATGTTTAGCATCATACCACTAGAGAGGAATCCTGAGAGTGATCAGACAGGGTGAAGAGGAAATAAACCTAATGCCTGCATTCATTCATCCAACGCTGCTTACTAATCGCCTACTATGTGCAACGTACACATAATTACAATTTCTTTATGGTTGGCTGTAACGGTGAGCTCAGTCAAAACTGACTGACTGAGCAATTTGGGGCAAAGGTCCAAGTAAAAACATTGAAATTCCAAGTATCGAGCATCTTCCATCTAAGTGCATTTTGATGATTTCCAGATCATGTGCGGTGGAGGCTCCAACTCACAGCTAACAAGGAGATGCCAAGGAGAGGTCTGGCCAGACCTGCTTCAATAAATAGATAAGGATCATTTAAAAGCAGCCCATTAAATGTTTGCATGCAAATGGACCTGTCAGTCTCCTTGAAAAACAGCTTGCTCTCCTAAGGAGGTTAAATATTTTCAGTCTAGTTTGTGTTATTAATTTGCCTAGCCAAGTGTGTGGTTGTGGGTGCATTTTCAATAGAGGATGCAAAGACCTTGCTAAATGAATCTTATCCTTGAAACCTACATGAGGGAGGTTTTGTGAATGCCATCAAAATGACCACAGACTTTTGCCTCCTTCCTGGAGAGAATAAATCTCTGTCCCATTCAGATAGCCCTGGTGTAATCTACAGGATGGGGAAGGAAACAGAAAAATGAATAAACTCCAGGCATGCTGCATGCCTAGCACCCAGGATAGCGCCTAGCACAGGTGTAAACCCCAGGCATACACTAGAAAGAAGGACAAACCTAGTTGTGTTGCATTCGTAGCATCTATAATAGCACCTGGCACATGGAAAACATCCAGTAAATTTTTGTTAAATGAATGAAAGCTCCCATGCCACAATTGTAACCACAGTTTTTATTAAATGGGTCCTCTAGTAATGGTAGACAGAAGACAATCACAGAAAAAAAGGAGGGAGAAAGAGTGATTTATAAAGAGTTAGACTCCTTTCATATCCTATCTCATTTACTCCTTGTAAGGTTTTATTCTTCCCATTTTACAGATGAGAATAACTAGGTGAATCAGTGCATGTCCTTCCTTCCTCACAGGCAGGAAACACAGAGGGAGGTCAAAATCAAAATGCTTCAATTAAAAATTCATGCTTGTTCTATGTATTATGAAATGGTGACAAATTTCCTGGAAATAATTTTTTAAAAATATTTCCCTTGTCCTCAGAAAGTATGATGAATTTTCCTCACTGGAGAAGACAGAAAACAGAAAACTCACACCAGAGACACAATGGTAGCCCAGTATCTCTTTCTCAAATCTTTTCTTCTGTCCTGGACCATAGAGGAACGTGTGCGTGTGTGTATGTGTGTGTGTGTGTGTGTGTGTGTGTGATTATTGTTTTCCTTTATTTTCTAGACCATCAACTTTTGCTCCAGTAGTAAGCTGGGGACTAAACTCTACTTTACAGAGTCTCTGTCCAACAAAACTCTCTGTGAAGGGAATATCATCACCTCCATGATGTGGATGAGACAATTCAGAAACGGCCAATTTGCCTGAAGTCAACACCAGCAAATGGAACATCCGGCAAGATAGCGCAGGCTCATCTGTCCCGGAAGTGGTTTTCCACTAACAGTTTTCTCAGACTCTAGAGTGCAAAGCAATTACTTGAGGACCTGACTAAGTATTTTGATCCAGCAGGTCTAGGGTGGGGCCTGACAAGCTCTCAGGTGATGCCAAAATCTCAGGCCGCATCTGATGAGAAGGGTCTCAGGGCAACTGTTCAGTCAATTACCAACTTATCCTGGTTTTTTTTCTTTTACATTTCAAGTCGCTCAGTCCAGTCTGACTCTCTGTGACCCCATGGACTATACAGTCCATGGAATTCTCCAGGCTGGAATACTGAAGAGGGTAACCTTTCCCTCCTCCAGGGGATCTTCCCAACCCAGGGATTGAACCCAGGTCTCGCGCATTGCAGCGGATTCTTTACCAGCTGAGCCACAAGGGAAGCCCTATCCTGTTGATTTGGGCTGGTTCTCAGTCCTTCCTCTCGTCTTGGTGAAGTTTTGGCTCATCCGCCACAGGGTTGGGGGCGCAGCAGTCTGTTCCCCAGGGAGCCTGGGTGGCTTCTTTCGCTTACATCCATTCCATCTCTGGGCAATGGTGCTGTTTACGCTGGAGCCACATAACTTCCTGTCTCTTCCCTCTTTGCCTGCACACGACAACTGCCTCATA
Organism: Dama dama; assembly: GCF_033118175.1. NCBI lineage: Eukaryota > Metazoa > Chordata > Mammalia > Artiodactyla > Cervidae > Dama > Dama dama. Next base: position 9,873,765 of record NC_083701.1, on the reverse strand, counting down.
TAAATGGTCCCTGAGCCTGCAGTCTTGGTGCCCTGAAACTGTTCCCCATAAAATAATCATTGTGAGCTACGTAAATGTAAATCGGATGACATCATTCTGGTTCTTGGATTTCCTCGAGAAAGGGGAAGGCACCAACTCCCTACTCTGGCCTAAATTCTCTTTAACCAGAGCATCTTACTTTTTATCTGCTTGTGGATACTGTGGTTCAACACGAAATGTAATTAAAAACAGAATGAAGGATTTTGCTGCTAAAGAAAAGCAAGAATCTCCCTGACCGATCCAATCTATTTCTTGCATTTTATAGATGAGGAGAATCAGTCCCAGAGAGGTCCAACCCTTTGCCTGAAGTCGCCCAGGAGGAGACCTGGGGTGCTGGCCTAAGTATCAAGACACTGTGGTGCTTTCTTTGGTTTTCTGGTTCTTTCTATTGCACCATGCTCCCCCTCACAAATAAATTTCTGTTTTTCACCAGACACTGTTTTCCTAAGATCCACTTGATGAGTTCGTTTATTGACTGAGAGCAAAACAGTCAGGTCTGCAATGCCTTCTCCAAACCTGCCCCCTGCTAGTCAAAGCCTGAGGAAAAACAGAAAGACGGGCAGACCCTGAATTTATTTTCATAAGCAGCCCTGTGCAGCCTAGACCGACTGCTTGGTCATGAGATCCTAAGTCTGGGGACAGGGATAAATAAGCAACAATGACCAGAGCCACCACCTCCTGCTCAAACCTGAAGGAAGGAATCTTCAAGGCCTTCATAAAATATCACGGCTAAGGTAAGCTGACTCTCGAGACATGAAAAAGTGAACGCAAAAGCAGGCTGAAATAAGTACTCTGGGACCTGAGCTGATGGACTTTTCTTTCCTAAAGTATTACTCTTTTAAAAAATATCAAGGATATTTTATGATGAAGGAAATTCCTCCTTTGGTCAAAAAGTCCGCCCAAAAAGGCCCCTGATCACCAAATCCATACAAGCAAACAATGCTCCCTAAAATTAATTAATTTCTCCAGGACAGCATATTGACAGCAAGTTAATAAATATTCCTTGTGGGAACTTCCCTGGTGGTCCAGAGGCTAAGACTCTGTGCTCCCAAAGCAGGGGGCCTGGGTTTGATCTCTGAGTGGGGAACTAGATCCCACATGCCTCAACCAAAAAGATCACAAAGATCCCGTGTGCCACAACTAAGACCCTGCACAGCCAAATAAATAAGCAAAAAATAAATATTAAAAAAACCCAAATATTCCTTGGGTGAATAAGCATGTGATGAAGCCTACTGTTTGCAGGGGAAATAAATACTTGCTATATCATTGCTTGCTAAGCTGAAAGGTGGGAGAGGCCAGGGTGGGCTAAGAGCAAGGGAAAGTACTTTGAGTGGGCTTTGGGCTGGGGGAGAGAACAGTCAGGAGCACTCCGAGAGAAGCTAAATCTAGAGGTGGGGAGATGTGTCTTGTTTGCTGGATACAGTAGAGGAGAAAGGAAGCACTGAGCCAGGAGGCAGATCCCCCCACCCAGCCCCCAACCCACCCCCACCCCAACCCATCTCCGCCCAGGGTAAAACAATCCAGGATTCATTCCCCATGGATCGAAACTCCAAGATGAGAATAGCAGGATAATTAAGGGAGGAGGGTGGGCCCTGCCCAGACCACATATCTCTTTTCTCAAAGTCAGGAGACCTCTTCGACCACGTATGTACTGAAAAGGCTCCATGGAGTGGAGTCGTGTCAAGGGATGTTCCCTCCCCACAAGCCTTTTCAGTAAGATCCATCTTGGCTAAGAGATGCGTGCGCACACACGGGAGGATCCTAGACATACCAAATACGGGCTGTGAACCAGGCAAATCAGCATGATCCGCCAAAGGAAACCGGGAATAAATGTCCCACAAAAGTAATCCAAACTGCCACAAGGTCATGACTCAGTTACTCTTTCCCCACCCTGAGTCTGCCCGTGTGTCTATCCACACATACCATACTCTTTTTCCTCCTAGTAAACAGTTTACTTGCTTCACTGCTCTCTGTCTTTGCGGAAATTCTTTTCTGCAAAGTCGAAGGCCAGGGCCCTTGTCACTGACCACGGTGCTTTCACCACCGTGACCCAGCCCAGGATCTGGCTGGGAACCCAAGCCCCACTCCAAGCCATTCAGGCTAAGGCCACCTGAGATCAGAGTCACACATAGGATGGCTTAAAATCTGAACCAGGACCTCTGGTGCAGTCAGCCACAGGAAGGCTTCTGCACGGTGTGGAATGTAGCTGTGGGTGGCATACAAGGGGCCTTTCTGCGATGTCAGTTGAGTTATGTACTTAATGTGGATCTGAAAAGAACATAACTGAGCACGTCAGGTACATAACTTCACAGACACTACTGCTTAGGACCAGGCTAAGCCCATGGGAGCAAGAACCAATGAGTTTACCTCAAGAGGAAACTATTAAATGAATAACAGCTTGGATGTGACAAAAATCATGAACGTGAACAGGAGTGATTGGCAATTGGCAAACACTTGGTGAAAGCCATGTATTGATACCAGTGATCATGACCGGCTGTCTCATCAAAGGGCACACTGTGTGTGATGGTGCTTTGTGGACTTTGTTCATTCACAAACGTGAAAATCCAGACATTCAACAAAACGCATTACACGAGATACTACAGACAATGATGACAAACACTTCTCAGACAGGAAGGAAGGAAAGGAGATAGTACTTTTAAAGACCTGCTGGCACCACCGACTCAGTGGACATGAGTTTGAGAATGTTAGGTAGTTAGCATAGGAAAAAGAAGTCCAGAATGGCGGTGGCTAAGAGACAAGGGAAAAGCCTGCGAAAGTAGAACAAAGGAAGGTCGGAAGACTGGAGTGAGGACCTCAGGTAGAATAAATAGCACTCCTGGCTGGCCCAATTTACATAGGGCAGGCCCAGGGGAAGGAAAAAACATATAAAAAGAGGAGCCAGAGGGCCAGGGGTCTCTCTCTCTCCCCATGCACGCGCGTGTTCTCTCCTTTTCTCTCTCTCTTCTCTTCGCATCTTCTGGGTCGGCATGTCCCCACGCCTCGAGGATGTATTTTCCTTCATTTTCTAAATAAAACTGATCTGTCCGAGAACTATAACACGGGCTGTCCGAGAGCTGTGACTCGCCGAGGGCTTTAACGTCTGTCGCTTGAAATCTTTGCTGTGACAAGACAGAACCGAAGCGATCACACTCCCCTGACACCTATGGTGCTGTGGGCTTTTCTTTGTCTCTTAGCCACCCCCATTCTGGACTCCTTTTTCCTATTCTAACTACCTAACAAGTAAACTCCAGGAGGTGGTGATGGACAGGGAGGCCTAGCGTGCTGCAGTCTATGGGGTTGCAAAGAGTCGGACACAATTGAGGGCCTAAACTGAACTGAAGAACCAAACAATGTGGGAGGCCTGGGGATTCAGATTTCAGAAACAGGATGCTATTCATTGTCTAGCAGGGAGGCAGGCGACTACATAATCTCACATGAGAAGCCCTTTCACAGAGACATGTACAAAGTAGAAGAACGTGTAGGAGCCCTTATAGCCGGGGCAGCAAACAGAGCTGGTGGGAGAGGAGTTCAGCACCTTGGCCAGATGCGCTCTCTCTTCTGTTACTTACAATTAAGGTGTTGGAGTTTTAGTGTAGGAATCCCAAGATACTGCAATCATTAAAAAAAACAAAAAAGCATAAACGTGAGCTATTACCATCGTGTTTACAGACATGGCTCAGTCTCAGTGTTTAACTCTTTGGGACCCCATGGACTGTAGCCCACCAGGCCCCTCTGTCCATGGGATTTCCCAGGCAAGAATACTGGAGTGGCTAGCCATTCCTGTCTCCAGGGGCTCTTCCCAACCCAGGGATCAAACCCCGGTCTCCTGCATTTCAGGCAGATTCTTTACCTTCTGAACCACCAGCCCTCATTTACTGTAATGAATGACATCAAACTTTAGAATGCATGAGAATGACCTGCAGAACGTATTTTAAAATGCACATTTTGGGACTCCTCAAATAGGTTCTGGTATTAGTATGTGTGGAATGTGACTGGGTTAATCTGAAATTTTAATAAGGCCTGGGAGGTGTGGATGTAGTCAGTATATGCTTGAGAGGCTAATTACAGAGGGCAGGAAACTTATTTACTTTTGACACCTTAGTATTGAGCACAATGCCTGGCATACAGCAAGCCTTGAATACATGTCTGGTAAACACACACATACAAAATAAATTATTAAAATCTAATAACAAATCTGAGCTCCAGAATAATATTTCATTTTCTAAAAGATTTAACTTATAGACTCAAAATTTACACTTGTACCCTTCCAGAAAGTCATGGAGATGGCCTATAATTAAATTTCAGACACACACATATATAAACAGGATTAACTGCCTTTTAAAATATAATCTGATGGACTGATTAGCCCAGGCTCAGGCTGGTGGCTGTTGGGCCTCCCTTTGGGTGGTGGAGACTCTGAGAGTCTGGTTGCCCTTGAACATGAGGGAGGACACATCCGTCTGAAGAGCATTCTTCCTTGTTGCTCTCTGATTGTCACCTGTGCCCCAACCACCAACTAATCGGTCTCAATTAATGGAGTCCGATGCAACAGTTTGTCAATTAGCAGGAACATGCCGTACCCTCAAGAACCAAACTCAAGGTAAAACTTCTCATTTTGCCATTTTCTCTAGCTCTGAAAGTGTTAAAATTAGATTCATTATGGCTAATTGATCCAAAGGGAACAGAACAATCCTTTCTCTAAGTAGCTGAAAAATAAGCCAGTCCCCAGTCCATGCACCACTCAAATACCTTGAGTCAGATACTTTTTTCTAAAACAAAAACAAATAAAATTTTTAATTTTGTATTGGGGTATAGCTGTATTTTTGTACTGGGGTATATATATCATGATGTTGTGGTAGCCTCAGGTGGACAGCAAAGGGACTGAGCCGTACGTCCACATGTATTCAGTCTCCCCCAAATCCCCCACCCATCCAGGCTGCCACACAATACCGAGCAGAGTCCCATGCACTGTACAAGGTGTCCTTGTTGGTTGTCCATTTTAAATACAGCAGTGTGTACATGTCGATATCAAGTGGATGCAGATATTTTTTGAGTTTTCAGCAATGCTCTATCTTAACTTTCCATTCTGCTTATGGTCACCTACTGTGCATAATGGTAATTCCATCAACTGGAAGAATGAATGAATGAATGAAGGCCTGAAGGAATGGGCAGTTCTCATTATTGAGTATCTACAATATGTCTAGCATTATGCCAGGCACTAATATGATGATAAACAGAGTGGACATGGGTCCTCTCTGGGCTTACAATTGAAAAGAAGAGGCTGCATTAATAAAGTATGCATGCTAAAGTTAAGACAGAATAGATCCTCCAGGTTGTCCTGTCTGCAAATCAGGAAGCGATGAGTCGCAGCAGGGCTTGTTCTGTGTGAGTGCCCAGAAGGAAAAAATAAATACACTCTGTTGGTAGAAGTCACAGTCAGGAATATTGTGTCCAAATGAAAAGAACTTTTAAAATATCTTCACATCTCTAATGGAATGAGATAAAGATAGAAGTAACTAGTGCTGAGTCCCTCCGTGAACTGGAGCCAGAATGGAAACATGCCCAACGAAGTCAGGTGGTCAGTCTAGAAAGATCACTGGACTCATATTCTGGGAACAAAAGGGAACTGGTGGCTGGGAAGGCAATTCAGAGCCTTAAGTGCTGCTAAAAACTCATCAGGAGCAAGTAGGATCGGGTGCAATTTAGGATACAGAGAAGACAGGGAGGGTGAATGCATGGTTTTCACATCGGAGACCTGGGATGCTATGGCAGATATTTACTCTGCTTATATGTGATGACAACTGGATAGCAGCATTGTCCTGGGACCTCTTCACACTGCTTTGCAAGAGCCAATTATGTGCACTCCTTCCCAACTCCCCTGGTGGCTTAGTGGTAAAGAAATGCAGGAGGTTTGGGTGTGATCCTTGGATTGGCAAGATCCCCTGGAGAAGAGAATGACTACCCATTCTTGCCTGCAGTATTCTTGCCTGGAGGATTCCGTGAACCGAGGAGCCTGGTGGGCTACCATCCATGGGGTTGCCAAGAGCTGGACACAACTGAACGACTTTCACTTCACTTCTCAACTCTAATTTCAGATACTTTACATTGGTTGCCTGAACCTGGCCACAGTGGGAGTATCAATACCATCGAAAAATGCAAATGCTACAAACCAGTGTTTCTCTTTAAGAGAACCTATGAAATATTTACCAGCAGGCCACTAGTTATGAGCCTAAGTACAGGCGAAGAGCTGAAGGGATCTGCATGAAACCAGGAATTTAGAGCTGGAGCTGACCTCAGGGAGCACTGGCTGCCTTGGAAGTAAGGTGTTCCCCTCCATGGACATCAGCAAGGAGATTCAGCTGGCACGTGGGGGGGCAGCTGAACAAGTGATGTTGAGGCTTCTTCTTTTTAGGGTAGCTAAAAGTCTGCTTTCCTTTGCTAGACGTAGTCATAGAGGATTTCTTAAGAATGCAGTGGTGAGTTAAATATCATATTATGGGGTGTTTTCACCCATTGCTGGTGGACAAGAATGTGTATGTGTGTGTCTACAAGTGCAGAGGCAGGTTAGGAAATCATGGCTTAGTGGTAATATTAAACTAGACACTTCCCTGGTGGTCCAGTGGTCCAGAATCCACCTGCCAATGCAGGGAACATGGGTTCCATCCCTGGTCTGAGAAGATCCCACATGCCACAGAGCAATAATCCTGTGTGCAACAACCAGTGAGCCTGCAGACCCTAGAGCCCATGCTCCCCAACAAGAGAAACATCACAATGAGAAGCCTGCATAACTAGAGGGTAGCTTGCGTGCAGCAAGGAAGACCCAGTGCAGCCAAGAACAAATAAATCAATATTAAAGTAATAAATTGACAAGTGGTCAAGGCCCAAATTAGAGTAACTTCCAATGAGCACAGAGCCAGAATGCTGCAATTTTACACACTTAGGCATGGTGTTCTTAAAAGTTAATGATAGTGGTAGCTATTGCAGACAGTACCATTTTGCAGAAAGGTCTACACAGATGTCGGCTGAGGCTGGTGAGAGATCACCTGAGAAATACAGAGGGGTATCAAGTATGAATGCTCTCCTGGAGCTGAGTCTATGACCAAACAGAGGAAAACAGATTTCACTGTCGATCTGGACAAGATCAAGTCAGTGAAAGTGAACTCCATAAGGAGGATATAATTCTGGGTCCACATTTGGCAACACGCTCGGAGTGATCAAAATCACTGACTTTCTACAAACCTTCATTTACAAAAGGGTTTTGAAACTTTGGCCTTCCATGATAATAGAGGGGAATTCCTCTCTTCCCAACCCCCATTATCCATAGTTTTGTGGGAGACTTTATATTATGGATAGCAGATTACACGGGCATTCCAGTTTGTTCATTTGCCCGTAAGAAGACTACAGACTCACCTCCCATCACCCTCTGTCTAGCAGGCTTCCTTGTCTCATAAACTGTAGACATTGCTCAGAGTTGGAGAAGGTGAGAAATTAGGAAGCAGGACTGAATTCACACAGAAGTTAACAAAAACAACAACAAAAGTACTAAACTCAATAAGACTCTCTTTAGTTCCTCCAACAGTGAGTAAGCTAATTTTGATGAAATCTCCACTGGAATAAAATAGTGTTGAAAAAAATCAAAGCTATGGCAATTAGTCAGAGGGAGCTTCCATTAAGTTGTCATACGTTTAGTTAAAATCCAGGCAGTTTTGCCTCTGGGGAAACTGATTTGATTTACACAAATCAAGTTCACGTGATTTTTAACCTAGTGGGCTTTTTCCTCAAGAGCTCAAACTACTCAGGCCTCAGAGTGACAAGTGATGAGTTTTATTAAAGAATATGGACAAAAAGACACCATGTAACACAGAATAATTCACTTACCCACCCATCTGTTCACTCATTTACTAAAGAAAATGTTTACTGAGCACCTATTATGTGTCTGGTATACAACTGATCACAGAGGATACATAATTGCAAAAGCAACAGTCCTTTCTTTTAAGAAGCTCACAACCTAGTACCTGTGTCAGAGAGCTGTTGTGAATTTTAAATTAATTACTTTATGGAAACACTAAAAAAAAAATGTATAGACGTAGTGAACACGCAAAAATTGTAGCTCTTATTTTTATTGTTATCTGAAAAAGAGACAAGAAAACATATTTTTGGCCCACTGTGGTCAAAGTTGAGGATGAGAGAACCTTAGGGTACAGCTCGGGAGAGGTACCTACCCCAGCCTGAGAAGGTCTGGAAGGGTCTTTCCACAGATAACCCTCAGCTGATTCTTGAAAGAAAGAGAGGCAGGCAGAGAAGACAGGAAAGGAATTCTGTGAAATGAAACCACAGGAATGGAGGTCAAATCCTAGCCAGCCTGATACATCCTGTTAGGGAGCTGAGCATTTATCTCGCAGATAATAGAGAGCCATTGACAATGAAGGTGCCCAGAATGTACCACGGAGGCATTCAAAATTACTTTAGGCTGAAGACATTTGAGAATCAAAAGATGCAGAAAAGGGCTTTGTCTGAACTCCCCACCCTCATCTACCTAAAAGCAGAGCCTTCCAAGAGAATACAGCTGCCCTAAGTTCCCCTTTTCAAAGGAGGTTTCCTATACTGGGGGAAGATTGATTCCTAGAGACTAGAAATCAGTATTGGGATGAGAAACTGCATAAACAAACATTGTCACAAAACTATCACAACTCCCAACAACAACAACAAAACTATCACAACTCCCATCTATTCTCCTAAGACCCATTCTTCTTTCTCCAAAGTCACACTTTTTAGAGTAAGCATCCTTTCTTCCCTTTGTGTAATGTGTTAGTTGCTCAGTCATGTCCGACTCTTTGCAACCCCATGGTCTGTCCATGGAATTCTCCAGGCAAGAATACAGGAGTGGGTAGCCATTACCTTCTCCAGGGGATCTTCCTGACCCAGGGATTGAACCTGGGTCTCCTGCATTGCAGACGGATTCTTTACCATCTGAGCTACTAGGGAAACCTATTTTCTCCCCTTATCCTTTTCCTTTTAACTTGGTGTATAAGTCCTCCATTTTAATCACTTCTTTGAGCCACATCTTCTGCAAGCTCCTGTGATCTTATGTTAATGAAGTTTGCCTTTTTTCCTGCTAATCTGTCATCTGTCAGTTTAATTTGCAGGTCCTAAGTACAGAAACTGAGAGGATGTGGGAAAAGTTTCTCCTCCCTGATGAAGCATTTTACATGCAATTATGATTACATTCCTGTTTCATAAAGATCTTTCTCAATGTGGGGTGAAGAACAGCGTGAATGGTGCTGCTGGTACAGATTTTCCCAGGAGAATACTGATGAAGGACTCAACCAAGCCAGCAGCAATGGCAGGAAGAAGAGGCCAACTCAAAATACATTGAAGACTTAAAGCTAACATGACTTCACAACTTCAGTAAAGAGCATGGAGCCACAGAGGCCACAGGGTGTGGAGGACAGCATGGATAAGATGGCAGTGGTTTTTACTGCAGGGTTTTGGGACAGAAGCAACTTTGGAACAAAGATAATGAGACTAATTTTGGACTGTGCCGGGGGTGCCTGTGGGGCAGTTTCCGGGGGTGTGGGCTAGTCGGCAAACACATGCTGGAATTTCCAAAGGAATCTGGTTTGGAGCTAGAAATTTGAAAGTCGAGAGCTAGCAGGAGGTCAGTTCAGTCATGGGAATGAACAGGACTGGAAGCAGCATTCAGGAAGAGCAGAGGGTGGTGATGGGGGGCGGGACACACCTAGACCTTCCAAGAGGCATGTTCTTGTCACTAAATATATTGCATAAGGAAGGAAATACGGTGTTGCCTCAGGACAAAACATGGCAGGGTAGATAGAAGCCTTAAGCTGACTGCAATAAGACTAAGGATATGCCACCATCTCCCACAAGGAGACTTGCAGGGAGGGCGCTGGTAAATATCCCAATGCACATAATTGGCATCTTTCACAGAACACTCCAATGCAGAAGAGCTGCAGGCTCTGGGAAGGGCAGGATGGGGTCTGATCACTCACTTTCCACCTGGGAAGCCAAGTTTGTCAACAACAAATTTGTTTGTTTCTCTGCCTCAGGGCCATGATGGATCTGTCTCACCTGTTTACAGGTGACAGGACCAAAGGCCCCTCCCCACTTCCCCCCAAAGCTGTCTCCCTCGGGGGCAGGGGATCCAATCAGTACTCAAGTTGGCACTTCCCCGGGCTCCCAGCAGGAAGGACCCCTGGAGGCTGCTGCAAAGCACTCATTTGCACACTGGCAGTTGCTTCTTCAATTTCCCAGGCCAGGATAAAAACAGCTCCATACCTTCCAGGATGAAGCACCCCCCGCCCCCCAGAGAAAAGAGAAATCACACCCACGCGCTCAGCCGAAATTCATCTTCCAATTTCTCAGCCTGTCACTGCTGAGAAAGATACAGCTGCTGCTGCCACCACAGTCAGAACAGAGACACACACACACACAGAGACAAGCAAAACACAACAACCCTCCAGTCTCTCCATATCAAGTCACAGGAGATCTTCTTACAACGCGTCTTCCTGCCACTCACTCAGGGAGGCCCCTCGGACTTTATTTTGAAAGCAGAGAGATGAGAATTCATCTCAAGCCTCAGGCACCCGGGGCTCCCCAGGTGGCGCAGTGGTAAAGAAGCTGCCTGCCAATGTAGGCGATGTAAGAGACACAGGTTCCATCCCTGGGTGGGAAAGGTCCCCTGGAGGAGGAAACGGCCACCCACTCCAGCATTCTTGCCTGGGAAATCCCATGGACAGAGGAGCCCACAGTCCAGGGGGTTGCAAGGAGTCGGACACGACTGAGCGCACAGGTATGCACACCAGGCACCAAAGCAATGGGAAGACACGATCCCTAAAAATCACGGCCTCGCTGGTCTCTGGTACAAAAAAAAGCACTACATTTTACTGGCGGTTTTCAAATCTAGTTTTCTTTGATTATTTATTGATACTCTTATAAATGTTTAAGGGGGGTGTGCCATGTGGCATATGGGATCTTAGTTCCCCCACTGGGGATCAGTCTCACTCCCTGCATTGGAAGCATGGAGTCTTAATGAGCAGATTGTCAGGGAAATCTCCTTCATGTTCTTTTTTAATATTATGCTGTGGTCCTACAGACAATACGAGGTTGTACAGCCTCAAGCACCCTTATCCCCTCTAGAATTGCATCCACTTCTCACCAAGAATCCTTGTTTAGTATTATGGGTTCAATTTTGTCCCCCATTAAAAGATGAACGTGAATTTGAGCAAACTCCAGGAGACAGTGAAGGACAGGGAATCCTGGCGTGCTGCAGTCCACGTGGTTGTGGAGAGTCAGACGTGACTTAGCGACTGAACAACAACAATAAAAGATATGTTGGGGTCCCAATCCCCACTACCCCAATATGTGACCTTATCTGGAAAGGGGGTCTTCCTGGAGATAAAGTTAAAATGAAGTCATTAGAGTGGGCCCTAATCCAATAGGACTGGTTTCATTATAAAAAGGGAGAATCTGGACACAGAGACAGATGTGCCCAGAGGGAAGAAGAGGTGAAGACATGCAGGGAGCAGATGGCCAGGGCACCAGGGTGACAAATCTACCAGCCATGGGAGGAACTCCAGGAATGGCCAGGAAACCCCAAGAGCTGGAAGCAGCAAGACAGTTTCCTCCTTCGAGCCTTCCAAGAAAGCGTGACACTGCCGACACCTGGACTTTGGACCTTTGGTCTCCAGACCTGTGAGGGAGTGGATATGTGTTGCTCTCCATAAAGTTCATGGTGCTTTGCTATGGCTGCCCTGGGAAACTCGTGCACTTAGACCGCCGGGTCCCTCTGCAGATGCGTTTAAACCTTTCCTTTGACGTGTGATGTCCTCTCCGACTCTCTCCCATATTCCTGGGCACCTTCCATTGTTCCATCACACTCTGCCTGATGGTTTGAAGCCACAGTGGTCCTCAGCTCCTCCCCTCAGTACTCAGCGGCAGTGATCCTGAGGGTCGCACGACAGTTCTAACTTTGAACATTTTTCAAAAGGATATTTGCATTGACTGGGTTCCCATAACATATAGAACACGGTGCTCAACACTTTGGATGTCCCATCCCTTACAACCTCCTTGTGGGAAATAATAACCATTCCAATAATTTCCAGCAGAAGAGACGAAGTTTCAGACACTAGGAAGTCAGTGGAGGTCTTCAAACCAGGATGTGGAAAGGTATGGGTCTAAAGCATAGACAAATGAATTCTTGGCATATGTGCATTCCTCCCTGCAGGGGTTCCCAAACTCCGGGCCTTGAACTGGTACTTCCTGTCAGATCAGTGGAGTCATTAGAATAGCAATAAAGTGCACAATAAATGTAATGCACTTGAATCATCCAGAAACCATCCCTGACCCCCCCTTGGTCCAGGGAAAAATTGTCTTCTGAGAAACTGGTCCCTGATGCCAAAAAAGTTGGTGACTGCTGCCTCCCTGAACCACAGGAAAACCTACCTGTGCAGTTGTCCATCTGTATTCCTGTTTCCGCAAATGTGATCAAGCTATCAATACTTGGAGTATTACTGTAACCCCAGAGCATCTCAGTAGTTAATGAGCACAGGAATCCCTGGGGATTTTGTTAAATGGCACATTCTAATTCTGTGGGTCTGGGGTGGGGCCTGAGAGACCGCATTTCTGACAAGCCCCCAGGGGATGCTGTCCTATGCACCACAGACTCAACAGTCAATAGTTCCATGCTTTCATTGCTAATTGTCCCACAAATAAACTCTGCATCACACGTCTTCAGGGTCTACTATGCTTCTAGAACGGGGCTAGGTCATATGGACACAATAAGAACCAAGAACTTAATTTTAAACTCTTTAAGAGCATTGACTACTATTTTGACTTGAGCAATCAAAACCGTGGACACAAAGCAAGCACTTGGTCAGAACATGTTTACATCCCCAGCTTCTAAAATACAGTCCTTAAGTAATAATACTTTGGCCACCAGATGCGAAAAGCTCATTGGAAAAGACTCCGATGCTTGGAAAGATTGAGGGCAGGAGGAGAAGGCAGCAACAGGAGATAAGATGTTTGGATGGCATCACTGATGCGATGGATGTGAGTTTGAGCAAAGTCTGGGAGATGGTGAAGGACAAGGAAGCCTGGTGTGCTGCAGTCCATGGGGTTACGAAGAGTCAGACACAACTCAGCAACTGAACAACAAGTAACAATATCATCATGACAATGTACCCTTGTAGCAGATGTTCTGAGTCAACTACTAGCCTTTATTCTCTTCTCTTCATTACTAATGGACATCTAATTCCATTAAGAACAGCCTCAAACATTAACTCCATTAACTCTATAGCATCCCTGTAGATTGCATGGTCATGTGACATAGTTCTGGCCAATGAGATGAGGTAGGAAGGCTTTTGGCTTTTCCTTATAACAGGCTTTCTGTATCTTCCTTCTGTCCTGTAACAAGAGTTTAACACTTGTATGCGCCGTGTTTTAGGACGATTTTATAACCAACATGAGGTAAAAGCCAAGGCAATCATTCAGACACTGGCTCTGCCATTGCTAAGCTGTTGGACAAATGTCAGCAGCTGCTTGCCTCATGTATCTTTTTAGGTGAGAAAAATAAAATCTTCTCCTCTAAGCCAATTTTACCAATGACCCGGAGTGTTCCCAATTAGTACTACCCAAACCCAGGCAGGAACACAGTCACAGCACCAGCTGAGGAAACAGTAGTCTGTCCAACAGTGAGAAGCAGGGACTGCCCAGGCGGCTCAGTGGTAAGGAATCTGCCTGCCAACGCAGGAGACCTGGGTTCGATCCCTGTCAGGGAAGAACTAACCCCCCGCACCACAACTTCTGAGCCTGTGCCTAGAGCCCGCCCAGGACCCACGGCTGCAACAAGAGAAGCCCGCACGCTGCAACTAGAGTAGCCTCCGCTCATTGCAACTAGACCACAGCCCAAGCAGCAAGGCAGACCCAGCACTGCCAAATACAAATAAATAAAATCATTCAAAAAAAATTTTTTAATGAAAAGCAAAACTACATCAAATATTAAAAAAAACCTCATGTTTTCAAAATCAGTTTCCACCAAAGAGCAACCAGAAGCATATTCCATGACTGGGTTTGAATGTTCTCAGAAGCAAATCTTCTTCCCTGTTTTCATTTTCCCTTGCTATTTAATCCGGATTCCATGAGTCCATTTCATAAGTTATTTCTACTCAGATGCTGGCATGGAAAATACTAAATCTTAGGTTACCCAAGAGTTGCCAGGTCAACCTCAATATTCTGCTAGGGCATGTGAGCTAGCCCAGAGCATCTAGGACACATTCTGGGTTATCTCTGAGCATCGGCATCAAACAAGTGAAAGTGTCAGTGGTTTAGTCTTGTACCACTCTTTGTGACCCCATGAACTATAGCTAGGCAGGCTGCTCTGTCCATGGAATTCTCCAGGCAAGAATACTGGAGTGGGTAGCCATTCCCTTCTCCAGGGATCTTCCCAACTCACGGATCAAAACCAGCTCTCCTGCATCGCAGGCAGATTCACTACCATCTGAGCCACCAGGGAAGCCCTATAAATGTCAAACCTGAACTAATAAATCACCTGGACACCCTACCCTAAAAGCATCAATGGAATTTTGGTTTCTGCCCTTAGACTTTTTAAAAAAAGTCAAATGGAGATGTTTATAAAATCAATTATTTTCATATTTTGGCCACACCATGAAGGATGTGGGATCTTAGTTCCCTGGCCAGGGATCAAGTCCATACCCAATGCAGTGGAAACACAGTCTTAACCTACTGGATGGCCAGGGAAGTCCCAGAGACCTCCATCGTGTTTCCTCCCAATCATCTCACACATGAAGACATCACCCTTACTCACTGCTTAAGAGAGATACCAATTTACCCTGCTCCCCACCCCCTATACCCATTTCCTTTAGCTTCAGCCTGAGGACACAGAGAAAAGTTTGCTATTATTAATAATGTATAGAAATGTAATACAGATATATAACATAAGTTAGTTATACATAGACAATGGAATCACATCTTATGCTGACTAGATTTTAAAGGCAGAGAAGCAAATATTCTTTTAATAATTAAAAAACACCCGGAAGATCTCCAAAATTGCTCTTAAATTGTCAGAAGCTGGCAGTTTCAATATTTCAGCTGAAGCAATAAAGGAAAAGGTCTAACTTGACCTGCGGGAAAAGTGATGATGTGGATGAACTGATTGACCAAATAGTTTATTGTCCAAACCAGCCCACTTCTGACAGTGAAAGACAGAGCTATTAATAATTATGCTGGGACAGCAAGAGAAAACTGGGACAGACCTGGACAAACCAGGCCATGTGGTCACCTTATAAGTAAGGACTGTCACCTTTAGTTTTCCCCCCAGGCATACACAACTGAATACACATACACAGCTGACAGAGACTTCCTTTTGTAAATGTGAAAACAGTCTCAGAAGAGCTGTGACTTGTCCAAGACCACACAGCTTGGTGGCAAAGGAGTCAGAACAGTGACAATTCTCTATGAAAAATGGTTTTCCCTTGGTGGATGAAACCCCAGAAGTTCTTCCATTCCAGGCTTAGGAAATTAGCTCTGTGTAATGACAGGGAATGCCTGAACAGGGTTCTTGAGACCTGCCCTTCAAGTGGGGCTGCCTTCTGAGGTTGGGACAGAGAGATCTCAAAACAAAAGAAAACTGACACTTAAAGAACACACCATTTCCTGGGCGCTGTGCTTGGACATGTATGTATTTTATCTTCTTTGGTTTTCAGAGTAAACACATGAGGTGGTTATTCATGTTCCCATTTTTCAGATTGGGAAGCTGAGGCTCAGCTCCATTAAGTGATTTGTCCACGGTGAGGGTAAGTGGAAAGGGGCAGATCCAAAGCCAGGTTGTCCAATTTGGAAAACTGGAAGCCTCAGAAACGTCTGTGTTCCTCCATCACCACTGCTGCCCTGGTCCAGCCACCATCTGGTTTTGCCAAAGGAGCTTCCTCGCCTCATTCCCTACCATCCACACAATGGCCAGAACTATCATTTAAGAAAGTAAACAGGCCAAACAGTGATGGTCACACACTCTTGTGAAAATACTACAGATCATTCAATCGTGCACCTTAAAAAGGTAAACGCTGGGGTGCGTGTGTGCTCAGTCGCTACAGCTGTGTCTGACTCTTTGTGATTGCATGGACTGTAGCCTGCCAGGCTCCTCTGTTCATGGGATTCTCCAGGCAAGGATCCTTGAGTGGGTTGCCATGCCCTTCTCCAGGGGATCTCCCCGACCCAGGATCGAACCTGCGTCTCTTGTGTACCCTGCATTGGCCGGTGACCACTAGTGCCACCTGGGGAGTACAAAACAGTTGTGGTATGCAAACTGTATCTAAAAAACAAATAAGTAAGGATGCTGGAGAGCCAGCAAAACAACATGCTAAAAAAGAGGAAAAGTAAGTCAGACCCCACTCTCCTCCTTAACCCTCCAGCGTCTGCCCATCACACTGCCCTGGAGAAACAGGCAGCGCCTGGATGTCCTGTGAAGCCCTAAGTGATGGGGCTCAGCCCAGTCGTCCAGCACCCTGACCAGCCTGCTGCCCTTCACTCACTCTACTACTCACTCCCTGAACACTGTCTACATCCGGGTTCAGGATGTTTGCATGTTCCCTACACCTGCCTGGAAGGCTCTGCTGGGCTCTGTGTGCTGGTTCCTGGGCATCACTCGGATCTCAGCCAAAATGCCATTCCTTACACTGGCCTCCTTGCGCCCCAACTCAAATAGTTAGCACCTTGCTAAGCCACTTCCAAACACACCACGCTGTCCATTTCTTTTTCTTTACTTTTTTATTTGTTTTTTAAATTATGAAAGCATGATAACACATTTACAGGAGACTTGGAAAATACAGAACAAAGTTACATATAGTTCCATGATATATTACAATTATTTCTTAAGTAGATGAATTAAGATCTTCAGTTGGAGTTTCAATGCCAAACTCTGAAAACTTAATAGAATGAATACAGAAAAGCAGAAGGATATAGGAGACCTGAAAAACACCATGAACCAATTCAACATAATTAGGATTTATTCAATTTTTCACGCAACAGTAGGATACAAATTCTATTCAAGCTCACACCCTGTTCATTTCCTGATGGCATTTACCCCTGTCTGAAATCATCTGATATACGGGTCTACGTGCCATTGTCAGCCTCTCCTCTTGGCAGCTGCTCTTCACAGTGAGGTCCATTCTGGGCTCCTCACAGCTGTATCCCTGTGGTCCAGCACAAGGTCTGATGGGAAACAGTGGACGAATGAGATTCTTCTCTGGATGAATCCATCAGAAAAGCCCAATTCTTCTCCATGCACCATGCACCAACACTAACGTGGCCAAACTAGAAAGAATGTAGATTTATCTCCAGCTCTTTACCTCCATTCCTACTGGGAAGAGTTTTCTGAGCCCAGTTTCAGAATCACAATTGCAAAGGGCAAACTATTTTCATCTGGAAAAATATTTGATTCTGCCTGAGGTGAACATTTTGAAAATCTTTCCAATGGGACCACTGTTTCCCAAATGGTTCCGGCTTAGCCACGACCTCCATTGGGTTATTCAATCCAAACATACAAAAGAACCGATAAATCTTTGATGTTTGCAGAGATTCAAGTGCCTTTTCTTGTAACTTAAAAGAGTGAGAAAGCAGAGTTGATACTGAGAAAACAGGAGCCTGATTGAGAACAAGATTAACACTGAAAATGAAAACAAGAAAATAAGCACCTGTTCAGTACTAAGCAGCATGAGAGGAAGTCTGTTCACAACACCCCTGTATAAACTGTGATGGCACACAGAATCTAAGGTGACCCACGATTCCCTGGCCCCGGCTTCGTCCTAGGGACTGTGAATGTGATGGCTTGGGTTATCTTATATGGCACACTTGACTTTGAGAAAGGCAGATTATCTGCGTGGACCTGACCTCGTGATTCCCTTTAAATCTGGGAACAGAGGTCAGAGGAAGTGGGAGATTTGAAGCCTGCAAAGGGTTCGGCACAAGTGAGATTCTCCCTTGCTGGCTTTGAAGATGAAGAGGGGCACATGGCAAGGAATGTGGGTGGTCCCTGAAAGCTGAGAACGGCCCCCGGCCGCCAGCCAGCAAGGCAACAGGGACCTCAGTCCTACAGCTGAAATCTGTAGGACTGAAATAGGAGCTGAAATCTGCCAGCAAACTGAAATGGCCTCAGAAGAGGAGCCCAAGACCCAGGTGAGGATGCAGCTGATCAGCCCCTGGATTTCAGCCCTGTGATGCTCTAAGCAGAGACCTGTGAGCTAATAAACGTGTCTCATTTAAGCCACTAAGTTTGTGGTAATTAGTCACACAACAATGGCAAAGTACATATATAATATAACATAGTATATAATAATACACTGACAGTAACTCTACAAATTACATTCAACCAGATGATGCAACGGGGAGCGGATGCTAGTGATGATGATGACGATGGCATAACTAACCTCTACCGAGGACTCACTATGTGCTTAGCGCCAAGCACACATGGCCTCAGCAGACATTCACACCAACCTTTAGAAGACAGGAATTAGTATTTTCAACTCTATTTGCAGCTGAGGAAAGTTAGGAATATTTACTTGAAATATGGCCCAAGATTCTATCCTTAGAGCAGGATTCTGACTCAGGGTCTGCCTGGCCCCAGCTCTGGGCATGTACACGGTACACAGCATCATCTTCCAGAGCCTGGACTAGGCAACAGGCAAGGGCATCACTGAGTAGGGAGGGGCTTGGTTCAGGAGGAGGATGGTCCAGCCGCCTGGCAGCATGAACACAGAAGGCTGCCCCGGTCCAACCCTCCCTGACACTTCGTTTGATTCCGTCGACTGATAACTCCCGCAAAGACACCCTCTCTTGGCAAGTTGCTAAATCCAAGAAGATATAATCAACGACACTGTAACCCATGAATAAATAAAGAGCCTTATGAGAGACTGAGGGAATTTAACACCTCTCTAAGTACCTCTAAGGTTATTGGTTGGAGTATTAAAGCACATTTCATGAAAGCCACTGATTTAGGAAGCTGATGCTGTCGGGGATGACAAAATGAGACTCAAATGTCATTTCAGAAAGGAGGAGGCTGGAGGGAGATTGTTAGTTCTCCAGGAAGCCTTGGATATTAGCATGAAACTGACAGATTGCAAAACCGGGAGGACCATGCCCAGGGCTGTGATGTGCCAGAGCCATGGGTGACCCTTACAATGGCTTCCAGTGAAATGTGACATTTAAGACAGGCTCAAATGACTGCCCTGGACCCTATACGTGGCCGTTATACCAGTTATAACTGATTATAAAAAACTCTCTGTTAAAGATAAGATGGCAGTTCCTGAATTTGAATCTTGGCCCCACACTGTAATCAATGAGCGATCTGAGCCAAGTCACATAAACATTCTGAGCTTCACTTTCTAGGTTGAGAAGATAACACCTGAGGTGTCGTGAATATTTAAAGGTCCGATATCATAAAACAAAGAATAACCTTTGACACGAAGTAGGTCATCAAATAGATGCCAGCTTTCTCATCTCCCATTTCCTTTCAAATCATGGCCTTTGAGTCTCTCAGACCGGCATTTAAATACCGATTCTCTCACTTGTTTTATCACCCTGAAAATGACAAGTCTAAAGGAAATTTTTCAGCTTGAGTCTAAGGCACCAAATCCAGGTGGGTTGGGAAACACCCAGGAAGACTGTCTTAATGTAGACACACAGACTGAGAGAAAGAAACCAGTATCCCATCCTTTTTCATTCCGATCTTCGTCCTCTTCTGGGGGCTTCCTGGGCGGTGCCAGTGGTAAAGAATTGGCTTGCCAATGCAGGAGATGCAGGAGACTCAGGTTCATATCCTGGGTCAGGAAGATCCCCTGGAGGTTCAGTTCAGTTCAGTTCAGTCGCTCAGTCGTGTCCGACTCTTTGTGACCCCATGGACTGCAGCACGCCAGGCCTCCCTGTCCATCACCAACTCCTGGTATCCACCCAAACCCATGTCCATCGAGTCGGTGATGTCATCCAACCATCTCATCCTCTGTCGTCCCCTTCTCCACCTGCCCTCAATCTTTACCAGCATCAGGGTCTTTTCAAATGAGTCAACCCTTCGCATGAGGTGGCCAAAGTATTGGAGTTTCAGCTTCAGCATCAGTCCTTCCAATGAACACCCAGGACTCATCTCCTTTAGGATGGACTGGTTGGATCTCCTTGCAGTCCAAGGGACTCTCAAGAGTCTTCTCCAACATCACAGTTTAAAAGCATCAATTCTTCAGTGCTCAGCTTTCTCTATAGTCCAACTCTCACATCCATACATGACCACTGGAAAAACCATAGCCTTGACTAGACGGACCTTTGTTGGCAAAGTAATGTCTCTGCTTTTTAATATGCTATCTAGGTTGGTCATAACTTTCCTTCCAAGGAGTAAGTGTCTTTTAATTTCATGGCTGCACTCACCATCTGCAGTGATTTTGGAGCCCAGAAAAAGAAAGTCAGCCACTGTTTCCCCATCTATTTCCCATGAAGTGATGGGACCAGATGCCATGATCTTAGTTTTCTGAATGTTGAGCTTTAAGCCAACTTTTTCACTCTCCTCTTTCACTTTCATCAAGAGACTCTTTAGTTCTTCTTCACTTTCTGCCATTAGGGTGGTGTCATCTGCATATCTGAGGTTATTGATATTTCTCCCGGCAATCTTGATTCCAGCTTGTGCTCCATCCAGTCCAGCGTTTCTCATGATGTATTCTGTGTATAAGTTAAATAAGCAGGGTGACAATATACAGCCTTGATGTACTCCTTTTCCCATTTGGAACCAGTCTGTTGGTTCATGTCCAGTTCTAACTGTTGCTTCCTGACCTGCATACAGGTTTCTCAAGAGGCAGTTCAGGTGGTCTGGTATTCCCATCTCTTTCAGAATTTTCCACAGTTTATTGTGATCCACACAGTCAAAGGCTTTGGCATAGTCAATAAAGCAGAAATAGATGTTTTTCTGGAACTCTCTTGCTTTTTTGATGATCCAGCGGATGTTGGCATTTCCCCTGGAGGAGGAAAAGGCAACTCACTCCAGTGTTGCCAGAAAATTCCATGGGCAGAGGAGCCTGGCAGGCTACAGTCCATGGGGTCACAAAGAGTTGGACACAACTGAGCATGCACACACACGCATCTCCTTCTTTGACCAGGCTCACATCCTCTGTGTACTGATCCCAGAAAGTAAGGCAGACTTGCCTCCAAACAGGCATCAAATACCTACCTGTTTGCCAGGGCATCATAGGAGGCCACAGCCCTTGACAAGCAATAGTGCCCCAGTGCCCCCCACCCCGCCACAAGAGCACAGAGACATCTGTTGGTTTTCTTCACTGACGTACCCCAAGCATTTAGCCTTGTGCCTGGCGCATGGCACTGGCACACAGAAAGCTCTCCATAAATATTTGTTGATCAAATGAAACAATAAATGAATCGGTGAACAAGACTCCACTATGTGCCAGGCACTGTATCAGGGATTTTCCATCTATTAACTTCTTTAGCTCTTACAACAACCCTACGAAATTGCTATAATAATTCTAACCATTTCAGAGATGAGCAAATAGACTTAGTGATGTTAAATAAGTCGCCCAGGGTCACAACTAGAAAGCTGCCAGAACTCACATCTTCTGCTTCTAAGTACAATGTAACATTCTTATTGCTTTACCAAGATGTTATGCAATGATATTATCTTAAATTTCATTTTGTTATTTTAGTTATTGTTATCCATCACCTCCCTCTGTCTTTAGAAAAACACTGAGTGGTAGAAGGAAAAAGGATTATTTCCATGTTTCACAGAAGTGGAAACTGAAGAGGGAACTGAACTAACTTTACTCAGGACTATCGCAAGCATTATACAGTCAAGGGCATCCAAACAGATCAAGGACATTTTAATTTGCTTAGAACTTATCCCTCTTTGCACAACCACTTACAAAAGCACCAAATTTCTTCCGAGACAGGAAGTAAACTCACCTCACTTTTTTCATGCATTAGTGGGAAAGAAATATCTATACTTGAGTCATGAAGAATGGCAAATACCCCATATCTGAGTACATCGGAGATGCTGACCTGAGTGGTGGTTAACGCACCTGCAGTCCTATATAATAACTTTTTAGTAGTCAATCAACAGGCATTCACTGAACCCTTACTATGCGTAAGACACTGTGCAGGGACTTATGGGGGGAGGTGGATGGAAGGCAGTCCCACTCTGATTAGGAACTGGAAGGGACACAGACATCCATGGACCACCTACAAAGTGTTGGCAACTTGCATACCCTGTCTCCTCTTATCATCAAAACAACCTCATGACACAGGTCCTGTTTCTGCTTAGAGATGTCAAGAGACTTATCTAAAGCCATGCAGTTTGTAAATGGAAGAACTGGGATTTGAAACTAGATCGCTCTGATTTCAGAGTAGCAAGTTTAACATCTGTACTACACCACTTCCAACAGCACAGTGAATAGTTTTATAAGGATCTATTTCTTTGTTTTCTTGACTAAATAAATGATTGTTGTTTAGTTGCTCAGTCACACTCAACTCATTTGTGACCCTGTGGATTATAACCCCCAGACTCCTTTCTGTCCATGGGATTTCCCAGGCAAGAATACTGGAGTGGGTTACCACAGGAAATTCAAACAGATAGACACACGAAAAATGTAAATTCCATATGTTTTTCATCCACTGCTGGAACTCCAGCACTTCGGACAGTGCCATGCAAAGGTACACATACAAAATGAACATTTAGAATGAAAGAATAATTGAGCAATTTTTTTTGTATTAGAATCTCCAGGGCTTATCATAACACCTGACACTGTATTTTATGGGGAGCAAAAACAATGTTTGCATTCATTTATAGGCAGTCCATTTACTCAACTCCTGTAGAATAGACCTCACTTTCCTAGTTTTATAGATGAGAACATAAACCTCAGAGAGAAAAAGGCACTTGCCTTGGGACAAATAACTTAAATATTTATTTATTTGGCTGCACTGGCTCTTAGTTGCGGCATGCGGGATCTAGTTCCCTGGCCAGGGATTGAACTTGCGCCCCCTCCACTGAGAGTGTGGAGTCTTAGCCACTGGATCACCAGGGAAGGCCCTGGGACAAACAGCGTTTTGAAGACAAGTCTGGAATATCATCTCCTTTCTATTGTGATGTTTTACATTAGGAAACAGTGGCAGTCTTTGAATATTTTCGAAGAGGAATAAAACAATCAAATTCTTAGAAGGAACCCTGGCAGTAGTGGATAAAAGGTATCAGGATAGGAAGATACCAGGCAGGAGAAAGAGAAGAACCAACTATCTGATTAATATCAGTTACATTCTGAGAACGGGCCATGAGGTTTACCTTTAGATTATGGAGCCCATTCTATAGATTAACAACCTAAGGCTCAGGAAGGGTGAGTGACTTGCCCAAACGTACAAAGCCAGGATCTGAACTCCCACGTACTGGACAAGAAACAGCTTCAAGAGTCTGGTAAGTCTCTAGTCTCGCACAGGCACTCTCGAAATGGGCAAAGAACAATGTGATCTGGAATTGTTCCTAATGGCTTCCTGGAGGAGGTGGCAGCTGACTTTGGTTTGGAAAGTGAAACAGGGAAGGAATTCCAGGCAAAGGTTTAAGGGCCCAAAGCAAACACATATAGGGCTCTGAGGGGTTTCAGAAGGAAGCAAGCAGTATAAAAAGTGGTAAATAGAAAGTAAATCCTCCTTTTTAATATATAAAAATTGCATCAAAAGCTTCATCAGATAAGACCAAGAGCTGCTTCATGGAAAGGGCAATAGCTTTGGAGACAGAGATTTGGTGTCAGAGCCTGATTCCCAGCGTCATAGCTGTGTGTCCCTCGGTAAATTACCTAACCTCCATGAGCCTCAGGATCACAGCAAGATAAAGTCACCAGTGTTTCAATGTACACAGTAAGTGCTCAATAACGGTTCATTTCCGTTTATTCCTCCCCTTCACTACTGAACCTGTAAGGGGTAGAAACATCTAGCATTTCCCCTTGTATCCGGATTCTAAGCTCTTAGGAAAATAAGTGGATTTCACAATCTGTTGTGGTTGTTTAGTCGCTCAGTCGTGTCTGACTATTTGTGACCTTGTGGACCGGAGCCTGCCAGGCTCCTCTGTCCATGAGATTCTTCAGGCAAGAATACAAGAGTGGGTTATCATTTTCTTCTCCAGGGGATATTCCTGACCCAGAGATTGAACCCAAGCCGCCTGCATTGGCAGGAGGATTCTTTACCGCTGAGCCACCAGGGAAGCCCTTTACAATCGAGCTATCAACACTGCTGCGTTGGGTTCATGTGCTCACCCTTCACTGAAAATCTGAGGAACATGAGTGACATCAACTCATCAGATGCTGCTCATCAAAAGCATCAACTGAACCTTCAGATGCCAGCTGCTGAAAGAAAGCAATAGCTAAAGGGAGAAGATGATTGTCCTGAATTTCATCGTGCAGATTCAAACATGGATGAGTGACTGGTGAAGGACAGAGGTTCTTGGTCTTCCTGCAACACCGAGTCTCAGAATGGAACACGACCAGAGATAGCAGATACTGCAAGGTTCTGAAGCTTCAGTCATGATTTCTCCATATTTACTCACCACCTGTACCATCAATCACTTCTTTTCTTGGGCTTGAATTTTTCACATACAAGATATTTTCATATTTATTTTTAAAAAGAAAGTATATTACTACCTGCAATAATTAGAAGGAACCTACAAAAAGAAGTACAATGAAATAAACAAAAAGACTGGGACTAAATTAGAACCAGATACTGTTTCCTGGCTAACATTCTGAGCCCAGGGCTTCCTCTTTTTGTTGTTGTTGTTGTTGTTTGTTTAAGAAAGGAAAGAGAGAAAAAGGAAGGAAAGAAAGGAAGAAGGGAGGATGGAGGAAGAGAGGAAGCATTGAAGGAAGGAAATAAAGGTAACTAGTAAGGGATAGAGTGGTGTTGAAAATATACCTCCATCAAAATGAGACTCTCTCCTTTTTATCAGAAAGACTGAAAAAAATGAGGGAAAAACTTAATTATGTGATTAGATGTTCTCTAGGGTCCTATATCTCCATTTACTTTAAGAAACATCTTATAGACAAGATCTGTGTTGGGGAAAATGCAGATCCAGCCCCTCACCGTGCACGTGAGAGACTGAGGTCTGATCTGAGCACCCTCAACTTGAGTCCCTGCACGACATGAGACCGGTATCCTCTCTGCTCGCTTCTCCAGCCTGCCCTGAAGCCCAGATACGGTGCTTCCCTCATTTCTGCCTGTGTCATCCCACAATCATTTATTGGCATCTCTGGAGCCTGGAGGTGAAAGTCTTTTCATTATTTATAGATGCATGACTTTTATTATAAAAGTAACATAACCACAGCACTGAATGTAACCAATGAAAAGATGAAAAAGTTCCGCACCACTACCCTATCACTTTGGTATCTCTTTGTCAGTATTTCTATTATGCGTTTATTTACATAATTACAATCACAATATGCATACTCCCCCCAATTGGCCTTGAGTGTTTTTTTCTCCCGAAGGATGTAAACTGTCACCTCAAGCTATATAATTGGTGTGGTGTCCATAAAATGCCTTGGGAAAGATGTGTTTCCTCTGTGATTAATTTCAAGTCCTCTATCCTTCAGTTTCTTCACTTGCAAAAGTGGGGGTAATTCTAGCGTATTTATTCACACGGCAGTTGTGAGAATTCAATGAGATGACATATGTAAAACATTCAGAACAGGGGCTTACTTGTAAAAGGAGCTATACTTAAGTTTCTCCTATATTATTTGTACCTAGTTTACATTACCTGGGCCAAAGCTGGAACTAGCCAGGTCTCAGGAGTTGTCTGCAAGGACCTAGGGCTGATGTTTGAAAGTTGAGATGAATTCAGTTCTCCCTCAAAGAACTTCAGCCAGCACCCCGGGTCCTTGAGGGTCCAATTTATGCCCACCTTTCTCATGCCATCTCCTGCTGTTTGTTCCCGGTTGTCAGCATGTTGTTTCATTCATCATTCTGGAAAGCTACTATTCATTCGTCAAAGCCCTATTCTGTGCTTTCCTATAGGGAAACTTCCCTGAAATTCTCTCCTAAAAGGAGGGAATTGTGAGAATTATGTCTGCAGCCTATACCTGCATTTAATGCTGTGTTTAGCAAATAGACTCTAAATATAAGTGCTATATGAACACTGACTGATTAAAAAAGTTGCAGATAAGTTCAAAAACTTCTGGAGTTTTTAACCACCAAGAAAATAACTGAGTTGCTTCTACTACTGGTCTTCCAAATTAATCATCAAAGTGGCATGGGTTTATATGTCTTTCACATGCCTGTATTATACTTGATGTATTATTTTCCTCCTCAACATGTCTCAGATACTTAAGCATATTAGGACAGATTACCTGATTCTTTCTAACTTCTGCCTAGATTCCATGGGATAAGCCTATTGCAATTTATTTAGCTGTTCCCCAACATACATGGTGTTGCAACCCTGAACTACCTTTTCTGGGCAGTTAACATTGCTTGCTTGCTGGCAGCCTGTGAGTTTCTTGTGAGAGAAGCTGGTAGCCTGTGAGAGAATAGGGTCTAAATTTTATTCATCTCAGTAGTCACTTAACTTAACAGAGTGTCTGTTATACACAAAGTGCTCAGTGAGCAGTTGGTGAATGAAGGAAGGAACAAACAAATGAATGAATGAATGAAGAGAAACTCAGGATCCCTCCAGAACGTAGGCGTAGAAACAAGAAGATCTCTGCATCTTTCCTTATCTGCTGACCTTGAGCATCCAGGCCCTGGGCAGTTTTCCACAGGAGACATGGCCAGGGGCCCTTGGTTATTTTAGAGGAGCCCAGCTGCTTATCGTAAACAGGCTGCCTGTCCCATTTTCCAATTTTTGCACAAATGCCCAGAGTCCTTTGGGCACAGGCAAACGGGGATTTAAACAAAGCCAGGAAATAAATAAATCATTGCTTCAAAATAGCCAAATGGGATATTTCCAATAAACCACTCCTTTCCAGGAGAGAAGGAACGTGGAGAAGAATTATGTCCAAAGTAGCAAATTGATGAAGAAGCTATAAAGTTAAGAGAAATCAGAGGTCTGCAGAGAAGTGTGAGTTTTTCACGTCCCAATTTCTGGGTACTGCTGGGGTGTTGGGTTCTTTTATGAGGCCATCGTGAAGCTGGAGATATAAACAATACTTTAAATCATTATTTAGCAAGAGGGGGGCAATTTCTTTGTTGAGGCAAGGCTGATCACAGCCGTGATAATGCCCCTTGTTCATTTGTTCTCTCCCTCCAAGAGGCTGGAGATATGGGAGCGATTGTTCCAGTCTGTGCATTTGCCATGACAGGCATTACATCAGATTATTTAACGGAGTGTTCCGTTTCAGGGTTGAAACAGCAAGTTCTCTCTCCCTTGCCTGCCTTTATTCACACTGCCCCTTTCACCTGGCATGCTTTCCTTCACCTCTGTCTTTCCTAGCCAACTCTGCAGACCCCTCAGGTCTCAGCCCAATATCCCCGCCTCCAGGGGGTATTCAGCACCTTGGAGAAGGACATGATGGCATGATAAGCACCAGCCTATGGATGCATGCAAATCTGTGCACCTGCTTTAAACTCCGAGTCTCACTTTTGTCATTTATGAAAGAAGGAGAATATTGGTACCTACTTCATAAAGTCCATAAACTATGTGCCAATGGCCATTGCCTAAGAAATCAGAGTCACTGTGATGATGACTGTCATTAGACTCTGTATCACCTGGTGTAGCTCTTGCCACACTGTTGTATAGTCATGTATTTACTTGCCTTTTTTCCTAGCTGTGATTTCGGAGAACTCAAATTCTGCATGAAACTCCAACAAAATTCTGATTTTTGCCAGCATGCACGCATTTTCTCTCCTTTATTCAGTTTCACCTGACAATAAAGCTAGACATTAAACTGGGCACATTTTATATTTTCTTTGGACAGGAGAGAAAGTGAGGTTCAAAGGTGACTGAGTGCTGTCACCAGGCTCCCCCAGGTAAGATATAGTCCAAATCCAACACAACCTTGTCATTATTTGCTAATTCACACTACCACCCTCACTTTTGTTTGCTTAAAGGGTAAGAGAAATGCTTATAAAAGGCCAAGAGTGTTCTGTTCAACATGATGGTTTGGAACAAGGAGGGAGAAATGAAAATAACAAACACTTATATGCCACGTACTAGGTGCTTCACAAATATTAACTCATTGCATCACAAACTGCAGAAGTAGGTATTATTTGTATCCTTACATTACAGTGATGGAAACTGAGATGTTAAACAATTTATGGAAGACTACACAGCAGAATTTTCCTACTCTTCTGATGTCAGACCCCAGGTTAGTAGCTCCCAAGACTGATCCGCAGACCTCTTCCAGTCTGTAAATTTACATATTAGATATAGACATAGCACAGGATTGACAGTGTGATCTTTTTCCAAGTAAGCACTTAAATAAGAATATGAATATGCTTATATATTCATGTATGTATAAGCCATGTAGATTCTCATATGCTTATTTATGTGTTTACTTGGGAAAAGAGAGACTATCAATCCTATTTGTGTTAGTTCACCAACACCACTACCCCAAATAAAAACAAAGTCACTAGAGAAAAGATTTCTTTGAACTGGCCTCTATGGAGACCTCAGTACCACCTCTGCCCCTCTCTGAACTCCATCCATCACCAAGGGCAAAGTGAAGAGACAGCTCAGAGTCTAACAAGACCTGTGGGGACCTTTCGTCTAATGGTGGCACCCCAGCATTCTTTACTTATCCTTCCATTCCTATATAGTCAGTCCCTGTGATTCAGGTGGGATGGACCCTCCTCACCCCCAAAAGACGTGGGCACAGACTCTAGATCCAGGCAATCAACTGATTCCTTCTCCATCTTGCCACTGTGATGGCAAGTTAGTCCAATGAGAGGCAATGGAGGGACAGATGCTTGCTGAAACCACTGGTATCTTTCTTCATTGGGATGGCTCATTGCTAGAATATCATCCTAGGGAGAGTCCAGCAGAGAATGAAATCTCCAAGAGAGAAAAGCAGAGCTGAGAGATAGGGAAACAAAAGGATTCCTGACAGCACAATCTGAGCCCCTAGACCCAGCCTGGCTGGATCTTCAGCAATTCTTTAATAAAGAGAAACAGAAAGGATGACCCCATGGGATATCTTCTATGAATGTGATATGTTTAGGCTTGTTAACTATGTAGTAGTCTGTGGTTATCATTTCATATGGTGGGGACATCATATATTTTTAAAATATTTCATAGAGTCTTAAGTTTCTCAAGTGGGCACATACAGGGATGTGTGTGTGTGCTCAGTCGTGTCTGACTCTTTGCGACCCCATGAACTGTAGCCCACCAGGCTCCTCTGTCCATGGGATTTTCCAGGCGAGAATACTAGAGTGGGTTGCCATTTCCTCCTCCTGGGGTTCTTCCTGACCCGGGGATCGAACCCAAGTCTCCTGCGTCTGCTGCACTGGCAGGTGGATTCTTTACCACTGAGCCACCTGGGAAGCCCTTAAATAGGGTTAGACCTGCCTAAAATATGGAGTGGAGGTTTGAGGGCATGAACAGCTAAGTCATACATGAATATGAACAGATTATAAAGACAATATCTGATCAAGACATCTGGCCCATCTGTGGGCTGTTTCACTATCTCCAAGAGGGGTGGGTAGACTTGGAATTGGGCTCAGGCTCTTTAAGACACCTGTTATCTCACAAAAGGGTACCAAGATCAGTGTGTTCTGCCCACAGATCACTCCTACCTAGAAAAATGCAATAGCTACCCTTAGGATATTCAGGGAGAGTGACCTCAAACACATGGCCACCCACTATCTCCCAAAATTTTGGCAGAGGAAAGCTTTATCAGGGGAGATCTTGTGAACTGTTATTCAGCAACTGCCCCAGATATTTCAAAATCAACCTCCAGGCCAGATAAGATCAGTAGAAAGGTGTGAATTTGTACCGCTCTCCCCAAACCTGCTTTCACTGAATGGAGAGGAGGCAAGAAGTGCACGTGGCTTTTCTCCTGATGGGGAGGACCATGGAGGCTCGTGGGATCCCAGCTCGCTCCATCTCTCATCTCTGTCTCGAGGTCCCTGGGGATACTCCTGAATGCTCTCTGATCTGAGGGATCCCAACGACCCTCTTTTAATCATGGCTTAAGGGGTGACACTGCCCCAGGTAAAACACTGCCCTCTCCTCTTTGCCTTCGTCCCTGGCTTCTAAGAGGTCCGCCACTCCATTCTGCCATCCTCACCAGTAGAATAAATCATCGCTGGGAAAGTGCCTTTTCATTCTTCAAAGAAAGATTTCATGAAGGCTCTTACACTTCCCTTTCCGGGACTGACTCGCTCATCTGTTCAAGCAGAAACAGTGCCCATGTGCCAGACACTGTGTTGGGTGATAAGGTCTCCCCAGAGGTTTGCATCCTAGCAGAATGTGGGGTTCACTCCCAAGCAGCAAAAACAGCAAGACTTGGAAGTTGTGGAAGATGTGGGCCCCACTCCTGGCTCCAATCTCAGCTGTTGACTTTGGATGGGTCATTGTCTCTGGGCTTTGGTGACCAAGTCTATAAACTGCGGTCACAATGCCTCCCTTGGAGAGTTATGAGAATTAAATGGCGTAAGGAGTGGCAAGGACCTAGCAAAGAGTCTAGTGATAAAAACAAGAACTAACCAGGATTTCCTGGGTGACCCAGTGGTTAAGATTTCACGCTTCTACTGCAGGAGGTGTGGGTTCGATCCCTGGTTGGGGAACTAAGATCCTGCATGCCATGGGGTGTGGCCAAAAAGGAAGAAAATAAATAAATAAACAAGAACTAACATAGCTCAGCACCCACAGTGGGACAGGTGGTCGTATGCAGGTGGTAATGACATCTCCATTCTGCAAAAGAAGACACTGAGGCACAGAGGAAACAGGCCAGAAACTGGGAGCAAGATGCTCTCCTATAGCTCCTGAAACACACAGTCTCCCGCACCTGGGTTTGCCCTTTTCCTCTGCCTGCCTTTCCTCTGCTGTGCACTCTCTCTCTCTCCACCTCCTTCTTCTCTCAGAAAAGGTATATAGGAGATACCAGGCATATTTGGGATCATTCAGATTTCTCCTGGCTTCTGCTTCACCCATTCTACCAAAGTACATCACTCAGAGAATCCAACCATGATTGATTTTTACAGTGACCTGGAAATTCCCTCCATCTATTCCTGGCCTTCGGGCACAACCTCACAAGTATTCGCTGTAGAAGATGAGCATCTCCTCCACTGGGAAAGCCCCAAAGGAAACCTCACAGGACTTCACTGTGACTCCACATGAAAGTTCAAGTGCATAGATAGGTCAGGTGAAGAAAGCAGGTGGGCACAATGTTCTATCAAGGAGAGGTACAGAGCGGGCTCTGGTGGTCAATGTGGCGAAACATTTAGGACCTTGCTCCTCAAAGTGTGGTCCAGGGACTAACATCACCGGGGAACTTGTGAAAACACAGTCTCAGGACTCAGTCCAGATCTACTGAATTAGAATCTGTGTTTTACTCAGATTCAAGTACCCATTGACAAGTGAGGATACAGTTTTAGAGGGAGGAGAGAGGGATGCATAGAATAAACCAGAGAAGGGATGGCCTCTCCACTGCCTGGTGACAGAGAGTAGATGCATTCCACTTTAAGCAAATGAGTGATGGGTAAGCAAGTAATAAAGAATTTACAGGGGTCTTTAAGGAACAAAGAAACAATTAAAAAAACCACTTGCACAGACAAACTAGGAATACAGACAATGAGGTGTAACAGCTTGAAGGCAAGGCGTGCATATTGTTTCTTTTTGCATTCCCAAAAGGCTGATAATAAAGGCTTTAAGCACAAATGAATGGAAAATACTATTCAGGTAATGGCAAAATGAGGACCACTTCAAGTCCTTTCCTCCATACAACCAATGAAAACCAAAATGTACTTTTCAGACCTCAGGAAATTAACCACAGGCTTAGAGCAATCTGGAAGTATTTATTCAA
The DNA here is from genome assembly GCF_033118175.1 of Dama dama. Classification (NCBI taxonomy): domain Eukaryota; kingdom Metazoa; phylum Chordata; class Mammalia; order Artiodactyla; family Cervidae; genus Dama; species Dama dama. The sequence continues at coordinate 9,841,723 of NC_083701.1, read as the reverse complement.
GAAAACCGGCTGAATCTCAGTATGAAGAGCAAGCTTCATTGCATTTTAATGTGCCTTAGTCCCGTTTCTTCCTCTCCAGCCCCATGATAGCCTCGAAAACCAATAAGCCCACAAATCACAGTGAAAACCATCAGTATGGTAGCCTCTGGAGGGGACAGAATGGGTCTGCAGGGCCTTCAAAGCCCGGTTCCCAGACAACGGTCTTTACATGAGCTGTCTGGCAGTTCCCTGAAAAATCCCATTGCAGGGCTGTCTTTATTGGATCTAACTCAGAACTCACCCAGCAAGAGTTTTTTTATTTTCCTTTTTCTGAGAGTGCTTTGTTAAAAACAATCAGTGGAAATTGTCCAACACTGCAGCTAACCTAGATAGTAGTAGGAGTTGGGGGAAACAAGCTAACCGAAAACCTTGGGGCTTCTCCAGGGGCTCGGTGGTAAAGAATTCACCTGCAATGCAGGAGACACAGAAGATGCAGGTTTGATCCCCAGATTCGGGAAGATCCCCTGGAGGAGGAGATGGCAACCCACTCCAGCATTCTTGTGAGGAACATCCCATGGACAGACGAGCCTGGCGGGCTACAGTCCATGGGGTTGCAAAGAGTTGCACATGACTGAGTGACTTAGCATGCAACCAATAAAGCTTAAAGGGAAAATGTGGGTCACAAGGTTTCCTGAACCTTCTGGGAACCCAGCAGGCTAAGTGCATGCATAGGGATGTACATATGCCCCGGGCTAGTCCACAGCCTGCAAAGGTCTGAGGCAGCTCTCAGTCCTCACTTCTGGCTGATTTTGAGAATGCACAAGCAGAAAGTAAAGCCAAGATGGAGTTATAATCTGCCTGCCTGAATATTGAAGCCACTCCCTAACACACATCAGAGTCCCTCAGCAGATGCAGGGAAGCTGACTGGTTCCAAGAACTTGGGAAAATCCTTGCCTAATCATTAGCTGATCCCTAAGCTCACTGAAGACTTAAATGGCGGCACATGAAAAAGAACATAAATTTTATGGAATTAATTCAGGAAGCTCACTAAACAAATACCAACAACAAAAATAAACAGCTGCATCAAGAAACTGAGAGGGTATCTGACTTTTAGAGCTGCCAAATTTTATTATTTAAAGTGTCTAGTTTCCACTAAAAAATAAGCCATGCAAAGAGATAAGAAAAGTATTGCCCATGTACAGAAAAACAAGTCAGTAGAAACGGTCCCTGAGGAAGCCTAGGTGTAAGACTTACTAGACAAAGATGTTAAGTCTATTATGTTAATTATGTACAAAGATCTCATGGAACAATTATATAGGAGGTCAACAACAGCATAAACCAACCAGACCCAACAGACATCTATAGAACATTTTTTCCAACAAAAGCAGAATGCAAATTCTTCTCACGTGCACATGGAACATTCTCCATGATCACTATTTGCTAAGCCATAAAATAAGTTTTAAAATTCAAAAGGGTTGAAATCATACAAAATATATTTGACTATAATGGAATAAAAATAAATAATACATTAATAGTCAATAAGAGAAGGAAATTATTTTAATCCAGGATATTTTTTTGCTTTTCACCATGGAATGTTCCCCAACCTACTCCCACCATTGGAAAACCAACAGCTAAAATAAAAATGTTATCTGCTTGAAGCTTCCATAGTTCTTTGCTTATCCATTTCTCCTTTGACCCTTCCAACCATCCATCCATGTATCCATCTAATCACATATTCATCCTCTCATTTATACTTTCTTTCATTCTTTTAATATTGAAACATAATTCCCATACAACAGAAGTCATGTTTTTAAAGTGTAAAATTTGTTGATCTTAAGCATATTTGCAAAGTTGGGCAACCAACACCACTATCTATTTCCAGAATACTTTGTCATTCCAAATAGAAACCCCATATAAAGTCACTATTCCCAACAATCTTAAAATTTAAATCTCTTCTAAGGAGGTCAGCAATTCAGCTCTGTATCAGGAGTGGGGTGTGATGACCTGAAGCCATGGATCCTTATTGATGTCTGAGTTTTCTCCCTGAAGGCTGAGGGGTCTCGTTTTAATCTCAAGCTACCTAGTGTAGCCACTTTCACCCATGCTGACTCTACCTCATCAAGTCTGCTCTCCCTTGCCCAGCGGGGCTCCTCTCTGCTCAATGGACCTGCGCCAAATGACCCGCTGTCCCATTCTCGCTGTGCCTGTGTGCCCCCAGCCCTGCAGGCATCTTTTGTTCTCTGACTGGCCAGCATCCTCATCCCCCCTGCTCTGCAGCAGGCTTCCCAAATGGTGGAGGATGTTTTGAAGCTTGGAAGAGAGGCAGCATGCAGTCTTCCCTCTGCTTTCTGCAGAAAAGAGGCAAGTGGCAGGATGTGTGGGTGGCAAGCAGAGCGGGGACCCAGCTGGCAGCAGCAGATGTGACTGGGAGCACAGGAAAGACTGCAGTGGGGGTCTTGCCGGGGCGGGGTATGGGGAGTGGGGATCAAAGCTGATTCTGCTGCCTCCCAGGTACAGCTTCCTGTTTCCAGCCATCACTTGCACAGCCCTGGACCCCAGTGTCGACACCCTGCCTGGGAATTAGGCTGGTCTCCTGGTTTTCACTTGAGCCACAGAACAAAACTTCACACATAGTAACAGGGCTGGGACTAGGGGATGGGGGTGCAGTGCGCAGGTAATATGACAGTTACCTGGTACCCAGAATTTAAGGGGGTGCTTGCGAACAGATGCTCATAGTGGCATTATTCACAACGGCCAAAAAGTGGACACAGCCCAACTGCTGAATGGATGAACAAAATGGGGTGGATGAACGCAACGAAATCTTATTCAGCAATGAAAAGGAATGAAGTACTGACACATGCTATGCTATGGATGAATACTGAAATTACCATGATAAATGAAAGAAGCTGGACACGTTTCTATGCCCAGGATACATGAAATGTCCATTTATGTGAAATGTCCAAAATGGGCAAATCCATAGAGAAAGCGAATAGATACATGGTTACCAGGGCCTGGAGAGAGGAGAGAACAGAGTGACTGCTAATGGTTATAAGATTTCCTTTGAGGTTATTAAAATGCCCTAAATTTGATTTTGGTGATGGTTCCATAACTCTATGACCATTTTAAAAATACTTTGAATTATACACTTTATGTGGGTAAACTATATGGTTATGTGAGTATCTCAGTAAAGTTGTTATCAATAAAAATGTAAGGGGATGTCAAAGATCTCAGCAATCAAGATATTTAAAAAATCAAAATAAATGCAAAAAAATCCATGATGAATAAAGAATCAAAGATTTTTTAAATGACAGGATCAACCCTGTTTGATTATCCTCACTCACCTCCTGTTTGTCCCAGCAAATGCATAAGTGTGATAAACCCTATATTTAGAATAATAGTTACTTCTGCAGAGGGATTAGGGGGAGGGGGTACACAAGGGGCTTCTACTTCCACATTCATATTAATTTATTTCTCAAGTTGGATGGTGGATCCCTAAGTGTTTATTGAATTACTCTTTTCACTTTCTTTGAATAGTAGGGACAACTGTGAATTCATTTAAAATTTAAAAGATTTATCCTCAATGATATTTATTTAAAGGAAACAAACTTTCATGGCCATTTAAAAAAATAAAGCATAAATAATCAACAAAACAAAGCAATCACCACCCTTTAAATTCTCCTCTGGGGCATCAGGAATGCAAGGATAATTCAGTGTCTCACACAGGCATGCTTCTCAAGAATGCTTATGCTGGGGAAAGGTACAGGGTGGTCAAGACCCACCTCTGATTCAAACTTCCATTCATCCATATTTATCGAGCAGCTTTGCTATTCCAGGCCTTGTGCTAGGGACTGTGGACTCAGGAAGGAGTTGGCAAGGCTCCAGGATTCAGGGATCTCATTGTCAGGCTATGCCAGCAGAGGGATGGACAGGGGACAGATCGATATAGGCTGTTACGACAGGCTGTTGATAGCGGTATCAACAAAGGCTTCTGTGGGGAAGTCACCTCTGAGCTGACAAGTCCAGGATAACTAGGTGGGGAAAGGGCCTTGCAGGCAGGGAGGATGATGCCTACAGAGTTAAAGAGGCAGAAACCATCAGGCTGCCACCAGGGGATGGGTCCTCTACCAGCCATCCTGTATCACCATGTGCTCTTGAGGACGGAGGCACATGCTAAGGAGGGCAGAGACAGAAGGTGCCTCGGGTTTCCTTTAATTCCTTGGAGCTGCCACACCAACCTTGGAGAGGCTATACCCAGACTTCACTAGAACAGAGGAAAAAGAAACATCTCACCATTCCATTGCTTAGGTTTTACACATCAGAGCCTAACCCGAACTGAAATACCAACACCATTCATTCAGTTCTTACGACGGAAGACCTAAGTCTTTTGGGGGCACTGACATATTTAATCTGGCCATCAAATCTTTGAACGGGTGCAATCATTGTCCCCAGGCTTCCCTGGTGGCTCAGTGGTCAGGAACCCGCCTACCAATGCAGGACACTCGGGTTTGATCCCTGGGTCGGGAAGATCCCCTGGAGGAGGAAATGGCAACCCACTGCAGTATTCTTGCCTGGAGAATCCCATGGACGGAGGAACCTGGTGGACTACAGCCCATGGGTTGCAAAGACTTGGACATGATTTACAGACTAAATAATAACAGTCATTGTCCTCATTTTAACAGGGTCCTGAGATGCTGGGGAACTTGTCAAAGATTCCATACTTATACAAAGAGGAGCTGGAATTAATCTCCCTGGCCCCTAGCTAATGCTCCTAGCATTGTTCTGGTCTCCCACTGAGTCAGAACTGAGCTGGCATCACGCCCTCTGGTGTTAACCTCCCTGCTAGTTTAGATGGTAACAGAAGGCCACTCACTCTGGCTGCTCCAGCTCTCACACTCGGTCCTAATCCTCGAGTATGCCTGGTAACCCGTCCACTCTGAGATCTCAGATCTCCACGTGTTCTGCAGGGCTTGAACCCTACCTTCGGACCGAGGTCTCCAATTCCCATAGGGAGATTGACTTGACTGCTTTACCCTGACTCACCACACTCTCCAGTTCTGTGCTCAAGGGCATGGCCCAGCAGGTTGCTGCTAAGGCGGTCTCCTGGGGCTGAGGCTGGTTTGCTGACTGATTACTTCAGGTGGCCAGAGGCAGATGGAGCCCGAAGTCCCCCTACGCAGACTGTAAATGTTAAAGCCATCATCGGGTCCAAAGAAAATCTTGTTGATGAGACTGAAAGAGCTAAGTGACTACAGAGACCAAGAATAGAGCGAGAAATGACATCAGGAAGGAGGAAAGAGATCCTAGGACTTCTGCAAGGAGCAGGGTGGGGATCTTCCTTTTATTGGAGATTGAGGCTGTGATGGCCTCTGTCTCCTTTAATGGCCCAGGTTAGAGCAGCGGTCTCAGTGCTCAGCTCGCCTCCAGAAACATCCATGATTTCGCCACGGGCTCCCACTGCCGACTACTCCCAGTGCCCATGCCAAGAGCCAACCTCATCCCTCAGACAGTGTGTGTTCCCTCCAGAAGGGAGATCTTGAATGTTTGGGGTCACCTTAGAATATAGTCCGAACTTCAGCTGTTGTTCAGTCGCCTCGTCATGTCTAACTCTTTGAGACCCTAAGGACTGCAGCACACCAGGCTTTCTTATTCTTCACTATCTCCTGGAGTTTGCTCAAACTCATGTCCACTGAGTCGGGGATGCCATCCAACCATCTCATCCTCTGTTGCCTCCTCTTCCTCCTCCTGCCTTCAATCTTTCCCAGCATCAGGGTTTTTTCCATCAGGTAGCCAAAGTATTGGAGCTTCCAGTTCAGCACCAGTTCTTCCAATGAATATTCAGGGATGATTTCCTTTAGGGTTGACTGGTTTCATCTCTTTGCTGTCCAAGGGACTCTCAAGAGTCTTCTCCAGCATCACAGTTCGAAAGCATCAATTCTTCAGTAAGGATGAGTTGTCATAATCCTTTATTAGCTAGAAATTTAAAAAGCTGCTAAGGTTAGAGTTGAGAACCATGGCAAAAGGGAAAAAAGGGTTCCTTCTTCTTCTTGTGGACAGAACTCAGGTTTAGGCTTAGACAGAGCTGTGAGCTGTGTGACCTTGGGTAAGACACTTAACCTCTCTGAGCCATAATGGTCTCATTTACAAAGTGGGAATAGCTATCATGCAGGGCTGTAGAAAGGACTGGTAATAATTAAGGCACAGGGGCCTGGCATAGTGCCCAGCACAAAGTAGATGCTCAACAAGCCACAGCTATTGATGTTGTTAAGCTATTCTGGAATTAGAGAGCTTAGCTAATTTCCACTGAATTTGGTGGTTTTAGGATGTGAGTGGCCATATTCTCTTATTTTTTATCCTCTTTCTCTGGATGAAATAGATGCTCTGCATTTCCAGACAGGAAATTTGTAGTTGTTCCTAATAGCAAGGCCACCCTGTGTCAACCAGCATGCTTAGGACCTCAGGAGAGGCGTGTTAATGACACAACTTTAATTCCTTGGCAAAGAGTCCATCCATTATTTCTAGCTCTCCTGGGAGGCTGAATTTCAAGGCAAGAGCAAGAAAGCATAGCATTCCTAACAGATCCCACTGTTCCAACAGGGTTTGCTGTCTCCAATGTCTTCCTAACCCCTAGACAATGTCTGAGACACACAGTCAGTCACCATGGAGACAGGGGCGTTTCCCACGGGCTTGCGTGTCGCACCCGTGCGTCAGTATAGCAGATTTCAGCTGTGACACACGCAAATGGTTCGAACTGACGTCAGAGCACACCAAGGCCTCTGTGTCTCCCGCTCATCTGCTTAGCTCATCTGGCTTTTTCATGGCGTTCTATGAGTCAGTTTGCCTTAAATCTCTGTGTTTTTTTTCCCCTCCCTAGAACAAGGTGAGGAATGAAACACTGGCACATTTAATGTCAGTGTCTTTTTCTGTCTGTCTGATGTCATCATCTAGACTGGGAGCTCTTCGGGGTTTGAAGCATCACCTTTTAATTTCCTGTCTCTCCTACAGCCCGAAGGCGGCAAGCAGGTCGAGCAGAAGTCAGGCGGCCCATCTCAGCTGTCACGTACCAGCTGGGCACCTTCGCCAGCAATTTACATCTCAGAGCCCTGGGTTTCACCTTTGTCAAAAAAGGGAGTTAGATGTCATCCGTCTCAAAGTGAGGTTAGGAATGAATGACACCATTTATCTAAAGTGGCTTCCAGATAATAAGGACTCAGTGTTACCTTCAAATCATTATGTACAGGGTCAAAGCCTTTGTTGATTGAGCTGATTGGCAGATGGATCTCTCTGGATGTGTTCTTTGCAGAACAAACATGTTCCCAAGTAGCATAAATGATGGAAGATTAATGTCTCCCGATCCTCTTGGGGATCCCTCAGGGTTGGGATGGGTAGGGGACGAAAATTTCCTGAGCCAGGAATTGAGATTACATTTGATTAAAGAATTCTCACAGTCACTCAGTGACACAGCATTACTGTGTCTGTTTTATTGGCGGGAAGACAGGCAGCATGTTGCAAGCTCTTCACCACAACCTGTTTTTTATTCTTCTGGGATGTTCAGATTACAAACCCAAGCCCGCTTTGCAGGAGGTGTTCTCCAGTAGGACTGAGAGAAAGCATAACTTGACAGTTCTGACTTATCCATCAGAATCTGGTGCAAAAACCCGCTCCCCACACCTCCAGGCTTCCCAGATGGTTCAGTGGTAAAGAATGTGCCTGCCAACGAGACCTGGGTTCGATCCTCAGGTTGGGAAGATCCCCTGGAGGAGGAAAATGGCAACCCACTCCAGTATTCTTGGCTGGAGAATCCCACGGACAGAGGAGACTGGCGGGTTACAGTCCATAAGCTTTCAAAGAGTCAGACAGGACTGATCGGCTAAACAACAACAATAACAACCCACACTTCCCCATCCTCCCACTTCAGGCGAGAAACAGAGGGCTCCAGAGGCCTGGAGCAGGGGTGGTTCTCAAACTTGAGTTGCTTTGGAATCCCTCAGAGTGTGCTAAAGTCCAGATTTCTAGGCCCCACCTAAGATTATGACTCAGCAGGTCTGGCAAGAAGCCTGAGAATTTGCCTTTCTAATAAGCTCCCAGGTGATGCTACTGGTCCAAGAACACATTTTGGGGACCCGTGTTCAAGAGGATGACAGGCAGGGCTACAAGATGCAAACTGCCAGGGTCCCTGGATCATCATATGGAGGAAAGCATCTTCTGTAGTTAATATTTGAATCGAAATCTTGTGTTCTGTGGCTGAAATGTGAAGGTTTATTTATTAACACTGTTAGAAGGACACTGGAAAGGAAGGCTAAGGAAAATGTTTTCTCCATGTGGAAATGGATGATTTGAAGAAAACAAAAGCTTGTTAATGTTGTTCAGTAATTAAGTTATGTCTGACTCTTTGTGACCCCATAGACTTCAGCATGCCGGGCTCCTCTGTCCTTCACTATCTCCCAGAGTTTGCTCAGATTCATGTCCACTGAGGCGGTGATGCTATCTAACCATCTCATCTTCTGTTGCCTCCTTCTCCTTTTGACTTCAATTTTTCCTAGCATCAGAGTTGAAATGAAATTAAAAGACACTTGCTTCTTGGAAGGAAAGCTATGACAAACCTAGAGAGCATATTAAAAAAACACAGACATCACTTTGCCAACAAAGATCCATATACTCAAAGCTATGGTTTTTCTAGTAGTCACGTATAGATGTGAGAGGTGGACCATGAAGAAGGCTGAGCACTGAAAAATTGATGCTTTCAAACTGCGGTGCTGGAGAAGACTCTGGAGAGGTCCTTAGACTGCAAGGAGATCAAACAAAAGCTACTGGATAGGAAATAAGGAACTCAGATTTCATACCAGGACCTCAGATCCATCAGAAAACTCCAAGGCACTTTCTGCAGACTGGACTGTGGTCCTGATACTAAGGACCACCTTCAAATTCCACTGAATGTGAAGAAGTGGTTGTAATCCACAATCAAGGATACATGTAAAGAAACAAAACCACCTACTCAACTCAGGGTCTCAGACCACGTTCAGTCTTTGTTGCTGGAGTTCCGCCACACTCCTTCCCTTTGTTTCCTACGGGCATCATCTCAGCTCAGGAGAAAACAGCCCAAGCGAAATGTGCTGTACACTCCCTCCCTGCCAGGCACCATGTAAGTTCTTTGCATGTGTTATCACACTGAATCCTAGCGTGCCTTTCCTGGACGTGTGCAAGGCTTTCTCACTCACAGCTGGAGGATTAACCTTCTCAAAGCAATGCACTCAACATGTCACTCCCCTGATCAAAACCTCCAGGGCCTCCCTACAGAGCAAAGTCTAAACTCCTCAGCATAACCTTAAATCCTCTCCGAAATCTCAAGCATTGCTGCTTGTCAATCCTAAACCCTTTTAACAATCTGCATCAGTAACTCCTAAATGTTAGTGTATGCCAGAATTCTTGGGAAGATTATTGGCCCTCTTTAATGAAAAGAAAGCTGAGCGCCAAAGAACTGTTGCTTTTGAACTGTTGGTGTTGGAGAAGACTCTTGAGAGTCCCTTGGATTGCAAGGAGATTCAACCAGTACATCCTAAAGGAGATCAATCCTGAGTATTTATTGGAAGGGCTGATGCTGAAGCTGAAACTCCAATCCTTTGGCCACCTGATGAGAAGAACTGACTCATTTGAAAAGACCCTGATGTTGGGAAAGATTGAAGTCAGGAGGAGAAGGGGATGACAGAGGATGAGATGGTTGGATGCCATCACTAACTTGATGGACATGAGTTTGAATAAGCTCCGGGAGTTGTAATGGACAGGGAAGCCTGGCATGTTGCACTTCATATCAAAGAGAAATTACCTCTTAGGTTAAAGCCCTGTTACAGCAGCTAGAAATTTTGCAGAAATTTTGTCTTCCCCATTAGACTCTGAGCCTCTTGAGTTTATTGTTGTTTAATCGCTAAGTCGTGTCTGACTCTCTGCAAACACATGGACTGCAGCCCATCAGGCTCCTCAGTCCATGAGTTTTCGCAGGCAAGAATGCTGGAGTGGGGTGCCCTTTGCATATTTCTCTCCTCTTCCTGACCCCTGGCCCCTCTCCATCACAGCCCCACCTAATGCAAATCCTGACCTAGAGCTGGGACTCAATAAGTATTTGTCAAAATGAGATCTCTGATTTTGCTCATTCGGTCAAAGCAAGGCTGGGTAGGGGTAGGCAAAGCAAAAGAATGGGCTCCCTCTATAGTTCACACCTATCCCAAGAGAATTGACAACTCATCACCTTCTCTGAAGTGGGTAATTTTGTCAAGCTGTCTCCAAGTGACCCATTATCTAAGGAACCACTTTCTCTAAACTTCCCAACTTCTGATTGAACACTTGCAGTTTCCCTAAGATTTCTGAGCTCTGTGATTTTTCAGGGAAAAAAATTAAGCAGACTTTATTATGCAGCTTTGCCAAAGTTATCAGAGAAAACTTTAACTCAATGTTTCAATTAAAACTCTGGCAATGGATATTGACACTGCCAGATTGAAAACGTATGGTTGGGAAAAGGCCATTTTTCTAAAAATACCAAGTTAAGAATTTTCCAGTTTCTAAACTGCTTGAAAGAGAATCTCCATATGCAGGGAGTCCTGGTCACAGGCATTTCATCACAGAAACGGGGACATTTTGTTTTCCAAACACACTCATCTAGGACCACCCTTCCAAGAGCTGTGGGCAACCAAAGACAAAGTTTGTACCACTTCCCTTTTAACTCTGACCATGGGTAAGACATTGTGCCTCTCTGAGCCTCAGTCTCCTCAGGTCAGGACTCAGAGGCTGGCACCTGCAGCCTGTGGGTCAAATCCACTTATTGTCTGCTTTTATAAAGTTTTATTGGAACACAGCCACACCCATTCCTTTCCTTTAAGAATTGCATACAGCTACTTTCATGATGTGACGGCAGAGTTGAGTAGTTGCCTCCTCGTCTGAAAAACGTATTTATATTTTTATAGAAATATTTCCCAGAGTGTTTTTTCACAGCATATTTTTACTGGATATTTCTCTACAGAAAAGATTTGGTTTGTTGAATGAACCAAAGACAAAGCTGACTGTTATGGAAGTCCCAAAGAGGTGTAGCTTTAATTGGAGCGGAATGGGGGGCATCGCTGGAGGCATTTAAGTAGAGTCAGGACATGTGTTATTTCATTTTATTTTTTAAATTAAATATAAGACTTACTCATTTGCAGTGTGAGGGTTTCTCATTGCAGTGGCTTCTCTTGTTGCAGGGTGTGGGCTCTAGAGCACGCGGGCTTCAGTATTTGTGACTCCTGGGCTCCAGGCCCAGAGCTCAGGCTCAGTAGTTGTTGGCACATGGGCTTAGTAGCCCTGCAGCATGTGGAATCTTCCTAGACCAGGAATCAAACCTGTGTCCCCTGCATTGGCAGGCAGATTCTTAACCACTGGAACACCAGGGAAGTCTTAGTCATTTCATTTTAATGAGCCCACTTTGAAATGGCATTTGTTGAGGGCAGGGGCGGGATCCAATTTATCTTTGCCTCCCCAGGGCCTGCACAATTCCTAACACGTAGTAGTCACTGAATAAACATCTACGGATTGAGTGAACCAGTGAAAAGACAAAAGGGTGTATGGAAAAATGCTTCCTAAACTACAAAGCATAACAAATGTGAATGGATGATCCTACTATTGACAGATTATTTACATGCCCTTTCAATTCAAATAAAAGCAGACAATGGATTCACTGCATTATCCCTTGGAGGGGGGAGGTGTGGGGGGGGGGGAGGGGGGAGAGGGGCTGAGGGGAGAGAGAGGGACAGGAAGGAAAAGCTAGCCGAGGACAGCGAGGAGTTCCAGGCACCGTTGGTTTTTGGGGAGCAGCCTTGGGAACCTAGAAGAGACCAGGAAGGTCACTGACTCCACCCTACAGGCTCAGCACTTGCCCCACAGAGTCCAGGGTCGCTGTGAGGATGGCTGGGACATTCGCTGTGTGCACCCGGTCTCACTGGTGACAACTGGAATCCCCTTTGGAGCCACCTACGGAACCCAGATAATAAGGTGAAAATGCACTGACCAGGTGTGGCCATTCCATGGACCCCATCTCATCCACACAACAGCCCGAGTGATGGCACCCCACAGCAGGCCTGGCATTTCAGGCTGCTCTTCAGGCAAACTGAAGGAGAAGCCCATCTCTTTTCTTTCCTAATTTATGCGCAGGGGGGAAAATAATGTTTGAAGCTACATCGACTGGGTCTTCCCCACAGGCCAGAAATTGTCTGGGCACCTGCCCTGGACTAGCTCATGGGACTCTTACGGCCACTGCACCAGGCGGGTGCCCTTTGCCCATTTGACAGAAGAGGAAGCAGAGGCCCTAAGGTGGAAGGGGCTTGGCAAAGGTCACTTGGCAGGGGGGGGAGGCGTGGGTGGTGGTGGTTTGCCGAGCCATGGACAGAAGCTCCGGAGCGCCCAGTCGCGGACTCTCCTTACCTGGGAGCCAAGTGGGCATCTGGGTGCCCCTGTCAACCACAAACTGGCACTGGCCATGGGCACACTCCATCTACTTCTACAAGGATGAAATTATGAGCTGCTGTAGCTATTGACCCTCTGCAACCCCTACTTTGCTCTGTAGGGGAGTTCAGGCATGGAGAGCAGAAACCAGAGACTCTGTGCTCTGGAAAACCTGGCAGAACAGGTTCAGTTCAGTTCAGTTCAGTTGCTCAGTTATGTCCAACTCTTTGCGACCCAATGGATTGCAGCACGCAAGGCCTCCCTGTCCATCACCAACTCCCGGAGCTTACTCATACCCATGTCCATTGAGTCGGTGGTGCCATCCAAACATCCCATCCTCTGTCATCCCCTTCTCCTCCTGCCTTCAATCTTTCCCAGCATCAGGATCTGTTCCAGTGAGTCAGTTCTTCGCATCAGGTGACCCAAGTATTGGAGTTTCAGCTTCAGCGTCAGTCCTTCCAATGAACACCCAGGACTGATTTCCTTTAGGATGGACTGGTTGGATCTCCTTGCAGTCCAAGGGACTCTCAAGAGTCTTCTCCAACACCGCAGTTCAAAAGCATCAATTCTTTGGTGCTCAGCTTTCTTCACAGTCCAACTCTCACATCCATACATGACCACTGGAAAAACCATAACCTTGACTAGACAAACTTTGTTGACAAAGTAATGTCTCTGCTTTTTAACATGCTGTCTAGGTTGGTCATAACTTTTTTTCCAAGAAGTAATCATCTTTTTATTTCATGGCTGCAGTCACCATCTGCAGTGATTCTGGAGTCCAAAAAATTAAGTCTGCCAGTCCAGCTACCTGCAGAACAGGTAGCTCTTAATATAGCTAAGTATTTTCAGGAGCTGATTTTACAAGCCCAATTCTTGCATCTCCTCATAGCTAGAAAAGCACTACATTCCTTCATGGTGATGTGTGTTCCTCATGATGAGCAGAAACCTTCTGCAAAAATATGTGCTTGATTGCATGTACTTCCCCTTCACCAAAATTACATATATATAGACCTTCCCCTACCTCTCTGGAGCACTTTCTCAGAGCTAACTGAAATGCTGTCTCCTGGGCCCCAAATAAAACATAACTGGCAACTTTCAATTGTGCCTTTTCAGTTTTTTTTTAAGCCAGCACCTTGCCCAGTCCCCTGCAGGCTGCCCCTTTAGCACCTTCAAAGGTGGGAAGCCTCCACCCCCAACAAGGCAGATTGTTCTGGTTAAAGGCACAATGGACATTTAAAACTATTTCCTCATATTGATTCAAAATGAGTGTCTTGTCTCACTTCCACCAGGCATTTTTAGCCTACTCGGTGTTGAGGTCACACCTGCCTTCTCTTGAAACATCACACAACCCTACACACACACACACACACACACAAAAAAAAAAAAAAAAAACAGAAGAAAAATGTTAAAGAAAATCAGACAGGATCAGGATGGATCCCATTCTGCCATGCAGAGCCATATGACTCTGTGAAATCACTCAACTCCGTTGAGTCTGGACAAAGAAAATACAGTGGATAGTAATGCCTGGCTCAGTAGTGCTATGAGGCCAAGATGCTGTAATGTAGTAATGTACACAGTGCTTGAAACAGGGCGGGGACCTAATTAATCATCCTTCAGTTTCCTGATCTTCTTAGCACAGAATGAACATGCCATACCAATGAGAGACAACAATTATGACTGAAGGAAAATAGAAGAGAATTGGCTTAAAGATGGCAAAAAAGGAATAAATAATATTTTTTTTAAAGGAAGAGACTTTACTGAAACTTACTATGTGCTAAGCAGTATGCTCATCACTTTTGTGTTTCCTAGGTTCATGACCTCTAAAGCAGATGTTACTGACTTTCCACAGGTGAAAAAGGCTAGGACTCAGAGATGTTCACATCGTCACACAGATTTTGAGGAACAGATTCAAACTCGGGACTCTTGACCTCAATCCAGTCCTCCTTCCACTCAAACATCTGTCCAAGCCATAGTTATTGTCAGTGTTTGCTCAACCCTGAATAGACACAGGTCATGCTAAGCACTGCAGATACATGGGGAGCCAGACACTCAAGTTTGCAAAGTAAATCCTAAAAAGAATTAAGAGAAGAAACTGCAAGGCTGCCAAATTAATCTGAAGGAGGACTCAATAGAGAAGGAGGGGAGGGGAAGACCGGCTGGGGAGACAGATTTTTGAGCGTCTTTTCACGAAATCTAAAAATTACTAACCTTCTACATGTCAAAAGATTTTTTTGTCAACACATGCGAGAACGCCCCGCTGAGAAGGAGCCCAAATGAGCAGATGGGTAGAGTTCGCAGACTCGCAGACGCTGAAGTTGGAAAAGTCCCTGCTGACAGCCTCCAAAGGACAAGCCCAGAAACCCCCGCCAACCCACCCCCGCTGTGAGCCTGGCTGGGTTAAACACCATCCTGGAAGCCCCATGAGCCTGTTCTCTGGGAACCAAGGCGGACAAAGATCTTCTGGTTTCTGAAAATGAGACTCCTTCCCCTGCCTTCAGCTCCTACCAGTCCTCCTCTCTCCATTTTCCACTGGATGCTTCATCTCTGACGGTGGGTGAGGGGTGACATCCCTCTGAAACAGGGTGGGGCTTACTCAGACTGGGATGCAATGAGTGGGGATTCAAATGAATCAGAAGAATTGAATCACACCAAAACCCATCTGTCCTCCAAGACCATGAGATGTCCTTCAATTATAAAAGCAGGCAGACCACAGGCGTATTAATAGTGCCCATGGCTTTGTCATTAATAGAAATCCCAGACGTTCTGATATCACACCGTTAAGTGTAGCAGAGATCTCAAAATAACATTCGCTCTTTTCACTACTTTGCAATTATGGTACTTATTAGGCTTCTTGCCGGATCTTGTTAATTAATGTATTACTAAAGATGCACATATCTTACTGTTTCAAAAATGGTTTGTTTTGAATTTTGATAACTGCACTTCTGTCTAATTGGCTTCTTTTGTAATTCTATTAATTTTATGTTATGCATTTAAAACACATTTTGCTGAGGATACCACAGGCTGACTGCCAAAAGGGTCTGTCGCACAGACAGCAAAGAATGCTGAGCCACAGACACTGGCTTCCTAAGATCGCACTTGGGAATCTGTGATTTCCTTGAGTATTTCTTCACTTTCCCAAGCCCTGGGGAGACAGATAAGAGAGGTGCCAAATCCAAAATAGGACCCAGCACTGCCAATTTCCATTTGGATGGGAAGCAAGCATTGTTCTCATGCGATCAACATCACAACCATGTTCTGACCGTCCCACTCAGCATCACATCGTCAGAGATGTGATGTTACAGATGAGGACAGGGGTTGCCCAGGCTATTCTCGGCCCTTGGTCATGTCTGGTCAACAGGGGCCCTGGCTGAAGCAGCATAGAGGCCGGTCTTCAGGTTTGGATTTTACTGTAAGAGCAGGCAGACCTGTCTGCTGATCTTCTTTCTCTATTTCTTTTCAATAACTCAGAGGACAAGAAACACACCCAAGTCTGGGCATAAGAGTGATTATGATCTGATTCCCATTCAACTCCAGACCAAGTAAGGGAGACTCCTATCCAAGCCTAGTTATTACATCTGCAAAGTAGATATAATATTACCTGGTGTGTTGATGATAAGACACATAAATAAACACACACAAACACATGCATGTGAGTGTATACCCATATATGCAAGTGACTCAGCATATACATTTATACACATGTATATATGATTACACGTGGACATGTATGTATACATGAGTGTGTGAATATATATAATATACACATCTGTACATGTATACACATATATGATTGTCAATGGAGATCATGGATCAGACAAGTTTTAACAAATTCCATAAAGAAAGTGAAAGTGAAAGTCACTCAGTCATGTCTGACTCTTTGTGACCCCATGGAGTATATAGTCCATGAAATTCTCCAGGCTAGAATATGGGAGTGGGTAGCCTATCCCTTCCCCAGCGGATCTTCCTAACCAGGAATCGAACCAGGGTCTCCTGCATTGCAGGCAGATTCTTTACCAACTGAGCTATCAGGGAAGCCATAAGCAATTAACAATTAGGATAAAGGTAATTGGGTAGACTCCAGGAGTTGGTGATGGACAGGGAGGCCTGGCGGGCTGTGATTCATGGGGTCACAAAGAGTCGGACACGACTGAGAGACTGAGCGACTGAACTGAACTGAACTGAATGGTAGACACGGCCTTCCCTGGTGGCTCAGCGCTAAAGACCTTGCCTGCCGATGCAGGAAAGGCAGGAGACGCGAGCTCAGTCCCTGGGTGGAGAAGACCCCCTGGAGAAGGAAGTGGTGACCCACTCCAGTATTCTTGCTTGGAAAATTCCATGGACAGAAGAGCCTGGTGGGATATAGTCTATGGGGTCACAAAAGAGTCGACACGACTGAGGAAATGAGCACACATATGCAAAGCAAGTGAATTAATTTATCTGTGATTTTCCTAAATAGCAGGCACCCCCTGAAGGTTTGCCTTCTGGTCTTTTCCATCAGTCCCCAACCTTTTTGGCACCAGGGACCAGTTTCACGGAAGACAGTTTTTCCACATTATGGGTGGGTGGAGATGGTTTCAGGATGATTCAAGTGCATTACATTTATTGTACACTTTATTATTATTATTATATCAGCTCCATCTCAGATCCTCAGGCATCAGGTCCCGGAACCTGGGGACCCCTGCTTTATTCCATCCTCAGGCAAGTTAAGCAGGGCCATATCCTGCTTCTGAATTGTAACAGGATAGGAGCCTTTAGTCTGCACTCAGGAGAGACCAGGCCACCAACCTCCCATGTCCAGCCCCGGCTGTCCCCTGCCTAGTTTTGAACATGCATGGATGCTAGGTCACTTCAGTTGCGTCCAACTCTTTGGGACCCTGTGAACTGTAGCCCGCCAGGCTCCTCTGTCCATGGGATTCTCCAGGCAAAGATACTGGAGTGGGTTGCCATGCCCTCCTCCAGCAGAATCTTCCTGACCCAGGGATCAAACCCGCGTCTCTTTTATCGCTGGCACTGGCAGGAGGGTTTTTGTTTTTTTTTTTTACCACTAGTGCCACCTGAGACTGGATGCAGTTTTGCCCCCGGCACACTTGCAGCATCTCCCGCCCCTTCCCAGTAGTACAGCTCTAGGGTATTTCTCCCCTTTCCAGTCCCACAGCACTCAACTCCCTTGCCAACCATCCTCTGCTGTTTGCATTCCCCCTGTTCCCATCCACGAGAAGAATTCCATTTCTAAGATTCATGCTCTGCCAGGGCTGCTTGGCACTGGGCTGCCTTCCCCCCTCCCCCCGATGCCTGCCAGGCCACCACAGGCACCGAGGCGGGTGCTACCAGCCCTCCCTCCCCTCAACACAGGCTGACGAGGGCTCTGCGGGTCTGAAGCTTCCAAAATAGAACTGTGCCCGTGACCTTCACTTAGCAGGTTGCCCTACTGATGGGCAGAGCTGACCTGATGCATGCCGGCAGCCTGGCCCGATGAACACAAGGCTATGCAAAGGCCTCAGGGTCCCAGCAGAGTGTGGGTGGAAGCGACGTTGGCAGGAGGGAGTCGGGCTGGGAGAGAGGGAAGGGGGATGTGGAAAGCAACCCAGGAAGAGAAAGGAGAGAGGAAGGCAACAATTGGGAAGGAGTCCCAGATGGGAAATAAAACAGAAGGAAGAAATCAGGAGAAAGGACACACAAGAGCTCTCTGAAATTGTGTTTTTCTTGGTGGAAGATACTACAGAAATTCCTATTGAACATCTGCTCCATTGCTTTTAATTATTTGCCCAGGGCCTTTCTCTAGCTCAGAGGAGGAAACAGAAGCTTGGAGAGGTAAAAAAGACCAATATTTATCTTTGACTTGCCAGCATACAGTCCAGTGTCAGGGTACAAAGCAGGTTCTAGCTAGCAAAATGTTTACTGCATGGAAAAAATGAAGACACAAACGGATTCAGTATTTCTGACTTCAAATCCTGTCCTTTTACTATGATATTTTCCTGCGTGTCTCCCAATAAGTAACACACACATGGAGGGAAGAACAGCATAATCAAGCAAATAAAATGATTTGCTATTTTCCGTATGTTCTCCAGCACTTTGCTGGCAGGGACCCCAGTGCTGGGTGGGAGACCTTTCTGGTCTCACATGAGTTATCAAGCAGCATGGTTGGTGGGCTGCTGACCCCCAAGACTCCTCCAGAGGTCCCTGTCACCTCCTTGCCATCTGTGCCCCATGCCAGGTCGGGATGGGGAAGTCATCAGGGAGACATCATCTTGGGTTTGAAAGTGCTCTGGAAACAGAGACACATGCACATATGGAAGGTGACGCGCTTCATTCTACAAGACGGGGGCTGGTGCATCCCTGACGTCATCCTTCACAAACCGGTTCCTTGAATCATTACGATAAGGTGAGTACAGGATCATAAGACTAGAAAGCACAGGGCTGGAACCTCAATCTCTTGATTCTTAATCATTGTTCAAATAAGTATTTGCCTGGCATCCTCTTTTGTGCCCGACACTAGGAATGCGA
This sequence comes from Dama dama, assembly GCF_033118175.1. NCBI lineage: Eukaryota > Metazoa > Chordata > Mammalia > Artiodactyla > Cervidae > Dama > Dama dama. Next base: position 9,822,781 of record NC_083701.1, on the reverse strand, counting down.
AAGGGGCCCCTGCGTTCACAGAGCCCAGAGTCAGAGGAGACGTACATTAAATAAGAGGACAGGAGAAGAGTTACAAATTGGACCATATGCTATGAAGAAAAGAGGTGAGGGCTTCCCTGGCGTGTCCAGTGGTTGAGAATCCGCCTGCCAGTGCAGGGTGTACGGGTTTGATCCCCGGTGCGGGCAGATCCCACATCCCGCAGGGAAACTAAGCCCGTGCACCACAGCTTGAGGGTTGCCCCCCGCTCGCCAAACTAGAGAAAGCCCGCACGCAGCGACAAAGACCCACCACGGCTGAAAGAAAGTAAATAAATAAATAGATCTTGTGTGCTTAGTCGCTCAGTCGTGTCTGACTCTTTGCGGCCCATGGACTGAAGCCCTCCAGGCTCCTCTGTCCATGGGATTCTCCAGGCAAGAATACTGGAGTGGGTTGCCATGCCCTCCTCCAAGGGATCTTCCCAATCCAGGGATCGAACCCACATCTCGCAGGTTGCAGGCGGTTTCTTTACCACCTAAGCCACCAATAGATCTTAGAAAATAAGTAAAGCAAAGAGGTAAGGAATCTGTCCTTCTGATGCTGAGGGCAGGAAGTCTCTCTTGAAGGAAGTGACTCTGGGGGTTAGGAAGGCATTCCTGGTCCAGTGATGAGGAGGTAACCTTGGACATAAGTTACACCTCAAAAATAACATTGGGTTGGCCAAAAAGTCTGTTTGGGTTTTTCCATAATAGCATACAGAAAAAGTCAAATGGAATATCTTGGACAATCCACTAAAATCAAGAAAAGGCCACGTCTGCCATAACTCAATAATAACGACCATTTATTAACACCTATTCGGTGTACCTGTCCGAGGCGACACAGATAGGGAGTGGCCAACCTGGTATTTGAACTTGGGTCTTCTGTCGAGGCTCTATGGATTTCCTTGTGTTCCCTGTTGAGTACACCATGGAGATGAGCAAGTGTAGCCTGTGTATGGAGAATTTTCTGCAGTTTTTATGAATATCTTCCAATGGAAAAATAGTTCAAGTTGTATTGATCAGGCTTAGAATTAGACACTTAGTTTTGATGAAAAAGTATTACAGATATGATAATCTGATCTTTCCCTTCCTAACTTTATGACAGAAATATTTCCCATGGTATTAAAATTTCTGTAGAGTCATCTCCCATGGCCACTGAAACAGTCCATAGACTGGGCAAGTGATCACACACCCAAAAGGAATGCCTTTGAGGGACAGGAAGAGCTTAATGTGGGCATTAAAGGGGTTTTTGTAAAACCAAGGTTAGTAGTTGGAACTGAAGCCAAGTTGAGGCAAACAGACCTGACCAAAGACATACAAGTTCAACCAAAAAAAAAAAAAAAAAAATGGACACTGAGCAATTCCACTTCTAGGTATGTCTCCAAAGAGTTGAAAATAAGTATTCAAATAAAAATTTGCATACAAGTGTTCATAGCAGCAATATTCACAACAGCCAAAAGGTGGAAACAACTCAAACACCCAACAATGGATGAACTGATAAACAAAAATGGTATATCTATATTATCCAGCCATGAAAAGGAATGAAGCACTGGTACAAGCTACAACATCGTGAACCTTGAAAACCGTATGCTAAGTGAAAGAAGCCAGGTGTAAAAGGTCATAGGTTGTATATTTCCATTTATATGAAATACACAGAATAGGTAAATCCATAAAGCTATTACTATTCAGAAAGCTGAATAGTAGCTTCCAGGGACTGGGGGGAGAAGGGAGTAGGAAGTGATTTCTGTTCAGGGTAATAAAAATGTTTTGGAACTAGACAAAGTGATGGTCTAACAACATTCTACACGTACTAAATACCACTGAATGATACACTTCAGAATGGTTAATCTTACAAGAATTTCCCTGGCTACCATCTTGTAAGTTCTGGAAACAACAATTTATTTTGCTTTCCCTTCTTCTTGGACAGATAAGTTATTTTGTGATTTTCACATTATAAATACTGCTGTAATAAACATCTCTATGCATGTTTCCATATTTCAACTTAATCCTTTAGAATAGACTCTTGGAGGCAGCATTCTTGGGGTAAAATATGTGGATATTTTTATGGTTTTAACAACATATTTGCAAAGTTGTTCTCTAATAAAACTGGACTGACTCAGCATCCTGCAAACAGTATGTGAGACATCTTATCACCTCATCCTCACTGACATTCCCATGTTACTTACCATTTTTAAAAAATTGCTTGTATGATACAGGATGGGCTTCCCAGGTGGCACTAGCGGTAAAGAATCCACCTGCCAATGCAGGAGACATAAGATTGGATCCCTGGGTCAGGAAGATCCCCTCAAGGAGGGCATGGCGACCCACTCCAGTATTCTTGCCTGGAGAATCTCATGAACAGAGGAATCTGGTGGGCTATGGTCCACAGGGTCGCAAAAAGTCAAACATGACTGAAGCAACTCAGCACACACACATGATACAGGGGATGAGGCTTTCTGTTTTGTAAAAATCACTTCTCTTCCATCAACTTCCTGTAGGTAGTTCTCCCATTCAATAACACTCTCCAGATTCTGGACTGTCTGTTTTTCCCTCACTCTGTAAGTGACTCTCATCATCTCTGTCCGTGCTGGTTCTATTGCCTGATACCCACAAATTCCCAGATGGCCCTTGCTCCTCTGAAGCTCTCTGTATCAATCGCTTGTGCATCTCTATTTGCAAAGTACTTTGTTTCTACCTGTTCCTCAAGGCAGCATATTGTATGAGAGTTCTGGTCTGATGCATCAATTTTGCTCTCTGGATTTTGAGATCCTTCCATTTGGAACTAATACTTACAGATTTCTGAGTTGAACTAGCTAGCACAGTCCCTGACCCACTCTGCCACACAATTTATCAGTCTGTGGATGGACCCACCTCAAGAGTGTGGCGACACAGTTGGAATGCTTAAGAGCTATTCACAAAGGAGTGGTATACTTCATAACACTGGGTGGGAAGGCCTTGAGCATGGGACATGATTACAGGACTCACAACGTAATGCAAAAGGCAGAGGTTCAACGTGGCAGAACAATATTTAATTTTCAAGCAACAGAAGTGGATTTCAATAGGATTCCGAAAAGTGAAAATGTTGACCGAGCTACAGAGAGACTGGCTATAAAGAGGTGGGTTGGAAAACAAATCACTCCAGCTATGTTCTCATTCAAGGTTATAGGAAGGATATCTGACTAAGTCCTCCTTTAGCAAGAATATGCATCGAGAAGGCTGGAGAGAGAGACAATAGCTGGGAGCATCATGATGCAGGGGGGCTAATTAAAAATGCAAAGATTCTAAGGGTGAGCCCTTCTCACACATCATGATTTATACTACTGGCATTTGGGCATGGAGTTTCCTGCAGCTGCTGTCACGAAGCATCACCAGCTTGGCAGCTAAAAACAAGAGAAATGAATTCTGTCTGAGTTTTGGAGGCCAGCTGTCTAAAATCAGCATCACTGACCTGCAGTGGAGGTGTCAGGGGCCCCCGCTCCCTCTGGAGGCTCCAGGAGAGAACCCGTCGCCTGCATCATTCAGATTCTGGCGGCTGCAGGCATGTCTCAGCTTCTGGCCACATCAGTCTTCTCCCCGCCTTGTCCCATGGTTTTCTTCTCTTCCATGTGTCACACCACTGTGCCTCCCTCTTATTATAAGGGTCCCTGTGACTGCACTGAGGGCCCATCAGGATAGTCTGAGATAGTCTCTGTATCTCAAGACCCAAATTTAGGGACTTCCCTGCTGGTCCAGCAGTTAAGAATCTGCCTTCCAATGCAGGGGACGTGGGTTCAATCCTGGGTTGGGGAACTAGGATCCCACATGCTGTGGGGGCATTTAAGCCCGATGCAGACAGAAGATCCAAAAAGACCCTAACTTAATCACATCTGCAAAGTGGGTTTTTTTTTTTTCAATTCTTTTACACTATTAATCTCTCTCTTTTGCCTCCTTGTTAAATTGCAGACTTCTCCAAAACAGATATTCGACCTCTCAAGTTTCTTATTCAATCTGTGATTACATCCTTGGGAGCAAGCAGGAAAATCCCAACATCTTCCAGTAGAGCTAGGTGGCAGTAACAGGGCTCTATTCTGGGTCTCTTGTACAGACTCTTCCTTGCTTGTTTAGAAGCAGCCTCAGTTTTCACATCTGTGCAAAAATGATTTTGTACAGACTGTAGTACATTAAAGTAGACTTTAAAACACTCAGAAAATGTCAAAGCCTCAAAGTCATCTATGAAAGTCCAAGCCTTCCCTGGTGGTGCAGTGGATAAGAGTCTGCCTGCCAATACAGGGGACAAGAGTTTGATCCCTGGTCCCAGAAGTTTCCAAGCGCCTCAGAGCAACTAAGTCAGAACCACCGACTGAGCCTGTGTGTTGCGACTACTGAAGGCCCATGCCTGGAGCCTGTGCTCTGGAACAAGGGAAGCCTCCACAATGAGAAGCCTGTGCACCATGATGAAGAGTAGCCTCCTACTCACCACAACTAAAGAAAGTCCCCCGAAAGCAATGAAGACCCAGAGCAGCCAGAAATAAATAAATAAATAAATGTTGATTAAAAAAAAAAAAAAAAGAAAGTCCATGCTGTTTCATACCAGAGCTACAGGACTATTTTTCAGTGTTTCTGGAAGACTTAACCTTTTATTTTGTATTGGAGTATAGCTGATTAACAATATTGTGATAGTTTCAGGTGAAGAGCAAAGAGACTCAGTCATGCACACACATGTATCCATTCTCCCCGGAAGTTCCCTTCTATCCAGGCTGTCAAGTAACATTGAGCAGAGTTCCGTGTGATATAGTAGGGACTTGTTAGTTATCCATTTTAAATACAGCAGTGTGTACATGTCCATCCCAAACTCCCCATCTCTTTGTTCCCCCCATTCTTCCCAACTGGAAACCATAAATTCCTTCTCTAAGTCTGTGAGTTATTTCTATTTTGTAAATAAGTTCATTTGTATCATTTCTTTTTAGATTCTGCATATAAGGGATGTCAAATCCTAGTAAGAGGTAGAAAATCACAATCCATACCCTTGATACAGAAAACCTGCCCACGACTCTGATTAGTCATTAAGCTAAAAAATTAAAGCAAATTACTCATCTTGGTATTCTCAGCCAAGGACTGATACCTGGCTGGTGGGGAGGGTATTGGGGGGTGAGGCACCAGAGGAAGGAGGAGGCCATTCCAGGCAGAAACTCCGTGCAGGTCTTGGTAAGGGTGCTGTGCTTTTCCCAAGAATGATGAAAGGCACTGATGTGTTTCATTTGGAGGTGGGATGGAGGGGAGGGGTGAGACACAACCCAACCTGCATTTTAACATGGATCCTTCTGGCTATTGGGCAGAGATTCAAATAGATGGAGCAAGAACGGTTGTCTGGGGGGCCATTCTGAAACCATCCGGACTCGAGGTTATGGTTTGAACCCAGGGTGTCCTTAGAGATGGAGAAGATCAAGACTTCAAGAGATGTTTGGATTTAGAGACAAGAGGGCTCGATGGGTGACTGGATACAGAGGATGAGAAAGAGGGAGGAGTTAAGGATGTTTTGTAAGTTGCTGGTGGAGAACAGTTGGAATTGCCACCCACTGGGTTAGAAAATACTGGAAAAGAACCAAGTTTTAGAGAAAAGATGAATTTATCTAAATACCAATAGCAAGAAGGCAAGTGGACCTTCAGAGTGAGAGCAGACACACAGGCACACAATCGTGAGTGATATGTGCATGGGAAAGAGTTGAAGTCCCGATTTCTTAGGGACCAAGTTCTTCCTGGGAAAGACGGGTACCCTCCAAGATAAAAGGAACCAATAGTCAGCGAGAGAAGGGGGAGGAAAACCAGGACACCTAGGTCGGGAAGATTAAGGAAGAGAAGATTTCCAGCAGTGCTGAATGCTGCTGAGGTGTCAAGTAGGATGAAGACTGGAAAATGTCCACTGGATTCAGTGTCATGAGACCTTGGCAAGAACTATTTCGGAGGATGGTTGGTGGTAAAAAGAAGCCAGACTGAAGTGGGTGGGAGGGGAGGAAACGCAGACAGCAAATTCAGATGACAATGTTGAAGATTCATGGGAGCTGGTAATGTACACAAGGCACTCAGTACAGTGCAAGCACCTAGGAAGTGCACAATAAATGTTAATTTCTTGGTCTTCCTCATCTTGAAAATAAATAGCCTTTTGGACACTGAGAGAGATGAGCAAAGCTTGGGAAAGGACGAACAAAGACCATTCTCCATCACCAAAATTTAGCTTGTGGATGTGAAATATCTACATAGGACCGTTTATTATTGTTGCTGCTGCTATTTTTCGGTATAATCCCTATGTCAGGTCATCTAAATCTACACCATAAGAAAGGTCATTTGCTAATTAATCTGAATTCATTTTTACACCTCTGTTACAGTTTTCAGACTTGTTTCTCAAATCACATCTAACCAACACTTAGTTCAGATAATATTGTCCCCAATGTGTTTATCTATCATTGTATACAAGATTCATGCTATCTATTTTACTTATTAAGGGTTTCCCTGTGGCTCAGCTGGTAAAGAATCTGCCTGCAATGCGGGAGACCTGGGTTTGATCACTGAGTTGGGAAGCTCCCCTGGAGAAGGGAAAAGCTACACATTCCAGTATTCTGGGAGGATTCCATGGACTGTGTATCTATTTTACTTATTAAAAATCCACATGAGGGTGAAAGGTTAGTTAGGGAGTTTGAGATGGACATGTACACACTGCTACGTTTAAAATGGGTAACCAATAAAGACCTACCCCGGATAGCACATGGAACTCTGCTCAATGTTATGCGATAGCCTGGATGGAGGGCAGTTAGGTGGGAATGGATACATGTATATGAATGGCTGAGTCTCTTTGCTGTTTATCTAAAACTATCATGACATTGCTTGTTAATTGGCTATACCCCAACACAAAATTTAAAAAATCTAAGTGAGGGATTTCCCTGGTGGTCCAGTGGTTAAGACTCCACTGCCCCAATGCAGGAGGCACAGGTTCAATCCCTGGTTGGGGAATTAAGATTCCACATGCTGCATAGCCCTTTGACCCCATCCCCCGAAAAAAAAAAAAGAAACCTTATAAAAAAAAAAGAAAATTCACATGAGACTCTGAGACTTCACTTGGGGAAAATAAAGGCATTCACTACTTGAACAAAAGGTATGAAAAATGCCATCTATACATAACTGGATGCAGAGACCCTAAAGAGAGGACCCCAGAGCTAGGACCTCCCAATTGTTGGGATGATCCATTCACTCGTCCCATGTGTAACTGAGTAGCAGAGGTCAGATGAGGACCTTAAGGACAAAATTAATTTTAAAAAATCCAACAATATTAAGCCTGTCCTGGAAGATAACATTTTAAAAGATGACTTGGTCTCCATGGGCTGCAGACAACAGAAGAGAGATAACGACGAAAATATCCTGTGCAGACAGTCTGGGCCTAGCTGACACAGACAGAGGAGGGGCTGCTCCATAAGGAGATTTTAAGACCTCATTTCCCCAAACAGCCCCACCCCACCCAAGTCCTGCCCAAACATCTGAAACTGTTCATTGCTTTCACAGTGAAGAGTTCAAGAGTTTTCACATATTTAAATTCCTAAATGGTACACTTGACTGATCTGTTGCTACTTGAAGTGATAAAATGTTGAAATAATCTGAGTCTCACTGGGGTAAAGAGCTCCTGGTTGATGGCTGGACCTTGTGCGTTTTGGTTTCTCCAGAATCTGCAGAGGGTGAGTAATAACAATAGCTAACTAGATATCAGCTTCCCTGGTGGCTCAGCGGGAACGAATCCACCTGCCAATGCAGGAGATGAGGGTTTAATCCCTGTGTTAGGAAGATCCCCTGGAGAAGCAAATGGCAACCCACTCCAGTATTCTTGCCTGGAGAATCCCCATGGACAGACGAGCCTTGCAGGCTACAGTCCATGGGGTCACAAAAGAGTCCAACACGACTTGCTCAGTCGCAACTAAACAACAACACTAACAAACTATATCATAAATATATTCCAAATTATATATCAGCGGATTAGTCACATAGGATAATTTATGCTACTATAGCATATAATCTCCATAGTTCTGTAGCTCAGTGTGATGAAAGTCTCTCTTATATTCTAAGTCCTGTGTGGGTCTGGGCAGAGGTTATGGTGAGAGAGGTTACAATGCCTTCTGACCTTTGGCAGCCACCCTGACACCCTGGCTCTAAAGCCACCAACCAGGACTGATGAGGTGGTACAGATCCCCTCGAAGGGGTGTGGGTGGGAGAAGCAGTGACAGCACCCGTGACTTCTACAAGCAACTTATTATCTTGGTATTTGATTTTCTCCTAAAAGTGTATCTTAAGTTACATGAGCTCTGATTCTGACATCACAAGTCTGCTCTCAAGAGATTATATTGGAGGCTGTGTATTTGGCTCTGTGTTATGGGAGGATCATGTTAGGGGAGCCTCTGGTTAGTAGGGGATGCATAGGGAGACCACCCATCACAGTTGGCCCAGGATGAAGGAGTTTCCCAAGACATGAGACTCCAAGTGTTAAAAGTAGGACAGCCCTCTGCAAACTATGATGATCCGGCCAAACTAGCGGGAGAGCAACCCCAGGGCAAAGCTAGGTGGGACTGCAGTCTCGTAGCAGGAGTCAGTGAAGCCTTGGACCAGCAAGGGGAACTTTTTCTGCAAAGGTCCAGAGAGTAAATATCTCAGGCTGTGTGGGCTGTCGTCTCTGGCGTGCGTGCGTGCATGCTCAGTCGTGTCCGACTCTTTGTGACCCCATAGATTATAGCCTGCCAGGCTCCTCTGTCCATGGGATTTTCCAGGCAAGAATACCAGAGTGGGTTGCTACTTCCTACTCCAGAGGACCTTCCGAACCCAGGGATTGAGCCTGTGCCTCCTGCCTTGGCAGGTGGGTTCTTCACCACTGAGCCGTCTGAGAAGGTCACAGTCTCTGTTGCCACTACTCAGATCCCTCCTGTAACATGCAGGCTGACACAGACAACCTGTAAACAAAAGGGTGTGGCTGTGTGGCAGTGAAACTTGGCTTACAAAGACAGGGGATGGCCCTCGGGCTAGGGTTCGCGGACCTCTGCCTCAAACTCTTAAACATAACATGTGATTCAGTAGTTGGTGACTGCGATCAGCAGGTACTTTCTAGTGCTCAGCAGTCTGTCACTATCCAATCTTCATCTACTAAGAACTGATATCACTGAAGGGGCCAGGTCTTTGGGACACTATAAGTAACTGGTACCAAATAGGGAAAGGAGTACGTCAAGGCTGTATATGGTCACCCTGCTTATTTAACTTATGTGCAGAGTACATCATGAGAAATGCCAGGCCGGATGAAGCACAAGCTGGAATCAAGATTGCCAGGAGAAATACCAAAAACCTCAGATATGCAGATGACTCCACCCTTATGGCGGAAAGTGAAGAAGAGCTAAAGAACCTATTGATGAAAGTGAAAGAGGAGAGTAAAGAAGTTGGCTTAAAACTCAACATTCAGAAAACAAATATCATGGCATCCAGTCCCATCACTTCATGGCAAATAGATGGGGAAACAATGGAAACAGTGAGAGACTTTTATTTTGAGGGTCTCCAAAAATCACTGCAGATGGTGACTGCAGCCATGAAATGAAAAGACACTTACTCCTTGGAAGAAAAGCTATGACCAACCTAGAGAGCATATCAAAAACCAGAGACATTGCTTTGCCAACAAAGGTCTGTCTAGTCAAAGCTATGGTTTTTTCAGGAGTCACCTATGAATGTGAGAGCTGGACTATAAAGAAGGCTGAGTGCTGAAGAATTGATGCTTTTAAACTGTAGTGTTGGAGAAGACTCTTGGACTGCAAGAGATCTCCCTTGGACTGCAAGGAGATCCAACAAGTCCATCCTAAAGGAAATCAGTCCTGAATATTCATTGGAAGGACTGATGCTGAAGCTGAAGCTCCAATACTTTGGCTACCTGCTGGGAAGAACTGACTCATTGGAAAAGACCTTGAAGTTGGGAAAGATTGAAGGCAGGAGGAGAAGGGGACGACAGAGGATGAGATGGTTGGATGGCATCACCGACTTGGTGGACATGAGTTTGAGTAAGCTCTGGGAGTTGGTGATGGACAGGGAAGCCTGGCTTGCTGCAGTCCATGGGGTCGCAAAGAGTCGAACACTATTGAGTGTCTGAACTGAACTGAACAGGTAACACTTCAGGAGTGATCTCTTTTCACTGGAGTATGAGGTTTGATGGGCGCCCTCTACAAGTGAACAGACACTGTAGTCCTGATGAGAGGATTATGATGGGGAGAGCATGGGAGGTTTGGGAAACAAAGAGGTGGGGCTGGACCTAACTGAAAAAGGTGGTGATGGTGGGTACCGAAATCCGGATGTGGGCATGGAAGGTTTCTGTACCAGGCAATGGAATCTGCTCCAGAAAATGCACAGAGACCACAGAGAACACATCTCATTTATAGAGAATTGCAAATAGTCGAGGATGGCTAGTGCACAGAATTTGAGGTCACGGGGTACCTTTATATACTGGGAGAAAGGTCTGCCGATTATTTCATTCACTTGTTTATTTTTAATCTTTAATTAAAATTATTTTGAAATGGAAATACGTTCATATGGCACAGAATTGAACAGTATATAGAAGAAAGTCTGCCTCCTACCCTGCTATTTAGACAACCGTTTCCATTTCCACAAGCAACCAAGGCTTCTAGCTTCTTATATATTCTTCCAGACACATTCTGTGCAGACACAAAAAATATATGCATATTGTTTTCCTCCCCAAATTGTTTCCCACACAAACGTTACCAGACGACACACTTCTCTGCATGTTGCTTGCATCACTTAAAAATCTAACCTGGAGGTGGTTCCAGAGTATTTGTATTTGTCGGGAAGCTAGATCATTGAGAGATTCTCATGGATATCCAGGGCTAAGACCCTTGGGGAAATTTGCTATTTTATCTGTGAGCCCCCTCTTCCAGCAGTGTTCAAGGCAAATTCTGATTGGATGGATCAAGAGAACAAATGAATAAATAAATGAAGTGGGAGAAGGGAAAATGCATTTTTAAATGAGATAAGGATGGGAAAAAAGGAAGGAAGGCTCCTATTAATATTTAATCCCTTGGAGGCATCTTGCTCTGAGATCTGAGAAACGGCATGTCCTCGTTTTGGAAAATGGAATATAATTAGGGAGGTGCCCCTGGCTTTTGGCCCATAGGTCCCACTGCCTCTTCCAGAATTGGGTGCACAACTTTTTAAAAAGTGTCAATCAAGCAGTCCTTTCCTGCCACCCTGAAAAATGAAGCAATTTAAATTCTGTTTATAAGGTCAAAGAATTGAGCCCAAAGCCAGGCAATGATAGAATCACTTTGCCTGTTGGCAGAGGGGATACCGGCTTATAAAGATACCATGGACCCTTTCTCTTTGCTCTCTCAGGACTCTCTGGCATCCTTCTGTCCCAGCACCTGTCAGCCCTGCTTGTCAATAACTGTTTATACGTCTGTCTCTCCAATTAACAGGAAGCCATCTGCGGGCAGGAAAGCCTGTCTCCTCCAACATGCCAGTGACATACTAACACACACAATAACCTGGGTCCTATCGTCATGGAGATGAATTGAAAAATGCATCTACTAATGGACAGAAAGAAAACAAAAGGGAGAGAAAACAAAAGACAAGAATAGACCACAGATCATCCATCATGGGAAGTGAGCTTTTTGTTTTGCATTTTTTCTTCCGGACTGGGAAAGTCCTTTGTTGCCATTTCACGTGGCAGAATGTTGGAAGCAACTTCTGTCCATATGACAGGAGTGGCCCGCACAGAGATAAGAATACATGGATTTGCTTCACCATTTCTGTTTTCGTTCCCAGTAGGAAGGGCTATTTCTGTCTCGTCTTTGCAGGGCTGTGGAAGAAAGGCACACTGCTGCGCTCACAGGCTGTGAGTAAGTGGCAGGTTTGAAAGCAGAATACTTGCTGAGAGGTGCCCCGGAGACCTTTCAGGCACGTGAGATGGCAGAGCAAAGTCCAGATCTGGACCCATCCACACCTGGTACCGTGACCCTGGGACCCCATGATTGTGACCTCTGAGCCAGGCCGGGTCTCAGGCCCAGGCAGGGCGGTGAAGCGTCGGTTTCCAAGACTACCTGGGGATGACGGCCCTACCCATCACACACAGAAACAGTAGCTCGCGGGAACTCCACCCGAGAAACTAGGTTTTAAACGGAATCTCAGGTAATGGTTCCCCCTGCCTAGCCTCGGGTATATTAATTCCCCTCCAGGACCCTAGTGGCCTCATCTGTAGGGGATCAGGAATGGTGCCGCTGATGCCTTGGCAGGCATCTGATCTCTGGAGATCAGAGAAGACGGTGAACAAGCACTTTATCATCTGGAAGCATGAGCAAGGACACGCCAGCCTCAGGATGCTGCTAATTATTTTTACCCATTTGCTGTTGTAACAAAGGATTAAGCCAGACAAAGAAGAATGAGAATGTTGCTAGCTGAGCCATTTTTTTTTTCCTTTCCACTTTGCTCATGAGTAGGCTTGTTGTCAGCTCATGCTGAGCAAGTCAGACTAAAAGGTGATGGGCTCCCTTGGTCTCTTTCCTTCTTCTATGCATGGCATGCCCTTCTGATACACAAACTCTCCCTCTAAACACTGTCTCTGCACAGATATAGCCTGGAATTCACATGCCTTGTGGCTGCCCCAGCTTCCAATGGATTCCAAGCCCACAGCTCATGCTTTGAGCCTTTACCATCATCATCCCTTGCTTGTCTCTCATTTTTTTCTTTTTTCTTTGGCTTTGCTGGGTCTTCATTGTGTCACAAGGGCTTAGTAGCCCTGTGGCATGTGGGATCTTAGTTGCTTGACCAGGGATTGAACCCAGACCCTCTGCATTGGGAATACAGAATCTTAGCCACCGAACCACCAGGAAAGTCACAGGGATGGTGAATAAATGGAAATATTGAAAGGAGGTCTTTGTTGGTGACTGACAGGACTAGGAAAGTGAGGGAAATGAATCTATTAGGAATCTAAGATGACCCTCTAGTTTCTAGCCTGATAATTGAATCAGGGTGCTGCCCTTCACCGAGATGGAGACATATCAATGGGACGAAGCTCAAGGGAGGCTATAAATCAGTCCCAATCAGGACACCTGGTGTCTTGCCTGCTGTGAAGCACTTGAGGAATGGGGTCCAGCAGATAGCAGGCTATGTGGAATGTCTAGCCCCAGAACTCAAGAGGCAACCCACAAATTAGAATATAGAGAAGCAAATGTAATCGATAAAGTGGGGATCTTCCCTGGTGGCTCAGTGGTAAAGAAATCGCCTGCCAGTGTAGGAGACATTGGTTCAATCCCTGGTCTTGGAAGATCCCACATGCTGCAGAGCAGCTAAGCCCTAGAGCCCAGGAACACCAATTACTACAGCACGCATGCTCTAACGCCATGCTCAGCATCAAGAGAAACCACGGCAATAAGAACCCCACGTGCCCCAGCTAGAGATTAGCCTCTCCTCGCTGCAGCTAGAGAAAAGTCTGTGTAGTGACGAAGACCCAGCACGGCCAAAAATAAATGAGTATAATTAGAAAAAACATAGATAAGGTGGAACCGGAGCTCAGAGAGCCAGAGAAAGCAACCGATGCCTGGGGTGTTGGGAGACTTCTGGACAAGGTGACTCTTGAGCTGGTCCTTCAAGGACCAGTTCAGGCTTAATGTCTGAATGGAGGGAAAGGAATCCGGGGACAGAAGAACAGCATATGCAGGGGCACCGAGGCGGAATGAGGATGGAATGTTCCAGAAGTCACACGCCAGTCAAGACGGCGAAAGAGCTGAGCATGTGAAGGAATCCAGGGCCGTGGAGCAGGAGACGGGGTCACGAAATTACAGCCCTTGAACCAACGCTGACCCAGAGGTAAGCTTTCCTTGGTCCACAAACTGAGAAACTAGATTTTACACCAAAATCCATGATTACCCTTTGCTATTAACAGAAAAGGGAAAGCCAGGACTCTCATCCTCTCATATGACAACAGTCAGGTGGAGCAGTGGCTGTTCCCTTTGAACAGACATGGACTTTCCAGTTGGCCAGATTCTCTAAACTGCTACTTTACGCTTGGTATCATCCACCTGGCCCTTACCGGCATTGGATGCTTGACCCACTGCTGCCCCTGGAAAACAGTGCTAAGGAGTTTGCCCTACTTCTGGGGGCAAGGCAGACCTGGTCACAGGGGGCAAAGTCATGAAGACCCAGGTCATTTCCTTTGAGTCTCCTCCCTGGAGAGGGGAATTCAGAAACTAGTTATGAACAGACACCGTCAAAATGTTCTCTGGTCTTTGGAGTCAGTTTCCTAGAACTCAGCTTTCCCTCCCCTCCTGCCCTCCCAGTTCTTAAACCCATCTGTAACAATGCTGTCTTGGGAAGTGAGTCGAAATGCCTCTATCCAGTTTTACCAGGGGATTCTTCCACCCCAGAGCCCCTCAGCTTGGCGGTCCTTTGGCTCTCGGTTTCCCTGGCCACCCAGAGATGTCTGTGTCTGTCCTGAAGGCAGCTGGCCATTTCCACATGCTGCTCGGGAGAACCTACTGAATCATATCACGTCTTCAGGCACCGCGGACCCACCACCCTGCTGGGCAGGCATGCAGGGCAGCGTGTGATGGCTCGGGAAAGAAAGACTCAAGTCAAGAGAGCAGCAGGCTTAAAATACTCCCAGCCAGAGCTATCAATCGCCCCCAAGGGAGGTGGGCAGGCCTGAATTTTCTCTCAGCAGAGATCCTGTTGATCCATAGCATTTAAAGCTATGAAGGAAACTGGTGAGAGGAGCATCAATAAGCCCAGGCTACAGGCTTACCATTTCAGTGCTTATGAAACTCACGGAGGCACCACTGACGACCAAGCACTCATGGGCTAAATTTATTCTTTATGCCTACTATGCATCACACCTACTATGAGCTCAGCCTCAAAGACCTCACACTCTACTAAGAAATGGAGTGACTTCCCTGGAGGTCCAGTGGTTAAGAATCTGCCTTGCAATGCGGTAGATGAGGGTTCAATGCCTTAGTCAGGGAACTAAGATCCCACATGCCTCCCATGTGCCATAGAACTAGCGAGTCCGTGCACCACAGTGAAGATCTCCTATGCCACACACGACTAACACCCAATGCAGCCAAATAAATAAATAACTCTCTCTATATATATAAGAAATGTAAGCAACTAAACAGATAACTGCTACATGACGTGAAAGGTACACTGGCTAAGATATTGACTAAATATAATTGTGACATGCCTTTAAAACTTTGCTTGGGGATTCTTCAGACTTCGTGGAGGAGACTAGTTGAACTGGATTTTGAAGGATGACTAGGAGCTGGCTGAGAGGCTGAGAAGAAGGGTATTCGGGCAGATGGAGCAGTTGTGGTATAAAGCTGAGTGTCTCTGGGGCCAGTGAGAACAGGGTTCCTGTCCTGACTCCATCATTTACCAGCCAAATCAAAGGGCTTAGTTTTCTCATTTCTAAAATGCAGATAATAGAGAGAACTTCTTTTAGGGCTATTTACCTAATAGACTAATCTTAGCCTCTAATTCAAGTGCAAATTAAATAAAATTAACAAAGATTAAAAATCCAACCCATTATTCAGAATACTCACAGCTTGATAGCCAAGCTTGATGTGGTAACGGCTACCATCCTGGACCATGCAGAATAAAGTTCTGTGGGATGGTGGTGATTTAGAGGCTGAAACTTCTGGGTATAAAAGACATAAGTTCCTACTGTATACTACAGGGAACTCTGTTCAGTATCATGCCTGGATGGGAGGGGAATTTGGAGGAGAATGGATACATGCATGTGTACGGCCGAGTCCCTTTGCGGTCCACCTGAAACCATGACAACGTTGTTAATCAGTTATACTCCACTACAAAATAAAAAGCTTTAAACCAAACAAACCAAAAAACAAAACAGGGGTGTGCAACAACAAAGACTGACTGTATAGCACAGGGAACTATATTCCATATCTTGTAATAATCTATAGTGGAAAAGAATCTGAAAAGATACACATATGCGTGTGTGTTTGACTCGGTTATAACTTGAAACTAACTCAACACTGTAAATCAACTGTACTTCAATTTAAAAAAGTTTTTTAAGATATACAAATGTTGAATTACATAATACATAATAATGTATTACATTATAAACTTTTTATTTATATAATATATGTTGTAATTATACAATACATATACAATTACGGGCTTCTCTGGTGGCTCAGCTGTAAAGGGTCTGCCTGAAGAGAAGGAGACCCAGGTTCAATCCCTGGGTCGGGAAGGTCCCCTGGAGAAGGGAATGGCAACCCACTCCAGTATTCTTGCCTGAGAATTCCATGGACAGAGGAACCTGGTGGGTTACAGACCACGGGTCACAAAGAGTCGGACACGACTTAGAGACTAACACTTTCACACTTTATACAATTATAATTTGCAAAGGCCCAGGGCAGTTAATCCCAAAGTGTGAAATGATCTGAGGAAAGAGTGGTAGATTCTGGGGACACAGATGGAGAGGAATTAACGTCAGTTGGGAGATGGAGAAACGAGGGAGGGGACAAAGAAAGGAAGGGGGCAGGCATGCAGGTAAGGATGCTGGTTTCCCTACATTTGCCCCCAGAATGGCTCCTCTCTTCCCCGTCCTCCCCAGTGCCTGGGAGGCTGATCTCTGCAGACCACCACATCAGGGCTCCCTTGCTGCTGCCTTCTGGTACTGTTTGGCTAATGGGAGTGAGAAATAAAACAGAAACCAATTAGCAAAATGAACGATGACCCGAAGAAAGGATAAACTGAACCAGACCTGACATGCAACACAAATTAACCTCAATGCATTTTAAAATCAAGTCATTCAGTCCCATACATTCTAAGATATGACCACAAACTGATACAACACTAAACTCAGTTCTAGAGATAAGACCACTGACTATCCCAGGAACCTACCAAGTTCCTAAATTCTGGTCAGTCTCTTTCCAGAGCATGCTGACTGCCATCTGCCCTGAAACTCTCCTATGGCTCACTCCAGCCCTACAACCAGACAAGGACCTTCCCTAATGCCTCTCCTCTGATGGTCTCGACATTCTATTTCAGGGCTATTCTTAATCAAGTCCAGCAACACGCTTTCCTCCTTGTGTCCCCTCATCCTGGGGGTGGTTGGTAGTTTCTGCAGTTGCCAACCTCTAGGTGCCTCACTATTCCTCCTTTGTTCCTTTCACTCTGCCCGTGGTCAACATAATAACCCTTCATTCAGTGGTCTTTATTTGTGGGCTAATGGAGTTTCTTGACATTGGACAGTGCAAAATACTATTTGCTGTTGTTGTTTAGTCATTGAGTTATGTCCAACTCCAACTCTTTTGTGACCCCCTGGACTGTAGCCCACCAGTCTCCTCCATCCACGGGATTTTCCAGGCAAGAATACAGAAGTGGGTTGCCATTTCCTTCTTCAAGGGATCCTCCCCTCCCATGGATTGAACCCCTGTCTCCTGCATTTGCAGGCAGATTCTTTACCACTGAGCCACCAGGGAAACCCAAATCTCTATTTACTGCCAAGCAATGTGCTAAGCTGACCTCCCTGGGTTGTCTCTTTACATCTGCACAATAGGCTATCAACCTCATTTTACAGATGAGAAAATTGAGTCAAGAGGTTGAGTGACTCACTCAAGGCCACGTCAATCAGAGTGCAGCGTGGGAACACACACCATTCCAATTCTGACGTCTGTGTTCTTTCTGACATTCTGCATGGAACCCAAGTGTGGGTATTTGGAAGAAATGGTTCTTTCTTCCCCTCAAACGAATGTTCTGTTGGCTTCTGGAAGTTGTTCCCAGCCTGTCTGTGTTTTTGTTTTTTTGTGCTTTCTCCCAGTCCTGGTAATACTTTCCATTAAGCTTTCACAGCTTCTCTTCAGAAACTGACACATTTCTTTTACTTCCTCTAAGAAGCAGCTGGCCAAAGAAATCATTCACTCTCCTGGCAGCTCTCTGACTGTCCATCTCAGATTGGCTTCAGCACTGGCAGAGGCCAGGAGCCCAGAGACACAGAGGCCATCTGATGACTTTCAAGGGGGGTGGGGTGCCACCCCAGAGCCTCAGAGAGGCCTTTCTATCCAACACACAAATCTGTTTCCAATTGCATATGCAGAGGTGTGACAAAGGCAAATAATACCAATGTATGCACATTCTGAATTCAAACCAGGGAGGAATTACTATAGGCATCAGACAAACTCGGAAGAGTTAGTGTGAAGCAGAAGTCAGTGTTGGGCTTCCCAGGTGGCACTAGTGGTGAAGACCTGCTTGCCAATGCAAGAGACATAAGAGACAGAGGTTCAGTCCCTGGGTCAGGAAGATCCCCTGGAGGAGGGCATGGCAACCCACTCCAGTATTCTTGCCTGGAGAATCCCATGGACAAAGGAGCCTGGGAGGCTACTGTCCATTGGGTCGCAAAGAGTCAGACACGACTGAAGTGAACAACCACAGGCACAGATGAATGTAAAGGGTAACAAAATCTTTCTGGAGAGATGGAACTGGTAATCTCAGAAAGACTAATATTTAGGGGGAGAGTCTCGTGAATGATATCCCTAGGTCTTGCAGACACACACATTGCTCTCGGGGAAGAAGACAATGGAATATTACCTGACTTAGCAAAGGTAGGCCCTTGACAACAACCCTTTGTATCTTGAGCTGAGAAGTGATGACATAATCTGCATGAAGAGTCTCTGGGATTCTAGACGGGAATAATCCAAGACAAGGCACAAAGTGGCTCAGAGGTTGGGGGGAGTCTTGGTCAGTGACACTCATTTAATATATGAACCACAGGATTTGTGGGGGAAGGTTGGTACCAGTATTACTTGCAGCTCGTTGGTAGCTCAGTGGTAAAGAATCCGCCCATCAATGCAGGAGACACAGGTTTGGTCCCTGGCTCAGGAAGAGCCTCTGGAGAAGGAAACGGCAACTCATTCCAGTTTCCTTGGCTGGGAAATCCCATGGAGAGAGGAGCTTTGTGGGTTACAGCGCATGGAGTTGCAGAGTCAGACATGACAGTGATTAAACAACAACAAAATAGGAGAAACCTAATCCAGTCATAGATTTATTCTTCACCAACCAACGAGTGAGAACACAGGCATGTAATTAAAGAGGCGCAATCTTGGAAGCCAAGTTTACAACATCTTGAAAGTGAGCCTAGGATTTGGGCCAGCAATAGCACCTACGCAGTGTAAACAAGTAGCCACTGGACAGTACAGGACTTGTGTTTAACAGCGACACCATGTGGCAGCGAGGAGTTACAGCAAGTATGGACCCAGAAGCCGTTTCAATTTCTTCCCCCAAAGGCAATATTAAGTGTTCCACTGGCTCCTTTTTGAGCTATATAAACCCTTTGAGATTATGACTAACTCAAGATAGACTTACTGGTCTTCTTGGTAATAAATAATAAATTGGGAAGGTATAAGTGAAGTAGGTTGTAACAATCACTTTGGGAAACTCAGAGTTTAATTCTAGGGGTGTTACCTGCTGCCTGTAACTTGGACCAAATCACCTCGCTTTTCTGGGCTTAGTCATCTCATGTTTTAAACATCTTTTCCAGATCCAAGACTCATCAGAAGACTGCAAGCTCCGTAACAACAGGGCCAATGTTTTCCTCATCGCAGAGTTCCCAGAGCCCAGTGGATGACACAGTGCACTCACTCATTAAGTGCTCATTTAACAACAAGGTTAATGATCTCAGTAGGATCTGTCCCTCAGTGTGGTTAGCCTTGAGACTGCAGTATGATCTGTCCCTCAGTGAGGTTAGCCTTGAGGCAAATGTAAAAGAAAAATCAGCTTTGGACCAAGATATCGGTCACTTGCAGTTTTATAGTGGTGCTGAATACATGGAAGATGCTGATAAATGCCCACCTCTTTATCTGTCCCTTCTGCTTCGTGTCTTCGCAACTGTTAATGCAATTTTTAGTGTCATACATTACTGAGCATGAAGAGAGAGATATAAATGATCTTGTTCAGAGGCATTTAATTTTTTTTCTTTTTTTTTATTAGTTGGAGGCTAATTACTTCACAACATTTCAGTGGGTTTTGTCATACATTGATATGAATCAGCCATAGAGTTACACGTATTCCCCATCCCGATCCCCCCTCCCACCTCCCTCTCCACCCGATTCCTCTGGGTCTTCCCAGTGCACCAGGCCCAAGCACTTGTCTCATGCATCCCACCCGGGCTGGTGATCTGTTTCACCATAGATAATATACATGCTGTTCTTTCGAAACATCCCACCCTCACCTTCTCCCACAGAGTTCAAAAGTCTGTTCTGTACTTCTGTGTCTCTTTTTCTGTTTTGCATATAGGGTTATCGTTACCTTCTTTCTCAATTCCATATATATGTGTTAGTATGCTGTAATGTTCTTTATCTTTCTGGCTTACTTCACTCTGTATAATGGGCTCCAGTTTCATCCATCTCATTAGAACTGATTCAAATGAATTCTTTTTAATGGCTGAGTAATATTCCATGGTGTATATGTACCACAGCTTCCTTATCCATTCATCTGCTGATGGGCATCTAGGTTGCTTCCATGTCCTGGCTATTATAAACAGTGCTGTGATGAACATTGGGGTGCACGTGTCTCTTTCAGATCTGGTTTCTTCAGTGTGTATGCCCAGAAGTGGGATTGCTGGGTCATATGGCAGTTCTATTTCCAGCTTTTTAAGAAATCTCCACACTGTTCTCCATAGTGGCTGTACTAGTTTGCATTCCCACCAACAGTGTAAGAGGGTTCCCTTTTCTCCACACCCTCTCCAGCATTTATTGCTTGTAGACTTTTGGATAGCAGCCATCCTGACTGGCGTGTAATGGTACCTCATTGTGGTTTTGATTTGCATTTCTCTAATAATGAGTGATGTTGAGCATCTTTTCATGTGTTTGTTAGCCATCTGTATGTCCTCTTTGGAGAAATGTCTGTTTAGTTCTTTGGCCCATTTTTTGATTGGGTCATTTATTTTTCTGGGATTGAGCTTCAGGAGTTGCTTGTATATTTTTGAGATTAATCCTTTGTCTGTTTCTTCATTTGCTATTATTTTCTCCCAATCTGAGGGCTGTCTTTTCACCTTACTTATAGTTTCCTTTGTAGTGCAAAAGCTTTTAAGTTTCATTAGGTCCCATTTGTTTAGTTTTGCTTTTATTTCCAATATTCTGGGAGGTGGGTCATAGAGGATCTTGCTGTGATTTATGTCGGAGACTGTTTTGCCTATGTTCTCCTCTAGGAGTTTTATAGTTTCTGGTCTTAAATTTAGATCTTTAATCCATTTTGAGTTTATTTTTGTGTATGGTGTTAGAAAGTGTTCTAGTTTCATTCTTTTACAGGTGGTTGACCAGTTTTCCCAGCACCGCTTGTTAAAGAGGTTGTCTTTTTTCCATTGTATATCCTTGCCTCCTTTGTCAAAGATAAGGTGTCCATAGATTCGTGGATTTATCTCTGGGCTTTCTATTCTGTTCCATTGATCTATATTTCTGTCTTTGTGCCAGTACCATACTGTCTTGATGACTGTGGCTTTGTAGTAGAGTCTGAAGTCAGGCAGGTTGATTCCTCCAGTTCCATTCTTCTTTCTCAAGATTACTTTGGCTATTCGAGGTTTTTTGTATTTCCATACAAATTGTGAAATTATTTGTTCTAGTTCTGTGAAAAATACCGTTGGTAGCTTGATAGGGATTGCATTGAATCTATAGATTGCTTTGGGTAGAATAGCCATTTTGACAATATTGATTCTTCCAATCCATGAACGCGGTATGTTTCTCCATCTGTTTGTGTCCTCTTCGATTTTTTCATCAGTGTTTTATAGTTTTCTATGTATGGGTCTTTTGTTTCTTTAGGTAGATATACTCCTAAGTATTTTATTTTTTTTGTTGCAATGGTGAATGGTATTGTTTCCTTAATTTCTCTTTCTGTTTTTTCATTGTTAGCATATAGGAATGCAAGCCAAAAAGTCCTATTTTGTAAAAAGGAAAAGCCTAGAGGAAAGTACAATATGTAAAACACTTTTAGTCAGAGCTAATCTAACTGGCTGTGTAAGAAAGCAGAAGCCTCTGTGATTGACAGGGTCAGAAGGGGTGGGCCTTCCATCACTGACAGGGTCAGAAGGGGTGGGACATCCAGGACTGGCAGGGTAAGAAGGGCAAGCGCTTTGACCATGGGTCTGCTCCCTTCTCTCCATCCCAGGGGCCGAACCTGCTTGGAGAATGCTTTGAAGTCTGCAGAACACAGCTGGAAAACAGCTCTTCTAATTCAAGCCTTAAGTTTCACAGCTGAGGAAATAGAAGATCAGAGAAGTTACGTGACTCTTGCAGAATCACACATGTCTCCAAGCTTCCTGTAGGGTTGTCTTTATACTTCCTGGTGACAAAAATGTCTCCGCCAGCTTCTTTTCTTCCCAGGCCAGCTGGTTCCTCCCATGAGTGCCTGTCTCCTCCTTTGGCCCCCTGAGGATATCAACACTTGCCTCCTGTCCCAGAAACAAACTCTAAGGCTTCCCGGGGCTTCCTGAGATCTTTCAGTGTCAGGCCTGCAAGGAGCCACAGGCAGGAAGGCAAGTGAATAAAGAAAGGCAGGACATTTCCAGGGAACTCAGAGCAGTCCTAGGATTTTGGTTGAAAAAAACAGCAAGCTGGACTCTGTGGCTCCACTTGGTTTTGAGTCTGGGTCCCTTTCTTTCTCCATGGTCTCCAGGGTCCCTGGGCTTTCTTCTTTAAAAAAGAAGTGGTCCAGTGAGGAGGAGAGCAGATGAAAAGATGTCTCAGTATCTGTGATGATACTGTGACTGGAGAGAGACTGCCAGAGCACAGAGATGGGAAGATGGACTCAGCCTGCTGGAAGAGGGCAGGGATGAGGGGCCTGGCTATGGAGGGAAAATAGACATGGACAAGCTGCGGAGGCATTTCCAGGAAGAATATATTGATAATTAACAAGGATAAATGGGAAATCTACTATTAAGGATTCATATGGGGGGCAGGTGTGCAAAATGTAATTCATGTAATTCAAGAACTGCCTGTATTTATTTTTATAGTCATTATTATCACAATGAAAGCAATAATAACTGCAACAGGTAACATTTACTGAAGGCTTGCAAAGGGCCAGGTACAGTGATCAATATAGTTTGCTTGCTCATATAAGTTGTATGTCTCACAATAACCCTGTGACATAACAATGGTATCACTCCCATTTTGCAGACAGAGGAACTGAGTCTCAGGGAGGTTAAGTGAATTGCTCAAGATTCCACAGCTAGTTAAATGGCAGAAACAGGATTCTAGACCAGATCTGTCCGAATCCAGATTCTGAACTGTTAACTATTATCATCTCCCACTGTTCATTCATTCATTCCACAAGTATTTATTAAGCCCTGCTGTATTCCAGGCACTATTTTATATTTTCTTATGTTGATTCCTGGTATCTGATTTAGAGGCACATTTCCAGGGGCACAGTGACCTTGTGGAGCCATGTGCACATCGGAAGAGGTCTGTGAGCTAAGGAACAATTCGTCTCCCCTCTGGCGCCCCAAAATGACTGGCCTGCATTGACAGGTGTGCCTCAGAGGATGAAGCCAGCTTCCAGCATCATTGCCAAGCAAACTGCAACCCCCAACAGCAAGGATCACAAGTCAGAGACCTGGTGACCTCACTGGCTTCCAGTTAAAGGAATGAACTGGTAGTCGAATGATGAGAATTTTGCAAACAAAAAAATGAACTGAAGGGGTACAAGTAGGCAGGAAAATTTCACATCCTTTTGATCACCAAGTCCTGGAAAATAGGTCCCTCCCTGGCATCTGAATCCCAGCTGTCTCATAGAGAACTCGGGGCTGTGAAACTGTAAACTCGGAAGGACCTCAGAACCTTCTAGGCCTTCCCAAATGCTGGTGGGTCAGACAACTGATCACCATCTCTGCCTCATCCAGCAGGTACTACTCACACCATAATTTCTTTATACTTTTAGAATCAGCTTTCCTTTCCACTTAAATCCAATTACAACATTAGAAAGGGAAACTTTATATCATAACCTCTAATAGGGAAGTCAGATTCCCTCACGTAAATGAGTTACTATTAGAATAAATGTGCTGGCCCCAGGATGTCATTAAGTTCAAAGCAATCAGAAAACAAAGGTAATAAGTCTATGTGTCACCCACGTTCCATGGGGAGGGCAATGAGCAGCAGGGTGGGGAGGCCCCCCCAGCCCGGTCCCCCCGAGTGGCCGCTGCCCAGCTGGGACTGGCCATGCAGCTTCCACGTCCTCACCCGGGAATTCTTCCACGGCCACCCCGCTGTTTGATGACCGCCTTTTCTCATTTACTAGCTGCAAGCCTGTCTGAAGAGCTGGACACTCCGGGCTCGTCTCCTCCACCCTAAAATCCCCCAGCAGCCATTTCCACTGCAGGCTTCCTTGTGTCTCAGCATGGATCTTTGGTCCATGTCTTTTTCACTCCATTCTCCATGAAGGTGAGGGACATCATACTCTACTGGGGTCACCATGGTGAGGGTCCAGGCAAGGTTATCTATCTATAGGAGGAGCAGGCATGATGGGGTGCCAGGAGGTGAACCCCACTGCCTGCGTTGGCTGTCTGCTCACATAACTAACAGACATGAAGCTGGGCATGTCCCTCAGCTCCCATCCCCATTAAGTGAGGGGTCAGACTTCACAGGCGCCTGTCGAGGCAGGACTGCGTCACAGACACACAGCTTCGCGTGCTGATTAGGCGGGGGCCGTTTCCCCAGTTTTGTATTATGGGCTTGGGGGTAGGGCTACGGAAGGTGAGTTCCAAAAGCCCATCCAAAGGTAAGATCCAGGGATGAGGTTTCTGATCCCACGTCCTACTGAGAGCCTGATGACGGAAAACAAAGGCTGAGATTAGCAGGACTCCTGGATGCCTGAAACTCATCTAAACGTGTGTGACTCATTGCTCCAACCACTGGATGAGTTGGCATCACAAAAGCAGAATATGAGCTGAATAGTCTCTATTTTTTTTATAAAGGGTTAAAAGTGAATTTGGAAACCTTCATGTGAGTAAATCTTGGAACTGATTTTTTGAAAAATTCTTCAGGGTTTATTAAAGTAATGGATTTTTAAGGGAGGACAAATGGTGATCACTTCTGATCATGGGAAGTAGCAAAGATTCACTATGAACAAACTGCATCAGAGTCACTTACATCTATATTTAATAAGACATCTAACCTAGTAGATTAAACTTATCTATTTAGTCAACAAACCTTTATGGAACACCTTTAGTCTTCTTCTATGACTGAATGACTTTCACTTCACTTCACTCCTCATTAAAATACAAATAAGGACCCAGAAAACGGGCAAAATTTTCTACCTCATAACCACACTAAAAACCAAAAAGGGTAAGTTGACTTTGCTAGAATTAGTAGAGACTCTTCATTAACAATGTTTAGTGAATTCAAACGTGTAAAGTGCCTGACACATAGAAACACTAATCGTTCACTGTTATTCAGTGAAAGTTGAAGGCGCTGGACTGAGAAACCATACCGGTGACCTTGGCAGACACTGTCTTAGCAAAGAGAGAGGCCCGGCCAGGCTGAAAGGTGCAAGGGAGGAGCAGTGGGTTGAACAGTGTCCTTCACAATTCATGTCCACCCAGGACTTCAGAATCTGAAGATGTGGCCGGTTAAGATGAGCTTGGCACTCCCCTGGTGGTCCAGAGGTTAAGAATCTGCCTTGCCATGCAGGGGATGTGGGTTTGATCCATGGTCAAGGAACTTAGAACCCATGTGTCCTAGAGCAACTAAACCCAAGAGTCACAACTACTGAGCCATGCTCTCCAGAGCCCACACACCACAACTAGAGCATCCACGCACTACAAGGAAGATCCCGCATGCCACAACTGAGACCCGACAGTGAAATAAATAAATAAAAATCTATACAAAGAAGAGCTGTCTAAACTACAAAACACAGGATGGATTTAAAAAAAAGATGAGTTCACACTGGATTAGGCTGGGCCCTAAATTCAGTGACTGGCTTCCCAGGTGGCGCTAGTGGTAATCTGCCTGCCAATGTAGGAGATGCAGGAGATGCAGGTTTGATCTCTGGGTCGGGGAGATGCCCTGGAGTAGGAAATGGCACCCTACTCCAGTATTCTTGCCTGGAAAATTCCATGGACAGAGAAGCCTGGAGGGCTACAGTCCATGGAGTTGCAAACAGTTGGAAACGACTGAGCCCATAGGCAAAAAATTCAATGACTGGTGTCCTTCTAGAGTGAGGAGAGAAACAACAAACACAGATGGCAAGAGGCCATGTGAAGATCGAGGCAGAGACTGGGGGTGATGTATCTACCAGCCAGGGAACCCGAGAAATGCTGGCAGCTACTGGAAGCAGCAAGAGGCAAGGCAGGATTCGTCCCTGGAGCCTTCAGAAGGAGCATGGCCCTGCCCACAGCTTGATTTCAGACTTCCAGCCTCCAAAACCGTGAGATAACAAATGTCTGTTGTTTTTAGCCACCCGGTTTGCGGCACTTTCCTACTGCACCCCAGGCAACTAGAGGAGACACTGAACCCCCCTCTCTGCTGGCAGAGAAGCAGGCTCTGCATCTCCCAGGTGAGTGGGCAGTCACCTGTGCTCCTGGATGCTCTGCTTTATGACTCGGCCGACGCTGCGTTATCACTGTCTTCACCTGGTCTTTTCATCTCCAGGGAAAAGACAAAGCAGAGAGCATCCTGGGGGACGCAGTTACCGCAGGAGAAACACTCCACTGGGGATGGAGACAGGAAGGGTTTGGGGGCTTCGTTCCTGGTCTTGGGACTCTTCATGGGCTGCACCACGGCAGATGGACAGAAAGCTTAGACTGTCTGGGAATGGAAGCTCCCAGTTCATCAACACTGCACACAGCGGATGCCTGTAAGACCAGCACAGGGGCCAGAGAGGGCTGTGCACGCCAGACTCCCGGGTGCACCCCTGGGGAAGGCTGTGACCATCACTCACATGGGCAAGGCCAAAGGCAGTCCGCGGAAGTCTGCCTGTTGCCAAACCCCAGCCTGGAGAGACACCCCTTGTCTGGACAGGAATAAAGAGGAGGAAATAGCAGAAGCAAAGCCCACGGAAAGAGCAGCATGCCCAGAGCGGAAGAGAATGTCATCCGGAATCTCCAAGAAGAGGGTGCCTCTGGCAAAAGGGCGACTAAGTGGTATTTTAGAAAAGTAGAAAGGGCTTTTGCAATAGGATGTCAGAGAACCCAGCTTCTATGAAAACAGGAACAGGGAATTACAAGGTCATTTGCAATGAAAGGAGAACTGAGAATGTCCAAAAGTAAATATCTCCATGAAGAAAAGGGCTGAAAAAATCCTTCATAAAAATGGTAGCACGTGGATTGCAGAAGAAGATGTCAAAGGGATAACCTACAAGGACTAAATTGGGTTTATAACAGGATTCAAAATCAGCAAATCATTTCATTATTTGAATCAGTAAATTATTTGATCAAATTTACTGTCCATTCTTGAAGAAAAAAAAAATCTAGTAAACCAAAAATGGAAGAGGATTTTGTTGACCTGAGAAACTGTCTGAATGGTGAGCTATGACATGGGGATTCAACTAATGGCATGGACAAGGACCCAGAGCATCATCAAAGGAATTTAATAGTCTCCCTTTAAAAGGAGTAGTCAGGGGAATTTGAAACCAGAAGTAGTTTGTGCTTTTGCATGTCCCATTTTTTTTTTTTTTTTTTTTTACTAACACAACCATCTACCTCCAGTAATAGCAAGAAGAATATCCAATGAAGCCTCAAAAGGACTAAACGTTGGTGAACACTTTACATAAAGTTGCTAGTTGAATCTTCACAATAACCTTAATGAGGCAGGTGCAATCATTATACTCAATAAACAAATAAGGAAAATGAAAAATGACGAGGTTGGTTTGCTCCAGATCACCTAACGGTAAGTTGGGAGCCAGACACACTGGCTCTGAAACCCACGTCCGGATGAGAACTCCCAAGCAAATCAGCTAAAAACAAACAGCAACCAGACCAATCAAACCAAGCATTACAACGAATACATGAATAAGAGGCCAGGCTGTAAAATGGCTGAATATAAAAATAAATACATGTGCCCCAAACAGTACATATACAGGAAAGATAAAAATGGAAAAAATAATTTCTGGGAAATTAGCAAAACCAATAATAACTCTGGCAACCAAACAACGAGGGACAGAAAATTCTTACATGAATTATTCAGACCTGTAGGAAGGCAAGCAAAGGAAAAACATGTTTCTGGAAGAAAAGACTAACTATGAAGATCTTGGTCATCTCCTGATTAATTTTAAGTGCATTATAGTTCTTATGAAAACCCAAAGATTGTGGTGGAGAGGCCTAATTAAACTGATGGATTCTAAAGTAAACCTGGGAGAATATCCCAGAATGTTTGGAAAAATAGAGTAATGAGACAGGACTGTCCCTAAAAGAGAATGATAGTGAAAATTGTTAAGAGAGAAAAACTATGAGTTCTCATGATAAGAAAAACATTTTTTTTCTTTTTTTGTCCTCTCTTTTGTTGGTATCTAAATAAGATGACGGATGGTCATCAAACTTATGATGGTCATCATTTTATAATATATGTAAGCCAACCCATTATTCTGTACACATAAAGCTTACACAGTGATAAATGTCAATTACATTTCAATAAAACTGGAAAAATAGTTAAGTATCTTTAATAATAAAAATAAGGTATAAGAATTATGGCTTGCATTACAAGGGTCATCGGGTAAAGATAACAGCAAAAGAAATGAAAAGAGGCCCCAGTAACGTGGCACTTCATTTATGGGAAGGTAGCATCAGGAACAAGTGAGAGAAAGAATAACTCAGTAAATTTTTTTCAAAACAATTAGCAAAATGAAATATTTCCTCTACTCTAATTCAAACACCAAAATAATGCTGGGAGTCCTAAGCGGGTGTGATATGAGAAAAAGTCTTTAAACAAGAGCAGTCAGATGAACAAGTAAGGTAATGACCATCATAGCAGACAAGAAGATTAATGTTCAATGCAGGTGTGGCAGAGCAAAATGTGTCCAGACATTTGCAGGATATTGTTTAGGTTGGAGACAGAGTTCCAGAATAGGGAAGAAGACCATGAAGGTAAATTGGATTTCTTCGGGAGTTTGCTGCTGCTGCTAAGTCGCTTCAGTCGTGTCCGACTCTGGGCAACCCCATAAGATGGCAGCCCACCAGGTTCTGCCGTCCCTGGGATTCTCCAGGCAAGAACACTGGAGTGGGTTGCCATTTCCTTCTCCACTTAGGGAGTTTAGGCTATCCTAAAAGTGATGAAGAACCCACTACAGAATCTAGTTTTAAGAAGATAAAAGACAGAGTCAGGTTAGGATTTTAAGAAATTCGCTTAGTTGGCTATATGAAGGCGAAACCAGAGACCTAGGAAACTGAGTATAATTAGGAGGCTGTCACAAGAGCCCAGGTGAAATACAATGAAGGTATGGAATAGGGCAGGGAGGATGCAGAGAGAACAGTGGTTTGGTACAGAATCGAGAGATGCTTAGATAGTAGAATCAACTAGACAAACGGTTACCTGGGAGAGGAAGGTGAGGTTGTGGTTTCTGGTTGGTGACTCCAGGAACACTGATGGAGGTAAGGAATTCAGGAGGCAGAAGGGATAAAGGTTAGAGAACATTTATGTGACACGTGGCTAAAAGGACTTGGGCTGTGACTCCAGGGGGATAGAAAGGTAAAAGTTCATACTCCGAGGGTTTGACTTGTCCAGTATTCACCTTAAAATAAAAGTTGCTTCTTCCTGGCTCCTCCTTCTTTGGGGTCTTTAGGGTTGTGATACAGCTTCCTCTCTCTTCTGAAAGTACTTTCTTCAAGTTGGAAGATGACATTTCTCCTTAACAGCTCAGCTCCTGTTTGTTTTTCCTTTTACAAGGGCAAGCCATGCCCTTTATTTTTCTTATATCTGAAATATTTCTATTCGATTAGCTAATTTCTCCCTGAAGTCATATCCTTCACTTTAATAAGAGGAAAATGAGGCCACTCTATGTATTATTAAACTTCATCTCAGGCTGAAATTGAATTATAAACTAGCAATAGTTCCTCTCATGTATCCCACGTTATTGGCCTGTGATTCATGCTTCTGAATGGTTTCCCATCTTTGGGAGGCAGCGGAGGAACTGTCTTAAAGGAGCCTGCGTTGTAGCTCAATGAATACTTTAAGAAGTCTGTAATTTTGGAAATTGTTATTGAAATATTCTTACTAACAATGACCTTGGAACAGGGAACCTGCTTCAGGCTTTACACATGTGAGTTAGTGTTTGTTTCTTTCTTTATTTTCTTTTCCTGAATGCAGTGGTATTTTAGAAGACCACACTGATCCTCAGATGAGGTGCAGTGATGAAATAGGCCCGTTTTATCCAAACTTTCCAATTTCGGCAGCTCATTCTGGCCCCATCCTGTCCTGAAAGTCTGTACTTAGTCAGTTCACCCTGTCTGCCATGAATCTTCTTTGCAATCACTCTGACTGGCACAGATTACTCACCACCTCACAGAGTCAGGTGTTAGCAAGGAGATGAGAAGCAATGGTTAAGAAAAAAGTCTCTAAGGTCAGATAGACTTGGTTAGAATCTTGCTTCTGCCAGTTCCTCAGCTCTGTGACTTGGGGGCAAGCTCCTGATGTCCCAAAACTCTGATTCCTCATTTGCAAAGGGCGGAAAGAGAGGTTCCCTCTAGACAGGTCATTCAGGCCATTGGGAGGTTCAGTATGTGACCCCAGGGGAGCACTGGTACAGCATCCAGCCCAGAGGAAGTATTCAATCCCACACACATACGCACCACATATCATATCACGCAGCCTGGGACCAAGTACCACTGCCATCTAGCTGTGTGACCGTGGCTAAGTCACCCACCCTCTATGAATCTCACAACAACACAATGCCACCACAACAAAATGAGGGAAAGAGATGTGACTCACACAGTCATGGAACCATTCTGCTGAGTGCCTAATCTATGTGAGACGCAGAAGCATCATTTGACCCTGAAGCCACAGCCCTCAGAAACCCTGGATCCTGCTCTTTAAGGATCCCATGTCCCTGGGGAAGTGCCTCGGATTGGCAGGAGAAACATTAGGCCATGAGTGCGAGAATCAGCTAAGGGTTGGATATGCAATAAGAGATGAATGCTAAAGACCAGAGAGGAAGGTTTCAGGGAGACTGAATTATAACAAGATAGAACTATGTTCCCCAAATGCCCCTGAGAAGTCAAAGGATGGGGTGAACCAAGACAATCAGTACCAGGGAAACTAAGTGAACAGGCAGATTGGGAGGCGAAGACACGTTAAGGAGATGATAATATTTCAATATGAGTTTGAGCAAACTCCAGGAGATGGTGAAGGATAGCGAAGCCCAGCATGTTGTAGTCCATGGGGTCGCAAAGAGTCGGACATCATTTAGTGCATTACTCAGTCATGTCAGACTCTTTGCGACCCCACGGACTGTAGCCCACCAGGTTCCTCTGTCTGTGGGGATTCTGCAGGCAAGAATACTGGAGTGGGTTGCCATGCCCTCCTCCAGGGGATCTTCCCAACTCAGGGATTGAACCTGAGTCTCATACATTGCAGGCAGATTCTTTACCAACTGAGCCACCAAGGAAGCCCACCATTTAGTGACTGAACAACAACATTTCGCCATGTAACCCAGTGACAGGAGATGCCACAGAAGCCAGAGTCGCTTCTGCTCACAGGATGGAGAGATTACAGATTGCTGGGGAAACTCAGGCTCCTAGAGTTGGGGTACCGCATTCAAGCCTGAGATGGCACAGCTGATGCAAAAGTCTGCCATCACTTTCTATTAGAAACCTTCTTCTCAGTCCCGGGCAACTAAAAATATGAAACCACAGTTTGGGTCCCCTCACTGGGGTGGCTCTCCGACATCCCAGAACTTGAGCTGAGTGAGGAGCCTCCCTCTCCCCATTGCCCTAACTGCAAAGCCACAGTGGGCACAGTGACGACCATCTATCTATGGGCTCGTTTTTCATCCCGCATCCCGCACTCTGCCCTGAGAGCAGGGTCTCACTCATCTCGTCTCCTAGCGCCCAGCAGGCTCAGGACTTATTTGTTGAGTGAGCTGAAAGAATAAATCAACACACAGGCGCCTGGAAAAACATGCCTGAGATGAGAAGAGAGAACAGAGGCGGGCTCCGTGCTGATCTGAGACAGGCTGCCCAGGACTCCGCAGGTCTCCGAGGTTGGCCTGACCCGGGTCTGATGGTCCGTGAATTCAGGAGCTGCTGAGCGCCTGACCGTGAAGCAGCTGTACTGTCTGGGGGTGACAGATGACGGCTACAGTCCCTCTGGACCCCGCGTCCTCCTCTCATGCCCATGTATAATCCTTGGATCACTGACGCAGCATGATGTAATGGATTTTCCATTGCTCTAACGGTCTGGCCCGTCAGGGTGGATTTATCGCAACATACACAGGGACACAGGGGTGTGAAGGCTGCCTAGGACTCTGTGATGGAAGACTTGAAGCAAAACGAAGAGTTTACTTAGGCCAACCTCAGTCTTACCCTCTCAATTCATCAGAAACGATCCCTCCCACCTCCTTGCCATCCCCTCAGCCCCTCCCTTTTTTTGGCTGCATGGCAATACGGGATCTTAATTCCCTGACCAGAGATCAAACCTGAGCCCCCTGCAATGGAAGTGCAGATTCTCAACCACTGGACTGCTAGGGAAATCCACCCACAGCCCTGATGGTGGCCAGACTTGGACAAATTTAGCTCCCTTCTTGAACTACAAGGTGAATGAATAAACAGAATAAAATGAATAGATGCCTGCTAAGATTCCCAGTGAACACACAAGATCTTCTTTCCAACAAATAATAAAGTTGTCAGTTTTGAAAGTACACTCTCCTTAGAATTTTTAACATATAGTTGGATTTGTACAGTTTCCAGATTTCCAGCACACTCACACATCACTTTATCTGGTGATCAAGATAGTGGGCTCTGGAATCCGAATACCAAGGTTATATTCCTGGTTCTATCACTTACCAGCTGTGACCTCAGACAAGTTCCCGAACTCTCAGAACTCCGTTTGTTCATTTGCTTAAATGGAGATGATGATGCTTACCGGCACCGGCCTGATGCAAGAAGCAACTGAGTTAAACACAGGCCAAAAGCATCACTGCCTCATGTGAACACCAGCCTTGTCTTATGAGAATGGCATTACCTGCCTGTTTACAGATAAAGCAACTGAGGCTCAGGAAGATGACCTGATTTGCCCAAGGTCCCAGTGTCATCAAAACCCAGGACATCCAGCTCCCCACTGCCCACCAGCCAGAGTCACTCACTTTCCAGTCTGAAATTTACCCAGATGGTTCACAATCCAGGTAGTTCTGCCTGGCCCTTTTACCCCACCTAAATCTGAGGGGATAAAGCAGCTCACATTCAAAGGAGTAGCTGGGACTTGATCTTCCAGAAGGAAAGCTAACACATCCTGACAGCCCCGCCTGCTCAGAGCCAGAGCCTCTGAAATTACATTCAGCACCAAGCAGAAGACGGAAATCTTAATGAATCTATGAGCTGCTGTTATTTACAGCAAATGAGAAAACCAGTTGATGCTGGTGTCTGAAGAAGCTTCAAAATGCTCACAGGCTCCAGGTGCCTCCATCCACACTGGCTGAAGACCCTTCACCCATTCGCAACTGTAGGAACTTCCTCTTCACCCACATTCCCTTTCATAGGTGGTTCTCAACAGAGGCTGCACGTCAGAATTACCTGGGCACCATTTGAAAAATAAATAAATGAGCAGAAGTATGTGAGAGCTGCCCACAGAGAGGCCAGATTCAAAAGGTCTAAGGTGGGACCTAGTCTTTGCTTTTCAAAAGCTCTAGGTGACTTAAATGTGCAGGCAGAGTTGAGAGCCGCTGGGGTAGGTAGCAGTTATTGAATGGCTGGTTGGATGGAGACATAAAGCCGTCCTGCTGTGTAGAGTGCAGACGTGCTCAGGAGTCATAGAAACTCATATTACCTGATATGCAGTGCATCATCTCCCCAGCTGGACCCCACACCTCCCAGGTCCTTCCAGGTTCTTACTACCTTACCAAAATCTGAAAGAGGGCTCCTCTTTGCCCTGCTAGAACCTGGCTTTGGCATCACTATCTCACTCTACTAAAACTGCCTAGGTATCACCATCTCACCCTGCTGAAGCCCTGGCCATGGACCCCTGCCATCTTGTCCTGCAAACACCTAGCACTGGCACCACCATCTTGCCCAGTTAAAACTTTGCCCCCTGGCACCGCCATCTCACTCTGCTAAGATCTGGGCCTGGTACTGCTGTCTTGTAGGAGCCTCAGGTTTGCCATGAGTACTGTCTTCTCCTTCTGCTACCCCCTCCTCCCCTTGAGGTCCCGGCCACCCCTTCCCTGGGCCACTGTGGGTCTCCCTGTTTCCATCTGCTCTCGCTCCACACAGACAGAGAAGGGTGCAGACGATCCGAAATTTCAGCAGACGATCCGAAATCACTTTCAGGCTGGACGCTGACTCCAACAGGATAAAATGCATGCTTCTCAGCACGCCCACAACCTCAGCAAGGCCTTCAAAATTTCCCCTCCTTTTTTGTGACTTTGCATTATTTCCACCCAAGCCAAACTCATCCATATTCATTTCTAGAACATCCAGCGTACCTCTGTGCTTTCATCCAGGCTGTTCTTTTCGCCAAGAACACCAGCACACCAGTGTATGAGGTGTAATGCTACTTGCTCTTTAAGGTCTATTATACAGGGACAAAGAATCTAGCATCACAGGCAGCATCCTGGGCAGGTGGTCCCCAGCAGGACCTGCCTCCCCAACATCACTGCTTAAAATTCCCACTACAGCCCTACAGGGAAAGTGTCACTATCACTTTTTAATATTCATTTACTTTACTTATTTGCTGCTGTGGGTCTTTAGTTGCAGCATGCAGGATCTTCCAGTCGTGGCATGTGGGATCTAGTTTCCCGACCAGGGATCCAACCCAGGCCCCCTGCATTGGGAGCGTGGAGTCTTAGCCACTGGACCACCAGGGAAGTCCCAACGTGTTATTATTATGTCTACCTTACAGGTGAAAAGACAGGCACAAAAGGGCTCCTCTAGCACATTTTCTGGATAATGGCTTGGATACAGCTTCAGGGCATGAGTTGGTAGCAGTGAGTGAGCAGAGAAGGGAGTCAGAGCAGAAGGACAGAGAGGCAGAAATGTGCCTGGGGAGGGAAGAACTCACTAGACATCTGGCCAGTGAGCAGTTCTCAGGGCCACATTCATCAAAAAACATGTGTGCTAAATCACTCAGTCACGTCCTACTCTTTATGACTCTATGGACTGTAGCCCACCAGGCTCCTCTGTCCATGGAATTTTCCAGGCAAGAATACTAGAGTGGGTTGTCATTTATTTCTCCAGGGGATCTTCCAAAACCAGGGATAGAACTCGCATCTCTTGTGTCTCCTGCATTGGCAAGCAGATTCTTTACCACTGAGCCACCTGGGAAGCCCCATCAAACAGCAGAGATGTCCAACAAGAGTTTTAATGGTGTGCTGCTTAGTACATGATTCACTTCTGCATCTCTGATAATATCCTTATTCTCCATACATTCAACTCTCCTCATCCATGCTCCCAGGGAGGGATCTGGAAAGAAATCAAGGCAAGAGGCTTAGTGGGACATCTCTGTTGGCTCAGAGCAGAGAGGTGAGCAGGCATTGAGGGAAGGCAGGACTGAGATGGACAGTCCACTGGAGCAGGTAACTCAGAGCCAGGTGACGGACACAGACATCTGCCTGTTGCCACCCCCTCCCCTGACAAACAGCAGGGGTGTTGGGAGAACAGAAAAGAACTCACTGGGTTTCCCAGTATACGTGAAATAAAGATAAGTAGGCACTATCCTTTATTTAAATCTCAAAGATACCTGGGTGCACGTTCAGTTGCTCAGTCGTGTCTGACTCTTTGAGATCCCATGGATGGAGGAGCCTGAAGGGCTACCATCCATGAGACTTCCCAGGTGAGAATACTGGAGCAGGTTGCCATTTTCTGCTCCAGGGGATCTTCCCGACCCAGAGATCAAACCCACATCGTGATGTGCCAAAGCACAACTGCCACACAGGCCAGGCCTTCAGACGGTGGAGACCGGACCGACAGACCAAATGTGTCTCTCTGGTCACTTGCTCAGCTCAGATGCATCTGCATAGGAATCTTGGAGCAGAAGATGTCGTCTTTATCCCTAGATGCTGGTTCTGAACTGAGCAGGCCACCTCCATACAACCAATTAAAAACAGCCCTGCTGTGAAGGCTTTTGGCCATAGTCAGCGATGACCCATCTCTGGGAATGGAAATTCCCCAAATAATTACATTGCTCCATGCAGCCCACAGATAAGTGCAGATGGGGCCACTTGCAAGGTGATTAGACTGGCTCCGAATGGAGCACCCCGGGCCCTTTGCTTCAGAGAGCAGTGAGTGTGTTTGCAGGACACTCAGAGCTCCCAGCACGCCTCTCCTGCATGTACCTTCCCCACCCATCACAGGCTGGTGAGGCTTCACCTGCCCCCAGGAAGGCAGTTTCCACTTGTATCAGCCCCTGTGCTCCACGGGCTTCCCTGGTGACTCAGTGGTAAAAGGATCCACCAGAAATGCAGGAGACACAGGTTCGATCCCTGGGTCAGGAAGATCTCCTGGAAAAGGACATGGCAACCCACTCCAGTATTCTTTCCTGGGAAATCCCATGGACAGAAGAGCCTGGTGGGCTACAGTCCATGGGGTCACAAAAGAGTTGGACATGATGTAGCAGCTAAACAACAACAAAACTATGCTCCATACAGAGGCGCACACTCATGATTGACTACTCAGACACCTGCCTTCTTCCTCCCAAACCAAACCCACCCAAACTCAGAGACAGAAGGAAGATAGAGAAGAAATCTCATGGCCTTAGGAAAGAGAAGACATGAGATCTACTGATCCAAGTCAGGCCCATGGGCCAAACCGAGAAAGTCCAGCCTGTAACATGTTTTTGTAAATAGAACTGTACTGGAGACAGCCATGCCTGTTCCTTTATGGATTATCTACAGCTACTTTCATGCTACAATGGCAGGGTTGAGTAGCTGTGACAGTGATCATGTCCCCAAAGTCTAAAGTATTTACTTTATTATTTAGCCCTTTATAGAAAAAGACTGAGATGAACTTTGGCCTGTCCCATTAGCAGTGAAGTTTCTGACTCTATGGTGGGGCTACTATATCAAGGATTGACTTAACCCTCTAGTCATCATCAGCCTCTCTGCTATGACCCCACGTGGCAGATCTGACACAATACTTTGAACCAGGCTCTCCCCAGGGTGAGCATATATCTCTCTAAAGCACACTCCCACAGGGTCTTACACTTGAGGAACTGGCTGCCTGCAACTACAGTGCCCAGTATGTACCACCCTGACTTGGGCCCCGTAGCGTCTCCTACCCTCAGAATGGACTTCCTGGGACATAAACACCCCCAAGACCAGATGTGTCTTGCTTTCAATACTTTATAAGCAGTAGGTTTCTGGAACATTCAGTCTCCATTATCTCCATCTTTTTTCCCCCGAAATCCTGGTATTGATGACTTCCAGTCTCTCTTGTTAGCTTTGATCACTGTTCTGAGCTCCAGATTCCTTTAACCAACTGTCTACTGGACTCTCTCATTTATATATTCCGCTGTTGCCACATCTGATTATGTATATGCCTGAACTCATCACATCTGATCCACACTCTTATCTTTCTCCTGGGTTCTCCATCCTGTTGTCGTCCAGTTGCTAAATCATGTCCGACTCTTTGCAAACCCCATGGACCGCCGCACATCAGGCTTCCCTGCTCTGCACCATCTCATGGGGAAACTAAGGCTAGATAGCCACCTTCCCAGGGTCTCCCAGCTGGAGAGTGATGGCCCAGGGGGTGGGGCCCAGCTCTCCAGCTGTTGTCATGGTAACGCACCCCCCCACCGCCCCCGCTGAGTTATCCTGTGAGTGTGCTCCCCTGTTATTTCACTGATTTGAGAAGCAAAGTTAGAGGCTTCCCAGACTGAATAAACTGAGAATAATAGTGTGTGTCCTAGTTAATTAAAAAAAGCTAATAAATCAGGGCAGCGTGTTCCCTGGCCTCCATCCACTGTTTCTAGGATCACCGCACACCACAGCCCGGGAGGAGCAGGGAGTGGGCAGAGGCGACGCCCACACAGCACAGGCCTGCTCGCTCCAGCCTTTTCCTGAGGCCCTGGAGGGACGGATGGGGGAAGACGAGGACTCGCCCAGTAAAGAGAGAAATCGGCCAAGGGTGAGCAGCAGATGGGTTTCAGAAAATGCTGTTATTTGGGATGGAGGTGGGGAACAGCGTGCTGGGGGTGAAAAAACAAGGTCCCTTCTAAGGTCCAATACAAAGCTGGAACTTTGGTCAAGACCCTTCCTTAACTTTGGCCTCAGTTTCCCCATCCTGCAAAGCAGGTGGTGGCTGGTGTCATGAGCTAAACGGTGTCCCCCACAATTTCGTATCGAGTCCAAACCCACAGTCCTCAGACCGTGACCTTATTAGGAGATAAGGTCTTCACAGAGGAAATTAAATTAAAATGAGGTCATATGGATGGATCCTAATCTTCTGTAATTGTCTTTCTTTCCAAATTTATTGAGGACTTTGGGGGTACACATTTAGGGTGCTGGTGAGAGTACATGGAGTCTCGGCTCAGCTCAGTCGCTCAGTCGTGGCCGACTCTTCGCGACCCCATGGACTGCAGCACGCCGGGCCTCCCTGTCCGTCACCAGCTCCCGGAGCTTGCTCAAACTCATGTCCATAGAGTCAGTGATGCCATCCAACCATCTCATCCCCTGTCATCCCCTTCTCCTCCTGCCTTCAATCTTTCCCAGCAACAGGGTCTTTTTCAATAGTCGGTTCTTTGCATCAGGTGGCCAAAGTATTGGAGTTTCAGCTTCAGCATCAGTCCTTCCAATGAATATTCAGGGGTGATTTCCTTTAGGACTGACTGGTTACATCTCCTTGCAGTCCAAGGGACTCCAAGACTCTCAAGAGTCTTTTCCAACACCACAGTTCAAAAGCATCAATTCATCAGCACTCAACCTTCTTTATAGTCCAACTCTCACATCCATACATGACTACTGGAAAAACCAGAGCTTTGACCAGATGGACCTTTGTTGGCAAAGTAATGTCTCTGCTTTTTAATACGCTGTCTAGGTTGGTCATAACTTTTTTTCCAAGAAGCAAGCATCTTTTAATTTCATGGCTGCAGTCACCATCTGCCCAGAAATTGACACTAATATGGAGAAGGAAATGGCAACCCATTCCAGTATTCTTGCCTGGAGAATCCCATGAACAGAGGGGCCTGGAGGGCTATATAGTCCATGGGGTCACAAAGAGTCAGACACGACTAAAGCAACTTAGCATGCATGCATGACAAGAATAATAGCTCAATAAATCATTTGTTATCACTAAAGGCGATAACAACATTGAAAGTGATGATGATGGTGACAGTGATAATATGACAGTGACAAACATGGTGATGATAACTGATGATGCTGACAGTGAGAGTGGTGGTAATGGTGGTGACGATGTGATAAGAGTGGTGATGGGGACAACAACAGTGAGGATGCTGGTGATGGTGATGGTGATGATGGCGATGCTGGTGACGATGGTGTGGTAATCATGGTGAGGTCACAATGCCGGTGAGAGTCACAGTGAGGATGGTGGTGATGGTGATGGTGGTGATGGTGATGCTGGTGACGGTGGTGTGGTAATCACGGTGACGTCACAATGCTGGTGAGAGTAACAGTGAGGATGGTGGTGATGGTTTTGGTGGTGATGGCGATGCTGGTGACGATGGTGTGGTAATCACGGTGACGTCACAATGCCAGTGAGAGTAACAGTGAGGATGGTGGTGATGGTGACTGGTGATGGTGATGCTGGTGACGGTGGTGTGGTAATCACGGTGATGTCACAATGCCGGTGAGAGTAACAGTGAGGATGGTGGTGATGGTGATGGTGGTGATGGTGATGCTGGTGACGATGGTGTGGTAATCACGGTGACATCACAATGCCAGTGAGAGTCACAGTGAGGATGGTGGTGATGATGATGCTGGTGATGGTGATGCTGGTGACGGTGGTGTGGTAATCACGGTGACGTCACAATGCCAGTGAGAGTAACAGTGAGGATGGTGGTGATGGTTTTGGTGGTGATGGCGATGCTGGTGACGATGGTGTGGTAATCACGGTGACGTCACAATGCCAGTGAGAGTAACAGTGAGGATGGTGGTGATGGTGACTGGTGATGGTGATGCTGGTGACGGTGGTGTGGTAATCATGGTGACGTCACAATGCCAGTGAGAGTAACAGTGAGGATGGTGGTGATGGTGACTGGTGATGGTGATGCTGGTGACGGTGGTGTGGTAATCACGGTGATGTCACAATGCCGGTGAGAGTAACAGTGAGGATGGTGGTGATGGTGATGGTGGTGATGGTGATGCTGGTGACGATGGTGTGGTAATCACGGTGACATCACAATGCCAGTGAGAGTCACAGTGAGGATGGTGGTGATGATGATGCTGGTGATGGTGATGCTGGTGACGGTGGTGTGGTAATCACGGTGACGTCACAATGCCGGTGAGAGTAACAGTGAGGATGGTGGTGATGGTTTTGGTGGTGATGGCGATGCTGGTGACGATGGTGTGGTAATCACGGTGATGTCACAATGCCGGTGACAGTAACAGTGAGGATGGTGGTGATGCTGATCGCACGGCATGACCTCAGCTGGTCCCACTCTCCCCACCTCTGAGGACCCCATAGGGCTACTACTCGACAAGTCGGTTTGGAACCTGAAGCCGAGTGGGGACTCTGCTGTGGCCGTCAGGTTCCAAAAGGAGCAGACTGGCATTTCCACACTGGTTTTCCCAGCTTCTTTTCCACTTCTGGCCTCTGCTCACGCAAGCATCACCTCACTCTGAGAAAATGCCAGCCTCTTCGAGGTGAGCTGGAGCCTAGGGAGGCGGGGGTGGGAGCATCTCCAAAGGTCAGGATGACTCAGCCGTCTTCTGAGAAGCCTGCGGCGACAGGGGAGGGCGATGCTGTCAGGAAAGGCTAGGGCCCTCTCCACCAAGCTCTCCATCACGGTGAAGAAGCCTGACTCACTATTGCTTTCACCTCTTCTCCAAGTCTAATGAGGGAACCTAGGAGATGTAGGGAGTTGCCCCTAATGGTACAACTCCAAAACCATGGAGCAAATTCCTCCATGTCAGCTGGGAAAAATCTCCCAGGGGCCCAGGTGGGAAGGCAAACCAGTGCTTGAGAGGGCTGCAGGGCTCCCAGAAACCACTCTTGCTCAACCTACAGGCCCAGAAC
The DNA here is from genome assembly GCF_033118175.1 of Dama dama. Classification (NCBI taxonomy): domain Eukaryota; kingdom Metazoa; phylum Chordata; class Mammalia; order Artiodactyla; family Cervidae; genus Dama; species Dama dama. Next base: position 9,781,443 of record NC_083701.1, on the reverse strand, counting down.
CTATGAGAGAGGAACAGGAAGCTATTCCTTCCAGCCTGTGCTCTGTAGGGGGATGAGCTGAGGGTCAAGCTGTCTCAAGGACGAAACAGCTGCTGCTTCTTTTTTTTTTCCTAAACTTTTTATTTTGTATTGGGGTATCAGTGGCTCAGCGGTAAAGAATCCACCTGCCAATGCAGAAGACATAGGTTTGATCCCTGGAGATGTGGGAAGATCCCCCAGGGGAGGAAATGGCACCCCACTCCAGGATTCTTGCCTAGGAAATGCCATAGACAGAGGAGCCTGGTGGCCTGCAGCCCATGGGGTCGCAAAGAGTGGGACAGGACTTAGTGATTAAACAACAACAAAGCTGGTTGACAAACAATGTTCTCATAGTTTCAGGTGAAGGCACTCAGCCATACATACACATGGACCCACTCTCCCCCAAACTCCCCTCCCAACCAGGCTCCCACATAACGTTGGGCAGATTTCCCTGTGCTGCACAATAGGTCCTTGTTGGTGATCCATTTTAAATACAGCAGTGTGCACATGCTCACCCCAAACCCCCTAACTCTCCATTTCCTCCATCCTTCCCCTCGGTAATCACAACTATGTCCTCTAAGTCAGCTGTTCCTGCCAAACAGCTGCTTCTTGGGGAAGGGAAGCTGGCAACACTCATGGAGATGCTGAGGAGGGGGAACTCAGGACTGGATAGGATGGGTCAAAGAGGAGCGCAGCCGCCCAGGTAAATCGCCCAGTCTGGTTTTTACAGAGATGAATTGAAGCCCCTCTGGGCAGAGAGGCTGGCAGTTTCGCCATCACTCTCTATTGCCCTAAGCTGGCTGGTTCACACATGCCTGCAGTTTGCCAGGCCTCTGGAGACATCTGCGTTGGGAGGGAGCCCCTAGGCTGGGTGATCTCAAGGATCCCTTCTGTCTCTAGAGTCTATGGTTCTCAGAAACAAGCACCTACAAATTAACAGGTATGGATTCTAACCCTGACTCGGCCCCAACAGTGGGGCTTCCCTTCTGGACATCACAGGTCCAGAGCCTGCCTTATCCATCTCCCTGCCTCTCTCACCTTGCCATCTGATTAGACCACAAGGCTGGCAGGTCTTATTTCAAAATACCCTCATGTCCACCTCAAAGTGACCGTTTCTTGACTTTCCAGGCTACCAAATAGCTTGCAACTCTTTTATTTACTTTTTATATGTGTGACAGGCAATGTGCCCATGCTGGTGGAATTCAGTCCTAGACTTGCTTTCACTGTAACTGTGTCCGTGAGGCTGTAGGGAGGGGATGTGTAGCACCTTCCCTTCCCAGGTCCCACCGATCGCTACCCACAAGAAACTATTTGCATTCACCCAAGGAACCTGACACTTGCAGAAGCGCCTGACAGGGCTGGCTCTCTCATCTGTACAAGCAGCAGGTTGAACTAGTTGGTCCAAGGAGCTCTCCCATTCTCTCACCTAGGAAGCCGGAAGAGACTCAGCTAGACCACTTAATCTGTAAACTGATGCCCCGAGAGGTGACCCTACTCAGGGTCAGCAAGTTGGTGACTTGGGTGGCACGTGAGGTGAAACTGCCTGGTTCTCAATTCACTTTAATGGGAGAGATTGTGAAGACAAATTGGCATCTAATCAGAGGCATTCCAAACGGGACAACCCATTAAATCAGAGCATGTTCTTTTGGGGACATGGCAGAGGCGGAAGAGGACATGTCCAAACTTGCATGGGTATTGTGAGCCCCAGCCATGAAATGGTTTAGGTGCATTGTATGAATTAAGTCATTGAATCCTAATAAAAATCCCATGCCCTATGAGGGTGGCTCTGCTATTAACTCAGTTTTAAATGAAGTGGCTTGCCTAAAGTCACAGAGAAAAGAAGCAACTGATCTAGGATTCACTCCCAAGCTGAGCTGAAAGGCAGTTGTTCTCACCAGTGGTGGCAGCGATGGGAGTGGGCAAAGGGGTCGAAGGGATAATTCTCTCCCTGAAAGGGACATTTAGCAATGTCTGGAAACATTTTTGGTTGGCACAAGTGGGTGGGGGTGCTACTAGCAACAAGTGAGGAGAGTCCAGAGATGCTGCTAAAGATCCTATAATTGCATAGGACAGCCCGCTTCAAAGAATTATTAAACTCAAAATATCAGTATATGCTAATGTTGAGAAACCCTGGCCATTTAAGAAACATAAAGCAAGACTCACATAGGAAAGTCACTGCCCAGAGCTACTATGAGGATTAAGGCAGGTACTGCCCATGGGCACAAGGGCAGCATAGTGTTTAGAGAGAAACATGGACAGAGGAGCCCTGCAGGCTACACTCCATGGGGTCACAAACAGTCGGACACAATATAGCAACTGAACGACAAGAGAAAAGCAGGGATTGGGTTGAAACTTCAGCTTTGGGAGTGACGATCTACCACAAGATGGCGCCAGTGAGTGGTGATGGTTACCTCTTTATTTCTCTGATGTCATTTTTTCATTTCAATGGAGATTATGCTATTTTAACCTGTTAGGGCAAAAATACTCAGTGACTCATGTGTCAAAATTTGCATAGTGGATTTTGTGAGCTTTTGACAGCTCTATCACAGTTCCTAGAGTTAAGGATGATTTTCTCCTTGGGGAGTTTGGGGATCTGTGCTCACTTCCCACTGTCCTGACCCGTTTCGCACTTAACATGATGTCCGATAAATGCTAGTCTGAATTCATGGGGGACAGCGTGAGAGCTGAGTGCAGAAAGCAGCATTCTGACTGGCAGATCTGGGAGAATGCGGAGGGCAGAAAGAACGGAAGGGAAGGGAAGGTTTTTCAGGCAGAAGAACTGTAAGATAAAAAAAGTGATAGACAACAAGGGACAGCTACTGGCACCTGGAAAGGGTTAAAACTGGGAAGGTGGACACATAGGTGTTCAAATCTTGGCTCTTTCACTGACAAGGGACCTTGGGCAGACCTGGTCATCTCTTCTAGTCTCATTTCTTCATGTGTACTTTGATTTCACAATACCTGCCTTGACAAACCTTGGATTTTTATAGCAAGAAGGTGAGATCATAGGCAAGAGATAACACAGCAAGCTCTAAAAGGACAACAGGTGGAGGTTATCACTGCCTTGTGCTTGTGAGTGTATGTCCCTTATCTGTCTACCAGCTCCCTGGGGCTGTGACCGTCTTCTCCTTGTCTTGTATTCCCTAAAGCACGTAGCTCAGGGCTTTGAACAGGAGAGGGCCTGAAATGTGTATGTTCTGTGAGATACAAAAGCTTATCTGCTTTTCCTTTTAGTGCCCAACTTGTGCCGAGAACTATAAACTTCCACTGTCCATGTCTGAAGAAAAGCTAGGAAGGATTTCTATGGGAGAGGTAACTGGCTGCCATGCTACCTCATAGGATGAAATTTAGCATTAGTGTACTTGCCATTTTCTAGGCCTTCTCCATCCCTTACACGGACTCATATTAACCAGACTCAAAGAGACTGATGTACAAACCAGCATATCAAATGATTACAGGGAAAACAATTGGCAAAGATACCAGACAAATATTCCTTAGGTCAGGACCAGCTGTAAACCAGAAGTTGGCTTGGTGAGACAGGAATCAAAACAGAAGATGCTAGTTACACTGTTTGAGTGTTTCCTGGCACTGAGCTTCTACCAAGCCTGACATTTCCACCTCTATCACAAGGATACACATTCACTAAAACCAGATCATGTTCTTGGGTCAGCACACTCTCTTCCCTAGACAAAGCTCCCCAGACTCTCCATATGCACACTTCCGTGGTGAGCCAACTCCACTGTGATTAGAAAATCCTGTCTTCAAAGATGTTCCTAGCTTCTATGAGATGGCAGCCTGGTCTCGCTCTGGAGGGAGAACCATCCTGCCCTGCAGACCCTGGATGTTCCCAACTGTAGGCTGAATTTCTTCCTAATCCTTACTGTTTCCTTGATCACTGGCTTGTAGAGTGCGTGGGGCATCCCCAATAATTTCTGGTACCTCTGCTCTTTACATTTCTCAGCTGATGGCCTGTTGACACAGGGGTGGGTTGGGGTGTCGGGGTTCAGCACCCATACAGCCTGCACGGAGTGTCACCCTGACATCGTCTCCACCACCGTCCCCAGGATACCACCCCAGAGGGAAACCAGGGACAGCGCCAGTTCTAAAACGGTCCTCAGGGTGACAAAAAGCTCATGGTGAAGATACACTGCACCCTGTTCTTTACTTAATTAAGAATTGATCTATTTGTGGAAATGTCACAAAGTGCCTCTAGAAACCAGACGGAGGTCAGGATTTAGAATGCTTCCCTTTACCTAACTGCAGAGCTGTGGGCACGGTGAGCATAAATGATGCTGTTAAAAGACCTCAAGGCTCTTTGCTACTTGTGGTGAGCACAGTAAGCGCTCGTTCTCCTTATCTCTGGTAGGGGCTGGGATGCCAACTGGACACTCAGTGCCTCCCACCACCCCACACCATCACAGGTTTGTTTGGAGAACCACCAGCCTGATGGAGCTGGCCACGCCCCTCCAGACTTACCTGTCCAGGGAGATGCCCCTGATACCCAGGGAGGGCCAACCATAAAGCCCCGCCTCTCCACCACAATGATAGGTCCAAAGACTGGCATGTGACCACAGCCTGCCAATGAGAACTCTTCCCTGGGAATTTTCAATGAAGAGTTGAAGAGAGAGACCAAAGCAATTAGAAGGAGAATTTCGGAGCTGGTAGCAAGCATGTTTCCACTCTTGTGGGAAAGCTGGGCTGCAAGAGTGAAGCTGGCAAGCAGAAAAAAGTGGGAAAGTGAGAGGGAATATTGATGAATTCTGAGTGCTTTCAGCTGAGCCTGCCTGTCACATGGTCTGTTGACATGAGCTAACACAACCCCTTTGGTGTCAGTGACAATACTCACTTGCAGCCGGAGTCTGGGCTCACTGACTTCTGAGGCACATTCACCACCAGAAATATTTGAGCCAAGCTCCTTAACCATCCTGGTCCTCAATTTGCCTTCAGGAACCAAAGACTTCATGAATTCTCCGATGGTCCTCTTGGATCCTGGTGGGGCGGGGGGCGGCGGGAGGAGTGGAGTGGAACAGCAAAAGGCAGTGATCATCCGGGCCCAGGAAGCCAGGTGAGCAGGGCTTTGAGGGCAGGCTGACTCAGGATGGGAGTGCATCCCTTTATGAGGGCTATCCCTCCTTGAGCCTTGGTTTCCTCATCTGTAACATGGTGACACCCCAGGGTTGTCGGTGGGTCTTGTGACCCTCAACACAGCACCAGGCACTGGGTGGGGGTCCCCCAGCGCTAGTTCCTTGCTGCTTGAAAAGCAGCAGGAGAGATGCCCGCTTTGAGGCTGCTCACCACCAGTCAGCAGGCTGGCATCATGGAGAAAACGTAAGTGGCCCTTCAAAGCCACGTTTCTACCAGAAAAACACACTAGGAAGAATGCTAGGTTGAGGCAGAAGGTCTGCTCCTGAGCTTGACAGAGTGAGTCCTGTGCTGTGAAATCCAACCTCACTTCCTGTATATTGATGAAGGATGTGGAATACCTTTGAGGCCCCTTTGGCCCCCAAATGCTATAATTCTCAGGGCAAGTGACATAATAACTGCTAGCAGCTACTGAGAGTCTGTGAAGAACTAAGCACTTTTTAATCCTCGCCACAGTCACAGGAAGAAGGGACTTGTTTTTCCCCACTTCATAGACAGGTAAACTGAGGCAAAGAGAGGTTAAGTGGCTTCTTTAAGTTTGAGCAGGGAGAAAGCAGTAGAGCCAAGATTCTTTGCCAATCTGACCCCAGAACCTGCAGTTTAACCACTGCAATGATAATGCACGCGCGCGCGCGCGCGCACACACACACACACACACACACACACACACACACACACACACACACTTTCTCCCTCTGTACGGCCAAGTGGTAAAGAAAATGTCTGCCAATGCAGGAGATGTGAGAGACGCGAGTTCGATCCCTGCATGAGGAAGATCCCTTGGAGGAGGAAATGACAACTCACTCCAGTATTCTTGCCTGGGAAATTCTGTGAACAGAGGAGCCTGGCGGGCTACAGTCCATGGGGTCGGGAAGAGTCGGACACGACTGAGCGACGGCGCGTGCAGGCATCCGTATGCTGATGCCCAGGCAGCCAGCCCTGCTGATCACCCGAGGTGGTTCAGAGCAGCGGCGTGAGGGTCACTGGACAGCCTCCCCAGCCCCCTGCCCCCCTGGGCTGGCCGGCTGAGGCTCCTGCGGGAGCCCACCTTCCTTCACGGCCCCTCCTGCCTGGCCCCGCCAGCCTGGGGACGGAGGAGCCCCGCCCGCGAGGCCAGCCTGTTCTCTGGCCACACGGGGGTGGCACCAGATGGCTTAAGTGTTGTTTTCCTGGTTTTTTTTTTTTCCTTTGTCTGCTCCCCAAGCAACCGTCTCTGGGGGACTGTCCTCAGAGGGGGCATGGTGCTCAGGGGAGAGCGCGGGCTCGGGAGGCCGGGCACCTAGACTCTGGCTCCTCTGTCTCCCCTGCAGCCTCGGGCTACCATGTCACACTCCAGGGTCTGTTTCCACATCTGTGAAATGAGGTCAGGAGGCTGGGCTCAAGCAGGGTTTCATGAACCTCCCTCAGCTTTCCTGACATTTGGGGCCGAGTAATTCCTTATTGTAGGCTCCCCAGGTGGTAAAGCATCTGCTTGCTGATGCCGAAGACTCTGGGCATGGGTTTGATCCCGCACTGGGAAGATCCCCTGGACGGGGAAGATGGCAACCCACTCCAGTGAACAGAGGAGCCTGGCAGGCAACAGTCCGTGGGATCGCAAGAGTTGGACAGGACTTAGCGACTGAAACAACAACAGATTCCCTTGCTGTGGGGGCTGTCCTTGGCATTGGAGAGTGCTGAGCAGCGCTCCAGCCTCTGCTCACGAGACACCAGTAGCACCCTCTCCCAGTTAAATCACAAGTGTCTCCACACACACACACACACACACACACACACACACACACACACACAGAGTCAAATGTGCCGTTGGGGGCAGAACTGCCTCAGGCCGAGCACCGCTAGGTGAAAAGATGCCCAAGGAACTAACGTTTAGGGCTCAGCAGCACCGTTACGGTCTCCTCTCTCTCCGACTTCTCACACCATCCTGTGCCTGCCTCCCGTCCCTCCAGATGCTGGGCGTGGGGGCAGGTCACAGACAAGTGTCTGTCATGCTCTTTGCTCTGTGCCTTCGTCAATACAGTCTCTGAGATTGGGGTGGGACCTTTCATCAGCTCTCTCCTTACAGTCCCCCAAAAGATAACAGTATCTCCACATGGTCCCCAGGACAGGTCAACACTGAAGAAATGTTTCTTGGTCTCTCCTGGTCCCTGACTTGCTCTATCCCCTCTGGGAAGGAGTGATGGACTGAATGGGTGAGAGGGCCACAGTCTGAAAGGCATTGGTCCCTGGTTCTTAACAAAGCAGGAATGATGCTTTAAAGACCACACACAAGAGCATCCCCCACTTAGGGGATCTGGGTCCTTGTACATGAGAGCAGCCAGGTAGACCCCAATTCTTCACAGACTTGGCCAGGTGCGTGCTCAGTCTGCAGACGTGCTTCTCCCTTTAGGAATGTCCCATAGTCTATATCTGGAAAGAGAAATATTAGGAAGCTCTTTTGGCTCAGGACAAACCTCCACTTCCAAATGAATTTTACTATCAACCAAGCTGAAGCACAAGCTATGAACCTCATAGCTCAGTCAATAAAGAATCTGCCTGCAATGCAGGAGACCCGGATTTGATTCCTGGGTTGGGAAAATCCCCTGGAGAAGAAAATGGCAACCCACTCCAGTATTCTTGCCTGGAGAATCCCATGGACAGAGAAGCCTGGTGGGCTACAGCCCATGGGGTCACAAGAGTTGGACACGCCTTAGCGACTAAACCAAAGCTAAGCCACGCCCCCATCTGATTTCTGTGCAATTTCTCAAATGCTTTACAATCTAGAGGAACCAGGGTGGTGACTAAGGCTCCTTTCAAAAACCCCAGAACCTAGCACTTGGCAGACGCTATAGAAACATTTGTTGACTTGATTTCCTGAGGGATAGCCCAGGGATGGGATGGTCTGTGAGGGAGTGGTTTCCCCATTATAAGAGGAAAAACGGAGAGTGATGGCCACACAAGAGAAATGATCTGGAGGCAAGTTTAAATATGAGTTTCAAATTGGATTAGGTATCTTTAAAAATAAGTGCCAGGTTTGAGGTTCTACAGTACTGTAGCTTGGGAGAAAATGAAGTAAATCCAAAATAACCAAATAATAATAGTAATAAAAGGCCCTGAAATTCTGGGAGTTGAGTCACTTATCCAAGGGAACACCAAGAACATCTTGAAAACCATCCCTTTTTAAATAAGCCAGAGAATACTGTGTTACTCACCCAGCCAGACCATCTGGCATTAAGAGTCACTTGACTTAAAACAAAAACATCACCCACTTGCTTTTATGTCCTCTCTCAGTTTGGGTTTCCCCAAAAGAAGAGCCTGAGAAAAGGATGTGAGATGGGTGGTTCATCTGGAGGCAACCCCAGGAAGCAAGAGTGAGGGAGCAAGGAGGGGAGGTAGGAAACACAACCACCGCGATCATGTGCTGTGAGCATCAGCGGCTCGGGTCTCTGAGACCACCTGAGATGCCTACAGAATTTCCCAGAATTCTGCGCATGATGGGCAGGAAGCAGGAGCCCTTACCGACATCTCCTGGGCTGGCACCAGGGTCATTCATTGCCCTGCACTGTGGACCACGTCAGGTCCGCCTGCAACTCTGAGCTCACATTGGGCTGCCCCAGCAGCCGCAACTGAAATGAAATGTGAGGCAAGGGGACAGGTCCTGGGACACCGGAAGCAGCAGCAGGCCCCAACTCACTGCGCTGTGTCCAGCCTCTCACCAGTCTCCAGTGCTCCAAACCACGGCCCTGCATACTGGCTGAGTCCAATCATAATTTGTATATGTGTCAGTGTGGTGCTGGAGAAGACTCTTGAGGTCTCCTGGACTACAAGGAAATCAAACCAGTCAATCCTAAAGGAAATCAACCCTGAATATTCATTGGAAGGCTTGTGGCTGATGCTGAAGCTCCAATGCTTTGGCCACCTGATGTAAAAAGAGTCAACTCACTGGAAAAGACCCTGATTCTGAGAAACACTGAGGGCAGAAGGAAAAGTGGGCAACAGAGGATGAGATGAATGGATGACATCACTGATTCAGTGGTTATGAATTTGAGCAAACTCTGGGAGATGGTGAAGGACAGGGAAGCCCGCATGCTGCAGTCCATGGGGTCACAAAGAGTTGGACATGACTTAGCAGCTGAACAACAACAGTGTCCCCACAACAAAGGAGCCTTGTGAGGTTAGAGACAAGTTCTCATCCCCTGTGGGGGGGTCTGGTAAGAAGGAGACAGTGATTCTTGCAGGAGGAAAGGATGATTCTGGTGAACACCTGTCCTCAGTGCCTCTAAGTTGCTTCCACTTCAGAATGAGGAAGGGAGCTGAGCTGAATCAGAGTTCTCTGAGAAGTATCACACCGGAAGGATGCTTTTAGAGAGAACGCATTCTGAGGTTGCACGGATTGGAGAGATGCTCCATCCTAAGACCCATCCTTGGGTATCACTGTGATTCCACTGAGAATCCCAGTCAGCATGCTTTTGGTCAGCCAAGTCCAGAGTAATCTGGCCACAGAAAGCTTCCATTATAAAACCCAGCAGTGTTGAGAGGAAGTGGAATACCCAAGAAGGTACGTTGGGTGACATATGCCAAGAGAAGCTTCTGGTTCCTTTCAGCGCAAGAATTCTATAATCACTGTGAACCTCTGACTAAACTGAGCATGACAGACTTACTTGATTCAGGAAAAAATGTTATCCCAGTGCTCCCAAAGGCGAGGCGGTGAGGAGCCTGCAACCACGACTGGAGGTGTTCCCAGAGAATGGATGAGCCTAGCCCTTGGTGCTTCTTTTTTGGTTTGTGTATGTGCTCAGTTGCATCTGACTGTTTGCATCCCCATGGACTGTAGCCCAGCAGGCTTCTCTGTCCATGGGAACTTTCAGGCGAGAATACTGGAGTGGATTACCGTTTCCTTCTCCAGGGAATCTTCCTGACCCAGGGATCGAACCCTGAGTCTCCTGTATTGCAGACGGATTCTTTATTCGCTGAGCCATGCGGGAAAATCCAACTTATCAACAGCGTAGGCAATGCTGACATGGAATTCAAATACGGGAATCGGACAACATCAGACCATCTTCACTTGGGATCCACGTCTGTGCTTGTGTGGTCAGTCCGAACCCTTGGTATTGTATACTAATTCGTGAATTAGTATATTTCACTATATAGTAAATGCACATAGTGAATAGTGTAGTATATAGTGAATGCATATATAGTGAATAGTATAGTGAATGCATATTTTTCCTGGATAAGGACTCAGCACTTTCAAGAGACTCATAAAGGGGTCGGTGAGTTCCCAAAGTCTAAGCACCCCCCCCCCCTGCCCCGCCCCGACACCAAGATGGCACAGACAGGCAGTCCTCACCCTCCACGGGACACGCGCAGCCAGACACCGTCAGCTGTAGGGGGAGGACAGGAGGTCTGGACCGTCCCTGCTGCTTGCTGGAATTCTGCCTCCAGCATACTAGGTAACGGACTCTCTGCACTAACTCCCGTCACGTTTGTTGTCTCTCTGATTTTCATACTTCACCTCTCTGTGCCCTGGTTTATATGTCAGTGGGAACAGCCCGGTATCATTATAAGGGTCAAAGAGGATGATCAAGCATCACAAACAGGCCAGTTTAATAGCAGTGGTGCATTCAATCAAGTTACCCACCCTTTCAAAAGCAGGCGAGACTTCCCTGCTTATCCAGTGGTTAAGAATCCACCTGCCAATACACGGATTTGATCAGTGATCAGGGAAGACCTTACCTGCGGAGGAGCTACTAAGCCCATGAACCACAACCACTGAGTCCAAACTCTGGATCCCACAAGCCACAATGAGAAGCCCACAAACCGGAGCTAGAGAGTATTCCTCGCTTGCTGCAACTAGAGAAAGCCCGCGCAGCAACGAAGACCCAGCAACTAAATAAATATTTAAAAAAAAAAACAGAAAACTCTTTGCCTCTTGGTTGAAAGTTAAGAGGGAGAAATGTTTCATCTCTGATTGAGATCTTGCTAGGCAATTTATACCTAATATTTGACAACTAAACACTTTCTCCCATGGAGGAGAAAGTGGCCACCCACTCCAGTATTCTTTCTGGTAAATTCCACAGACAGAGGAGACTGGCGGGCTACAGTCCACGGGGTCACAAAGAGTTGGACATGACTCAGCACACACACGACACTTTCTAGTCTTTTTTAAAAAAATAATTTATTTATTTTAATTGGAGAATAATGACTTTACAATATTGTGATGGTTTGGGGTTTTTTTGCCATACATTAACATGAATAAGTCACAGGTATACATGTGTCCCCCCATCCTGAAACTCCCTCCCAACTCCCTCCCCACCCTATCCCTCTGGGTTGTCCCAGAGCACCGGCTTTGGGTGCCCTGCTTCATGCATCAAACTTGCACTGGTCATCTACTTTACTTATGCTACTTTCTAGTCTTCAGAATTGCTTTCACCTTGATGTATTGCTCATTGCCTTTTCTTGGATGGACTTGTTACTCTTGCTTTTTCAGGGTGCATCCTGCTGGGAGCTCTGGGGAAAAGGGTCTGCTATCCCTTCAGTCCCCTTTGCTTTGGTTAAACCATCAATGATACCTTCACCGTGGTGGGTTTATCATGGCCCTTGGACACTGGGGTCTTTGGACAGGTTGGTCGGTTGGAGGTCTAGGGGTAGTGGCAGGGCTACCAACTGAATCTGATCACACACCTCAGAGTCCTGGAGACAAATCCAGTCATGCCTTGTGTAATAAGGTGAAAGAGTCCACAGTGATTCCTAATCATATCAGGGGTCCTTAGAGAAACAAGTAATGATGCCACTGATGTAACAAACATTGATTATTATTTTAGTGTTTTAAGAGTGTCTTAGAATATCAATTGTTTCTTAGACTGTGAAATTTGTGGGAACTCTCACTAAAACGTATATATGTAAAGAGACCTGAACAGAATACAAAATGTCTAAAATAGTCAATATTAATAGTAATCAAAGAAATAAAAAAGATAAACTTTATTTTTCACCTATAAAAGTAGAAAAGTCAAGAGGGCAGTAAAACAATATACTTAGTTATTGATTAAGGAGAAGTGTTATTGTTGTTCAGTCGCTAAGTCACGTCTGACCCTGCCACTCCATGGACTGCAGCACGCCAGGCACCTCTGTTCTCCACTATCCCCTGGAGTTTGCTCAAACTCATGTCCATTGAGTCGGTGATGCTATCTAACCATTTCATCCTCTGTTGCCCCCTTCTCCTTTTGCCTTCAGTCTTTCCCAGCATCAGGGTCTTTTCTAATGAATCAGCTCTAATGATTCTAATGAATCATCAGGTGGCCAAAGTATTGGAGTTTCAGCATCAGTCTTTTCAATGAACTCAGGGTTGATTTCCTTTAGAATTGACTGGTTTGATCTCATTGCAGTCCAAGGAAGAGTACTTTGGTGATAATATTCTGTAAATTAATTTAGGCAAATTAATACCTTTAAGTTGTTTATTTATATGTCTAAAACTAAGTCAGAAATATAAGCCCAGTAAAGTCCATCAGCATTATTTATAATAATATAAGTGTAGAACACAGTAATCTCTATACTAAACACAGGAGAAAGAATACTATGCAGCTGTTAATTACATTAACAAAATTACATTAGCAAATATTAAAATAATAGCATTGTAAAATACTAATGTTAAATGTAAATGAAAAAAGCAGGGTTTTGAATTATGTGATGAAACCTTGAACAAGGAAAATATCTTCAAGAGACTCTAAAATAATAAGAGCGCTTTTTCTTTCATGGGTGATTTTTCTTTATCAATCTGTTTTCTATTAGGTATTTTCCAATATTTCAAAGGAGAGCACTGTTAATTTCATACTGGAAACAAGTATAATTTTAAGAACCTTCAAAATGTATTTGCAAACCATACAATAAGATACTTCTACATCCTGGTTCAGGTCTACCAAAAGATTCTCAAACACAGGATCTGCTGTGTTTTAAGAATGTCACATTTTCACCTGGGGAAACTTTTCTACTATTACCTAAAATATATATATATATATATAGGCTGTGTTTGGTCTCAGTTGCGGTATGAAGGCTTAGTTGTCCCCGGGCATGTGGGATCTTAGTTCCCAGATCAGGGATGGAAGCTGTGTCCCCTGCATTAGAAGGTGGATTCTTAACCATTGGACCACAAGGGAAGTCCATAATTCCCACCACCTGTTCAAATTCAAATCATGCTTGAAGGACCCACCAAAATTCCTCTTTACCAAGTCATTTGCAAACATCTACTCAGCACCTATCAGCTCCTGTGCAAACAGAAAGAAATAAACAAAAGCTGTGCCCTTGAGAAGTCCAGCTCCACTGGGGGATGTCAGTGCTCAAACAAACAAGAGAAGAGGACTTGCAGGGGCAAATGCTCTACCTGCGGTCTGTACCTGGAGTTTATTTCTGAGAAAGCCCTGGGAAGCACTGCCAAATGGGAACAGTCACCAAGGCACCCTGATGCCAGAAAGTCGGAGACGCCAGAGGAGCCAGGCAAAGAGAAGTGTGCCTGACAAAGAAGATACTAAGGAAGAATAAAGACAAGCAGGCTTGAAGGGCATGTGGTCTTCAGCTCCACAGCTGGCGGGAGGGCAGATACTGAGCTGGGCAATGTCAAGTGAAGGCTGGGGGCTTATGATCTTGCTAAGGAGACTTGAAATGAGTGTGCAAGCGTGGCAGATTCTGGGCAGCTTTGGGTTTTAGAAGCTAGAATGCGGGGGTGGGGCGCGTGTCGAGAGGCGGGGAATCCCATCAGAGGCAAAGACTGAAGCATGGAGGGGAAGCTGCAAATACAGGAAACATGAACTTCACAAGCGGATACATGACCTCTGTCAGACCCTCACGAAGCACTAGGAATACGTCAGGCAAAAGCAGTGCACAGGGTGAGATGCCGCGTTCAGAAGCAAGCCTTTCATTCAGCAAAACCTGGCCACTTGCAGGAGAGCTAACAAGATACGCCAAACATCTCTGATCCAAATCTTTCGAAGGATGCCAAGTGGATCACTAATTCTGGAGGATATTTGTAGCTAAAAAGCCCCAAATGAGAAAGGGTTCCATGTGGCAATCGAGTTTGGGAAATGCTAAGTGAAATTGGACTTGCTGGGCTTCTCAGAGCCAGTAATAAGCTAATGAGCACTGTGACTCTCCAAATGATGGCTGCTTCCCAAATTAGTGTGCCAGCGAACCCTTCTTTCCCTAAATGATTAGTGTCCTTGGGAACACACTTTGGAAGAGGCTACCAGACCATGCTGTATGTGTGTATATGTGTGAGTGTGTGTGTACGGCACATAGGATGCAGTTCTTTTTTTTTTTAATTCTACCTATCCTTCTTTTCTTTTTTTAATGTTTATTTATTTGGATGCGCCGGGTCTCAGTTGTGGAACATGGGATCTTTAGCTGTGGCACATGGGGTCTAGTTCCCTGACCAGGCCCCCTGCCTTGTGAGTGTAGAGTCTCAGCCAATGGGCCACCAGGGAAGTCCTCATAGAATACAGTTCTGATACAGATAAATATTCCCATAAGACTCTCGAGCACTTGTAATGATGTAACCCTCAAAGAGGATTCATCAGTGCTGGAAGCCCCTGTGTTCCATCTCTCAAAACGCGCTGCCCCAGGGTGACCTTCTGTTTCAATGGCAATCCACCACCATCTACCTGGATAGCTTCTTTTAGCCAGGAGTCTTAGTCCAGGGCTGAACAGCGACCCCCACAGAGAATGGCTCCTGTGTGCTTAGATCATTCATGCTTGCTTCTTCCAAACCATGCTCCATGCCTGACCCATCTCAACTGCCACATCCCACTTGCTTGCGCTTCTTCTATTTGCCTTCCTTTCTCCCCCCAACCCCATCTGCACTTTCTGAGTGCCAAGGACTGGTGGATTTCACGCTGGACTGTTCTATGCTATCCTCAGTTGACCCTATATTTAAAGCCAGAATCTCTCAAAGAATCTAAACTCAGGTGCAATTCTCTCTCTTTTATTTTTAAAGTCACATGTATCATTGAAGTTCATGTACTGCTCTTGGTTGCAACATAATTCACCTCTTCATTTGTGACTCTGATATTTGTGGAAAAATATTGTCCCCAAATGCCATTAGTTTCAACTCCTCAATCTGTCTTTCCTGACACTTCGTCGATGCTTCTCTGGCTCTAATTCATCACATCGGACATAATGCAAAAATTGAATTAAAACATTTCAGAGCAGGAGGAATACAGATTATGACACAGGATGTGGTTAACATTGTGAAAGGTGATATTTGAGACGATATCATTTGAAAACACTTAAAGAGGAAATTACTTTAGGAGGAAAAGAAAAAACAGCCCAGTGTAGGTCTCTCTAAGTGTTGGCAACACACCTATACAGCAGATAGCTTTCTGTTCTGGGCTGATGACTTCACACTATGTAGCTACAGTGAATTCCCTAAGGCTTCTCCATTGAAGCTGCCTTTTCACTAGGAAAAAGTTCCCTATCATCCCAGGGGGAGACAGTCTTGTTTATTATTCAAGGAGGGCTCAGGGAAGTAAAGTGATGAGAGCCTGGGCTGGAATGAGTGTCACTGTTGCTTGACTGTCAATTCCAGAAGGGAAGATACACATGTACGTGGCTTATCACTGTATGTCTAGGACCTAGCACAAGCCTGGTACATACTAGATACTTAATACAATAAGTCTACTACATGCAAACAAGTTCCATTCTGACAGTGCGTTCATAAATCCAACAAAGTTAGCCGAGGTATCCAACTAACACGATCGGCTATGCAGTACTGTACGGTAATAGGCTTATAATACTTTTCACACAAATAATACATAAAAAACAAACACAAAAGATAAAGCATTTTACATCTTAAAGAAGAGCACCATGAAAAGCACAGGAGCACAGTACAACGCTGGCACACAAGGGCTGGCATCGAGTGAACAGGCACGGACAGTTACTGACTGCAGGGAGGGAGGGGCGGTGGGAGATGGCAGACCTGAAGGACTGTCAGGAATGGAATACAGATCCCACATTGCAGGTGGATTCTTTACCAGCTGAGTCTCCAGGGAAGCAGGCATTCCTTTGTATACCCAGATATAGTCACTCAGTCTGACTCTTTGCGACTCTTTGCCGCCCACCCAGAGTTGAGCATAAAGACTGTACACAGCAAGTGCATAATAATCCATGTCGAGTACATTAATAGGTGAAAGCTAAAACCATTTTCTATCGGGTTCCCGTCTAGGCACAAAGGGGAAAACATTTATTGGGCGAAGACTCTGCACTAGGCACTACACTCAAGGCATTACATGTGTGAAATCACTTCATTCCTACAATAATCTGAGGCATCCATTTTTTTCCTAAAATTTCACCCACAAAGAAATCTGAGAGTTGGGTGCTATTCATGTCTTTCCTATCACAATATGTGTTTCCTATTACCTCAAAACGAAGCACCATAGTTGAAGGGAGGAAGGGCTCTGGAGACTAATTCCCTGGGTTTCCAGGTTGCCTCTGCCATTTTGCAACTACGTGTGACTTTGAGTGTATTACCCAACTTCTGTGAGCCTTCCAATTTTACTAAGAAAGATTTCAAGAACTAAATGCTAAATTTTGTCATATGCCTTTTCAGCATCTATCAAGATGGTCAGCTGCTTGTTCTCCTTAGGTCAATTTACTAAGATGAAAAATGTTACAGATCTCCTAATGCTGTAATTCCAGAACAAATTCCATTTGATCATGGAATATTTTTTTAATGCACTGCTGAATTCTGCTAATGTTTTATTTAGGATGTTTGCTTTGATGTTCATAAGTGAAATTGGACTGTAGTTTTCTATTTCTGTACAGTCTTCATTCAGTTTTGGCATCACTGTTATGATTGCTTTATAAAAAGAATTTGGAAGTTTTCCTTCTTTTTCTTTCTGAGTTGCATATCTTAAAAGATGTGTAGGAATTACCCAACAGGAAGACACTGTGGGGATAAAAGAACGATGCATTATAGCAAAGGCACAAATATAAGAAACACACATTGGTATGTGAGATTTACTGAGTGCCTGCCATCTTCTCCTACCAGTCAACCCCCAGTGCCTTCTCAGAGACTGCTGAATACAATGGTTTTCTCCTTCACGTTGATCATATTTCCTATATTAGTGTTTTTTTCCTTCTTTAGCAAAATCATGAGACCCTTTGTTCACTGCAGAGAAGCAGAAAAAAAAGTTCTTAAATGAAATTCCAGCAACACACTGCTATCTAAAGAATTGGACTAAGGTATATCAGTAATAAAGTCACTCACATATTTATTCAGTCACTCATTTACCCAACATTCATTAAGCCTGTTGGCAAGATCTGGAAAAACAAGATATCACCCTGCTCAAGATCTCAGAGTCTAAAATAAAGAAATAACAGTGGTCTGGCTTCCCAGGTGGCTCGGTGGTATAGGATCTGCCTGCCAATGCAGGAGATGCAGGAAACGTGGGTTCGATCCTTGGGTCAGAAGACCACCTGGGGGAGGAAAAGGCAACACACTCCAGTACTCTTGCCTGGAAAGTTCCATGGACAGAGGAGCCTGGCGGGCTACAGTCCATAGGATCACAAGGAGTCAGACATGACTGAATGCCTGAGCACGCGTGCACACAGTCCTAACAAGCATGACAAACAAGTTACCGGGTAGATTTTCTTCCACTAATAAACAATTTCCCCACAGATTTGTCTGAAACTTTGAGTGCTGGCCAGTTCAAACTCGAAGATAATATCAAATCAAGAGAAGCATTACCCAGATTAGCTGGAGGCAGTAGCGATCTCGGAGTTTGACAACCACTTCTGGCAGACCTATTGCTGTGGGGTCATCTTGTACCTTGTATGCCTTTTCTCGAGTCACTTGTCGGAATGAAACATACTCATGTGTCACTGTGCTCATTAGAACAGCATGGCTCCCAGCAGCTCTGCCCCTCCCAGACATAACTGAGGATCAAAATGTGCAGTTCCCAGGGAAACAGAACATACCACTGGGACGGAGAAGCCCGGTGGGGCTGTGGCTATGGGGTTGCAAAGAGCCGGACGTGACTAAGCAACTCACTCACACACACACACACACACACACACACACACACTGGGTACACAGAGGTGCACAGTGAGAGATTACTCACAGGCTCAGAGTCTGACATTCAGCTACATGAACCTTGAGTTTGTACAAGGTATATACTGCAGGGCCTAAAATGTAAGACAACTCCACCTCCTTTGGGGACACCCTGGAGCAATAGCCCCCCTTCATAGCGATTTGGGGAAACGAACAATAATGACAGTAAGAATCAATATGAATTGAGGACTTACTCCACACACATGCGGTGTTTGGTACATAACATCTTATTTCTTTTTTTACAAGAACCTCATTTGGTAATAATAGTATTGCCTACATTTTACAATAAGCCTTTTAGTTTACAATAGTTTCAGATTTACAGAAAACTGGTACAGATACAGAATGCTTTCATCAGTTCAGTTCAGTTCAGTCGCTCAGTTGTGTCCGACTCTTTGCGACCCCATGAACCGCAGCATGCCAGGCCTCCCTGTCCATCACCACTCTCATATATCTACCTAAAACCGAGTTTCCTTACTGTTGACATCTATGGCACATTTATCCCCGGTAATGAATTAATATCAATACATCATTATTAACTGAAGTCATACTTTATTCAGAGTTCGTCATTTTTCCCATTACTTTGTCCTTTGTTCTTCCCACAGGATGCCATCCAGAATCCCACAGCACATTTATTAATGTTTCTTAGGCTTCTCTAGACTGTGAGAGCTTCTCAAACTTCACTCATTTTTGACCATCTTTTAACAGTTTTGATGGGAACTAGTCAGGCATTTTGTCGAGTGTCTCTCAGCTGGGGTCTGAGTGGTGCTTTAGACTCATGTTTAGACTGGGGTTTGGGGAGGTAAAGTGCCATGCTCATCACATCACATCAAGGGAGCATGCTATCAACATTACAGCACTGTTGGTATTGACCTTGATCAGCTGGCTGAGGTCATGTTCATCAGACTTGTCCACTAAAAAATGACTCCTCTTTGGGGAAGGAAATCATGTGGAGCCCACAATTAGGGGATGGGGAACTATGCTCCAGCTCCTTGAGGGGATTCTCTACATAAACCATCTGGAATATTCTGCACTGGAAATTTGTCTGGAAGCAATGATACCCCAATAGCGATGAGCACACCCACCGTCCAGATATTGATTTCTAACACCACTGTTCAGTAAAAGGAACTGGGAATTTCAGAGAAAGGGCTGATTCCAGGGCTGGGGCACAGACTATACAAGATGAGTCTGGAGTACTAAATAGTGCTTAAATACGTGTGTGCGCGTGCACACACACACACACACACACACGTCTACACCCACACCAACCGACATATGTCAAAAGGACACAGGAGCCAGTTGAGAGAGTTCTCAATGGCTGAAGCTGAAACAATTTGAGTAACAAAATAATGGAGAATTTAAACTATAACCCAAAGCAACAAATAAACATCTACAAGCCCATACTGACACAGAAAAATGATTATATTACCAGTTTTAAAAGATGAGGGCAGGTTCATAACTTGTCCATGATCACACAGCAAATGGAGGTGGGGCCAGGACTTAAACCCAGACACTCTGGTTTCAGAAACACATTCTTAGAAGTGTGTGCCACAAACAGCATTCAACACTCTGAGATACGGCGCGCACAGGGCTTAGGAAGGCAGGAAGTATGGCTAGGCTCTCAATAAATGTCTGCGGCTGTAATGACCACAATTACTATTATTTCCCAGCTCCAGGCCTTCCCCGTGCTGCCGGCTCCCTCTGCAAGCACGGCTCATTCTCTCCGATTATTTCTCGTTTGAATCCCACTTGTGTTTTAAGGCCGGGCTGAAGCCTCTTCTGATGCCCGGCCAGGCTGCCTCTGTCATCATGACTCTGTCAGCACTCACCTGGGCGCCTCCTCCACCTACTCATGGTCTCCAGTGGCTCAGACCTCACAGTGTGCCCAGCTGCAGGAAGGCAGGAACAATGAGCCACACACAATTAAGTACTTAAAAAATATCGTTGCATGCATGCTCAGAGCAGGGTTTGAGCAACAGCAAGCACTTAACACATGTCTGCCAAATGAATGGATGGAAGGATAGATGGATGGATGGATGGAAGGGGGATGGGTGGGTGGATGAGTGAACGAATGAATGAATCTTCTTGCAGAAACTTGACCCCGTGGATGAAACAGGCAACATTAACTGTGTCCTGTGATGCTCTCCTGACGCCTACTTGGAAAGTGAGTCCCCTGGTGGGTCAGTGGCTGGGAGGGGCATTTATAAGCCTCTAGCCTGCCCCCTCTGGCAAGCTCTCTGTGCCATTAGAGCGGCCTGTTTTGTGGCCTCAAACAGCCCCGATCAATAGGAAAAGGGGAGCAGGGTGCTTGGCCAAATTCAGCTGTGAAGCATCAAGGGAGTCAGTTACACAGTTGGTGGCAAGGTTGGGAAGACCCAATCCAAGACAGGATGCCAAAGAGCTGAGCCCACTGCCGGGAATGGCCTTCTTACTGGTACTGCTGGAAATAAACACAGTGTTATTAACAAGATGGTTTCCCCCGATGGCTCAGCTGGTAAAGAACCTGCATGCCTATACAGGTGATACAAGAGATATGAGTTCGATCCCTGGATTGGGAAGATCCCCTGGAGAAGGAAATGGCAACTCACTCCAGTATTGTTGCCTGGGAAATTCCATGGACAGAGGAGCCTGGCGGGCTACAGTCCATGGAGTTGCAAAGAGTCAGACTGAGCGGTCATGCGCGCGCGTGCACACACACACACACACACACACAGCCTCAGATCAAATCCTGGAATCCTCGTGCCCTTGAGCTTGTACTTCTTAATTGTTGATTTTGAGATGTGCCTGTACCATCGCATGTGAGATGTGTAGACCTTAATGCGGTAACTAACTTCTATTAACAAGAGGCAGCTTTTCTGAACCATTCTACATGTCAGACGCCATGTGAAGTGCTCTTCAAGCCTGGTCACACTAACTTCTCACCATTTCCCAACAAGGAGGTCAGGGTCACCAGACCAGGAAACTGAGACACAGAGAAGTCAGGGAAATTCTCCAAGATTACAGAGCCCACGGCTGACTGAGAAGGGGAATAAGCTCCCGAGTTCAAGCTCTTCAACCACTCCTATAGGTTTCTCTGCTTTTCCCACTTTGTAGACCCTTGGTGAGACCCCTCGTTTCCCAGAGTCTGTCCTGGGAAAGTGTCCAGCAGTGTCCAGCTGCGTGTCACTGACTTTCGGCCACAGAAACATTTGTGCCTTTGGTAATCTTCTCGTGTGTGTGTGCGCGTGTGCATGCTATTTCAGTCGTGTCCCATTTATTGCAACCACATGGACTGCAGCCTGCCAGGCTCCCCTGTCCGTGAGATTCTCCAGGCAAGAATACTGCAGTGGGTTGCCATGCCCTCCTTCAAGGGATCTTCCCAACCCAGGGATCGAACCCATGTCTCTTACGTCTCCTGCATTGGCAGGCAGGTTCTTTACCACTGAGCCACCTGGGAAGCCCAATCTTCTCATATCCATGCTTTACTTATTAGCTCTTCCATCTTCAACCCAACTCTCCTGGAAGGGAGAACCTGAAGTTTCTTTCTCCCTCCGTGTGAAGAGAGCACTCTGTAGGCATCTAAATGCCCATTAACGGACTGGCTGCTTCACTGGGCTTTGCCATCCCCAGGCTGCCGTGTTCCTCTAGAGTCTTTGGCTGCTGTGTGGAACTGTCATATGATCTACTAGAAATGATACTCAATCCCAAAGCGGGCACTTAATAATTTGGATAAGTGGCTTATTCTCTCAGAAATTTTATCAAGGCTCTCAATGGGACTAACAGCCTATCTGCTAGGGTTGTCCAACTGATACCACAAATATTTCCTGAGTGCTGAGGCCACAGTCAGAGGAGCCTGCAGTAGGAGTAGCCTAGAGTAGGAAGGAAGGAGTGCAAGCCAACGGCTTCAGTAAAGTACAGTGATGGCGAGAAGCTGGGCACTTAGGGTGCAACGAAAAGTAGGAAGGAGACACGAAACTAAAACTAGCCCAGACAATCAGAGAAGACTTGCTGGGGGAGGAGAGGCCTCAGCTGAGTCATAAGGGATGAGGTGGAAATGGCTGATGCAAATGCAAGTGTCTTTATCGCCACCTTCAACACACTGGTCCCCACAGAAGAACAGGAGTTGTTAAAGACTAGATGTGGCTCTGCAGCTTGCCCTGCTTAAAGCAGGAAGAAGCATTTCCAGAGGCATGGAAGGTGGCATTCCTCTGGAAAAGTCTGCCAAATCAGAACAACCAGGCAAAACCCAACCACACCCCATGAAAAAAATAAAGCCCTGTTCTTTAAGGCTCAAGAAGCATAGGCTGGATCCTCCCAAGCAGTGGCTCCAAGGTGCAGAGTCAGTAAGTTCCGAGTAAATTTCAGCAGAAGAGGTCTCCTAGTTCTTCAGTCTCCCCCTGCACACGGCCATCACATCACGCCCTGCACTGGAGTCAGCACCCGCGTTCAGCCCCAGTGTGACATCCAGACTTGACAGCTGTTCCAGGGGCACCTGCAGCCACTTAAGAGGTCGTTGTTCTGCACAGGGTAGACACAAAGCCAAGGCCAAGCTTGGAGGAAAGAGATCCCCAGGCCTGCCCGCTGCTAGGGCTCCTGCCCCAGCCCACTGGGTCCCCAGCACTGGAGTCTCCTCGCTTCACCGTGCAGCCCGGCATCAAACAGCAGGTGCATCTCTAGCCTCGGAGAGGCTCGGTCTGAGCCGCCATCATCCCCATCCCATCCGTGTCTTAGAGGTTCCGTCCCACATGCAGAGTGCCCTTTATGACTTCCCTGTGTGTGAGTGCTAAGTCACTCCAGTCGTGTCCGACTCTCTGTGACCCCATGGACTGTAGCACCAGGCTCCTCTGTCCACGGGGTTCTCCAGGCAAGAATGCTGGAGTGTGTTGCCATGCCCTCCTCCAGGGGATATTCCTGACCCAAGGATAGAACCTGTGTCACTTATGTCCCCTGCATTGACAGTTGGGTTCTTTACTACTAGGGACATCTGGGAAGCCCCTTATTGCTTCCCTGAGTCAGGTCTTTTCTGTCCAAGACCGTGGCTTAGCACTGGGCTCCAGAATCAGATTCTGCCTCTGACACTGGCTCGCTGCTGACACTCACTAGCAAGTGCTCCTGGGCACCCTCCTGAACTTCTCCAAGCCCCGAGCAGCTCATCTGTAAAATGGGCACCCTGACTGTGCCTGCTCCCACAAGGTTGTGCTGAGGTTGGAGTGCGTGAAGACATAAAAGCACTCAGGACAGAGCCTGGCAGGGAGCACTCAGGGGAGCATGGATCACTCTCCTTGGTACGAGTCCTGGGCTCCTTGTGAAACAAGGGATGCATGCGTGTGTGCTCAGTTGCTCAGCTGTGTGTCTGACTCTTTGCAGCCCCATGGACTGTAGCCCGCAGGCTCCTCTGTCCATGGAATTTTTCAGGCAAGAACATTGGAGTGGATTGCCATTTCCTCTGCCAGGGGATCTCCCCAACCCAGGGGTGGAACCCTGCCTCCTCTATCTCCTGCATTGGCAGGCGGATTCTTTACCACTGAGCCACCTGGGAAGCCCCAGGAAGCAAGGGGAAAGGCATGCAAACTGAGAGGTCCTGCTCCTGGTTTTCAAGTGCTCCGTGAAGGTCAGTTTCTTTAGTGGACCAGGAAGACAAGAAGAGAGAGAGAAAATGAAAGAAAGCACAGGAAGATGAGCAGAGATGTAGAATCTCCCAACGCTGCCATGGCCACAGCCTCGGGCTGGGGTCCTGAATCTTCCTTCCAGGTGGAGAAAGGACCCGCACATTTCCTTTCCCGTTCCCAAAGATGAGCTCAGCAAATGTCTACTTTCCCGTGGTCTCCCAGCTCCGGTGCAGGCCTCTCCCGTTAAGAAGAGAGGCTCCTCGTAATGCAGATAGGAGGCTGAGTTCAAAGGCATGTAGACAGCCAGGCCTGCAGCATCAGAAGTGACACTGAAAAGTCAGCCACTACTGTCTGAATAAATAGGAGAGAGGTGGTCCCAGAGACCTACACCTGGGCAAGTCAGGCTCTCTGAGCCTCTGTGTCTTTATCAAGATCACTGGGACAATAACTAAATACCTGACATGCAGGGTCGCGGTGAGAATGACGTGATAAGATGTGCTATGTGGCTAACACAAGTTAACAGGGCGGGTCATCTTAACGTGTTTAGAGCAATACAATAAAATGTCAGGAGTGACATGTGTCAAGGGCTTTCTAGCTGCCAGGCCAGACCTAAGTGCTTTTATATACTGACTCATCTGATTCTCAAGCCAACCCTGTGAGGTGAGTACTTCAGTACCATCTCCATTTTACTCCCAGGAAACTGGGAGGTACAGAGAAGTCCGGTCACACGCTCAAGGGAACAGAGCCAGCAAGTGGCAGGATGAGCCTTCTTGGCTGAGATCCCCCAGGGACTCCATACAGATCTAACCTTTGCTTGCTGAATGCATGGTAAGAAGTTAACAAATATTTCTTCTCCTGTCTCTCCTCTCTGGGCTCCTCCGATGGACCAAGCTTGGCTCCTGACACATAAACGGTACCCAGTGATCTCTGCTGAATGATGGAGAGAACACAGCCTGCCATGAAGATGAATCCTCCCCTCCTCCACTCCCTGGACTGGTTATGCCCAAGGACAACCCCAAGGATGAGCACATCACTGGCTGTTCTATTCCTCCCAGAAGCCCCCCCAGGCTGCAGTGACCTCTCCAACTGAGATCTCTTGGCCAGATCCAGTGTCCGCCGCGTGCTACCAACCACAGTCAGCCTGCCCTCCAGACACCATCGAGGACCGCCCTGCAGGGCAGCCACGGGCAGCGGGGCCCATAGCTCTGAGAGGCCGTCAGGGGCTGGGGCCTTAAACACCTCTCATCAATGAACGTGGCCTGTTATGGATGAGACCTGCACCTCCCTGGAGAGTTGCAAAGTCCTGGGTTTGAATCCTGACTCTGCCCAGCTTGCTGTGTGTTTCGGGGGAAGCCGCTTTCTGCCTGCCAGCACCTGTCTCGCAGTGACAGTGCAAAGTTGAGACCAAAGACACGAGTGTCAGAGGCCGGGGCAGGGGCTTCAGGAAGCGGCACCACACGACAGTTGGAACTGACCACGGAGAATCCTGGCTAAAGGGCGATTCCCCTTGGGCTGCAAGTTATCTCCACCCTCCACTCCCTCCTGCCCCCATTTTCTCCTACTCTGGGCTCAGATGAGCCTTGACGCAATGCTGTCCCTGCTGGCATTTCCTGGCACAGACCCTCCCAGAAAGCGAACTAACTTATCAATTCAGTTTCCCGTTCTTCAGTACTGGAAGGACTGATGCTGAAACTCAAGCTCCAATACTGTGGCCACCTGCTGTGAAGAGCCGACTCATTCGAAAAGACCCTGATGCTGGGAAAGATTAAGGGCGGGAGAAGGGGACAACAGAGGATGAGATGGTTGGATGGCATCATGGACTCAATGGACATGAGTCTGAGCAAACTCTGGGAGATAGTGGAGGACAGGGAAGCCTGGCGTGGTGCAGTCCATGGGGCCAAAAAGAGTTGGACACAACTGAGCACCTGAACAACAACAATGTTATAGAGGAGCCCAAAGAGCTTCTGTTCACGTGGATCAAATCTGTCAATATTTCACTCTGCAGTGAAGTGAAGTCGCTCAGTCGTGTCTGACTCTGTGCGACCCCATGGACTGTAGCCCCCAGGCTCCTCGGTCCATGGGATTTTCCAGGCATGAGTATTGGAGTGGGTTGCTATTTCCTTCTCCAGGGGAATCTTCCCAACCCAGAGATCGAACCCGGGTCTCCCACACTGTAGGCAGATGCTTTACCGTCTGAGCCACCTACTTGAAATTAAAACTGAGATATTTTAACATACATTTAAGTAATTTAAAATAATAATAAACCTATTACATGTTAGCATAAATATCTTGTATGAAAAATACTTGTATCTTACAAGATAGTCACTACACTACATAGAAGAACAGCACTGTTTTTGTCTTTTTGCTAAATTTCTTTTTGATGTTTGACTCAAGAGATAACAGCTGGACTCTCATCTCTGCTTTTGCATCCATTCTGTCTCAATCGAACCGGCCAGGTTCGATACAGAAACTCCACTGTATGCTTGCGAAAGAATGGAACTGAAGAAGGCACATTCGTCCTGAGGATGATCATGAAAATGGTTTGGTCTCCTGGATTCTCTGGAATGGGACGTCTGGGGTTCCTAGGCTACACTTTGAGAACTGCTACTTGAAACCCGTTCTTTGCACACTGGCCGCCAGGGGGATTCAGTTCCCTGATGATCTGTTCCATCCTGGGTGAGACCTGAGCCTCCCCACTGGGCATGCTGTGACCTCCCCTGGACTGCGGTCTCCCTCCTGCTGGCCCACCCCTACTGGAGACACACCACAGGTACCGCTTCCCTGAGGAATTCTCTGCTGACTCCCCACCCCCGGGCCAGGTAAGCGCGCACCTGGGCTCACCGAGCACCAGCTCACCTCGTCCCGGCGCTCCCCACCCTGGAGACGGGCGCCCCGGTTAGACCTCAGCCTCACGGACTGACCGTGAGCTCGCTGAGGGCAGGGGCGTGATGCAGCGCGGAGCCCAGGGCCCACCTCATGCGGGCCCGCACGGAACAGCCACGTCGATCAACGCCTTTGAACCTAACTGACCTTGCTCAGCGTGCCAAATTAACTTTCTCTCCAATTCATCCGTCCAAATTCCTATTCCCACAGCCAGAGGTCTAATTCCTCCCTTCTGAGAGACACACTCCTTTCTCCTCACATTACTATATTTCTGAAATCAGAATGTCTTAACATTGATGTGTACATTTAACGTTTCTAATTTCTCTTCTTGAAGGTGTGGCTAAATTGGGGGTCTATCTTACAACCAGCAGCATTTCACTTTACACTGAATATAGTTGTGCTATGCTGTCCTAAGTCTCTGTCATGTCCGACTCTTTGCGACCCCATGGACTGTAGCCTGCCAGGCTCCTCTGTCCATGGGATTCTCCAGGCAAGAACACTGGAGTGAGTTGCCATTTCCTTCTCCAAGGGCTCTTCCCAACCCAGGTCTCCTGCATCACAGGTGGACTCTTAACCGTCTGAGCCACCAGGGAAGCCCTATTCCAAATACAATGCTGGTAATTCACAGTTGTTCTCCCAATAATCCACCCAGGCCTGCGCGCACCAAGTACGGTCTCATTAACTCAGGGATTTGAGGGACAAGAAGAAAGGAATGGAAGAATTTCAGACAATGAAGCTTAGATGCTGAGAACTGAGAAAGAGAGAAGGGACCATCCCTCTTTAAGTTACTTGATCTAGAAAAACATATTGTTTCTGTAAATGTGATTTTTCAGACACCAAAGAGGTTGGTTCTAACCCCATCAAGTTTTGTGGCTGATATTATTTTGTTTTGGGGTTTTGTGGGGCATAAATTTAATTTTAATCATATTTTATTGTGGTAAGAACACTTACCCTGACATTACTTTCTTAAAATTTTAGGTTTAGAATACATACAGTGGGGTTTCCCAGATGGTGCTAGTGATAAAGAATCTGCCTGCCAACGGAGGGGATGCAAGAGATGCAGGTCCAATCCCTGGGTTGGGAAGATTGCCTGGAGTAGGAAATGGCAACCCACTCCAAGATTCTTGCCTGGGAAAGCCCATGGACAGAGAAGCCTGGCAGATACAGTCCACGGAGTCGCAGAGTCGGACACGACTGAGAGGCTGAGCATAGCACGACGACATACAGCATGGATGACTGTTGGCGCCACGCTGTAAGCAGCTATCCAGAGCTTGGTCCTCTTGCTTCACTGAAACTCTGTACCCACTGATCAGTAACTCCTCCTTATCCCCTGACAGTGGGAACCATAAAGCCACTGAACAGATGACTTAACTAAGCCAGGACTTCGTGTTCTCTGAGAGACTAAATACCCTCGTGTGTAAGTCCCCTTGACTGCGCTATCTTTTCCTTGTAGCCAGAAGCATCCTACCGATACAGGTACTATTTGCAACCTGGTTTGTGTGTTTCTTTTCACCTTCTTGGTCATGCGTGGAGCTCATCACATCTATGAACAGAATAATAAAAATATCTATTAAAGATTTATTCCTTGCAAGCACTTTAGGAAACCTATTATGAGTATGAGAAGGAGAAGGGGGCAGCAGATGATGAGATGGTTAGATAGCATCACCTACTCAATGGACATGAATTTGAGCAAACTCTAGAGCTACTGGAGGACAGAGGAGGCTGGCGTGCTGCAGTCCATGGGGTCGAAAAGAGTCAGACATGACTTAGT
Source organism: Dama dama (assembly GCF_033118175.1). Lineage (NCBI taxonomy): Eukaryota > Metazoa > Chordata > Mammalia > Artiodactyla > Cervidae > Dama > Dama dama. Next base: position 9,752,975 of record NC_083701.1, on the reverse strand, counting down.
GACCGAACAACAACAATAGTTATGAGTATCATCTCACTTGTGACCTCACAACAAGCCTGTGTGCTCAAAGAGAGTGGCCTGTTTTTTGGATGAGAAGGAAACCAAAGCTTGGAAGGGAAAAAGAACATAGCAATTCAACAGAAGTACCAGAATGTGAGACCAGGTCATTCTGTGGAGAGTCTAAAAGTTCCTCCTCCACCACCACAGCCCCCGAGATGCAGGCCCTCATGGACGAAGGCTGCAAGGCATTCTATTTCCTGAATGCAGCACAAATACCCCCCAGGGATGTCCCATGCCTGATGAGGTTGGGAGGGGGGCGCTTCCTGCCGTCTCCCCTCCCTGGGCCCTTTTCCAGCTGGTCCTCCATGTTTGGCATCTTCTAATTACCCTGATTGCTAAATATGCGAAACAATAATATTCCTCGATTGCTTCCTCCTATAATTTCATGTAACAGGTCCCCTCAAATAGAAAGTCCTTAATTTTAATTACATATTATGTTCCCTTTCTGAGGGCAGACAGCTATTTTTTCCATCCAGCTAATTGTTCCAGAGACAAAGACAAGGAGCATATCACACGAAATTAAGTATTTGCTAGTTCCTATTACTACTGGGGCTCTGTTACACTCCCCTGGTTTCCTTTTGAGGAACTCCTCAAGAAATCTTGGCTTTTTTTTTTTGAAATGTTCTTTTTGGCTTATCCCACCTATGATTACATAAAGGCCAAACAAATCCTGGAGTTGTATTATTACTGACACTGATAATAGTAATTAAACCAATGTAAAGATGTACGGCCATATGTTTTATGTGATAAAAGAGAAAAAAGAATACAGACAGTGATTACTGAATACCTCCTGTGTGCCACGCGTTGAGCTGGGCCTAAGAAAAAAATTGCCTCCTTCATCTTCTTCATTCAAGAACTACTCAAGAGATTCTAGGGTCTCCGCTGTTACTGTTGAGACTTGAAGAGCAGAGAAATGAAAAGGATTGTCTGCATCACACAAAGCCGGGTGTCCGGAGGGGCTTTCAAGGCCAGGGCAGCGTGAGCCCAAAGCGTGGGCTCTTGTCCAGCTACCACAGGGAAGAGGTCCCTTCTAGACTCGAAACTCACTCCATGAGAACGAGACAAGTATCTCATGACACATGTGGTCACCTTCTCAGGCAGGAAGTGATCTTCCTGACTTTAGTGGATCAAATTCAGCATCAGAGGCCACATGAAGAAGGGACCAGTGCCCACACGAGACATCCCCCAGGACTAAGAGCCTGCGCCTGCCTGGCCCACTTCCCCTGCTGCCCACGACAAAGGGACCTCTGCACACACACACACCCTGGATCTCCCCTCCAATACATGCACACATACACATACTCATACACACCCACGGCTGCAGGAATTACAGCCACATTCACCAGACTTAAGACTTCCAGCTTTTTCCCCCAGGGACTTCAGTCCGACAGCTGAGTGAGACCCATGTCCAGAGAGGAACCATCCCTGAACGCCCACCCTGCCTCCGGGCCGGCCCTGTGCACTCAGAGGTGGGACAGACACACATCCAGCAGCCCTGGATCTCCCAGCCCTGGGGGGAGAGTCCCGGCTCATCACAACACACAGCCAAAGCTTGGCTTTATAGGGAGAAACGGGCAGAAGAGCAATGCCTTCTTGCTATGGACAAAGAAGAGAAGCAGAAAGACATGGCCAAGGAGGAAGGTGCCCGCACACCTGCATTGAGGACTGAGATGTAAAGCAGGGAGAACGGAGCAAAGGAAAGATCACGTTCAGAGCTGTCAAGAAGCACGCTAACCAGGAAGTATTAATAATTCTTGAGGGTCTCAGTGTGCTGAGCAAGTTACCTACTTTTTAAAAAAAAGTATTTTATTTATTTGTACTTATTTAGCCTGGTGGGCTGCCGTCTATGGGGTCGCACAGAGTTGGACATGACTGAAGCGACTTAGTAGCAGCAGCAGCTGCACCAGGTCTTAGCTGCAGCCCGAGGGATCTCTGTTGGAAGATCTTTGATGCAAGCATCTTTGTTGCCGCATGTGGGACCTCTTGGTTGTGGCATGTGGACTCTAGTTCCCCGACGGGGGATCAAACCCAGACCCCTTGCATTGGGAACGTGGAGTCTTAGCTACTAGACCAGCAGTGAAGTCCCACGAGTCACCTACTTATGTTTAATCCACTCAATGCCCTTACAAGCTTGGTCCATGACTAGAAACTGGGTCTCAGTTACAGACATGGAAACTGGGTCTCAGAGAGGTTAAGTCATTTGCTGAGTCACACAGCTGAGGGACGGCACTGCCGGGAGTCAAGCCTAGACAGATCTGACACTAAAACCCCTCTCCTGTGCCAGACAGCCACCCACACGGGCCCGGACCAGTGGGCATAGAAACTCCCCATCTGAGTCCTCGCCAATGAACCACACCAGACACATCCACACACTCACTGAGCCTCACAATTTTGGATTCATCAGGGGCACAGGTTTCCACCAGCAAGTGACAGGCCTTCCCAAAGAGGTGATCACATGTGCTATCTTGTCCTATAGAGGGTGCTAGGGCTCCCAGGCCATAGGACCCCAAAATGTTCCGAGAGCCAGGGCAGTTATGCTGGCAGAAGAGAGACCTTTTCTATAGACGGAGATGCCCTGTTGGGCTCCCTCCTACTTACATCATGATCAGCCTCCAGCTGGAGTTCCCTCATCCACCGAGCGTTTATGGAGCATCTACTATGTGCAGGGCATCCAGGTGCGTGGGCACTATCAGTGAGCAAAGCGGCAGACACTGGCTTCACGGTGCTGACATCCTAGTGGTGGGTGTAGGAGGTGCAGATGCCACCAGCAACCGTGAGCCTCAACCCAGGCCTGGGGCCCAGGAGCCAGACACCATCCCCCACTCACAGTGGAGGATCAGAAAGGTCTGGGTGCACCCTGGCTGTGATCAAGCTGAGCCGAACGCCAGAACTGCAGCAAGAACATCCAGGCACGTGAGTGGACACCTGCAGGGCTGGGCAGCCAAGTCCTAACGCATCAGCACACCATTCCCCTGCGCCCATCAGGGCCTCTGTTGCAGCGGCCAGCAGAGAGCTCATCCCAGGCACATTCAATAATGTCCAATGCCATGAGGAGTCCTAACCACTGGCCTGCCAGGAATTCCCTCCACTTCCCCTTGTATTCATTCAGAGCTTACCCCCATCTCTCTTTCCTACTGCAATCCCTATGAATAAAGTTTTCCTGTTTCAACAGGTGTTGCCAGGGACCACACCTCATTCATCTCTCTTGCCCACACCATCTGCGCTGGTGCTGACAGACAGCACATGCAGGGATACAAAGAGAGGCTCTGGTGGATAGGACTGGGGGTGGGCTGGGGAAGGAAGAGCTTCTCCTGGAGGAAGAAGAACCCAGAGATGGCTCTTTTCTGTTTCCCAATATGACCCAGATCGGTCTCTAAGCCTTGGTTCCAACTTTCCCTCTCAGCCTCACCAGATGGGACTAAACAGTGCCTCAGTCACTTACTTCCTGGCTGTGTGACTTTGGGCAAACCATGCAACCTCTCTGGGCCTCATTTCTCCTCTGAAAGATAAGGATTAAATGAGTGAGCAGAGGAAAAATATTTACAGTGTTTCTGCATTAGACATTAACTATGGTTCCTGTGATGGACTTTGTTGAGCTTCCCTGGTGAGGGAAAAAGCCCAACTGGGGAGACTTGGAATCGGTACAAGAGCTTTGATGTGCCACCTGACAAACTCCTATGCATCCTTCAAATCCCTAATCAGAGCTCACCTCCTACAAGGCTTTTCTTCCCTAAGGCCTGCTCCCCAGACTCAGGGATCCATCTCCCCAGCTCATGCCTACCACAAGGCAACTACTTCCATGTCTGTCTCCTCATCCATGTGGGCTGCCGTGGCAGGCTTATGTCTGTGCATGCATCACCCAGCACTGTGTCCAGCAGAGACTGAACACAGCACATTTCAAAAGAGGAAGGAACAAAAGAATGAATCAGTGATTCCAACTGGAGAGCAGACAGAAGGGAAGTAAACACTTTGCAGTCATGTGATGGCATTTTTGAGATCCCAGGTTGGAGACAACTCAATAAGCACACAAGCACAAAGAGGCCGTATTTGGTGAAAGATTAAAGAATCGAGGCCCTAAGACTGCGAGGCAGAGAGCAGTAAACCTCAAAGGGCAGTGGAGCATCCACACAGAAGCTTAAGGGGAAGGGTTGCAACCGAAGAATTCTCTCCCCATCAACTGATTATTCACATGTAACAGCAACATGAGACCAGACCAGATGGTCACTGGAGAAACACAGCTCACTTCAGTTCAGTCGCTCAGTCGTGTCCGACTCTTTGCGACCCCATGAATCGCAGCACGCCAGGCCTCCCTGTCCATCACCAACTCCCGGAGTTTACTCAAACTCATGTCCATCGAGTCGGTGATGCCATCCAGCCATCTCATCCTCTGTCGTCCCCTTCTCCTCCTGCCCCCAATCCCTCCCAGCATCAGGGTCTTTTCCAATGAGTCAACTCTTCGCATGAGGTGGCCAAAGGACTGGAGTTTCAGCTTCAGCATCAGTCCTTCCAATGAACACCGAGGATTGATCTCCTTTAGGATGGACTGGTTGGATCTCCTTGCAGTCCAAGGGACTCTCAAGAGTCTTCTCCAACACCACAGTTCAAAAGCATCAATTCTTCGGCGCTCAGCTTTCTTCACAGTCCAACTCTCACATCCATACATGACCACTGGAAATACCATAGCCTTGACCAGATGGACCTTTGTTGACAAAGTAATGTCTCTGCTTTTTAATATGCTATCCAGGTTGGTCATAACTTTCCTTTCAAGGAGTAAGCGTCTTTTAATTTCATGGCTGCAGTCACCATCTGCAGTGATTTTGGAGCCCCAAAAAATAAAGTCTGACACTGTTTCCACTGTCTCCCCATCTATTTCCCATGAGGTGATGGGACCAGATGCCATGATCTGTTTTCTGAATGTTAAGCTTTTAGTCAACTTTTTCACTCTCCTCTTTCACTTTCATCAAGAGGCTTTTCAGTTCCTCTTCAGTCTCTGCCATAAGGGTGGTATCATCTGCATATCTGAGGTTATTGATATTTCTCCCGGCAATCTTGATTCGAGCTTGTGCTTCTTCTAGCCCAGCGTTTCTCATGCTGACTCTGCATAGAAGTTAAATAAGCAGGGTGACAATATACAGCCTTGATGTACTCTTTTTCCTATTTGGAACCAGTCTGTTGTTCCATGTCCAGTTCTGACTGTTGTTTCCTGACCTGCATAAAGGTTTCTCAAGAGGCAGGTCAGGTGGTCTGGTATGCCCATCTCTTTCAGAATTTTCCACAGTTTATTGTGATCCACACAGTCGAAGGCTTTGGCGTAGTCAATAAAGCAGAAATAGATGTTTTTCTGGAACTCTCTTGCTTTTTCGATGATCCAGCGGATATTGGCAATCTGATCTCTGGTTCCTCTGCCTTTTCTAAAACCAGCTTGAACATCTGGAAGTTCGCACTTCACGTATTGCTGAAGCCTGGCTTGGAGAATTTTGAGCATTACTTTACTAGCGTGTGAGATGAGTGCAACTGTGCGGTAGTTTGAGCATTCTTTGGGATTGCCTTTCTTAGGGATTGGAATGAAAACTGACCTTTTCCAGTCCTGTGGCCACTGCTGAGTTTTCCAAATTTGCTGGCATACTGAGTGCAGCACTTTCACAACATCGTCTTTCAGGATTTGAAATAGCTCAACTGGAATTCCATCACATCCACTAGCTTTGTTCGTAGTGATGCTTTCTACAGCCCACTTGACTTCACATTCCAAGATGTCTGGCTCTAGGTGAGTGATCACACCATTGTGATTATCTGGCTCGTGAAGATCTTTTTTGTATAGTTCTTCCGTGTATTCTTGCCACCTCTTCTTATATCTTCTGCTTCTGTTAGGTCCATACCATTTTTGTCCTTTTTCGAATCCATCTTTGCCTGAAATGTTCCTTTGATATCTCTAATTTTCTTGAAGAGATCTCTAGTCTTTCCCATTCTGTTGTTTTCCTCTATTTCTTTGCACTGATCACTGAGGAAGGCTTTCTTATCTCTCCTTGCTATTCTTTGGAACTCTGCATTCAAATGGGACTATCTTTCCTTTTCTCCTTGGCTTTTTGCTTCTCTTCTTTTCACAGCTATTTGTAAGGCCTCCTCAGACAGCCATTTTGCCTTTTTGCTTTTCTTATCCATGGGGATGGTCTTGATCCCTGTCTCCTGTACAATGTCATGAACCTCCTAATACTTATAGTGACTGCTGGTGAAATCCCAAGCAGGATTTATGTATTCCAAATCAATAGAGGCTGCGTATTCAAGTCACACTGCCTGGGTGTGAGGACCAGTTCCTCTGCTCCTTCATTAGGGGCAAGCTCTTTAAACTCTTGATACCTCACCTTCCCATCTGTACAGTGGGAATGCTGATGGTGTCTGCTTCAGGGGGATTTTGTGAAAGTTGAACCTAACAATCCATACATGGTGTTTGGTCTGGTGATTAGCACTGGTTAAGCTGCTGTGGACGTGGTGATGTACTACTGAGATGCTTATTCAGGAGCAAAGGACTCCCTTCCTCCCCTTCCAGGTGCTGGAATGATAGTAGAACAGCCTTTAGAAGACTGCCTTGGCTGAAGAGAACTCCTCTCCCAAGATCATGTCCGCAGCCAACCACTGACCAACACAGGGTGGAGAGCACAATTCTGAAAGATCATCCATCCCAGCTTCACGGATCCCAGGGAAGTTGGCAGAGGCCCCTGTAGGGACTGCATCTCTACAGTCTCTACTTCTCCACCTGCTCAAGGCCACTTCTTTCATTTTCTTTCCACAGATGCTAATTTCAAGAGCATTCCCTTATAGCATTCTGCAGGCTAATATCCTTCTCAGGGTATGCTTCCCAGGGATGCACCCTGCCAAGGAAGAAACTAACACAGAGACCCCCATACATGACCATCATTTGAGAAGATCCATCAGCCACTGGGAGGCAAGGTGGATACATGGTAGCCATCTACTCAGAATGGACAGCCATTGCATTTAGCTGGAATAGATACATACTCTGAGCATGCGTATATCTATCCTGCCTTCAGGGCCTCAGCCTCATTATTTAAGAACCTACAGCACGTCTGATGGACCAGCACCCGATCCCACATAACATCATGTCAGACCAAGGGACCCACCTTAGAGTAAAAGAAGTGCAGAGGTAGGCCAACAACAAAAATTAGAATACCAGGGAAACAGCAAGGAAATACAATGTACAGAAAGCAAAAATAGAACAAGATGGTAATGATGACAGACAATCCAATATATAATACTGGTAAATGCAAACAGATTTAAATATCTTTAAAATACTCTGAGGGTAAAAGAAAAATCCCAAATCTAGCCATTTGCTACCTATCAGAAGTATACCTTTAAAAATGTGACAAAGTGAAAGGAAAAATACAGAACTCTGGGATGGGGCTGGGGGGTGGGAGGGGAAGCTATTGGATTGCTTATATTATCTAAAAATATCCATTAGGTGACTTTAATAGATATATTCTTAGGGAAGCATACAGTCTGATTGAAAATAAAGTGATAATGAGCACACCTCATATCAGAATATAAGGGTAGCAGCCAAAGCTGCTCTCAGAGGAAAATGTATAGGCTTCAATGCTGTTAATACTGGAGGAGGCTAGATTAAAATGAACAGAATGAGCTTGCAACTAAAATTTTTTAAACTATATGGAACAGCTTAACAGAGTTAAAAATATAAATGCATAAATTAAGAGTAAAATTGAAAAACAAAAACTGAAAAGCTGGTTAAACATAGACAAAACTTTTAATAGAAAGCATTTATGAGCACAGAAAACATTTTTAAATCACAGAAATATGTTTTATATATAGTTCTTTCTGTGCTATTAACTTTTTTAAAGTTGATGAAATAGATGGTGATTTTAAAGGAAAAATATCAATTACCAAAATTAGTTGAAGATATTTAAAAACTCATCACAGCAGAGATTACAATAAAAAGTTACAAGCTCCTTTAAACCATTAAGGAATGCCTCGTGATTCATTCCTCAGCTCTCAGGAAAAAATGAAAGTTCTCCCAATCCATTTCAGGAAGCACAGCATCATGTTGAAAACAAACAAAAATAAAATAAAGAGCATTCTTGCAAATACTTACAGAAGCAAAAATCTAAAATCCTAGTAGGAGACTCAAGCAGCACATTAAAAGAACAAAACTATGTCCTAATTGGACATTATGTTCAGTACACCCCAAAATAGTACAGCCTTTGTGCCAGGAACATAAGAGATAGTCTGCCATTAGAAAAGTTATTAATGGGAGTCATCATTAATAAGTCAAAGGGAAAAATCCATATAATCATCTTCACAGATGACCAACAGCAACTGATCAAGTTTTATATCTGTTCTGGTTGTTATCTTTAATTAGTAGCATTGAAAGAATTTGTCAAGGCAGTAAAGGAATTTGAAATTAACAGGAAACATCTTACTTAATATTGCAAACCTAAAGACAGTCCCACTAAGACAACATAGGTAAGGCTTTAGGAGGTAGACATTTAAAGATCAAACCACACACACATATACACAAATGCTTGATAAGACAGACTCTATACTTAACAATGTGAAACTTTTAAAGAAGAAAAAAAACAGTAAATGTTAAAGAAAAGTTACCATTTGATAAATATATTTGCAATATATCTGATAACCAAAAGCTGCACACTGCCCTTAATTAAAAAAAAAAAAAAAAACTCTTGTATTAGTAAGCTAAAAAAAGAAGAAACCATAAAGAATTATACAGATAGCATTTTCAAATTCACTCAAAATAAATTGAAAATTAAAGTAAATATGGGATATGATATTTATCCTTCAAATTAGCCCAGATTGAAAAAAATTATGGTACAAGTCTATTTGAAGATTCTGGGAAACAGTATTTTTGAAGATTCTGAGAATGTCATTGCCATCATTTGCTTGGAGTAATTTAAATTAATTTTAAAAAATGTTAAAGCAATTTGATAATAAGTTTAAAAACACTTGTAAATATTCACACTGTGATCTACTTCTAGGGTTGCATTCTGAAGATAATAACTGAAAAGCACATGAGGATTTCAGGATGAAGGATGTTATTTGTACTAATTAAAAATTGGAAGCAATGTACAAGTTCAACAACAGGACACTGACTTAAAACATTCCATATATAATGAAATACCAGATAGCCATTAAAAATCATTGATTAGAAAACAAATTAATATTAGAAAATAAGCAAGACCTATTGTTCAGTGATAAATCATATTGTCAATAGCATGTACAGCATGACCCAAATTTGTATAAACATGCAAAGACCGAAAAAGATGAAAGGAGATTTAAAAAAAGCTTTCACTCATTCATTTATACTTTATTTCTTTCCAAAAATATTGATGAAGTATCTATTAAGTATCTGGCTTGGTTCCAGGTATTGTCAAATAAAATAGACAGGAGACCTGTCTTCATGAAATTAATGCATTTGGCTTCTTCTGAGATTAGGTAGAGATTTTCATGTTCTTTGAGATGCTATGCTTTTTTCCAAATGTCCCACAAGAAACATGATTTTAAGCACAGTGCAGTAGTTCTCATTCTAGGCTATAATTTGGACTCTGCTGGGAAATTTAAATAAATACTAATACATAAGGTGATAAAAACAGATTTTTTGAGATATGTTCCTTAAAAAAATCTGGTGTCAATTAAAAAGGAAATGAAACTTGATCTCTACTTCACACTATACACAAAAATTAATTCCATGTTGATCATAGACCTTGGAATGAAAGGTAAACCAATAAAACTTAGAGAAGAAAATAATGGAGCAGTCTTCATGGCGTTTTCATAAAGGAAATAATTTATCAATTTCACTGCATTAAAATTAAGAATCTTTGTTCACAAAAGAAAACAATAGCAACAAAACCATTAAGAGAGAGATATTTGCTACACATATAATTAATACAAGGCTTTTATCCAGAATATTTTTTTAAAGCAGGCATCTTAATGGGAAAGTGATGTAGAAACTGGAGTACCTATGCCTCAAAGAAGATGTCCAAGCAGCAATTAGCCTAGTGAAAAGGGAACAACCGCATATGCCATCAGAGAAATGCAAGCTGGAGCCACACTCCCATCAGAATGGCTACAATTAAAAATGGGTGATAATAGAACTATTGCCAGGAGTACAAACTGGTACAACTGCATTGGGAAGAAGACATTAGAGGTTACATTTGAAGACAAAGACCCTGGAGCCCAAAATTGTACTCCTTGCTACAGACCTTGCAAACATGTACATATATGCACCAAAAAAACACATACAAGAAAATTCCTAACAACATTGCTTGTAATAATCCAGTATCGAAACCAACCCAAATGTCTAACAATGGTGACTGATGCTACAGTCACATAACAGAATACCACACAACGATGAAAATGAATGAGCTCAAGTGACAACTAATGACATGGCTAAATCTCACAAACATACAGCTGAAGGAAAGGACCTAGATGCAAAATAACACCTTCTCTACGGTTCCAGTGACAAAATCTAAAGCAGGTAAAGAGAAACCATAGTGTTTAGGGATGAATGCTTAAGTATTAAAAGACTAAAGAAAGACAAAGTGATTACTGCCAAAGTCACAGTAATGATTATTTTGGGGGACAGTCTGGGTGCCAGTGGAAAGGGACGATGCAGGAGCTTTGATAAACAATGCCCTTACCTGGGTGGTGGGACAGTTGTTGCCTTCACACTAGCTTTGTAAGCTGCATTATTTGTCTTATACCTTTTTTTCATGCATGTTATAATCACAATAGAAAAGCTATTAAAGCTAGAACAACAAAATTACTGATGCCTGGGCTCTCCCCTCCCCAGTTCAATGAAACAGAATCTCTCAGAGGAGAATGGTATTTGAATTTGTAAAACACTCCCCAGGTGTTTTCAAACACTCAGGTGAGCTCTGAGAAGCACTGGTACAAAGGGAAAAGGCAGCACAAGCTCTCCAGTCTACAAGCCAAAATTTAAAGGCCACTTCCATTTCACCTTATCTCTGTGACTCTGAGCACTTCTCTCTACCTCAGTTTCCTCTTCCATAAAATGGGCACAATAACTGTACTTCTAAATAAACTCTGAGGATTACAAGGGCCAACACCCACGAAGGGTCTAGAGTGTTGCCTGGCACATTTTAAGTGCTCAATAAACATTATGGAGAAGGAAATGGCAACCCACTCCAGTGTTCTTGCCTGGAAAATCCTATGGACAGAGGAAACTGGCAGGTTATAGTCCATGGAGTCACAAAGAGTCTGACACAACTGAGTGACTAACACTAATATACATTAGGTTGGTATCTTTACAATAATAAAGTATGAATATATATTATTTTTAATGAGATAATACGAGTAAAGGGGTCAACATAATTCCAAATATTTAGTAGGCTCCTGAAATGTCATTACTATTAAATATTTGGTTTCCACAATATCAGGACCCACTAGCATCATCCTCCAGGGTGGGATACCTTGATCCTTTGGGACTGGGAGGGTGGATACAATTTCAGAAAAGAGCAATGTCATTCAGAACGCAGGGTGATGAAGTCACTGGGGGGAGTAAGTGGGTATTTCCACTTGGGGCACAACCTCTGGTTTTGTAAGTTGATCTTATCTTCTTTAGGTTTTGATAATGTTTTTATTGAAAGACAGTTCATTTACAATATTGCTCTCAGCTTCAGGCGTACAGCAAACTGAATCAGCGATATATATGTGTATATGGGTGTGTCTGTGTGTACACACATATTTTGTCATGGAAAAACCTGAACGAACGTTTTGATGGCCATAACAGCTTCTTTTTCAGATTCTTTTCTATTACAGGCTGTAATTCCCCAGAGGCAAAGCCCAGATCCTCCTTTTCTGGATTCGGCTGACAGTGGACACAGCACACCCTGGGAGTGGTAATGGCCTGGATGCTTGTCTGGACAGAGGTTCATTTGTTTCACAGCTCAGACACCAGCCCTGAAGATGACCTTATCAAGAGGCAAGATCTGGAACATTCCCTCCACCTTTCACCAGCTAGGAGACACTGAAGCAGGCACATAACCTCCACAAGCCTAAAAAACGGAGAGGAGGACAAAGGCAGCTCTCTGCTTGTCCCAGACGTTATGGTGAGGCTGTGCTGAGCCAAGGGATACCAAAGCCGCAAATTCACCCTGTGCGCTCAGCTCAAAAGCACTTCATGCCCCCGCATCCAGCAGGTGCTAGGGAAAGACGCTGATAAAACCAATTCCCTACACTGATCCGGATTTCAGGAGCCGGTGGTGCTAAAGCACCACCCAGCTGCTTTATTGCGGCTGATGTTGGGTACACAGCGCAACCACAGGCATCCTTCCCTGCCCGTCTACAGCAACCAGAAGAGAGAAAACATCTTTCCCACTCCCGCGGCAGGAGACTCAAAAACAGCTACCCATGTCTCTTCATTCCAAGCCCCTAGGGACTTATTCTCAGCCTCCTGCCTCCTGCAGCAGATTCTACGTGGGGAACAGTGCTCCGGAGTCAGCTGTCTTGCAGGGGACATTTACTGCTTCCGAAACAGATGCTCACGGTGCCTGGGGAGCTGCTGTCTTGGCAACTGCCTCCCATCCTAGGAGAGTGGGGTGTGTTTTCTTGAGCCAGAAAAAGAAAGATCCACTTTAAAGCTCCCACCAAACATGCAGTCCGACACTGACACGTGAGCAGCGAGGTGTGTGTGCCAAATCACACCGCGGTGGGGGGGAGGGGTGTGCTTTTGTGCGTGCAGTCTGCCGCCTGTCACAGACCACTGTGGACCTGGATCACCCAGCAGGTCCAAGCCAGGTCCTTTTCACGCCGTCAGCGTCCAACTTTCCCCCAAGCTTCCCCAGAGAAACAGATCTGGTTACAGTATAATTCCTCAGACCTCCATTGAGTCACTTCTCTGCAAGAACAGTGGCTCTTTAGCTCTTGGGTCAATTTTATTGACTTGTCTCCAACAGGAACTCTCTGGAACTCATCTTCTGTTCCTGCGTTGGGTTAAAATTTTCCAGAGAGGATTCACCATTTTTGCTCTGACCAGAGGCATGATGCTGCCCCTCCCAAGCCCTGCCCAAGGCCCATTATCTGTCTGATCTCACCTGCTAGCCCTTAGCATCTTCCTAGCTCTGACCCAGCCATATCTGCCTCCTCGCTGTTCCACAGAGATGCCAGGCACATTTCTACCCCAGGGCCTTTGCACCCACTGTTCCTTTGCCCTAAAGGTTCTTACTGCACATACCTTGCTTGGTTCACCCCTTCATCTCCCTCAATGGTTTGTTCAGATGTCACCTTCCCAATGGCACATACACTGATTCCTCCCTTTAAAACTATGACAATGTCTCAACCCCATTTTTACCACCCAGATACTCAAGTCTGTTTTATCCCACAGTACTTTTTATCTTCTAATTTAATCATCTTTTACAAAACTTTTGGTAGTTCTCTATTACCTTTGTGTCCCACATACTCTAGAATGTAAATTTCATGACACTGGGAATTTTCCAGTTTTGTTCCATTCTAGGTCCACAACATGAAGCACATAGGAGGTACATAATAAATGCTTCTGGAGTTTTTATTGCTATCTCACTTCTCCTCTGCTGAAGTTTTCTCTCTGTGAAGAAGTGAAGGGTTTTCTAAGTGTCACCTCAAGAGAGAGGACACTCTATCTAAATAACTTTTCTCTTGGGACCTCCCTGGCAGTCCAGCAGTTAAGACTCCAGCTTCCACTGCAGGGAGCACAGGTGCCATCCCTGGTGGGAGAATGAAGATCCCACATATCTCATGGCATGGCCAAAAAGTAAAAATAAATAAATATACACACAAACAAATGAATAACTGTCCTCTCTGATTCCCCATCTTCCATCATCACTTTATTCTCTTCTTGAACTTTTCACCCCTGACATTACCAAATGTAAGAAGCACAGAGTGTCGTCTTTGTCATTGTTTGTGACTGTATCCCAAACCTCCAGAAGAGAGTTCAGCAAATTTTTTTTCTTTATAGGAAAAGGCTAGAGAGTAAATGGGCTTCCCTGGTGGCTCAGTGGTAAAGAATCTGCCTGCAATGCAGGAGATGAGGGTTCAATCCCTGGGTCAGGAAGATCCCCTGGAGAAGGGAATGGAAATCCATTCCAGTATTCTTATCTGGGAAATCCCAAGGACAGAGGAGCCTGGTGGGCTATAATCCATGGGGTCACAAAAGAGGTGGACACAATTTAGCGACTAAACCACCACTACCACCAGAGAGGAAATATCTTAGGTTTTACAAACCATGATGTCTCTGTTTCAATTACTCAACTCTGCCTTGAAACGCAAAACCTGCCACAGACGACAGCATGTAAGCAAACAAGCATGACTGTGTTCCAAGAAAACTTTATTTACAAAACCAGGGTTTGTAGTGATTGATTTCAGTGTCATTAAGGCTGCTGTGGATGAAAGATGAGGTCACTGCATCTGCAGTGTGCTCATGATGTGGGAGCCAAATTGCCACAGAATGTAAAACCGAGAGAACAAGAGAGGCACAGTGGACCTGACCTGTGGGCAGGGACTGGTTGCTGTCACACCATGGCATTTGCTGAGAACAAGTATGTTTAAAGAGCCTCAATACTGGATGTTTTAGGATCATGTTTAGTTTGGGAAGAATATGGATAAATTGGAAGAACTTAGCTTTACTGAGACCACCGGACATTAAAGAATCTGGCAATAAAAAACCAAAAACAGAACATCTTGTGGGCCAGATCTGGCCGACAGCCCATGGTTTGCTGACCTCTGATCTAGAACAATGTCTGGCATGCAGCAGATGTCCAGTAAGCATGTGCTGAAAACAAGAATGACCTCAATAATTTACCAAATGCCTACCCTGTGTCAGGCACCACACTTGGGCTTCCTTTCAAACATTTCATCTTAGCCACAGAAACACCTATTAAACTCAGGACAGTAATCCTCAATTTAGAGATCAAAGGACAGAGGTTAAAAGAGGCCCTGGGATACTTTCCCAGGCCATCATGTTTAAGTGCCAATGTGGGGACTGCAATCCAGGTCTTCCAGGCTCTTAATCATTCCACCACTGAGGCCTCCATTCTTGTTAGACGTTCTGTAAAAATGCTAAGTCATGATGAGGATGCTGCCTGTAACTCCCCCTCATGCGTGGTGTGTATATTCTTTCACTCATCTGTCCAGCCAGGGTGCACCAATTACCCATCTGCCCCTTGATCTGCCCAGTGCGATACAACCTCCAGTCAGACTTCAGTCCATGTTCAGGCAAAGGAGCCTGCTCAGTGTTCAGTTGTGTCTTGACTCTTTGCAACCTCATGGACTGTAGCCCACCAGGCTCCTCTGTCCATGGGATTTCTCAGGCAAGAATACTGGAGTGGGTTGCCATTTCCTTCTCTAGGGGATCTTCCTGACCCAGGGATTGAACCCACGTCTCCAGCAGCTCCTGCATTGGCAGGCGGATTCTTTACCACTGAGCCACCGGGGAAGCCCTAAAGGTGCCACAACCACACAGCAAATATGGACCACGTGGCAGGCACCAGGCTGTGGGCATTAAAAACCCTGATCCTGACTCAGGGTCTGCCTTCCAACAGGAGGAAAAGACATGTGAGTGCTCTGAGGGCCTTCCCTGTGCCAGCCATTGTGCAGCATCCTTCCCTGCTGGTCTGGAAGAAGGTGGCAGGTGCCACGAGAAGATTCAGGCGCCAATCAGGCGAGCCCTGAGAAGAGAGCGTGGACTATGACCCTGGGGCTCAGGAAAGGCTTTAGCAGAACGTCACTGTTGAGTCATGGGTTTGGGGGAGCCAGATCTGGAACCAATTTCCATTCCTGCCACTTACAGCCACTTATAGCCCTGGAGGCCTTGGGCGTATGACTCAGTTTCTCCCTGTCCCAGAAAACAGTGATAAAAATAGTACAAAGCCCCATCACCAAAGAATTCTTGTTTTACAAAATTAAAAGAGCTAATATATGTAAATTGACGGCCTGATCCAGAGGATGCATTAAATACTTAAAACATGGCCACAACTGTCCACCCTCCTCATCATGATTTGATGGGGTCCTTGAAAGTGTGATGACCATGGGGTGGGGGGGAGCAACTCAGGGGCTGGTGCAACCCGAGAGGCCTCTGTTAATCAAACGACCCGAAGCCAGAAAGGTCCCCAAATCGGATCATCTGCTTGTTTAACCAGCATCAAGCACCACGGAGGGGTTCCATCTGTTGCTGAGATGCGGTGGAGCGCACCCTGGCTGGGGCTGCTTGGATGGCCCAGGAAGACAAACTGTGCTTCTGCCCAGAGACGCAGCGCTGAGCACAACCAAGGACCAGCTCAGTGTCACAGGATGTGGACACTGATCTCCTGCTGCTGGTACCGGGGCCTGCTTCCCTGGCAACCAATGCGAACTCAGCCAGCCAGCCCAAGCATCGCCCATTCAGAGCGCACGGAGGGGCGTGAGGCCTGACTGGGGCCCCGTGAACACCCCTCCTGGTCCCCACTGACTTTCTGTAACTCCCCACCCACACCAGGCCTGAGAGACGCCCGGGGCGGGGGCGGGGCATGGAGCTGTCTAACTCAAGAGCAAAGAGGTAGCTTCGAATCTGGTTTCAAATAATGCAGCTCAAATCAAGGCGATGCCCTGCCCCATTCAACGTATCTTTTGGATCTGATGATAGCTCTTTTTTAACTTGCCCAAGCACCTTAGCTCAGGGGCTTCCTGGTAGGGCAGGTGGTAAAGAATCTGCCTGCAATGCAGGAGATATAGGAGACCTGGGTTTGATCCCAGGGCCCAGAAGATCCCCTGGAGAAGGGAATGGCAATCCGCTCCAGTATTCTTGCCTGGAGAATTCCATGGAAAGAGGAACCTGGAAGGCTGCAGTCCATGGGGTTGCAAAATGTCAGACACAACTGAGTGACTCACACACACACACACACATAAGCATCTTCGCTCAAGGCAATTCAGAAACAAAAAAACAAACCTAGGAAAATGGAGAGGCTTTTCATCACATGGTAACAATCTAGGGTTTATCCCTGGTTAGGGAAGATGCCCCGGAAAAGGAAACAGCAAGTCACTCCAGTATTCTCGCCTGGGAAATCCCTTGGACAGACGAGCCCAGCGGGCTACAGTCCACGGGGTCACAAAGATTTGGACAACACTTAGCAACTAAACAACACAACAAAGGGTTTATCCAGCATCTCATCCTAAGGAAACTGCCAACGCATCAAGGATTCTGGAACTTCTATGGTGTGTCAGGGGCTTTCACAAGTGTTCTCTCAAGTGCTTCCTCCCAATAACCTTCAGGTCAGCACTGGGTCCATCCCTACAGAGGCTGACACTCAGGGCCTTCAAAGCCAACAAAGGCATCAGTGGCCTCTCCTAGGGGAAGGACACATCTCACCAGAGACCAGGAATACTCATGGAACGTGTGAGACAAGGACTGACATTCAGTGATGCCCTAAGGTAGCAGGCTGGTTTCACAGATGCCAGCCCCAGGCTATGGTCAGAGACCTGAGGTCAGCCCCAGATTTGCCAATATGATCTGTTTGGACTTCAGCACATGACCTCATCTGGGCAACTTCACGTTCTCTATCTGCTAAATGGAGCTAAGTCTAGTATCTATTCCTGGGATTGTGGAGAGGATTAAATGAAATAGTGTGAGAGACCTTTGGCAGAGGCTGTGGCCGTGACCTCCATCTCTGACCCAGGTACTCTGCTCCCTGTGCTATACACGTTGTCTCATTTCATCTTCACAGCAGCCCACGATTGGCCCCATTTTACAGATGATGATAACAAACCCTTCAGACTCCAGGTTCAGTTTCCATGACAATCAATTCTCTAGCCACTACCTACGTGGAGCAGTGGGACTCTGCAACCCAGAACCGACCAAAGCTGAATTTACAGGGAAGAAAAGCACGCCACTTACACTGGAAAGAAAAAAAAAAAAAAAAAACCTGATCTCCTTAGAGACACAGCGATGGTCAAATGGAAACCTGGCAAGGCAGTAACTTCACGTATCACACTGCCAAGAGGGAGAAATTTCTTCCTGTGGCTTTTCAAGTTTGCTCTCAGATCTGTCCTGCAAAAGCCTGGGTACCAAAAACCTTGGGAAACTCCCAAAGAGACGCCGATCGCCGTCGGAGTCACAATTCTGACAGCGCACACAGTTCCTGGCTCCTGGGGGCACTCACAGCAGCACCGGGACCTGGAGGCTGCAGCCAGCGGAGGGAGTGCAAAGCTGTCAGAAGTGATCTTGTCAGAACAACAACAACAAAAAAGACCCAACTTCATTCTGAGAACTTGGAAAACTTTTTTGCAAACCTCTTCCAGTCCTGGTGTGTCTCTGATGTTAGCATGTTCATCCTTTCCAAGGTGCTTCAAGAGGAGTCTTGGAGTTCAAGTCTACATTTTAGAGAAGGAAGTCTTAAATTTTTCCATAGGGTGGCTGTAGTGATTTCTTAAACTTTGAGACAATGTCTCTAAAATATGGGGCTTCTCTGGTGGCTCAGCAGTAAAGGATCTGCCTGCCAGTGCGGGAGACATGGGTTTGATCCCTGATCCAGGAAGATCCCACACACCACGGAGCAACTAAACTCGTGTGCCGCAACTATTGAGCCTGAGCTCCAGATCCCGGGAGCCACACTGCTGAGCCCACAACCCCAGAGCCCGGCTTCACAACAAGGGAAGCCACTGAAATGGGAAGCTCCACACACCACAACTAGGGAGTAGCTCCCGCTCCTCTCAACTAGAGAAAGCTCACACGCAGCAGTGAAGACCCAGGGCAGCCCTAAATAAACAAATAACATAACAAAAGCAACCCCTTCACTTCCTCCACATCTCTGCACCTGTAGCCTCACTTCAGCCCAACTTCTCGACCAACTGGTCTACACAGGATCCCTTCCATCTTCACTGTCCATTCTTTTTTTTTTTTCCTCTAACTTTTTATCTTGAAAATTTTCAAACTTATAAAAAAGTTGAAAGAAAACATCAAACATGTACATGCCCTCCCCTAGAACATTTATCCAATGTTAACATTTTGGCCACTTTTGCTCTCTGTACAATTTTTAAATTATGATCCATTGGAAAATGTTGGATATATCATGACTGTGGGGGGCAGAATAACAGCCCCCCAAGAGGTCTTCATTTATTTCTAAGAGCCTGTGAACATTTTAGGTTACACGGCAAAGGGGATTTAAGATTGCAGATGGAATTAGATTGCTAATGAGTTGACCTTAAGATGGAGCGATTACCCTGGTATCCTTGATAATATCTAGACTAGCTCCATGAGACCCATTGCAGATTTCTAATTTTCAGAATGATAAGCTAATAAGTTTGTATTACTTTAAGTCATGAAATGTGTGGTAATTTGTTACAGGAGCAATAGGACACTAATATAATAACTGCTCCTCTAAATTCTTCAGCATTTCCTAATAACAGGAGATTTACGTATATAACCACAATGTCATTATCACACCCAAGAAAATTAACAAAAATTCCATAATATCATCTAACCTGAAATCCACATTAATATTTCTCTAATTGTCTCAAAACTGTTTCAAGTCATTTTTTTTTACCTCTAGGATCTAATCAAGGTGCAGGATTGAATTTGGCTATGTTCCTTTATTCTCTTTTAATCAACAATAGTTTCTTGGGTTTGGGGAGTGTTTTTCATGTTGCTGACATTTTTAAAGAGTCAGGTCAGTATTCACACAGAGCAACTCACCTTCTCAATTTGACTGGTGGCTTACTTCCAATCAGAAGCAGGTTAAGACTCTTTGGTAAGACTGTCTCATGGAAGATATGGTAATTCTCACTCAGTCTTCAACCAACTACTCAAGTCACAAGTCTCTTCCACGCTTCTTAGTCCAACAGACATGTCTCTTTCTTCACATCAGACTTTCTCAGTAGCATTTGACAGACTGACCACTCTGTCTCCAAAAACACTTTCTTCTTTCCAGTTTTTATGACACTTAGCTATCCTAATTTTCTCCCTACATCTTTCTAAGATCCTAAATCTGTGGGCTCATTTTCCTCTTTGCTGTTGCTGTTTACCCACTAAGTCACGTCTGACTCTTGTGAACCCACAGACTGTAGCCTGCCAGGCTCTTCTGTCCATAGGATTTTCCAGGCAAGAATACCGGAGCAGGTTGCCATGTCCCTCTCCTGCGGATCTTTCTGACCCAGGGATGAAACCCATGTTTCTTGCGTCCCCTGCATTGCAGGCAGGTTCTGCACCACTGGGCCATCTGGGAAGCCCTTATTCTCCTCTACTCAACCTCTAAACAGTTGCGTTACTTTCTCACATCTGAGGCCTTTCTCTTTCTCTGTGGTTTCACCTGGGTGAGCACATCCACACCCAGAGCTCCCATTTGCAGATGGCTCCCAAGTTCATGTCCTCAACTCGCTCACTCCTCCGAGGGCAGGGCTCACAGCACCTACCTGACATCACCTGGATGTTTCAATGGCACCTCTGAGAAGTTCAAATCAAAACTCCCAATTTTCCTTCCAAAGCTTTTGATCCCCAGTCTTCCATCTCGGGAAGAAGCACCAGCTCTATCATTGTTGTTACAGTTGGAACCTAGGGCATCATTCTTCATTCCTCCCTGCATTTGCTGTCACAACTAACTTGTATTCGAAGTCCTTGGAAGCATCACTTACCAGAATACCTTCCCAGGCATTCACTTCTATCTATCCTCCAGCCTAAGCTGCTGTGATCTCATGCCCAGCCCAAGTTTTGGGATAAGATATCCAACAAGACAGTAAAATTCCTCAGTTTCTTCTTTGTAAAATAGATCGGTATAGTAACTAAATCAGACAACACTTAAAAATCCCAGGACATAATGTCTGCCTTATGGTAAATATTCAATCAATGGGTGCTCAGGGGTAGCAGGGGGCAACAGATGGAGTCAGGGGCAAACACTTAGGACCAAACTCTAGAGTGAAACTGATTCCACATCAGTTTTGAAAAATCACTGTTTTGCGAGAAATCATTCTGTCTTCAAATCGAACACAGGTCCAGAATCGTCTTTATTCTCTGCAGACAGTTTCTGCTGAACCAAAGCATGAGAGCAAATAGCTTCAGGTCTCTGCCATTATTTGTCTCTTCAGTTCATTTTTTATTTTCATATTTTGGGTGCAATATGGCCTCTCTCAATTTTGTAGCTTCTTGATGTTGCCTTTGAATTTTTATGCATTTTTGGAAAATGTATTAGAACTGAATAGAATGGAAGAAATCAAGTTATAGTGGTTTTTATTTTTTAAAATAGCATTCTTTAAAATAATGTGCCCATTATTTCCATTTCCTCAGTGCTCTATATGTACTTTCCCCTGCTACAAAAAAAAAAACCTGAAATGTCAGCATCTTATTTGGGGTGCCCCCAAGAACTCAACTCAACATGCAAGTAACTAAAGGTTACTTGCATAAGCCTTTTCTCTATTAAAATGCTATTTTAATTTCGCTATTTTTACAAACAGTATAAATAGTACAGGTTAAGCGGTTGGATACAGGAAGAGACTGAATGATGCTAAAAATGCAGAGGTGGGAGAGACAGGACAGAGAACAGAGGAAGGGACAAAGAGAGGCGGGGAGGATGAGCCAAGAGTGAAAGAAGAGAGCAAACAAACCACAGAGCGTGTCCGATGAGCTGAATGGGCTTTCTCAGAAGCCCAGGAGATGCTGGCATCAGCCCCAAAAGGAAGGAGCTGAACCTCAGACCACACTCCCCAGATGGTGAGTGGCGGGCTGCAACAGTGAGCTCTGGCTCACACCTCCTCTGACCACAGAGTGAAGCCGCCTACACACATCTGCCTGCACACACCTGAAGATGCGTTCAGTGCAGCCGTAAACCTTCAAGTTCCCTTTGAGCCAAGCCATCTTGGAAATCACCAACAAAACAAGAAGGCCTCCACAGAAAAAGACAGAAGGCTTCTCCAGACCTCTGTCCAAACAATGGGAGGTTCCCAAAGGTGCTGGAGCAAGTACCAACGGTGTACCCTGCATAGAAGGCTTACACGTTTATTCATTGGCTTTGTCTCTGTAGGCACAGTAGAATCAACCTGCTTCGCAAGTTTTATTAACAACGCTGCAGTAAAAAATCTTGTAATGAGTTACAGAAATAGCTCTCACCTCTGGGTACCAGAGAGCAGCCTAAGCCTCAGACTTTTTTTTTGTCATTTTTTTTCCCAGTGCATTTGAACATTTTTGCAGCTCTCACAGGAAGCTATTCTATTAGCAGAAAGCAATAAGCTGGCGGCCCTTTGAAGATGACTCACCTAAAATACCTGGTGTCTGCTTTCTCTTATGCCATTCTTGCTGTCCTGGCCTTCAGGATCCATTTTACATCTGAGGCTCACAGAGCTAGGAGAAGGGAGAGAAAGGGGACCAAAACAGCCCTAAGATTTCATAACCCCTCAGACTGCCCCAAAAGCAAGCATCCCTAAAGATGGAACAACCTCAGGGGCCCCTCCAGCAGGGCCATTATGACATCTCTATCTGTGTGCACACGAGATGCTAAGACACCTCAAGACAGGGTGACCCTATCCATCTCTAGGTCCCCAGGGTCTCTCCCTTCACCAACTACTGGACTTCAGATAAACTGTCTCTCTGAGTCTCAGTTTTCTCTTCTGTAAAATGGAAACATTCCTTTGGACAGGTTGCCTTCAGCCTAGGAGCCAGAGATGCTACTAAAACTTAAAGTCAGCTTGTATCACTCCTCAGAACCCTCCAGTAGCATCTCGAATTCCCAAGAGTGAAGGTCCAGGCCTCCAAGGTCCTGGTGACCTCAGCATCCTCTCATCTCTCTGACCGCATGTCCTGCTTCGTGCTCTCACCACCTGGACCACGCGGGTCTCCTGGCTGCTCCAGGAACACGCGAGGCCCCTTCCTCCATCAGCACGATGGGCTCCGTGTCCTTCTCCTCACTGCCCCACCTCCTTTCCACAAGCTCTGTTTTCCAGGCCCTTCAGATAAGGCCTCATCGTCACCCAGAGCCCAAGAGCAACGTCCCATCCCTGCACTTGAACCCAGCTTGTTTTCGTCCCTACTGACAGGACCAGCCAGCCCGTCTGTTTCGTTTATTTACCATTTGCTTTTCTCCCCCTGACCCTAACTGAAACCCGAACTCTGTGAGGCTGGGGATGTTAATCAGCTTTGCTGATGGCTGTATCCCCGGTCCCGAGGACAGTGCCTGGCACATACCACGTACGTAATTACTGTGCTGAAGGCAAGTTTATTCCAAACGACAGTCAGCAAGCCCTACATGGAGTGTGAGCGTGGTCCATCAACGTGACCGCAGAGAGCAGGGGACAAGCCCTGACTTCTCAGGGGGCCCTTTCTGCTTCCTTCTTGATTTTGCACATGCTCAGGATGGCTGATGAAAGGGGTGTTCCAGACGCCCTCTCTCCCACACGACAGTCAGCCTGTCTCCTAGTGGAGACAATCACTGATGCTGGAACAGTCTCTACACTTGGCAACCTTATAACGAGGACAATATAAATACCTAGTTCTGGTCTTCAGAGAAAGCCTCCCAGAGCAGCAAGAATGCATGACGGGCTTTAGAGGCTGTGTGGGTCAGCAATGAACAGAAAGGTCAAGGAAGGGTATTCTGGCTCAAAGCAACATGTACAAAGGTGTTGACACAGGAGGGCAGAGTGTCTCTGTTGACCTGTTCAAGCTCCTGCATTGACCATCTGTCCCATGCTGAGCTGGATGGACTCTGGAAACAGAGTCTGGTTAAGAGCATCACATGATGGGTATTCCCTGGTGGTCCAGGGGTTAAGACTCTGTGCTTCCAATGCAGGGGGGATTCCCTAGTCAAGGAACTGGGATCCTACATGTTTCGTGGTAAGGCCAAAAGATAAAATCGATAAGCAACAAGGATTTACCATATGTAACAAAAAAAAGGCATCACATGGTTTGTGGCTGCAATGAGGAAGGAAGAGTAGGAAAGATCATTTTAGGACCCCACTGGCACGGTACTCATGTCAGGTGATGGAGTAGCTGATGGAAGCGCTAAGGAAAGGCACAACACGGGCCGTAGGCAGAAGGGAGATGGCAACGTCAGTGTCTGGACAGTGGGGTGAGTGAGTGTGAGGGTCTGCAGAGGCGGCAGATGGGGCAGGAGACGAGTTCAAAGGCCCAGGGAGAGGGAACAAGGGCCTGAGCTGAGACGGCAAAACAAAAAATCCAGAAAGGAATCCTGGTCTTCCTTTAGACCGCCCTCTCTCCCAGATGCTGAAGGCATCCTCCTCCCACCCCTCCATGCATCCAGCCCAGCAGTAAGCCTCATCAAACCCACTTCCAAACACATCCCATCCGGATCCCATATGGAAGGTGAGAAGGAGCACAGGCTTGGCAACTCAGCTTCCAAGAAGAGCGTCCTGGCTCCTGCATTTCCCAGCTCCGTGTCCTTGAGCAAGTGATTTCTCTAAGCCTACTGTTCTCGAGGTCTCACCGTGACTTGGGCACAGTAATGGAACCAATGGAATAAAGTTCCTCGCAGCATGACACGAGTCACTAAACAATATCTGCTCAATAAATATTAAATATGACCATGAACGTGACGACCCATCCAAGCCCATCACGTCTCATCTGGAACTGTGCAGTGGTACCCCAGCTTCAATCTTTGTCCCACTGCAACCCGTTCTTCGCCTGTCTTCCCACAGTCCTTAGTGTTGAGAAATCCAAAGGAAATGAAACACGAGCCAACTCCCCCCACGTCTTCCTGATCCACGCAGAATAAAATCCAAGGCTCTTCCTGCATAGTCCGCAGGTTGTCCAACCTCATTCCCCGGCACCCTTCTCCTTACCCACCTGGCTGGAGAACCAGGGC
This sequence comes from Dama dama, assembly GCF_033118175.1. Classification (NCBI taxonomy): domain Eukaryota; kingdom Metazoa; phylum Chordata; class Mammalia; order Artiodactyla; family Cervidae; genus Dama; species Dama dama. The sequence goes on along the minus strand of NC_083701.1, from coordinate 9,728,109 downwards.
CTTTAAAAAGATTATGTATTTGTTTGACGGCATTGGGTCTTAGTTGTGGCATGCAGGACCTTGGCTGTGTCAAGCAGCGTCTTTTCTACGCAGTGCTCAGGCTCTCTAATTGTTGCATATGACTTCAGTAGTTCTGCTGCATGGGCTTAGTTGCTCTGCGGCATGTGAGATCTTAGTTCCCTGACCAAGGATCGAACTTGGGTCCCCTGCATTGCAAGGGGGATTCTTTACCACTGGGCCACCAAGGAAATCCCTAGACCCAGTACCTTTTAACAAGTTTCTCTAATAGGCCAAGTCCTTCCTGCCTCAGGACCTTTGCACTCCACACACAAAGATAACTAACTCCCTGGTGTAAGATCTCAAGATCATCTCCTCAGAAAACCCTTTCTGACTGTCATATTTACAAAGCTGCTCAGCTCAGGGACTAGGGCTTTCAATAGTTATTATATTAACTCAACCAGCAATTGCCCCACTCTGGATTCCAGCTCCATTAGGGCAGAACATTCTCTCTTGCCTGGTGTTGCTTCCAGACTAGTATCTCATAGGAACTCCATAAATATTTGCTAAAGAACAAATGAATAAATATCCCAATTTCAGCGGAAGAGAGCAGAAGGCAGCACGCCTTCTGGACTTCACGGTATTATTTAGCACTTGATCCCATTCTTTGTATTGTTCCTACTACTTCTCCTTAGTAAGTCATCCTGGATCCACAACCAAATCATGTCTTCCATCTCTCTTGGGTTCATTGAAAACAATTATACTAGCCTCAAGAGCTTTTGTTGTTTGGGCCCAGTTTGGCTTCAACTACCCAATCATCATGTGATGGCTGGACGGAATCACTGATGCAATGAACATGAACTTGGGCAAACTCCAGGAGATGGTGAGAGACAGGGAGGCCTGGCGTACTACAGTCCATGGGGTCACAAATAGTCAGACGTGACTGGATGACTGAACACCACCACCACCCAATCATTCATTTGTTCATTCATTTATTCATTCCCTTGGCAAGCAGTCTATTGTCTACACTATGAGTCAGGCACTGCTGGAGACAGAACAAGACATGGCCCTGCCCTCCAGGCACTCATAGTCTAGCGGAGGAGACAACCGTGTAAACAGGCAAAGACAATATGGAAAGATACATGCTAAGGAAGAGGCACACGCAGGAGAACCAGACCTGGCAGTCAGGGAGGGCTTCCTGGAAGCAGCTGCACTTAGAGCTAAACAGTGAGTTCGAATTGTTCAGGTGAAGGGGATTTGTGTGCAGGGCAAGAGGCAAACATATTTACGCTACTCAACTGAGAATTTATTAATACGGCAGCCATTTATTAACACTTGGCAGTCAACTGTGCACCTCTTCTGTGGAATCTGCCTCCTTCTTTGTGAAATGAGGGGGTTGAACTTGAGAATCAGCTCCACTCCCTTCCACCTCCAACGTTACCCATTTGCTTCACGGCTCAGGGCCAGGTTCACGGCCCATGTATAATCCGGGTCTGATTTCCAGGTACAGAGTCTGGCTTCCCACACGGCCTTGTGTTCAAGGACACAGCCTGTGTCATAACCCAGATAAAAGAGAGACCTGATCAACTTGGAACAACAGGCTCTCCCAGGGTGGCCTCACATGGCAGAGGCTGCACGGGCAATGAGCCACCCCATCTCCACAGCATCCTGGTGACGCCACGGAGGGTCCCTGCGCGGCGATGCCAAGCCAGTCCTGACTCTGGCTGCCGAGGAAGCCCGAGGGCTCAGGGAGGCAGCAGATGCGCCCTCCTGCCAGGATCTGCCCTCCTGCAGCATGACTGTCAGGAAATCAATCACAGTCACGCGCGTGGGGAGAGACAGTCCACGAGCAGCAGGGCTTGGAGAAACGGACCAGCAAAGCTCTCCAGGGCTCTGGCTGGTGTGTCAGTATCCAGGGCCTCACTGTGCCTGGATGTGATGGCAGGCAATTCTAGCCCCTCTCCCTCCCTCTTCCCTACACGGTCTCACGTGCTCTTTTACCAAGACCTGCAGAGGCAGGTGGTGGTGTTAGTTTCATTATCAGCACTGAGGCTCCGAGTGGGGCTTGCCCAGCTTCTGACACCAATGCAGAAGACAGGGGAACTGGAAACCCTAACTCAGCTTCATAAAATTAACACAGGAAGGTTGGGGCCGGGGCCAGGGCAGGGGAGGGCAGCAAGACTGTGGGCCATCCCTCTTGGCATCAGGTCTGGGGGCAAACAACGGTTCTGCTTGGTGAGCACTTAGACAGCATCCTCTTACTAGTAATTCTTTCTTAAACAAGATAAACCACAGCTGAACACCAACAACCAGAACGTTTAATTCAGAAAAACAACAAAGGCTGTTATTACGTGGTCTGGTCTTTCACAGGTCTCCAAGCAGAGCCCAGAATGACCTGAGAGGTTGATGATGAATGCCTTCCTGGGCTCGGGGAAAAGCCTGGCATCCTCTTTCATGCAAGCTCACCTGACTTCTGGCAGGTGGGGACAGGGGACCAGGGGGACGGGGACAGTGAACCGATTGTGTATGACACTGTCATGATGGATACAGGACATCACAGTGCATTTGGCAAAATCCACAGGACTAAACACCACCACGAGTGAACCATGATGTAAGCCACAGGCTTTAGTACTTCCTTCATAGCTCAGTTGGTAAAGAATCTGCCTGCAACACAGGAGACTCCGGTCCCATTCCTGGGTTGCGTAGATCTGCTGGAGAAGGGATAGGCTACCCACTCCAGTATTCTTGGGCTTCCCTTGTGACTCAGTTGGTAAAGAATCCGCCTGCAATGTGGGAGACATGGGTTCGATCTCTGGGTTGGGAAGATCTCCTGGAGAAGGGAAAGGCTACCCACTCCAGTATTCTGGCCTGGAGAATTCCATGGACTGTATAGTCCCTGGGGTCGCTAAGAGTCAGACATGACTGAGCGACTTTCACTTTCACTTTTTAGCGAATGACAATGTATCACTACTAGTTCATCAATTGTAATAAATGTATCAACTAACACAAGATGTTGAAAAGAGGAGAAAATGTGTGTGGCCTGGGACCTATCGGAACTCTTTGCATTCTCTGCTCAAATTTTTGGTAAACCTAAAACTGCATTAGAAACAAAGACTGTCAACTAAAAAATATTTTTAAATGAAATAAGAAGTCCAATATACAATGGAGTATTACTCGGCCATAAAAAAGAATGAAATAATGCCATCTGCAGTAACATGGATGGATCTAGAGAATATTATACTTAGTGAAGTAAATCTGACAAAGACAAATACCACGTTATCACTTACACGTGCAATCTAAAAAAGTGATACAAATGAATTTATTTACAAAACAGAAACTGACTCAAGCTCAGAAAAGAAATTTATGGTTACCAAAGGGGAAAGGTTAGGGGTGGGGGGGGGGGGATAAGAGTGACAAATTAGGAGATTAAGATTGACATGTACACACCACTATATATAAAACATATAAACAAGGACCTACTGTACAGCATAGGACACTACTCTATACTCTGTAATAAACCTACATGGGAAATGAATCTGAGAAAGAGTAGGTACTAATACACATATGTGTGCGTGCCTGCATGCTAAGTCTTTAGTTGTGTGCAACCCTGTGGACTGTAGCCTGCCAGGCTCTTCTGTCCATGGAATTCTCCTGCTAGGGATACTAGAGACAGTTGCCATGCCCTCCTCCAAGGGATCTTCCTGACCCAGGGATTGAACCCACATCTCTTGAGTCTCCTGCTTTGGCAGGCAGGTTCTTTACTGCTAGCGCCACCTGGGAAGCCCAGATACGTGTGTCTGTATAACTAAATCACACCCGAACTAACACGGCATTGAAAGTCCAATACAAACCAACAGAAAAAAAAATAAAAAAGGAAAAAAATAAAGCAAGAAAATGTCCAAAGGAGGATCTGTCTCAGAGAGAGCCATGACCTGGGCTCTCACGCAGGTCCTGGGAGCTCCTGGGTCCTGACCTGGGAGATGGCTACTCTGAGTGCCCCAGCCCCGTAGTGGGACCCGGGCCCGCTCCAGCCAGAGCCTTCTCCGTACAGACCCACAGTCCATCCCTGCTCTCTGAGGAGCAGCTTGCTCCAAATGCCAAGTCTGGCACATTCAAGCAGCCAGGGCTTTGGCTTCATTAATTAGCAGTTGGGTGTTTAAACAGCATGAAGGCTGGGGCCGCAAGCGCGAATCCTGCCTGCCTCCCAAGCCTCAGAAACGCTACCTTATGAGGAACCCCAGTGATGCACCCCAAACCATGTATATGTCACCCTTTCAGAGCCTTAAGTGAAAAAATTATCATAATTGCTTTTCTACTGGCCAATATCTATAAATCCTTCAGGACTCAGTTTGGGCTGTCTTTTCTCCTGGAAGCTTCTAGACCCAAACCTTGGGGCTCATAATCTTCTCCTGCTTTGCTCCCAAAGCACCCCATCTTTATGACTCTGGGGTAGCCATTCCCGTGTCTGTCTCCTCCTGCCTCATTTTTACTTTTAGATACCTCGGGGAACATCCTTCAGCTGGATGTCAGTAGCTTAGTTTTCAGCTACAAAGGCCTCACCATAGGGTCTGACCATGAGGGGTTGGGGTGGGAGGGTGAGTAGGACACTGTCCTCTCCTCCTGGCCTGCTTCCTAAATCACTTCTCCCCAAAACCTGTGAAATCACTTCTCTTCCAGAACCTGCAGCCAAACACCACCAGAAACTCCTCAGGTCACCTGCAAGTTGGCCAGCAAGGCTCAGACTCACCCCACTTCCCCTTCTCTTCCACAAAATTCACAGCAAATAGAAAGACTTAGACAGGGGAGTTTCGCTTAGGGAGGAGGAAAGCAGGACAAAGGGCTGCTCTGCTGACCAGTGGCTGTGGATGAGTAGAAAGGTCACGTATCAGAAGCTCGAGGGGAAACATGAAACTTCTGTCATTTGAGAAAGTTCCCCCATGCCCTGACTCTCCTGCCCCCAGGTTAGGAACTGGGGTGGTTTTGTGAATGTTAGCTTGGCCAGGTATAGTCTCCAGTTATTTAATCAAACACAAAGTGCTTCCTTGGTGGTATTTTATAGATGTGATTAACAACCCTAATCAGTTGATTATAAATAGAGGAGCTTATTCTAGATAATTTGGAGTAGGAAATGGAAACCCACTCCAGTATTCTTGCCTGGAACATCCCATGGACAGAGGAGCCTGGCAGGTCCATGAGGTCACAAAGAGTTGGACACGACTGAGCACAAATGCACACATTCTATAGATGATCTGGGGGTCTACCAGCTGGAAAGCCTTATAAGCAGAGGTAAGATGTCCCTAATAAAGAGGAAATTCCAGCAGTGCAGCGAGCTCCAGCCTGCCCATCCTGACAACTCTTCTGGGATTCCAGAGTTGCCCTGCCAGCCCCCACACTCACCTAATAAATTCCCTGCAATAAATCTTTCTATATCTATCTCCGACTGGTTCTGCTTCTCTGGTTCAATCCTCCTGAGATGAGAACTGAAACTCTTGTGTAGTCACTGTATGGGACACTCTTGGTGGATGAGGCAAGGAGAGACTTCATATTCACCAGTTTATATAAAGGCCAAGTACTTTGTACATGACAATTATTTATCTTAGTTTTCACCATAACCCCACTGTCCTGATTTTCCAGATGAGGAAATGAGATAGCTCCTACGTGACTCAGTTACAAAGGGACAAGGGTTTGAATGCATATCTCTATGATGGCACAGCCTGTATTCTCCTGCCACATCAAGGGCAGGATGGGGTCAGGGAGACTGGGCAATGTGAGCGGGGGGCACGGAAGGGCTCTCCCACACTCTGTAAAATGACACATGTCCTTGGTTAACTTCCCATTCTTCAACAGTCTGCCATGGAGCTGCCACTGGGCAAAAAGTTCAGGAGGTGGCCAGAGACCAGACATCCGCTACTTCTGAACACACACAGGCCCCACCCACAGCCATCATTTCACAAAGCGCAGGGTAAGCTTGTCCAGGTGCCTGAAACTGAAACCACCATTCCCACAACGCACAGCTCTGAGATTACCCAAGTCCTGCAGTCCCCCAACTCAACCTTCCTTCTATCACCCAGCCTCCGTGTGTGCATGCTCAGTCGTGTCTGACTCTTTGCAACCCCACAGACTGTAACCCACCAGGCTCCTCTGTCCATGGGATTTCCCAGGCCAGAATACTGGAGTGGGTTGCCATTTTCTCCTCCAGGGGATCTTCCTGACCCAGGGGTCAAACCCATGTCTCCTGCATTAGAAGGCATGTTCTTTACCTCTGAGCTACCAGGGAAGCCCCATCTAGTCTCCCCATGGCCCGAAAAATACAGGTTGCTTCTGAAAGAGCCCTACTGGCATTTAGCTTCAGAAAACTGTTAAGAGACCTATTAAGGGTCCTTTTCCTGCTATCTGGAAGATGAACTTTAAGACGTGGTTGACTGGGGATTAACCTCCCACCAGAGAGGGGTGACTAGCACCAACTCCCTGCAGGGCCAGGGGACAACAAGGCGGGGTGGGCTGATGAGCAGACAGAGGTCTTGCCTTCCAGCGGCATTTAGGGTGGAGACTGAGAAGTTCAAAATCAACCCTGGTTGTTTCAAGGCAAGATCAAGGCTGCAGCCGGGTTCAATCATTTCTTCAACCAACGCTTATTTATGCAGTAAACATATGGACTGAGGTTTGGAAAGACTCCATTACGTGGCAGGGATAGGACACGGCAACAAGGATGGAGGAGGGGACTCTGGAAAGGCACCACAGGGGGAGGGGGTCCTCAGGGGACAGCCCCTCCCAGCAATAAAACATCTTCCTCTGAAAACTTTACTCGCAAACAGACTCCAGGTCAGGAGAAGCAACGCTGGAGGCGCCATTCACCCTCAGAGAACAAGACACCAGGCAGAACTGTCCCGGATGGCTGGCCAGGCGTGGGTGATTTCAGTTCTCTGTGCAACAGTTTCATCACTTGAGAATTGGGAGTCATAACGCCAAATTTTCCAATTTCACACAGTTATGGTAGGGATTAAAACCTTCTAATTGAAGAAAGGATGCTGTTGCTGAATATTTAACCCTGGGTCTTGTCTGGATACTGACTAATCAGAACAGATGGCAGCCGTGGTGGGGAGCATCTTGGGGGCCAGCGGTTAACACTTTGCTTTCTGGACTGATGTGGAGTTTGGAACAGAGGAGTAGGGGTGAGAGAGGGGGTTAGGGACTTGAGAGCCTGGGGTGGCAGCTACTCCCCAAACCCGCACAGAAGAACTTCAGTATGTTAACAACCGGGGTCGCCCACTCATTACCAGCTCTGTTCCAAAGGCTTCCCCTCACTGTAAGGAAGAAGAAAACAAACATTAATTTAAAATCTGGCCCTGCCTACTTTGCAGGCACCATCTCCTTCACAACTCTGTTCCTGAGCCCCACTTGCTCAATGCGCAACACACACACACACAGAAACACATGCGCGTGCACACACACACACACACCAGTACTAAATTAGTGTATTTCTTCTGTTCAGGACTCCAGAAGAATAAGAAGCACCATGCATTAAACAGTGGGTCAGAACTCGGGAGGGTAGGGCAGGAGATAATAACCATTAAATACACAAACGGATCTTAGGAGTCAACTTGGATCCAGAAATCAGGGCAATGCTTCTCCACCTCCGTAGGCTTCTTGTGAAAAAACCACGCGCATGTGATGAGAGAAAGGGGAAGAGACAATCTCATGTGTGGGAAGAGAATTTAATAACTTCTGAAGGAGGAAGAAAATGAGGGGTTCTTTTTCCTCCCTTTTTTATAAACCAAACCAGGCTGGGCCCCTCTGCTCCGCAGCCCAGGTGTAGGCCAGCCGTCAACGCCTCCACCCCGGCTGCGTCCTCACCCTATTCTCGGAGGAGACGCCGAATGTGGGAGGAAGGGGTGGGCGAGGGCAGGGCTGGTTCCATGGGAGGCAGGGACCCCTCAGATCCAGAGGCAACAAGCCCTGCAAGGGAGCAAACGGCCCTGCCCCCAGCTCTTCAGATTTGCCCTCTCAAAGTGGTCCCCATTCTCTCGGCCTCTTGGGGGCAGGGGGAGTCCCTTCCTGCACAGGAGGGGCCCTGAACTCTCTCTGACGGAGAAGGAGAACGGCTCTCCAAACGAAATCAGGGATTGATTTTCCTCTCCACCTTGGAAAGCAGAGGTTTACAGCTAGATTCACCCAGAGTCAGGCAGGTTAAAATGAATTCAGAACAAGTCAATGTGTGAAGCACTTCTTCTACTGAAGAACTGTGAGGTGTGAGACTTGCCTGGGGTCCGGTGGTTAAGACTCCACGCTGCCCAGTGGAGATGCAGAAGTAGAGAACAGGCTTGGGCACATTGGGGTGGGGCCGGGGGAGGAAAGGGTGAGACAAATGGAGAGAGTAGCATGGAAACATCCATACACGACCACACGTAAAACAGATAGCTGGTGGGAATTTGCTGTGTGACGCAGGGAACTGAAGCTGGGGCTCCGTGACAACCTAGAGGGGTGCTATGCGGAGGGGGTGGGAAGGAGGTTCAGAGGGAGGGGACATGCGTATACTTATGGCTGATGCATGTGATGTATGCAGAAAGCAACACAATACTGTAAAGCAATTAGCCTTCAATTAAAAAAGAGAACAAAAGACTCCGCACTGCCAATGCGTGGGGGCCTGGGTTCAATCCCTGGTCAGGGATCTAGGATCCCATATGCCATGCAATGCAGTAAAAAAATAAAAATAAAAAATATGATGAACAAAACCCACTGAAATGTTGTGAAGTGATTGGCCTCCAACTAATAAAAAAAAAAAAAAAAAACTGGAAACAAGAAAAGGAAAATTAAAAAGCTTAAAAAAAAAAAAAAAAGAAAGAGCTGGGTGGTGCCTCGGACCAGCTTCACTTCAATCCGAGAGCCCAGGCAACACAGTACTCTCAGCTCCTGGCTGTTTTCATTTTCTCTCTCTCTGCTGGCCTCCTCTGAGGCTAATCCTTCTCACAGATCCTGCCCCACCACCTTCCTCCATCACAGCAACTGACGCACAGAACGGAAGTATCTGCTGGTCGCTCTGTCTCCCCAGCACTCCCGGGCTGGCGAGTCTCAAACTTCCACTGCCCTTAACTATCCAAGAAGCGTGCATATTCCTAGGGTCACCTCCAGAAGGTCTAGTTCAGTGAGTCTTCAGCAGAGTGAAGAAACCTGCCCTTTTCACATGCGCCCCAGCTAACTCAAGTTCAAGCACTCCCCCACCAAGCAAACCCAACGGAACTGTGAGCCCAAGTACAGCCAAGGACTGTTTGGCTTCTTAGCACCAGTGCCCATGGCAGCAGGGGGAGTGGGCGTGCAAAAGAGATGTTGGCTATTGGCTGTGGGAAGTTGCTTTGTGGGCAGGTGAAGAAATGAGTGCGTAAATAAGTTAATTTAGTGATAATGAACTTATTCATGTACTTGCTCACCCACCCGTCCACTTAATGAAGCTCTGGACCAAATGGCTAGAAAAAGATATTATACAGACTAAACCAGGTCCATATGGTCAAAGCTATGGTTTTTCCAGTAGTCATGTATGAATGTGAGAGTTGGACCATAAAGAAGGCTGAGCGCTGCAGAACTGAGGCTTTCGAACTGTGGTACTGGAGAAGACCCTTGAGAGCCCCTTGGACAGCAAGGGGGTCAAGCCAGTCAATCCTAAAGGAAATCAATCCTGAATATTCATTGGAAGGACTGATGCTGAAGCTGAAGCTCCAATACTCTAGCCATCTGACGCAAAGAGCTGACTCATTGGAAAAGACCCTGATGCTGGGAAAGACTGAAGGCAGGATGAGAAGTGGGTACAGAGGATGAGATGATTGGATGGCACCATCGACTCGATGGACATGAGTTTTAGCAAACTCAGGGAGATAGTGAAGGACAGGGAAGGCTGGCGTGCTGCAGTCCATGGGGCTGCAAAGAGTCAGACACTACTAGTGACTGAAGAACAACAAATGGCAGGTTAGAATATTTTTTTACTTTTTAAATCATTATGGACTAAATTCAGCAAGCAGCTTCTCAAATGCTCAATGTGGACTGGCTTTCATAAAATTCTCCCTAGGAAAGTGTCAGCATAATACTCTATGGAGATATCTGCAAGAATCCAACAGCGTCTGAAGGCTTCTTGTCAGATACTGGTGCAGGGAGTCTGAGTTTTCTGCTTCTGCCGGCTGGGGTATGTTTCTGGGTGCATGACTGCTCTCTGCGCGCTGCCGTCCTGCAGGCAGCTCCCTTACCTTCAGTAAAGCAGATACCTGGCCCTGGACCCGTGCCCAGCACTGGGGAGTCAGGGATGAAATTAAACATGGGCCCTGCAGGGGGAAGACTTCCAGGATGGCCCCAGGTATATCTCCTTTAGAATCCCCTTCTCTGGAGTGTCAGCAGCCTGTGAATAGGAGGGAATGGGACTGCTGTGGTTATTTCACCTTACACAGCAGAAGGTCCCAGTTGACTTTAAGTTACTCAAAAGGGAGATTATCCTGGGTGGGCCCGCCCTGACCTGGTGAGCCCGTAAAAGAGGTGAGAGAGGAACAAGGTGTGATGTGATGGAGCAGGCTCAGGCGGAGGGAAGCAGATGGCTTCTAGGAGCTGACAACGGACCCTGGTTGACCACCAGGAAGAGAGCAGAGCCTCAGTCCTACAGCCTCAAGGACCTGGATTCGCCAACAGTGAGTGAGCTTGGAAGAGAACAGAGTCTCAGATGAGAATGAACCACTGGGTGACAGCTCGATTCTGCCTTGAGATCCTGAGCAGAAAACACAGCTACAGGATGCCAGGACTCAGATGCATGGTATCTGTGAGGTCACGAATGCTTTAAGCTACTAAATTTGCAATATTGTTGCTTAATCACCGAGTCATGTTCAACTCTGTGACCCCATGGACTATAGTCCACCAGGCTCCTCTGTCCACGGGATTTCCCAGGCAAGAACACTGGAGTGGGTTGTCATTTCCTTCTCCAAAATTTGTGGTAATATTTCACAAAAAACTTCAGAGAAGCCCTTCCCCCAAGGAGCTCAGAGATACCTAGGAATGAAGGACATGAGCAGGAGTTCCTGTGTTGCCAAGGTTCGAGCAACTCTGCCACCAGTAGAGAAAAAGACACAGAAACGTCAGGGCCACAGAGAAGAGGCCTTCTGCTCCCCACCTCCCTTCCTTTCCATGTTCACACTCACAGCAGCAGCCCCGGACTAGGCACATTGCTTCCTGAAGTGACATCATTCCCGAGATTTTAAGAGATGGCAGGGCTTTTGGGTCTCTAAATGCACAGATGGGCTTCCCTGGTGGCTCAGGATAAAGAACCCACCAGCCAGTGCAGGAGACACAGGAGATATGGGTTTGATCCTTGGGTTGGGAAGATGCCCTGGAGAACGAAATGGCAAGCCACTTCAGTGTTCTTGCCTGGGAAATCCCAAGCACAGAGGAGCCTGGTGGGCTACAGTCCATGGGGTCTCTAGAGAATCAGACAGAACTTAGTGACTAACCAACAGCAACAAAGTGCACAGGTAAGCCATGGGCCTGCCGAGGTTCCATGAGGGACGGAGCCCCAGCTCCCAAGAGTGTGTTGAAATGGACAAATGGAAGATGGTAGAGCTCTTGCTTACGCCTCAAGCTTCCATCCTGTTCCATCAACCACATCATCACCCGCTTCTGAGGAGTGATTCCGTGACTGCTTCAGATGAAGACATCTACTGGCCTTAGGCAACTGAGATCTGAACCCCAGCTTCACTGCGCACTGTAGAGGACCCCCTCCACTACCCTCAGGGGAAGGACTGAGAATGAAACCCGCACAGCATGACAGGCACTCAGGAATAGCCCTTCCCTGGCTCCAAAACTCTTGTGCTTTAAAATGGTGCTTCTCAGACCAGAAAGAGCTTCAGAATCACCAGAGGTGCCACTTAAAAATGCCAGCTCCCTGGCTCCCCAGCCCCAGGAAATTCTAACTCAGTTTAGTCTGCCTGGGTCTCAGGAACCAGCCTTTTAACCCTCATCCCTGATGATCCTGATTCAGATGGTCCACAAAGCACAACTTTTTGTGGCAAAGATGCTGGGGGCAGGCAGGGGAGTGGACTGGACATTTGTGCCTCACTGGACTACTGAGGCATCTCCAGCAGGGTTCCACTGGGACCCGTGGCTTCCGGAAATGTTTTAGGCATCAAATAGAAACTGTCCTTGCAAGTGTCACTGACCACTCAAGCTCTCCAAAGGTAAAAGAGGTGTGTGCACATGTGCATTTATGCATCTTGACAGTGGCACCATGGAAGAAACCTAGCAAATGCACAGAACAAGCACAAGAGGCCCCAAGGGGGTTCTGGGAGCAAAGAGAGGACACACGGCCACCTCCCCAGCCTCCGGACACCACTGAGAGGGCCACCTGTCGCCATCCAGCAGCACCCCCGGGGATGCACAGAGCATCTATGGATGGACGCCAAGTGTTCAGCAAAGCCCTGCTGCAGGTTCTGACTGACCAAGGGCTCTGTCCTGTTGACTCTGTGTACTTAAAGCAAAGTGATACTGATCTGACCCAATGGGTGGCGCTAGCGTCCCCGCCCCTCGCCTCTCAGCACATCAGCTGCGTTCCCCTCCCCACGGACATCTCTCAGTGTCACACACATTGGGCACTTGAGAAACAGTCGCTGTACAAAATAAAAGGATAAGTGGATGAACCACGAATGAATGAATGAATACACAAACTGATCTCCTTTCCTCAGTCCATTCTGCCCCATGAAGTCGGAGTACTCTGGCCACAATACAAATAAAACTAAGTTCCCCTCCTACCCAACACCCATTATTGGCTCCTACTGGATGGATTATGTGCAGACCAAGAAAGGTATGCCAGGACCTCTACTGAGTTCACGCCTATCCTTCAGACATTCACGTGTTTAGAGTTTCCTGAAAAAACCATGCTGTCTCATGTGTGCCTCAAAATCCTCCTACATTTAGAAACTCCAGCTTATCCTGCAAGTTCAGCTGAATCGTCACCTCCTCCAGGAAGCCTTCCCTGACTGCCACAGGCAGGGTTAAAGTACCTTACAGTCAGCTGTCATTTATTCAGTAGACCATGTCTGCAACCCCCTTCTTTGGGTTTCTGTAACATTCTGTGTGGATCTCCATTTACCTGTTCTCTCATGCCTAACACAGGCCTGGAACCCAGGGGGAATAAGGTGAATGATTATATAAATTGATCTTATAATTCCCAGGAGACGAGTGTATCCCAACGGTTAACAAACACTGTCAGACTTCGTCAAGGATGCAGCAGGATGGAAAATACCCGCTTTCTTCCAGAACAGAACAAAGCTTTTCCCACATTCTGCATGGGCAGCGGATTCGCCGCATCCATTTTCAGAAGCTGGAGAAGTTCCTCCTCCAAGAAGCAGGGCTTCCTCAGCACGACAGGGTGTCACGCCGTCTGCAGGGCCACGTGACTGGGGAATCCCATCTGTTCTCCAGCGCACGCCCACCCGTGACAAATGAATCCGTCTGCAGCGTGTGCCAGGAGCTGCTGCTTTGAGAGCAAAGGAGACTGGTGATGAATTATTCATCCCGAGGAGATGCCTGTCCCAGCCTCTTGGGTACAGTCTGCTAAGGCACCCCCTGCAACTACCAGGCTCAGGTCCCAAGACACAAAATAATAATTATTAGTAACAACAGCGGCATCTACCTTGGATCGAGTTCCTACAACATGCCCTGTTGAGAGCTTAACCTCCATTATTTAATTTTCACCATGGCCTCGGGGGGCATGAGCTAGCATCATCCCCATTTACAGATGGGGAATCTGCACTGCAAGGGGTAAGGTAACCAGCCCAGATCCACCAGTCTCCCAGGATGCTGCAGTCCACCAGTTCCCCAGAAGGTAAGCTTTCCACTGCAAGAGGGAGGAGCGTCAGGGAGAAAGCAGGGAAGCCCCGGCAAGCCCGGGGAGGGGAGGGAACCCTCAGGCTGAGCTGGGAAATGCCGGGCCTCCCCTCCCCCACTGATTTAACATTCAGAGCAGCACAGGCAGGCGGGCTTGGGATGACAGCTCTCACCAGCCCCAGCGTGTCAAATGCAGCTATTTCCAGCAGCTTCTCTACCAGAGAAGCCCTGTCACATTTGATATGGCTGAATCGATGATGCCGGAGGATGTATAGTCAGGTGCGGCAGAACTGAGGAAGGAGAGAAAGGGACTCCTTAGGAGCTCAGCCCCCACCCCAATGCAGTTATTCATGTCCTGCACTGTGGACCACTCCCGGGAAAGGAGGAGGAGCAATGGGCAGCATCCTTTCAGGAGGGAAATAAAAACCAAAGCGGGTGTGAAGCGAAAGACTACATGGCGGGAACAGACAGACATTTTGCTTGTCGAGAATTTATGATCCTCCTTGTTTCACAAAGGATTTGGAATCACTTGCAAGATTCCATTGATAATGGTTAAGCCAAAATATGCAAATGAGAAACGAGAGGTATGAGGAATCCGGAAGGAAGAACAGGAAGTCTGGGGGAGGCAGGGACGGACCACCACGCGGCGGACCACGCTGGGGCTTCATGCCCCAAACCACCACCTGAGAGAGGCTGCAGCCACTTCTGTAGGAGCAGTCACTAGGCAGAACCACAGGGCCTGCGGGGTGCTCTGGGTGGGTCTCATCACCTCATCAGGCCAGATGAACTTCGCTCAAGGCCCCCAAAGCTAGAGCAGCTGCAGAAGGTCATGGGTGGGGGCCTCTCGGATGGACGCTCAGCCTTCTCCGGAGCCACATGCTGCCTGGACCTCGACTCCAGGTGGCTGCCGCTGGACCTTCATTTCCATCCTCGAACCTGAGTCTCCCCCCAGCCCCACTCCCCAGCCTGATCTCTTTGCTGGCCTGAGTCTGGTGGGATTTCTCCGCCTCCACTGCAGCCTGGCCCAACGCAGTGAGCATGAGGTCTGCCCCAGAGGAGCATGGCCGTCACCCCCTAAGGTGTACACTGATCCCTGCCGCTGGTCCCTCGGCTTCCCCCATGAATCTGAGAGCTCCTTTCCTGCAGGGACTGAGTCCTACCCTCCTCTGCATTCGTGGGACCTGATTCCCAGCTGCTAAGTCAACAGCAGCAGCCTCCAGCCTCCTGTCCCAATAGAGACAGGGCACGGGCACCCTGGGTGCTCTCTGCAGACCAATAAGGGACTATTTACAACAGGGGGCAGGGCTTAGGGAGATCTATATGGGAGGGCAAAGCTCCCCGGAATTGACCTGGAATTAACAGAGAACTGTTATCACCCTGGGCCTCAAAGGCAAAGGAAAGCAACCAGGGAAGCTGTAACTGGGAGACGGCTCCCAGCAGGAACTGTGGCCCACAACCATCCCACAGGAGGGAACCAAGTCTTCTTGCCCCAGCTCTCACCCTCTGATCTCCCACTGCGGCCTCCACTGTCTGCACCCAAGCCAAAGTTCAGGCAAGGGAGCCACTGATGAAATTCACAAGGTCAGTCCCTGTGGGTTCCAAGCAGGTGCAGAATAGATTTGGAGAGACAAACAAAATACTCAGCACATAGACAGCATCTGCACTTTCTGGACCAGGCTACATAGAGCCCCTGTTCTGATGACAAACACATACCTCCATGTGGTTGGGCAGGAGGTGAATTTGCCCCTAAGCAGTGGTCACGTGACTCAGTCCATTCATTCACCCATTTATTCATTCATCCATTCCAGGCACCCACTCATTCATTCATTCAGTGCTGAGTAAGAAGGATATATCTGAACAAAACCACCTTGCTTCCTAGTGGGATCCAAGCAATAGGAATCCTGCTAGCATGCAGGCTGGGCTTCCCAAATAGCACTAGTGATAAAGAACCCGCCTGCCATTGCAGGTAGATGTAAGAGACACAGGTTCAATCCCTGGGTAGGGACGATCCCCTGGAGGAGGACATGGCAACCGACTCTAGTATTCTTGCCTGGAGAATCCCAGACAGAGGAGCCTGGTGGACTATGGCTCATAGTGTCACAGTCAGACACAACCGAAGTGACTTAGCACAAAGCACTCAGAGCATGCAGGCTAAGCCAGGCCGTTCGGAAACTCAGTTCTGGAAACTCCGGACCACAGTGAGCAAGAGACATTCTCTTTCTGCTCCCTTGGACTTGAGAGGATGGAAGGAGCTCTGGAGAGCCATCAGCCACCTGGGAGGGAAGCAGAGTGAGGGCTGGAGGCCCAGGGGAGGGCCCTGGCCCACCCAAGGTCCCTGATGTCAAAACACTGCTGGGTCATGGTCTAAGGGATTGTTTCCCCACTGAGCCATCCTGCCTCGTCTCCCAGGGAAGACAACCCACAGTCACCTGGGATGAGAGGCAGGAATCCTGATCTTAAGGACTGCCAAGGACAGAGACACTGAGCATCTCTGGCAACTGGTGGCTTGGAATCACAAAGCTGATGTGGGGTTTTCTCTGAGTAAGAGCATGATTCACGCACACTGAATGTCCCACAGAAAGAGGAGGAGGAAACAATTCCTTTGATGCCCAAGGACAAGACACATAAAAGCTCAGATCATAGGCTTGCTGAAGCGGACCGGTATTCCCTGGCAACCAGAGAGAAGGGATCTGTGATAGAGCTGAGGAGACATCTCGGGCTCCTGTGTGGGTTTAATGAGGTGCACTTGGGGGAGGCACCATCGGGAGCAGGAAAAAAAAAAAAAGCAGGTGCAGGACTCAGGAGCTCTGGTCCTAACCTGGTTCAGCGTCTTAACTGGCTGTGAATTCAAAAGAAGTCCTTTACTCCCTACCCTGAGCTTTAGCCTCCTCATTTCTAAATATAAAAAGAAAAGAGATGTAAGCAGGGAAGGTGAGGGAAGCAGCAGCACCATGGATAAGGGGAGCGTTTGGGGTCAGACTCAGCTCAAGTCCAAATTCAACCTTTAAAAGCCAGGGGGCATAAAGCAAGTCAGACCAGAGGGTGCAGTTTTCTCATATGTAAAATGCACGTGGCAGCCCCTGGCCTTATAGCATCTTTGTGAGGATTAAGAAAGAAATCAAGCCCAGCATCACAGCAGAAAATGAGAAGGGGAGTCAGGATAACTGAGAAGGGACTGGTCTAGAAAGGCCTGGAAAAGATGCTGCCTGGTCCCCAAGCCAAACGCTTTGGGAGTTATGGCATGGGGGTACTCTTTGCATAAGGATGACGTTTCTTCCCCCCTCTCCTACCAAACTCCCTGCCAAGTAACTCAGCTCTCTCATCCAAGCCTCCACAAGGCATTTTTCAAACCTCCATTTTCAGCTCTTCAGTTCAGTTCAGTCGCTTAGTCGTGTCCGACTCTTTGCAACCCCATGAATCACAGCACGCCAGGCCTCCCTGTCCATCACCAACTCCCGGAGTCCACTCAAACCTACGTCCATTGAGTCGGTGATGCCATCCAACCATCTCATCCTCTGTCGTCCCCTTCTCCACCTGCCCTCAATCTTTCCCAGCACCAGGGTCTTTTCAAATGAGTCAGCTCTTCGCATCAGGTGGCCGAAGTATTGGAGTTTCAGCTTCAACATCAGTCCCTCCAATGAACACCCAGGACTGATCTCCTTTGGGATGGACTGGTTGGATCTCCTTGCAGTCCAAGGGACTCTCAAGAGTCTTCTCCAGCACCACAGTTCAAAAGCATCAATTCTTTGGCACTCAGCCTTCTTTATAGTCCAACTCTCACATCCATACATGACCACTGGAAAAACCATAGCCTTGACTAGACAAACCTTTGTTAGCAAAGTAATGTCTCTGCTTTTTAATATGCTGTCCAGGTTGGTCATAACTTTCCTTCCAAGGAGTAAGGAAATTAAAATTTCCTTTTAATTTCATTGCTGCAATCACCATCTGCAGTAATTCTGGAGCCCAGAAAAATAAAGTCAGCCACTGTTTCCACTGTTTCCCCATTTATTTGCCATGAAGTGATGGGACCGGATGCCATGGTCTTAGTTTTCTGAATGTTGAGCTTTAAGCCAACTTTTTCACTCTCCTCTTTCAGCTCTTAAAACACCCTAAACATTTTATTAGAAATTTTGTCTTGATTTCTGAATTGACTGGTCACAGCTGTAGTGGAAGCTAGAGCTACCTTAGTAAAATTTGAAAAGCACCTTGAGACTCTGACTTTTGGAACCAGACAGAAGGTCCTTCTTAAAGTTGTTGCCAAGAAAACCATCAAGAAGACTGGAAAAAAGGCCAGCCACATAACCACAGCCACCTCCACTAGTGAAGCCAGCTGTGTGACCCCTGCTGATAAGGAGGAGGAGACCTGTCTTCCAAGTGGTTAATACCTGCAGGGGATTCTTCTAGACATTGTACCAGCATTAGATGGACTTCCTTGGTGGCTCAGACAGTAAAGATGCAGCCTGCAATGCAGGAGACGTGGATTTGATCCCTGAGTCTGGAAGATCCCTTGGAAAAGGAAGTGGCAACCCACTACGGTACTCCTACCTGGAGAATTTCATGGACAGAGGAGCCTGGAGGGTGACAGTCCACATGGTCTCGAAGAGTCAAAGACACTGAGTAACACACACCAGCTTTATTTCTAATCCTCCAAACAAGCCTATGATACGATGGTCGGTATTATTAGCCCATTACACAGATGATACAAACTGAGGCTCAAAACTGTTTGCCCAAAACAATGCGGCACTAGTAACAACAACTGACAAGGCTGCATTTGATCTCTGGACTATCTGACTACAGAGTTTGTGTTCTTCCAAACATGCCATTCTCTCTTCAAAGGAAAAACGCAAACAGAGCTGCCTGCTGAAGTACGTGGGCACCCGCCCAAGGGGATGAATGCTTGCTTGGGTAAATTCTGAAGTGTCTCAGAAAGCATCCTTCTTGCCACCGCAGTGTCACGGGCACCGATGATGGTGGCCTGTCAGCCTCTGGGCCGTCACAGTCAGGAGACCAACGTGGTCTCATCTGCAGCTTGTCTCTTTTCTGCAAGCCGGAAGCAAGCATCCAGCGCCAGGATGGATGTCTCCCAGGCTGACATTCGGAAGAGCGTGGGCTGTGTTTTTCACCCAAAAGAAGAGAGAGATTAAGCAGAACCCAGACAGCACATCAAAGAGGTCATCATGGTCAGAACAGACTCAGGGAGGAAAGACTCTCTGGGCAAGCACACTTGTGTTTATTTAACTGCTTTCTGCCTTGATGAATAACTAATTTGTACCAAACCACAGTGTACTCGAGACGTGTTGATAAATGAGGCTGCAGAAGCCCCATGTTTCTGGACTCCCAGTGTGTTTTGCATTCCTCAAGGCTATAAAGAGAACTGCTTCCCCGACGGAGGCTTCAGACACTTGCAAACACAGCAAGAAGGCCCCTCATTTCTCAAGAAAAGGCCTCATCTCCCTGTGGAACTCTAGCCCCCAGCTTAGCGCATAGTAGATCCTCAAAAAAAAAAAAAAAAAATGTTTCCTGGGTTAACATGAAATCATTGTTGTTTAGTTGCTAAGACGTGTCCAACTCTTGCGACCCTATAGACTGTAGCCTGCCAGGCTCCTTTGCCCATGGGATTTTCCAGGCCAGAATACTGGAGTGGGTTGCCATTTCCTTCTCCAGGGGATCAAATCTGTGTCTCCTGCATTGGCAGGCGGATTTTTTTACCACTGAGCCATCAGGGAAGCCCTAACATGGAATACATTTGCATTTTAATTCAAATGATAAATATGATGTTTGAAAGATAAGTTAGAATGCAGGACTGCTCAAATGGGACATATGAGCAGAAAGTGACAAAGGTGAGTGTTTCAAAGGTTTATGCAGTCAATGTGCATATTGAGAAGTGCTTCGCTATATTTTCAAAGTTTCCTGCTGAGATATATGTATATGCGTGGATAGAATATACAGTATCTGTGGATATGAACAGTCATATATTTTAAGATATTTAATGACTAAATCTATCCAGGCATGCAACTGGCACAGACGGTCTCAGTAAAATGGGAACGCACCCTGGCCCAAGAAAAGCTCTAAAAAAATGAAATTCTAACAATTTCATCACTAGTCGTTTGATCAGAAATCTCAAGAGACCAGTGTTGGGACCTGGGAAAGGCTCTCCCATAAGCCCCAGTTACAAAAAGGCAGATGAGTAGAAGGAGCAGGAGCTAAACGACGCAGGAGACATTTTACAAAGTGTTCCAAATCTGGGCTTCCCTGGTGACTCAGCGGTAAACCATCCGCCTGCCAAAGCAGGAGACACGGGTTTGATCCCTGGTGCGGGAAGATCCCACATGCCTCGGGGCAACAAAGCCTCTGCACCACAACTACCGAACCTGTGCCCCGGAGCACACCGCGGCTACTGAATTCTTCCCGCCCTAAAGTCCACGCTCCACAAGAAGAGACACCACTGCAAGGAGAAGTCCGCGCACCGCAACTAGAGTCGACCGCGCTCAACGCAACTAGAGAAAAGCTCACGTGGCCACGAAGACCTAGCACAGTCAAAAATAAATAAAATTATTTTTTTTTAAGTGTTGCAAATCTGTAGAAAAGCATGAGGAAGATGCAAACCCAGAAGGTATAGAAGAAAAACACCAGGAATGACCAAACTTGTGCTGCGCAATCTTCTGGAGGAGGAAGGAAAACAAGATGGGGATGGTTTGGGACAGATGGTGGATGAGCAACAGATGAAAGGCAGAAGTGGTCTTTTCCATCTCGATGGGTGATTCTGTCTTCCGCAAAAAAAGAAAAAGAAAAAAATGTTTTCCAAAACCGGAAGATGAGGAATAAGCCTAAATAAAGCAGGAACAAATGGAAACACAGGGAAGATTATCCCGTGACATGAGTCACAGGCCCTAGATCTGACAGCAGAATCACAGATGAAACGTGCTTTTTCAAACAGGGAATGAGGGAGACACCTGGATCCCGAAAACAGGAAAACGTGACCCTGGTTCCTTAAGGGGAGCCGGGAGTGACCCAGGTTCAAACCACCAGACTGGTGCCCCTGCCCCATCCCTGCCTCTCCCCGTCTGTCTGCCAACAGCATCATAAGCCCCGGAGCCCTGGAGCTGCACCACCACCACCAGGAAGACAGAAAGGTCGGGAACCTCCATGCCGAGCTTCTGCCCCTCCACCCACTGCCTCTTCTGGGCCTCCACCAGCTGTCACCCACCATGAGCGCCTGAAGAGTCCCAAACACACCGCTGGATTTCGCCTCCAAACTGGGCTCTTCTCGGGAAATGGCACCACCATCTGACCCAGCTGCTCCAACCAGAGACCCACCAGGCACCTCGGACCCTTCCCTTTCCCTTCATCTTCACATCCTCTTCCAGAAGAAACGCAACAGCCAGAGGGCTGGCCCCGCAGCACACACTGCGTTTCCGTGTAAATCTAACTCCCAATCCTGCAGGGGGACCTCTGCAAACTCACTGCCTCCCGCTCTCCCTGTCCTGCAGGACACTTCTGCTCCACTGGCCCTTAGTTCTCGGAACACAGATGCTTTCCCACCTCGGAACATGGTTCTCCTCCACCAGCCACTGTGCCCACACAGCATCCCCGGGCATAACCGGCCCCTCACCCGACAGCTGCACCTCGGAGATGCGTCCTCCCACAGCCCTCTGTTTCACCAACGTCTTTGTTTCCAAGTCATAACGTACAATTATGTGTCCGTTTACTCATCTGTCTGTCTCTGCAACTAGAATCTCAGCTGCCTGGGAGAAGAAGGGATAGATCTTTAAGCCAAGGTCTGAGGAATCAAAGGAACCTTTGTGGAGCAGATGGTGGAGAATGAGAGGGAAAAGCATTTCTGGTAGAAGGAACAGCATGAGCCAAAGAACAGAGTCATGAACCAGCACGCAGTGGTGTGAGACCTGGGTCAGTGAGAGGAATAGGCCCTGGAGGAGGGTGGGAGGGAGCTGAGACCGGATACGTGGCAGGGGGCCAGGAGGCCTCGCCTCGTCCAACTGGGAGCCCCTTTCCAGGACTCTCACATCCTAGTCACCCCGCTGTGAAGACGCCAGGTCCTTCTCCAAGGGCAGGGAGAGGCCACAACTCTCTGTTCAATGTCATCTGACTAAATGGAGGTGTTGCCACGTGCCCCTCCCTCTGCTGCTGTGTGGAAGGGGAGGACATAGTGGACACGCCCTCTGGACAACACAGGCTGCCAGGCTAGACCACCACCACCAGCAGGGACCAAAAGGAAGCATTCCCGGGAACAGATGGTAAAGCTGCCCACTTGACATACATCGGCATTCCAGGACTTGGTCCACATTCTACTGAATTGGGGCCACTTTCCAGAAACCTGGGCCCCCAGATCGTGCAAGGTTTAGCTTCTTCCACCAAAGGCAACAGTCACTACCGAACACCCCTCAGGAAAGTCAGGAAGAGGCAGATAGAGAGTGTGGACTCTGGCCAGGGTCCTGGCTTGGAAATTCTCATGGCTATGAGATGTGACTATAAGACACTCATCCAACCTCTCTGTGGTCCCAGGGACCTGAGACCTCATCCGTAACATGAGGTCACTAGCGGCTCTGGCCTCGCAGAGCTGTTGTGGCGATGGAACAAGGGAATCCTTTCAGGAGGGTAAAGTCATCCCATTCTGCAGGTGAGTAAACTGGGGTTCAGAGAGGTGGGTAACTTACCTAAAGCCACACAGCCACAAGTGGCAGAGCTGCAGATTCACTCCAGAGTCCATATCCCTGACCCCTGAGCCGCAGCGACCTCTCAGGTTTCAGGGGGTCCGGTAGCCCTGAGACCCCTTGCCCACCCTGACCCCACCCCGCTCCCATCTAGACACCGAGCCCCAAGCAGACACGCAGGCCCGAAGGTGACTCAGGGACACTGAGAGCGCACATGGTACTTCAGCTGCATTAACTATAACCACATCCTGAGCACGACCAAAACTAGGTCAAAAGAATTATTTCTGGGATTTCAAAAAAAAAAAAAAAACCCACAGCAGGAATATCCTAAATGTGTCTCCCATCATTTTCAGCCAAATGATCTCAAATGGAGGGCTTGTTATTCGTCTTTTTCTTTTCTGTCATGTCACAATCCTGTTTCAGCCTGGAATCAACCAGTTTCCACCAGCAGCCCCCATCCTTACCCCAGCGCCAGGCCCAGCTAAGGGGGAGAGGGCAGGATCCATGGCTGACGCGGGTGGGTGCAGACTCCCCGGTCCACGTGACACGTCCTGGACCCTGCTTCCTTCCTCACGTGTCCCCTTGCACCTCAGCCTCCATTCCCTTCCGAAGGTTGACCACTCAGTCCCAGCATCCTCCAGGATTTCAGCCTCACTCTTCATTTTGGAGACAAGAAGACTGAGATCCAGAAAGCAAAACAGATTGCTCCAAGGCCACAGCCAATTAGTGGCAGGCCAGGGCAAAGCCTAGAGCTCCTGGCACTTGTGCTTGTCATCTTTATGCCCCACCGGTAGAAAGGCTATGTAGATACCACGAGCATTTTAGCTTCCTCAGTTCAGTTCAGTTCAGTTGCTCAGTTGTGTCCGACTCTTTGCGACTCCACGGACTGCAACCTGCAGCCCTCCCTGTCCATCACCAACCCCGGAGTTTACCCAAACTCATATCCATTGAGTTGGTGATGCCATCCAACCATCTCATCCTCTGTCGTCCCCTTCTCCCCACACCTTCAATCTTTCCCAGCATCAAGGTCTTTTCAAATGAGTCAGCTCTTTGCATCAGGTGGCCAAAGTATTGGAGTTTCAGCTTCAACATCAGTCCTTCCAACATTTAGCTTCCTAGGGCTGCCATAATGACGGATCATGAACATGGAGGGTTAACACAACAGACACGTAGTCTGAAGGCTCTTTCAGGAGAGGCGGCCCTACCCACGCCTTGATTTTGGACTTCTGGGAGAATCTTTGCTTCTTCTAGCTTCTGGTGACTCTAGGTGTTTCTCAAGTTGTGGCAACATCACTCCAGTCTCTGCCTTGACTCTCACAAGGCTTTCTCCTCTACTCTCCATGTGTCTCTCCTCTGAGTATCTCTTACAAGGACACTTGTCACTGGATTTAGAGCCCACCCTGGGCTTCCCAAGTGGCTCAGTGGTAAAGAATCCACCTGCCAATGTGGGAGACATGGGTTTGATTCCTGGGTTGGAAAGATCCCCTGGAGGAGGAAATCGCAACCCACTCCAGTATTCTTGCCTGTAGAATCCCAGGACAGAATCTGTCCTGGATCCCATGGACAGAATCCCATGGACAGAGGAGCCTGGCAGGTTACAGTTCATGGGGTTGCAGAGTCGGATGTGACTGAGCATGGATGCAAGATGCAGGTAATACAGGATGATCTCATCTTGAGATCCTACTACTTTAGGAATCCCAGACACCTTTGGAGATCAAAAATTGTGAGCACAGCTGTGGGTGAAGAAGGACCCTCCAATCCATGTTTCATCTGCCCACAAATCAGAGCAGCATGTGGGTCTTCAGCAGAGACCTGCCCTCCACTAGATAACAGCCACATGCCATGCACTCATAAGACAGACATGTAATACACCATTCCAGGATAAAGAGATCAGCTTACTGTACAGAAGGTTTACTGCATACCAGGCTCCATTCTAAATCATCATACACATTCTCTTTTCTCCTGTAACCACCCGATAAGAGAAGTAAGATGTAAACTCCATCACTTGCTAGCTGGGTGACTTCAGACAAAAAATTGTATTGGGCCTTAACTTCCTCACCTTAGTAATGATAATAGGACTTCCCTGGTGGTCCAGTGTTTAAGATTCCGCCTGCCAATGCAGGGGACATGGATTTGATCCCTGATCCAGAAAGATCCCACATGCTGCAGAGCAGCTAAACCCATGCACCACAAGGGCTGGAGCCCGTGATGCACAAGAGAAGCCACTGCAGTAAGCCCACGCACCGCAGCGAAGAGCAGTCCTTGCTCGCCGCAATGAGAGAATGCCCAGGCACAGCAATGAAGACCCAGTATGATCAAAACTGAATAAATAAATGAAAAAAAAATTAATGATAATAATAATAATAGCTGCATTGAGAGGTCTTTAGGAAGGTAAAGGAGAAATTGTAAGGGAAATGCATAGCACAGAGGCACACCCACTAGCAGATGTTACTATGGTATCTGTTCATTACTCGTCTCTTTCTTCAATATCTACATATAGTTTTTTTATAATCAGTGTTATGTATCCCTTCCTAACAGCCATGACCCCAAAAACCTCCTGTGTGTAGACAGTAGTTGCGTACCTGGAGAGTTATTTTAAATGCACTAAGAAGTGTGTTCTCTAGAGGAACCTCTGGGGGACTCCTCTGTAATGGCTGAATATCCTCCACGGCATGAATATGAATCTGGGAAGGTGTCTGTCCCGCACATTTGCATGCGTGGTCATGTTCCTGTGATTGAAGTGGGCCACAGCTCCTGTCAGCTCGACGAAGCTGTGTTTTTCATTCTCGGCCATATTCAGCTCACTGACTGCTTCCCTTGTTCTCCGATTCTCAGACAATGCCTGAATTCATTTAGACGGCTTTGGTTCTCTCAGCCACCACAATGGGACAACACGAAGAGAAACTGGGAAGGAAACGAGTTCTCTCATTAAACAATGCCCAGGTGTGCTAGAACGCAAACACAGACGCGGCACCGAGAGTGACTGGCAAGATGAGCACATGAGCAGAGCTGTTTACTCAAAATCAGATTCTGCAGCAAGCTTTTGGCAGGAGCCCACATCCTGGGCTGGGAAAGATCGCAGGCTTTGGAGTCATTGGCTCTGGGTTCAAATTCTAGCTCTGCCTGTCCTAAGCTCTCTTGCCCTCAGGGAAAGAAATAGAAAAGCAAAGACATCAATAACCACTGAGACAGGACTCTACATCCCTTCCTGCTTCCTCACACTCACACACAAACAGCACTTGGACTCCTAGAATGGATGGATTAGATTCCCTGTAACGACATTATATGTGCTATTATCAGTCAATGGATAGTGGGCCACAGATTATTACTATAAAGCTATCCACATAAGAAAGACAAACACAGGTCAGCAGGGGAGCACTCTGTGGTACAAGGAGGGGAAAGAGGATTTGTCCCGCATGCAGAATCTAAATGATGACAGGTGTTTCCCCAAACACTGCTTGAGAAGGCTCTGGCAGGAGCAGATCAGGATTGATTAGTGATGCCTGAGATTGACTAGTGATGCCTGCCACAGGAAAGGAAGTGGATCATTCTGCAGGTTCATGGCTTAAGTGCCGTCCCTCCTGTGGACAGCAAGGAAATCAAACCAGTCAATCTGAAAGGAAATCAACCCTGAAAAATCATTGCAAGGACTGATGCCGAAGCTCCAATACTTTGGCCACCTGATGTGAACAGCAGACTCACTGGAAAAGATCCTAATGCTGGAAAAGACTGAAGGCAAAAAGAGAAGGAGACGGCAGAGGATGAGATGGTTGGATGGCATCACTGACTCAATGGACATGAATCTGAGCAAACTCTGGGAAACAGTGGAGGACAGAAGAGCCTGGGGTGCTACAGTCCATGCTGTTGCTAAGAGTCAGACATGACTTATCAACTGAAAAACAAGTCCTTCTTCCCTCAACTGGAAAAGAACACCAGCCTCACACACAGAACCTTGAGCTTCTCGTCTGTCCCCCGCCAGTGCCTTGGTCTCTTTATCTGCAAAATGAAAAGACTGAACTAGTGACCTTGGAGGCCCCATCTCATCTTCCTTGCTCTGTCTCCTTTAATCTAACTAATGACATCATGGTGAGGGGCCAGGCTGGGGCCACTGACTCCAGGACAAGACAGCAAGACACCATTCTGACCTCCCTCTTGGATAACTGTACGATCTCCTGATTAACCCTTAAACTTCTACCAGATCTGATTCCCAAAGACGTCCCAGGAGCGAACAAATGGCCTCAAGCTGCCTCTGTTCTCAGCAACAGCGATTTAAAGTGTAAAAGTAACTCCCTGATGCCAGCAAGACTTGGGGTGAGCAGCAAAGCCTAAGAAACCAAAGGCTGTTGCTGGGCTCTGAACACACTCCCTCCTAAATTACATGGGGAGGGGATGCTCCCTGGCCCAGTCACAGACAGGAGGAAAAGAGAGGAGGAATCCACAACACTCCCCGACCCCACCCTCTCTGACACACACACACACACACACACACAACCAACTGAAACAGCAGCTCAGCACAAGGGAGAAAGTGGCCCAGGCTGGTCTCTTTACACCAAACAGGCCCAGATCTCTTTTCAATAAAATGGCTTTTAATCACTTTAAAGATTTTATTAAAAATCCCCCATGGACTAATTCTAGGCAAGGCTTCCTGGCCACGATCTAGCTAGCAATCATGCCTCAGCATGAGGATGCTCCCTGGGTTCTCTCTCTGTGTCTCTCTTTCCTTCTCTTTCTCCCCAGTCTCTCCCAGGGTGTCTGCCTCCATGCCTCTGATCCCAGCATGTGTGTGTCCCCCTCTGTCTGTCCCTCTGCAGTGTGGTCTCCCCCTCCATCTGTCTGTGCATCTCGGCTCTCAAGGTCCCCCTCCGCCCCGACGCTTCCCACCTCCCTCACTCCATCTGCCTCGCTCTGTGTCTCTCTCCATGTAGCATTTCCCCTTCCACCTCCCACTCCTTTCTCTGATCCTTTCTCTAAAGCACAGTCCTTCTGCTGGCTGTGCTCTCTCTTCATTCTTTCCTGCCGCCAGAGAAGTTGCTTCCAACTGGGAATGGCTGCCACAGCTAGTCCAAAATTCCTTGGAAGCACACCTAAGCCACTTTTGCAGAAGGCAACTTATTTACAAAACATTATTACCATAATTAACGCAAACACTTTGAAATAGCAACCACAGCCTCTGGTCCCTGGAAACCAGCACACAGAAATTAGTCAGCATTCCCTTCTCATCCACCATCCTAGAGAAAACACACACACACACACACATACACACACACACAAGCTTTCTAAGGATCACTAAAAAATGATTGACCCTTAAAAAGCTACCAAGTTCGTGATTTCCTTTATCACATCTTGGAAGTGGAAGACACAGCAAGGTATACCCAGCTTAAATTGTATATGTAAATTACCTTTTGTAAAACTACATGCCTCACCAACAATACTACCTAAGTGTATTTTAGAATACCACTGGCACAAAACTAGTATATTCAAATACTCAGTTAAATAAGCAGATATTAAGCACTCATTGGGTCCCTGGGGCTGATACTGAATAGGAGACATACTTACACAACGATGGAAGGAACAGACATCCAAACAGAACATCAGTCTATGATATGATAAAAGCAGTACCCCCGAGGGAGGTCAGGAAGACCTCCATGGGATTTTCAAGCTTAGTTCTTGAAGGATGGGTTTGCCATTTCATGCCGTTCCACAGGGGGTGACCCTGTTTGGATCAATGCTTTGTATTTTTCAAAACACTATTTGAAAGCACTTGCCCCAGATCCATCAGTTTTGATCCCCACAAGCACAGTGCCAGGTACACCACGGGCACTCGACCTGTGCTCGTCAGCAAGGAATGAAGGAGTTGATAGCGTGAAGAGCTCTGGGCAAGTAGGCATCTGCAGCCTCAGCACCTAGCCCACAGCTGGCTCCCAGCAGATGCCCCATCCATGTGTACTGAATGAATAGCTGAATGAGGCAGGAAGTAGAGACACCATATCCTTATTTGATAGATGATGAAACTAACACAGAAAATGTGATCCCATGGCCACGGTCATCCAGCTAACTAGAACTACTGAAAACAGAAGAGTAATCTTGACTTTAAGATTCCAACCACTCAATACATGCCCTATCCTATTAAACACTGATTTTTTTCTTATTCCAAAGAGTATGTCTAGATTCACTCTCAAAGTTTATCACAGTGTTGTATCATCAAATCCAAGGAGAAAGTATCTAAAGAATGGGAGTTTTCCAATCACTCTGCTCAATGCCTTAGACTGCTTCCAGAATCAAGTGCTCCCGTTCATTCATTCATTCATTCAACAAGCAGCTCTTAATACTCAAACACCAACTCCCTGCCATGCCCTGTGCCAAGAACTGGGCATGAAATGTAAGGGACTTAACCTTGGCCTCAGTAGTTGACTGTCATTCAGAGGCTACTTC
This sequence comes from Dama dama, assembly GCF_033118175.1. NCBI lineage: Eukaryota > Metazoa > Chordata > Mammalia > Artiodactyla > Cervidae > Dama > Dama dama. The sequence goes on along the minus strand of NC_083701.1, from coordinate 9,699,160 downwards.
AACAGAGAGACTTCCCGCTTCTTTCATGAGCTATTTCTGCTTAGAAGTCATCTTCTGTGTGTGCTTTCGTTAGATCCCCACCCAGACCTTCCCTTATAAGCATCTTTTGGAAATAGTCTGAGTCAAGGGTTCTCAGCCCTGGCTACACATCAGAATCACTCCCAAAAGATTCAAAAATAAACATAATCTCAGTATCTATTCCAGACTAAATAAATCAAAATTTCTAAGGTGGAGCAAGACACAGCCATCAGAAATTCGAAAAGCGCCCCAGCAATTCTAGTGGGAAGACTCAAGAAACTTGCTGAACTGAGTGCTTCCAAGCACCCCCTCAATTCAGCAAGGAAAGGTCACTGAATTGAGCCAAAAGGCCTGAAGCGCCAGTCTTGGGTCTTCAACCGTGTGACTTCGGGCAAGTCCCTTCCCTTCCCTGGGCTTGACTGGTTTTCTCCTATCTGCAGTCAAGGAGCTGAATGAACAAGGGGGTCTGCCAGAGCCTTTCCAGTTGTCAGGGTCAGTGTCGACAGAAGTCCTGAGCCACTGAGATCCACCCCATTCCAGAAGACAGACACCTACAGAAGCCAGGCAAGCGGTGGAGAAATCAACCATTGCCACAAGCTCCTCCACGTGCGTTCAGAACAACTGGCTTTGGCAAGAGGAAGTATTCGCTCATTGCAGTGGGCCTCTCCCCACATGGCATCAGTGGGAAGATTTTCCCCTTTACACTCTCAAAGGCAGATCAAAGAATACATCTCAAAAGAGCTCACTTACCCTCCCCCCTGTAGCCCCTTTCCATCCCAAAGTGCCCGATGCCACTCTCCTCCAAGCATCAATATGGCAGCTCAGTGGGGGTGGCTTGGACCGTCTACTCCTCACGAGTCACATACTCTCCTGGCTGCATACTTTGGGGCCCCCTCGCCCCGCCCACTCTCCCCTCACTCCAAGAACACAGTGCATACTCCTGGCTGAGGCCCTGCCTGTGTGCCTGATGATAACTCCTCATGCTCCACCTGTTGGGATTAGGTCCTAGAATCTTCCTCCCTCACACTGTCTCCAGGTAGCACCAGATCCAGTTCAGCCCAGCCTCCCTTCAGGGGCCACCCATATTCCATGAAACCCCACACTCTGGGGTTCTTCCCTCCTATGTCCCCTAAGAGAGTGTGTCCTCATCACGGTCATGGACCATTTTCAGGCATCACTAGACCAGGAGAGGCTCCCGCACCTGCCGGTACTCACACCAGAATCATATTCTCCCAGAGCCCAGTGAGACTGGAGATGGGAGGAGTCAGGCACCTACTTGCAGGGTTGTGCTCTTGCTACTACGTTCTGGCCGAGCACCCCTCCCAGTTCTGCCTTCTCTATCAGGGGGCACAATGCCCTGGCTGTCCAGATGTGACCTCCAGGGAGTCCTCAGTCATTCCTGTGTCTCCTGGTCCCAGTGCCTCAGAGCTCACTGTGGGCATGTCCAACAAAGCCAGAAGTTCTCCCCAGGATCTGACCCCTCCCATTATCCAGGCTCCTGGGTATCCTCACGTAACTGGATATACAGATTGAGGCGTGCTGGTTGTCCTCCTTAGCAGGTGGACCCAGAGTCCCCAGACTGGAAGGAGAGAAGAGTAAGTGTCGTTCTGAGAGTACATCTAGGGAGGCCTCATTTCTATGGCTCTACTGAAGACATTCTTCCTGCCGGGGCCCTTTAGGCAGGCCCAGGGACCCTGCAGTCACATCACATTTATTTTCCCCACAGTAGTGCTGGAGAAGAACTTCTGAGAGTCCCTTGGCGTGCAAGATCAAACTAGTCAATCCTGAAGGAAATTAACTCTGAATATTCATTGGAAGGACTGATGCTGAAGCTCCAACACTTTGGCCACCCCATGCAAAGAGCTGACTCATTGGAAAAGACCCTGATGTTGGAAAAGACTGAAGGCAAAAGAAGAAGGAGGTGGCAGAGGATTTGAGATGGTTAGATAGAATCACCAACTCAATGGACGTGAATATGAGCAAACTCCGGGAGACTGGAGGACGGGGGAGCCCGGCGTGCTGCAGTCCACGGGGTCACAAAGAGTCAGACATGACTTAGCGACTACAACAACAAACTGTACAACCTTGAACCAGTAACTTTACTTGCTAGGCATCAGTCTCACTTTCTTTAAAGTGATTTTAATAAAATCTACTTCATGGAGTTGCTCACTGAGAACCACTGGTAAAAGCTCTCACTGATTTCATTTAACTTAACTCAATTCACAGCCCAAATTTGCCCGCTGAATCTCTATTGACTCAACACGGAAATTCATGTTCCCAAGGGACCCCATTCTGTTTATCACTACATTGCAGCACCTGGCATGGGATGGGGCGCATGGCAGGCCCTCAGCGCATGTTCGGAGAGTGAATCAGAATCGAATTAATCAGGGTTAGGGTAAGAATCCATGGCAACCCAGCTTCCTGGTGGTAGAGATGTGACCAGCTGAGACACCAAGGGCCTAAGGCAGAAAATGAATGAACATGGCAAAAACCCAAGACCAATCCAAACTGCAATCTGTCAAAATATTGGAGGTTGTTTTGAAGTCCAGGGTTTAAATCAATCAAGAATTTATTTAAATACATTAAAGCTGAACACTTCAACTAGGTTAAACGGCATGCTGAATTTCTTACACTGTAACGTTATTCCAGCAATGTCCTTACCAACCTTCTGGTTGGTCTCCTTCCTTCAGAGACTTGCCCCTCTGTTCCACAAAGAAAAGTGTAGCCAGGGTGACTCTTTCTCATTTAAACATCTATTTTCTCCGCTAAGGGTTTCCCTGGTGGCTCAGACGGTAAAGCGTCTGTCTGCAATGCAGGAGACCCGGGTTCAATCCCTGGGCTGGAAAATCCCCTGGAGAAGGAAATGGCAACCCACTCCAGCATTCTTGCCTGGAAAGTCCCATGGACAGAGGAGCCTGGTGGGCTACAGTCCATGGGGTCACAAAGAGTCAGACACGACTGAGCGACTTCACTTCACTTTCTCCACTAGACCGAAATCTCCATGTAGGTAAGAATTTTTGTCTCTTTTGCTTGCATCTCCAGTGGCTGTCATGGTGCCAGGTACAGATAAGATGCTCACGGAGTATTTGTTGAACTAATGGTCCAGTTGATGCTGCAAATAAACTGTCAGCACTTGAAAAGAAAGGATACACCAGCAGGTATAGCAATGCCAGACCCCAGATTCTAGGTGAAACAGAACAGTACCGTCTCTCCATGGTGGATGAAGAATCCCCATGTGGGTTACTAGAATGATTGGCTGTTTCAATGCCCAAAGGCCATGGGGTCAAAGAGTCTTATGCTGTAGGAGGAGAATTTAAGCAGGCATCCTGAACTCTCCAAGTGTTCATTTCATCCTTTCACTTAAGAGTCGAGACCAGGATGTTGTAAAAGTCAGGGCTGCCATTTCTCTGGATCCTTAGCCCCTACCATTCCCCAATTCCATGAAGAGCTCCCACAGGCCATCTGCTTGTGGAAAACCACCCCCACTGATGTGTGAGCTAGTTCTGACTCAAGAGAGAAGGGATGTGTACAGCCTATGGCTTCAACATTGCCTTTTGGGTCAGCTGTCTTTTCAAGTCAACAAGGATGGTTTCATTTCTGCTCCCCAACACAGTATTCTAATTTCCCAAAAATCACCTGGGGAACTCAACCAATGCATGTGTAAAGGCTGGGCACTGCTTTCTGGAAGTTGAAAGAAGGTGGTAATTAGAGTATGTTGAATTTATTGTCTTATTTTTTAACATATATACTTGACAGTGAAAGTTGCTCAGTCATGTCCAACTCTTCACCACCCCATGAACTATATGATCCATGGAATTCTCCAGGCAAGAATACTGGAGTGGGTTGCCAGTTCCTTTTTCAGGGGATCTTCCCAACCCAGGGATTGAACCCCAGTCTCCTGCATTGCAAGCAGATTGTTTAACCAGCTGAGCCACAAGGGAAGAAAAATATACTATTTTCCACGGTATTTTAAAGTTGCCAAATCTTTCCATCACCCTCTATTTTCTTCTACAGTTATCACTGTGTAACAGACTGTAAAATTTTCACATTTGGTGTATTTATCATTGGCCTCCCCAACTAGAATGCTCATTCCACAAAGGCAAAGGTTTGGACCGATGGTTCAGTGGTGAAGACTCTGCACTTCCACTGCAGGGCACACAGGTTCGACCCCTGGACAGGGAACTGAAATCCCACAGGCCGTTCAGTCAAGAAGACAATTCTGTGCGATAAAATAGTGAATGAACAAATGAGTGTGGCGGTATTTAGTCAAGGGAACAAAAGAAGCTCAGTGTTCCCATGTCAGTTGACTTTGATCCTCACAAAAAAGGCAGAGGCAGTGATGACTCTCCTTAGAGCTGGGGAACGAGAGCTCAGAGAACATAGGTAACCACGAGCAAGTACAGAAACCAGGATATCAGCCCATGGCAACCTGAACTTAGCCACCGCAGGCTACCTCCATGTCACCTCCCAGCATCTTGGAAGCATGTCTTTGTCATCCCTGCTTTACACACAAAGAAACTGAGAGCAATCTGCCCAAAATCAAACTGGATCCAAACCCAAACTGAGTAACAAACAGAAGCCCAAGGAAAATAAGCATAGATCATTTTTTCAAGAACCCAGATGCAGAAAGATGGCTCCTTGAACTTGGTACCCTCCAAGCTTTTCCTCATCACTCTGCGTGAGTCAAGTCTCTACCACCTCCACCAGCTTCCACACCCCTGCCCCAGCTCTGCAAGAGCTGGCCCGTGAAAGAAGAGCAGAGCCAATTTATTAAATGGCTTTTAAAAAAACAATTCATAATAATTATGTATTTATGCCATAGAATTTCTTTGCCTTCATTCCAGAAAATGCATTATATTCTATAATTAAGATTTTCAAATAATATGCACTCTATCGACAAAATGTCTAGTAAGACAAACTTTCTTGAGTCCGTGTAGTTCTTAGATAGTTTTTAATTAACTTTAATTTGGAGAAGCTTCGCCCTGCTGAGGCAATAACAAGTGGAATTATCAACAAAATTCTTAAGGTAATACTTAGATGTGGAAATGAGTCCTGACTTTCACATCACCACATTCAAACACTATAAGGACCTTTGTGTGTGGGTGCTAAATCACTTTGGTCATGTCTGACTTTGCGAGTCTGTGGACTGTAGCCCACCAGGCTCTTCTGTCCATGGGATTCTCCAGGCGAGAAAACTGAGTGGGTTGCCATGTCCTCCCCCAGGAAATCTTCCTGACCCAGGGATATAACTGGAGTCTCTTACATCTCCTGCATTGGCAGGTGGGCTCTTTGCCACGGGTGCCACCTGGGAAGCCCATAAGGGGTAACAGTGTTAGTTGCTCAGTCATATCCGACTCTTTGCGACCCCATGGATGAGGCTCCTCTGTCCGTGGGATTCTCCCATGGGAGTGGGTTGCCATGCCCTCCTCCAGGGGATCTTCCCGACCCAGAGATCAAGCCTGGGTCTCCCACGCTACAGGTGGATTACTACCATCTGAGCCACCAGGGAATATACCATAAATTGTAACTGCAGGTGGTACTCCATGTCGGCTCCCCTCATGCCGGCACAGAGCCTGGCATGCAGTAGGAGCTAAAACTATTTGTAGAATGAATAAAAGGCTGGAGGACCAGGCTCTAACGTCCCACACTAAACTCAAATGCTGGCTTCAACTACGATGGGTCAGGTCCTCTCTCCATTCCCACAAGCTCCCTGGGAAACCTGCTCTATCTCTCAGCCTGGGGAGCCCCACATGCTGGTCTTCAACTGATCCCGTGAAGGCAAAGCTTTCTCATTTTCCTTCCCCAAATAAATATCCAGGGCAGAAGATCCCTCCCCTGGTGCGGAGAGCATCTTGCTCCTTTCAACTTCTTGCTTTGAATTTTATTCATAACCAGGCAACCTGAAGCTCTAGCAGCGTATGTTTCTCTCTCCTCCGGATTTAGAAGAAAAATATATTTGAGGTATTTTTAACCGAGAACACCCAGTCCCCACCCCCACCCCCAACACCCTCTCCCTCATCTGCTCAGACATCACATCTCTGCCCCGGAGACGGAGACGGGTCTCTGGAGGCAGGAGAGGCTCAAGCCATAAATCCTCATCTGTGGCTGATAATCCACACGGAGAGGAATGACAAAGCTCTATTTAGCCCTATTTCCAAGGAAATTAGAATCACAAATCGCAAAGCTATCGCTGAGCCCTGCTTGGGCATAACCTTTGGAAACAAAGGTGGGAAGGAGGTGGGGGGAGACCTGACATTTGACTAGTCTGTTTCACTGTCAGCTTTTGTAGCAATCCACCCCACGACAGAAATCACACCCGCCCTCCCTCGGCAGCACTACCAATTAGAGCAGGTGGCCCAGGAGTATTCATTCTGCTTTGTTCACCGCTAAAGGCACCACCAAACCAGGTAAGCCATCGCTTCCAGGGAAAGTACAGAAAATTGCTTCTTTAATTGGGTAGATTCCGGAGCTAAGAATAATTTAATTGAAAAACAGCATTAGTGAGCATCAAAGGGACCTGAAAAGGGGCCGGGACACAGATGCCCACAGGTTGGAGATGACTGAGAGCATGGGTTCTCGGAAGGCGGGGAGAAAAGGGCCTTGGTCTAAAATCTACCACCATCACCCCTCACTACCTCCACTTCCCCACCGAGCACCCCAAACCCCTCACCCCAGACACAGACACACATCCCTCACTGGGATGCTCGTCTCAAAGGAGAGAACCAAGAGGAAGGAAAACCAAGAGGAAGACGGGTGTCTTGTTGTTTCGTTTCCTCAGTTTTGCAGCAGTTCCCTTGCAGTGCCCTGTAAGGGAAGCAGCATGGACTTACCTGGGAAGGTCCAAGGGGTTCTGGACCCATGTTCCCCTCCTGTACCTGTCAGGACCCTAGTGAGGTCACCCATCGCCTAAGACTCTTCTCCCCACCTATGTGTTCTCCTTGTTTACCTAACCACAACATCCATAGCTCGGTGCCAGACAATATTCTCAGCTGGATATTTATAAATACCAAGTCATTTAATGCTCATAGCAAGCCTGGGAGACAAGCTCCGCTTGTGACCCCTTTCTTCAGACCAGAAACCTGACAGGCGCAGAGAAGCTTAGTAACTTGTCCAAAGTGACATCGCTGGGAAGAGTTTCAGGGCTGGGCTTTGCACCCAGGCAGTCTGGCTCCAAAGCTCACGCTCTGATGATAACATGGAGATGATTCAGTGTTTCTCCCCTTCGTTTAACCCAGGCTCTTTCTAGAACTTTCTCATCTGTCTCCTGTGTTTTCTCTCCCACTCTCATCCGGCCACCATGACTCATTCCTACATTAAGCTCTGTTTTCAGACTCTGTACACAAACTCTGGGACTTCCGATACATGTCTTCATGCTACAGTCTGGGTCGTGCGTCCTGTCCCTGGTGGAGAGCCTCCAGGCCGGATATAAGAGCATCATTCATGTTACTGAAAACAGTTAGGCAGAGATTCCTCATAAAAAGACAGCACTGCATGCCGGCCAACAGCGTGGGTTTAACTTGGGCAAGTCATGTCACTTTTCTGTGCCTTGGTTTCCTTACTTGTGAAAATAAAAAAATCAGAGAATAAAACCCGCTTCGTCAGGTTGTGCAAACTGAGCGCTAAAAGAAATAAGGCTCCACAGAAAGCCACGGCCCCCACGGTGAGCGTCAGACAGATGCCAGGTGCTGGGAGCACAATCACTGTTGGGGAAACACGGGCTTTAGGACGGCAGACGGTGAAGAGCGTGGCAAATGGTAACACCCGGCTCACACCCAATCAGACAGGGCACCTTGTTCACATCACTCAGCATCTCCAAGCTTGTTTCTTTTATGTAAATGGAGGAAATAACAATTCCTGCCCCTTTTATCCGGCTGTGAGCATTCAATGGAACACTGCGAGTGACAGCACTTTGGAGATGACCAAGGAGCCTAAAAAACAGTGAGTTTTACTCTCAGAACAACTGAATTGGTGAGAAGGGGCCTTGGGCTTCTGAGTAACGACATGAGCTAAAACCTTGGGAAGGTTTCAGATAACAGGCTCAGTGTTCAGTTAACGCCCTCCTGTAATTCTCATGACCCCAGGCCCATTGTACAGACTAGGAAACCAAGGCTCGGGAAGGTGAAAGGATGGGAAGTAGACTGTAGTCCCAAAGGTTGTGAATCAGGGCATTACAGCATCACATTCACATCACTGTCACCTCATGGAGAAGTGAAGAACTGGCTTTTCAGAAAGGAAGAGTCAGGCTGTAGTCGAGAGCATGAGAGAGAGGATCAAGCCCGGAAGCAAGACCCGGAGGAGGGCACACCATGGGAAATGGCAGGGGTGAACCCTGGCCTGGAGGCATCCTCCTCTCTGCACCCCACTGCCTGCCCTACCTGGCTCCCCCATGATGCCGAGTCCACTGTGGGCAGAGACATATTACCTTCCAGGCCCACCCCACACACTAAGCACAGTGCCCACCATAAATACTCTTGAGTGAAAATGACTGAATGAGTCAACTGGAACACGGTGACCATGATCAAAAGAAATAAGAAAAATTCCCCAATAAGCAGTAAAGCTGTGAATACATCTTCCCTAGTCCTCCGAACCAAATGAATTAATGACCACGTGTCTGGCATTTCACACACAGAATCCTATTTAAACCTTGCAATGACCCCATTTCACAGATGAGAAAACAGAGACCCAGAGGAGTTACCTAACTGGTCCAGAGTCATTCAGAAAGCTTGATTTCATCCCAGGGTTCTGTTTAAGAGGTCAGAACTTGGCTATTTTCCTCCATGCCCTCTCCATTTGCCTGGAAAACATTCCACAGTTTTCCAGGGAAGAAGTCTGTCATCCAGGTACTCTGCATGATGTCGTGGGCACAACAGTGCACTTCACCGGCATCTACAGAGTTGAACTGTACCTAATCAGCCAACTGTGCCAATGTCGAGCTCTTTACAGGCTGAGGGCATGGAAGGGACAAGCAGGTTACTGTTTTACTCTCAAAGCAAGAAAAGAAAGCACCAGGGGATCTTCTGGTACATGTTTATTCCTAAAGGCTCCGGAGCAGTTTCCCCATTCCCAGTCTCAGCATTGATCTACCAATCTTAAGTGTTGGTCAACGTAATGCTTTAGTGGTGGCCAATGAGACAAGGAGAGATAAAAAAGCCTTCTTCAGTGGTCAATGTAAAGAAATAGAGGGAAACAACAAATGGAAAAGTCCAGAGATCTCTTCAAGAAAGTTAGAGATACCAAGGGAACATTTCATGCAAAGATGGGCACAATAAAGGATGGAAATGGTATGGACCTAACAGAAGCAGAAGATATTAAGAAGAGGTGGCAAGAATACACAGAAGAACTATACAAAAAAGATCTTCATGACCCAGATAATCATGATGGTGTGATCACTCACCTAGAGCCAGACATCCTGGAATACAAAGTCAAGTGAGTCTTAGGAAGCATCACTATGAACAAAGCTAGTGGAGGTGATGGAATTCCAGTTGAGTTATTTCAAATCCTAAAAGATGATGCTGTGAAAGTGCTGCACTCAATATGCCAGCAAATTTGGAAAACTCAGCAGTGGCCACAGGACTGGAAAAGGTCAGTTTTCATTCCAATCCCAAAGAAAGGCAATCCCAAAGAATGCTCAAACTACCGCACAATTGCACTCATCTCACACGCTAGTAAAGTAATGCTCAAAATTCTCCAAGCCAGGCTTCAGCAATACATGAACCGTGAACTTCCAGATGTTCAAGCTGGATTTAGAAAAGGCAGAGGAACAAGAGATCGAATTGCCAACATCCACTGGATCATTGAAAAAGCAAGAGAGTTCGAGAAAAACATCTACTTCTGCTTTATTGACTACGCCAAAGCCTTCAACTGTGTGGATCACAATAAACTGTGGAAAATTCTTAAAGAGATATGAACACCAGACCACCTGATCTGCCTCTTGAGAAATCTGTATGCAGGTCAAAAAGCAAAAGTTAGAACTGGACATGGAACAACAGACTGGTTCCAAATGGGAAAAGGAGTACGTCAAGGCTGTATATTGTCACCCTGCTTAATTAACTTATATGCAGAGTACATTATGAGAAATGCTGGGCTAGATGAAACACAAGCTGGAATCAAGATTTCTGGGAGAAATATCAATAACCTCAGATATGCAGATGACACCACTCTCATGGCAGAAAGGGAAGAAGAACTAAAGGGCCCCTTGATGAAAGTGAAAGAGGAGAGTGAAAAAGTTGGCTTAAAACTCAACATTCAGAAAACTAAGACCATGGCATCTGGTCCCATCACTTCATGGCAAATAGATGGGGAAACAGTGACAGATTTTATTTTTGGGGGCTCCAAAATCACTGCAGATGGTGATTGTAGCCATGAAATTAAAAGTCACTTGCTCCATAGAAGGAAAGTTATGACCAACCTAGACAGCATATTAAAAAGAAGAGACATTACTTTGCCAACAAAGGTCCATCTAGTCAAAGCTATGGTTTTTCCAGTGGTCACGTATGGATATAAGAGTTGGACTATAAAGAAAGCTGAGCACCAAAGAATTGATGTTTTTGAACTGTGGTGTTGGAGAAGACTCTTGAAAGTCCCTTGGACTGCAAGGAGAACCAACCAGTCCATCCTAAAGGAAATCAGTCCTGAATATTCATTGGAAGGACTGATGCTGAAGCTGAAGCTCCAATAATTTGGCCACCTGATGCGAAGAACTGACTCATTTGAAAACACCCTGATGCTGGGAAAGATTGAAGGCAGGAGAAGGGGACGACAGAGGATGAGATGGTTAGATGGCATCACCGACTCAATGGACATGCGTTTGTGTAAACTCCGGGAGTTCACGATGGACAGGGAGGCCTGGTGAGCTGCAGTCCATGGGGTCGCAAAGAGTCAGACACGACTGAGCGACTGAACTGAACTGAATGAGACTGGTGTCCAATCAGTAACTAATTAGGAAGGGTGCTATAAATGGCGTGGCAGCCGCATCAGCACATGTATTACCTTGACCTCAGGGACCCTGCCTGGAAACAGGCAGAGCAACGGGGCTGAAAAGACAGCTCAAGAGACCCAGGGATCCTTTGCCACCAACAAGCTGTGTGTCCTTAGGCACACCTTCTCCCCTCTCTGGGCTCAGATTCTTCATCCCAAAGGTCTCTTCCGGCTCCAAAGTTCTATACATCTGTGTGCGTTAGTTTCATAGTTTTGTCCGACTCTTTGCAACTGCATGGACAGTAGCCGGTCAGGCTCCTCTGTCCATGGAATTCTCCAGGCGAGAATACTGGAATGGGCTGCCATTCCCTTCTCCAGGGGATCTTCCAAACCCAGAGATCAAACCTGAGTCTCCTGCATTACAGGCAGATTCTTTACCATCTGAGCCGCCAGAGCTATGGGACACCATTAAAGCCATATGTTCGCGTGTCAGCAGAAACGCCCAGGGAACATGAAATTACTGACACTTAACCAGCCCACAGTTAACTCCAGGTAATTTCCAGAGGATTTATTGCCACTCTGAAAGCTGCTTTCCAAAGAAGCTATTTTGGGCTTCGCAGGTGGCACCAGTGGTAAAGAACCCACCTGCCAACGCAGGAGACACAAGAGACGTGGGTTCGATCTCTGGGTCGGGAAGATTCCCGGAAGGAAGAAATGGCAACCCACTGCAGTATTCTTGCCTGGGAAATCCCATGGACAGATGAGCCTGGGAGGTTGCAGTCTGTGGGGTCGGACACGACGGAGCATGCACGCACACACATATATTCAATACTGACAGTACAAGAGGCAGGTTCTCTATCTCCAAGCCCATGAATCATGCAGGGCAACAGGAGGACAAAAACCTCCAAAGGCTTGTTACAAGTGAGCTGCCTCCCAAACAGCATTTGGAATTTATAGAAAGCTATAAAAAACACATAGGAGATGAATTTCAAGCCAGAGCATGTGAGTGGTACATGTGGGACGACATGTGTATGTACGTGGCCTCAAGGAATCAGAGCAGAAAAGTTGGAGAGGAATATCCATGTATCTGATCACCAGGGATGTGACTTTTCGTCCAATTCCATTCAACACACATTTTCTGACCCCTTCCTAGGATCAGGCTCCCCGCTGGAGGGAAATGGGAGGGAGTCCGATGGGACCTGGTCCTGAACAAACATCCACACATGGTTCTCACTCTCTTTTGTGACAATGAGTCCATCCTGGAGTCCAAGGATGCTCAGTGCCCTCCTTCACAAAATGAGAAGCAAAAGTTATGCTTTGGGGTGGCCTGAAGGCTCCATAAGGTAATGTATAGCAGAAAAAGATTTATTTTTTTTGTGGGTAAGAAGCTACAACAGGACTTCTCTGGGGACACAGTGGATAAGAATCCACCTGCCAATCAATGCAGGGGACACGGGTTCCATCCCTGGAAGTCTGAGAAGATTCCACATGACGGAGCAACGAAGCCAGTGCACCACAACTACTGAAGCCTGTGTGCCTGGAGCCTGTGCCCTGCAGCAAGAGAAGCCACCGCGGTGAGCAGCCTCTGCGCCTCAACGAAGAGGAGCCCCTACTCGCTGAAACCAGAGAAAGCCCTCGAGGAGCAAAGACCCAGCAGAGCCAAAAACAAATACATAAAAAGAGCTTTAAAAAAAAGAAGAAGCTACAACACAGTAGAGGTTAAAGCCCAGGGCTTTTATTTTTTATTTATTATTATTTTGTTTTTGGCTGTGCTGGGTCTTCGGTGCTGCGTGGGCTTTCCTCTAGTTGCAGCGAGCAGGGTCTATTCTCTGGGTGCAGTGCATGAGCTTCTCGCTGCGGGGGCTTCTCTTGTTGCAGAGCACAGGCTCTAGGGCATGTGGGTTTCAGGAGCTGCAGTTTGCAGCCTCTCAAGCACTGGTTCAATAACTGCAGCACACAGGCTCAGCTGCCCCGTGGCATGTGGAATCTTCCCAGACCAGGGACCAGACCTGTGTCCTCTGCAGTGGCAGGTGGGTTCTTTACCACTGAGCCGCCAGGGAAGCCCAAGAGAACAGTTTTTAAAATCAGTGACAATGTGACTATAATTAATAACCCTCATACAGGGCAGGATGAGAAGGAAAGGATAATAATAAAGATACTTTTCAAGAAAGATTTCTGGGAGAGAGATGGAGAAGACATGCTTGGCAAACAGGAAAAGAAGAGAGGAGAAAGAAGGTGGGGGAGGAGGAAGGACCACATGACTGGAGGGCAGAAGAGAATGCAATGGAAGAGGAGAAGAGAGGTAACAAACCAGAGGGACAGAGGGCGTGGATGGGGGAGAAAAGAGAAGAAAAGAACGCAGAACGCGTAAACCAGAAGGGATCTGAGCTAGAACAGGAAATCAATAAAAATGCCTAAAGTTGATTCATCAAAAGGCGGCAGCCCAAGCCCGTGGCTGAGAGATGTGGCGAGAACCACCAGGAGGTCCGAGAAGAGGCAGAAAGAGAGGGCTTTGCCTCCGGAAGTGGGCTAGGAATGGGGTAGGACGAGGCTGGGCTGTGGCTCTGCATTTTAAACCTATGAGTACAATTCGGGGCTGGGGTTACATGCATGCACTCCACTGATCAAAATAAAAATAACTGAAGACCTTTCTAAAGGAAGGTAAAGGAAGTACATGCTGGACACTGTCCTCGGCAACTGAAAAATGCTATCTCGTTCGGCATCCCAGGAACCCTGCAGGGCAATCAAACCCTCCTTTTATTTTCCATGTAACTGCACCCACATCATGGGGTGGTTGTGAGGATTAAAAGAGACTAACACAGGTAAAGCATCTGGAAAAGTGCCTGCTGAGCCGGAGATGACATCTGGTGAAATCTATCGTCAGGCTTCTGACAGGCCCGCCTCCCTTTTCTTGGGAACGTCTCTGGTCCCTGTTCTGCAGCATTTGTCATTGCTCTCCTGTGATCCAACCCCCAGGACACAGGTTGAGAAGGGGGATCCAGCAGCGGGTGCCTGTGTTCCTAACTTGAGAACTAAAGAAGCAAGGGCAGTCCGTCTCTAGGGACTGAGAGATACAAAGCTCAGATGCTGGGGGTGACCACGGTCCCACCAAATGGGGAGAGTCTGCACAGAGACTGCACAGAGACAGCTGGTGTCAGGGCAGTCCTCCAGCCCCTGATCCAGGTGTTCTTGGCCCCAGGTAAAGCCCATCTCCTGATGTTGTCCTGCTCCTGACCTCCTTTGGGATCCATGAGCCAACAAGCTCCCTGGGACTCCTCAGCTGGCTCAAAAGGGGCTGCTTTCACTAGCCTCCAAAAATGTGAAGACGATTCAAAAGTCAACAACATGTAGATCTCTCCAGAGGCCTCCAAGAACAAACAGGTGGCTGAGCCCCAGGACTCCTGATGTGAAAGGAGAAAGAGGCAATAAAAAGAGGAAGACAGTACATTTAGGGGGAAAGAATAAATAAATAGAAATACTGTGTTTTCAGGGGATTCTGCATTTGGAATGCTGCTATTTTATAGCTAAGAAGAAAGTCAGCAGCAAACTCTGGTCACAGCTAGATGCAAAGTATACTTCGCATTTCCATCCTTCCAGCCCACGATCTGTGCCATTTGGATTCCATGGTCTAAAAATATCTCCCCAACTTCCAAGTACGGTTGGCATGAGCTGGTGGACTCCAATTTTTAATCCGTTTGCAAATGTTTTTACACAGCTCCTTTTTTCCCCCCCTCAAATTCTATTTCTTGCTGAATCACTTCCATCATTCAGTCTGACATTTATTGTGAGCAGGAAGGAAATCATGTTGAACACAAATGTCAAGCTTGGTCCTGGAGGATGCTGAAGGCTTCAGAGACAGGGTGAGAGAAAGAAGGGCCCAGCGGTGAGACAGTGACAGTGGGCAGAGTGTTGGCTTTGGAGCTGACCCCTGGCTGTGTGACACTCAGCAAGATACTGGACTTCTCTGAAAGTGCTTTTTTAAACTACAGAATGGGGACAATGCAATTCAGTCTAGCAGAGATGCTGCAGAGATTCGATGAGTCAGAATGCCATGTGCACCTCCAAGGCCAAGGTCGGTGGCCCCATTCTGAATTGTAGCTGCCATCTTGGGACAGCTAAGGGCCACCTGCATCCCTAAACGCTGACCCTTCTCCAGCTGGCAACAAAGTCATCCTTACAAAACACACATCTGATCATCCCACACCCTTCTGGGAAACCCAGCAGCCTTGAGGACAATCTAAACTGTTTCCTGTGGGCTATACAGCCACCTCCAATTCCCCACCCCCACCACACCAGCCTTTCCAACCAGCTGTCTTTCAGCCTGCAAGCAGGGATTCCCACTCCACCTCACATGTCTTAGCCTTCAATCTGGGGCTTTGCAAAGTGGCCACTTCCCCCCCTCCCCAACTTCTCCAGACCTCTTACTCATGTTAGCAAAATGACTGCAGATGCTCCAGAGTTCACACCTTCATGCCACAGGAGAAGACAGCTCTTCTGGGAATTTCCCCAAGTCCTCAGATCCACCTTCTCCTCCCACTGGCTCTGAGTGGGTGGCAAGCATTTTCCTGTATCCACCACAGGGGCCAGAGAAGGCAGATTGACTGGATGATTCTGGAGTGGGGCATGAAGTTACTCTTAACCAAACAACATGGCTAAGAACAGGGTGGAATAAAGTTCCCGAAGTGAAATCAGGGAATGGTGGGAGAAACAGTGCTACACATGAGAGGCAAATGATCAACGCCAATTCTCAATTAAAGTGAGAGGCAGAGCTAGCATCATGGAAGGTCAGAGCCTGTAGAGGCCTAAAGTTTCACAGACAGGAAAATGAAGGTCCCACATGGGCCCAAGACCTGTCCTAGTTCACACCAGGGCTACTGCCAAGTGCCCAGATCCCACCCCACTGCTCTGCCCACTGAATTATAACAGTGCTCCCCTGACCCCCTGGAATATGGGGGGTGTTATTCAATCCACTTGATGTTCAGCAGTGCCAGCCTCAGACTTCATAACACGATGCAAGGAATGGTTTGTGAATATAAAGTCTGAGGACCCTAGGCTCAGAGGTATGCACTTCACTCCATATCCTGCAAAGCAGGAGCAGAACAGGTGACAGGCTGGAAACTGAAGAGGCAGAAGAACCTTGCATGGTCTTTCTCCTCCAAGAGAAAGGACTTGTCTCACAACCCAACTTTCACTCCACACCTATTCACCTTCCTCTTATCTCTGCCCCTCCACGGGCAACAGGAACAGGGAAGGAGGTGGAGGAAGAAAAGCAGAGTTTCAGGAGGGTACAGAGGATAGAGATTCTCTCTGAAAGGGATGGAATTCAACCCCTCCTCAAGGCTGGACCATAACAGGTCAATTCTTATTGATCTGTTTATTGCCATCTCTGAGCAGAGACAACCACTGACTTAAAACCTGGACTAGCATCCACACACAACAGATTCTGGCTAAATTCTGCTAATAGGCTGGGAGGGTTGTAAATAAACGGCAGTCGAGTTGACCTGGTCCAACTAGAGGACTCCAATACTTTGGCCACCTGATGCGAAGAGCTGATTCATTTGAAAAGACCCTGAGGCTGGGAAAGACTGAAGGAGGAGGAGAAGGGGATGACAAAGGATGAGATGGTTGGATGGCATCACTGACTCAATGAAGACGAGTCTGAGCAGACTCTGGGAGTTGGTGATGGACAGGGAAGCCGGGCGTGCTGTGGTCCATGGGGTTGCAAAGAGTCGGACATGACAGAGCGACTGAACTGAACTGAACTGGACTAGAGCACAGAACCTTCGTGCATGCATTGCTTCAGTCAGGTCCGACTCTTTGCAACCCCACGGGCTGTAGCCCTCCAGGCTCCTCTGTCCATGGCATTCTCCAGGCACACATACTGGAGCTGGTTGTCATGCCCTCCTCCAGGGGATCTTTCTGACCCAGGGACAACCCAGGTGCCCTGCGTCTCCTGAACTGCAGGTGGATTCTTTACCCACTGAGGCATTTGGGAAGTCCGCAGAACCCTCACCACAGGCCAAGCTCCTGGCGTGCGTGTGGATTCCCCACAGAAGTCAGCAGTGCTCAGCTTTCCAACAGCCACATTCCATGCCCGTGTTTAGATCTGGGTTTTGTTTGGAACTCAGCTTGGACGCTGCGAGGCCAAGGGGATTAGTCAACAGTGTTTGTTAAACACGGACCTTATGGCCAGCAGCAAACCTGGCACTGCCTGTTGAAAGAGACCATATCACGCCTGGCTCCTGCCTGCAATGCAGCCCCAGTTTTGTTGGGGTATTCATGGCAAACCCTTTCAAGGCAGAGCTTAAGGCAGGATGAGCGGGTGCCAGGTCGTCTACAGCTCAAGAAGAAAGGCTCAAGGAAAAACTGGCAAGGAAAACATGGCTTGTACTCAGGCCCACACAGGTTCCCACGCAGCTTTAGGGTCTACTAGCTGTGTGTCACTGGGCAAGTGACCTAGCCCCTCTGAGACTCTGCTGCCTAATATCCAAACCAGGTCATGCAAGCATGCTTAGCCACTCAGTCATGTCCAACTCTTTGCTACCCCATGGGACTGTAGCCCACCAGGCTCTTCAGTTCAGGGGATTCTCTACACAAGAATACTGGGGTGGGTTGCCAAGTCCTCCTCCAGGGGATCTTCCTGACCCAGGAATTGAACCGGAGTCTCCTGCGTCTCCTTCATTCTTACCCTAAGGGTTTCCCTGGTGGCTGAGATGGTAAAGAATCTGCCTGCAGTGCAGGAGACCCGGGTTCGAGCCCTAGGTTGAGAAGATCACCTGGAGTTAGGGAATGGCTACCCATTCCAGTATTCTTGCCTGGAGAATCCCCTGAATTGAGGAGCCTGGAGGGCTAGAGTCCATGGGGTCACAAAGAGTCAGACATGACTGAGCAGCTAACACCAGGTCACAGTGAAATTAAAATCATGAGAAGGTGGCTAGAATGCTGTATAAATAATAGGAGTTTTCATTTTACAAGGCTTACTATACATCAGTGCCGCTCCAAGTGCTTTATAGACGTTGACTCATTTAGTCTCTCAACACTATAAGGAAGGAACTGTGAGTAGCCCCATTTCGCAGATGAATAAATGGAGGCCCAAAGGGATGAGGGAACTGCCCAGTGTGATTCAGCTAGCCAGTGGTCATCTTAGTGCCCAGGACTCACACGGTCCTTCCTCTCCAATCCAAGGAGCAATGGATGAAATTGGCTTGAGGTGCCAGAGACACTCAGACATCGCTGGGTTATGGTTAAGAGCATTAATGTGGCTTTGTGCACCCATGTTCACAGTGGCATCATTCACAAGAGCCAGGAGATGAACCCAAGGGCGCATTGATAGATGAACACAAAGAATGTGGAATATACACACAATGGAATACCAGTCAGCCGTTAAAAAGGAAGAACTTCCCTCATGGTCCAATGGCTAAGACTCTGCGCTCCCAAAGCAGGGGGCATGGGTTCGATCCCTGATCAGAGAATGCCACAACTATGAGTTCACATGCCGCAACTAAAGATTCTGTGTGCCACACCAAAGACTCAGCAAAGCCAAATAAACAGAAATAAACAGGACTTCCCAGGCAGTCCCAGTGGTTAAGAATCCACCACCAATGCAGGGGACATGGGTTCTATTCCTGGTCTGGGAAGATGCCACTTGCTGCAAGGCAACCAAGCCCATGCACCAAACTATTGAGCCTGCAGTCCACAAAGAAGAGAAGCCCCCGTTTGCTGCAACTAAAGCCCGTGCAGAGCAACTAAGATCCAGGGCAGCTATAAATAAATAAATAAAATTTAAAATAAATATATTAAAAACATGTACAGTATGCATTTACATTTAAAAAATAAAAGTAAAAGGGAAATTTTCACATATACTACAACATGGATGAACCTTGAGGACATTCTACTAAATAAAATAAGCCAAATAACAAATAGTACGTGATTCCACTTATATGAGGTACTGCTGCTGCTGCTGCTAAGTCGCTTCAGTCGTGTCTAACTCTGTGCGACCTCATAGATGGCAGGCAGCCCACCAGGCTCCCCCGTCCCTGGGATTCTCCAGGCAAGAACACTGGAGTGGGTTGCCATTTCTTTCTCCAATGCATGAAAGTGAAAAGTGAAAGGGAAGTCGCTCAGTCGGGTCCGACTCTCAGTGACCCCATGGACTGCAGCCTACGAGGCTCCTCCATCCATGGGATTTTCCAGGCAAGAGTACTGGAGTGGGTTGCCATTGCCTTCTCCATATGAGGTACTAGAGTAATTAGATTCATAGAGACAGAAAGTAAAATGGTAACTGCTAGGGACTGGGTGAGGGGAGGAGCGGATGGGGATTGGTGTTTAATGGTGCTACAGATTGAATGTGCTCCCTCCAAATTCCTATGCTGAAATTCTAACCCTAACGTGAGGTAGGGCCTTTGGGAGGTGGTGAGGTCATAAAGGTGCAGCCTTCATGAAAGGAATCAGTGCCCTTAAAAAGGAGACTGCAGAGGGCTCCCTGCCTCTTGCTGAAGACACAGCGACAGCCAGCTGTCACGCGCCGTCACCAGACACCAAGTCTGCCAGAGCCTTCATCCTGCACGTCCCAGCCTCCACCACTGTGAGAAACAGACGTCTTTTTGTTTAAACCTTTCAATTGATGGTGTTTCTGTGACAGCAGCCATAATGGATTTGGACAAATGGGTGCAAAGTCTCAGCTGTGTCAGATAAAAAGTTCTGTGGAGAGACGATGCTGATGGTTGCACATCAAACCATCAAACTATAGCCTTATGGCCAAAATGGTACATTTTAAGTTTCATATTTTTACCACAATTTAAAAAAATAATATGTAAAAAAGAGGCTGCACTTTTCCCACTTAAGTGGCCCACTCTGACTCCCTGCGCTTTTACTTGGATTGATTCATTTGTTCTGTTTGAGTTTTCGAGCACCTACAGCAAGAATTCTAGAGGCCTTAACAGATCATCATCATGTTACCAGACACATACCACTCGTGTTTTGTACCCGGTACTTCTCATGTTTTACCTTTATTAACTCATGAGATCCTCCCAACCATGCTCTGAGGTAGGTATTATTAATATGCCCACTTTACAGATGAGAAAACTGAGATCCAAAGAAGTCAAGGGTAATCTGCCTGAGGTCACGCAGCTGGGGTTCAGACCCCAGTGGGCTGGCTGAGACTCCCTGCTCCAACACAGCTTCCGCATCTGAAACACAAGGCAGGCTGTCACCCACAGCCTAGCTCCCCATCCAGCCAGAGCACCTGGGCTCCTGGAAGGGCAAGCTCCCAGCCTGGAGAGGGTCTGTGTCTGGTGAGATCCCTGTAACAGGCATACTGCTCTGCTGTTGCCGAAGTCAGCATTTCCTAGCACGATTTTTCCCCAGATGGAAGCCACAAGGTCCCCAGCTTAATTTATTCCATGCAGTGACACTAATTAATGTTCAAAACTCTGGGACATGGGGACTGAGGGGTGTGAGCATGTGTGTGTGTACTTTATGTAACTTTCATTTTCCCCAACTTTTGAAATGATGTACGTGAGCCAAACTGTTTCAGCCCCAAAAGTCATTTAGGCTTTCTTGAAGTCATAAAAAACCCTGTACTAACCCCACACGTGTAGGATGGTGGGGTAGAAGGATGTGCGCTCACCGTCTCCTGCGAGAATACCAAAAGCACAACTAGCTGCTGAACCACCATCGACAGGAGGATGTGGGGCCCACCAGAAAAAGATGCCCCACGTCCAAGGACAAAGGAGAAGCCGAAACAAGACAGAAGGAGAGGGGCTCTCACATTAAAATCAAACCTCATGCCCACCAGAGATTCTTGGAGGGCACAAACAAAACCTTGTGGGCACCAGGACCCAGGGAAAGGTACAGTGACCCCCACGAGAGACTGAGCCAGATCTGCCTGTGAGTGTTTGAGGGCCTTCTGTGGAGGCACGGGTCAGCAGCGGCCTGCTGAGAGGACAGGGCCACGGGCAGCAGCAGTCCAGCCTCCTACCTCTGTGGTTTTGCTTTGACTTGTCACTGATGGTGTAAAACACTGGGGGTCTGAGACCAAAGCATCAGCCAGAGGTGTGGCCTTTGGAGGCAAGTGCTCAACCGAGGGTGCAGCACCTCCACGGGCACGTCTGGAAAACCCTGGGAGCGGCCGGGTTATTCCACTCTGGGAGCTCTACTAGAGTCTTGTGGGCAGGTTCCAGAGTGCTGAAAATTCTGCAAAATTGGGACTTCGCTGCCCAGAGAGACAGTGTCACCCATAAGGTTAACAGCTTCTCCATCGAGAAATCCTAAAATGTATCCAACTACCTAATTTTTCCGGGAAGAAGAAAAGCACTGAGACATGGGAGTTTCTTATCCTAAACAGCATAGCAATTTCACAGATTAGAAATAATCTGACCCCTCCTATTACATTTCCTGCTTCATCTTCTCACCACTGAGCTATGCAACCCTTCCCCCCACAAAAGCGCCCCCAGGTACAACCACTAGGAAATACTCACACCTTACTCAACAGCATTTTTCATTTCCAGGATTTTGCCTAAATTGTTCCTTCTATCTTCAGCCCTAACCTTGACCCTGACACCACTTCATCCTCCTATGCCTGGATCAAAGGCTGCCTCCTCCAGGAAGCCCACCAGAGTCCTATCTCAGAACCAACTCACAGCAATCTGTAATCTGACTTTTAGCCTGTGTGCCCACCAGCCTTCATACAAGAATTGTTTGTTGCTTTCCTGATAGCTCAGCTGGTAAAGAATCCACCTGCAATGCAGGAGACCCTGGTTCCATTCCTGGGTCGGGAAGGTTCCCTGGAGAAGGGACAGGCTGCCCACTCCAGTATTCTTGGGCTTCCCTGGTGGCTCAGCTGGTAAATAATCCACCTACAATGCGAAAGACCTGGGTTTGAGCCCTGGGTTGGGAGGATCCCTGGAGAAGGGAAAGGCTATCCACTGTAGTATTTGGGCCTGGAGAATTCCATGGACTGTATAGTTCATGGGGTTGCAAAGAGTTGGACATGACTGAGCGACTTTCACTTTCACACTTTCATCACCATCAACAGGCTAGAACCAGCTGTTTCACAACCATTATGCCACCCTATGGGTGACAGCAGTCTGGCAGGGCAGGTCTGGTTATCCCATTTTTACCGATGAAGAATTTGAAGCTCAAGAAGATTAAGCAACTTGCTGGAGGTCACACAGTTGGCAAAGAGGATCTGCTGCCACACCACAGAGCCCACGTTGTGGCTACGAGGTCACCCAGCCTTCCTGTGTGGTCATGAGCAGGCCCACCTCCTGTAACGTCTTTGAAGGTGGGAGCCACATCAATCCATCCACTCTTAGCTTATGGCCCAGCCTCCAAAATGATGTCAAAGAGCCCAGGACAAGAGCCCCCATCCCATCTCCTGGTCCCGGACCCTCTCGTTCCCTCAAACCACCTCTGACCCAACACAACCTCACTCGAGGTACGTGGTGAGTCAGGAGCAAGACCACAGAATGAGAAGGCTCCTGGGATTCCCCGCCTTCCACCCCGCCCCCAACAACCAGCTACAGTAACCACAGTAGCTTCGATCGGACACAATAAAAACTTCCAGTCCTTTTTTCTGGCTCAGTAGGCTACCTGAGATACTGCAATGGGTAGGGTGTCCAGAGTCTCTAGAACCGCCTTTCACACCCTCAACAACTCAGGGTGGGAAAGGAAATGAGTGGACGACCCAGAAGCCCCCTCTGCAGAAGGCCAGGCCGGCAGATAGTCCAGCAGGACCTGGGGGCTGACATGATGGGGAGAGAAAACCATGATGATGATGTCAGCCATCAGTCCAGCCTCTGCTACGGGCTCCTGGTGACCACGGTGTGGCAGGCGGGTTGGATGTCTACCCAGAAGTCAATCCTTCACCTTTCTCCTCCCAACAGAATCTCATTCTGTCTGGCAGGAAAGGTACCAGATTCCAGGAAGTGGATCACAATGGGTCTAAGTCACTCACAGTAGTCCCCTGGCCTTCCATTCATTGGCCCAAAGTAGGGGGAGCAGGTCAATGATACGTAGGTAAAAATGTACTGCTCCTTGAATTGTGACCCAGGAAGTGGTCAGAATTGGCTCAGTTGTCCCATGCAGATCATGGCACTGAACATCTGATATAATCTGAACATCACCTGTTGAGGAAATCATAATTTCAAGGGCATCACTTAATACAATAAAGGCAGATGAAAGAGTAATAGAGAAGCCAGAATAAACTCAAAACTGGACTCCCCGAGTCCAAATCTCAGCTCTTAACTGTGAGACATGGCGGACATGACTTCATCTGCCTGAGGCTGAGTTTCCATGTCTATGTAACAGGTTGGAGGACTTCTATAAATGCAGTATCTCAGTGCACAGAGTCCCAACAACTGATATTTTAAAAATAGATTTTACCTTTTAGAACGGTTTTCAATTTACAGAAAAATTGAGAGGACAGTACAGGGAACTTCCACATAATCTGCACTCATCTTCGATTAGTATGATGCATTTATTATAATTAATGAAATGATATTGATACGTTACTATTAACTAAAACCCATAATGTATTTATGGACTGGACCATAAATTGAGAATTGGACCATAAAGAAAGCTGAGTGCGGAAGAATTGAAGCTTTTGAACTGTGGTGTTGGAGAAGACTCTTGAGAGTTCCCTGGACTGCAAGGAGATCAAACCAGTCAATCCAAGAGGAAATCAGTCCTGAATACTCTTTGGAAGGACTAATACTGAAGCTGAAACTCCAATACTTTGGCCACCTAATGCGAAGAACTGACTCATTGGAAAAGACTCTGGTGCTGGGAAAAATTGAAGGCAGGAGGAGAAGGGGATGACAGAGGATGAAATAGTTGGATGGCATCACCGACTGGATGAAGATGAGTTTGAGTAAGCTCCGGGAGTTGGTGATGGACAGGGAAGCCTGGCGTGCTACAGTCCATGCGGTTGCAAGAGTTGGACAGGACTGAGCAACTGACCTGAACTGATAACATATTTGGGGGCTTCCCTGGTGGTTCGGACGGCAAAGAATCTGCCTGCAATGCAGGAGATGCAGGTTTGATCCCTGGGTCAGGAAGATCCCCTGGAGAAGGCAACCACTCCAGTATTCTTGCCTGGAGAATCCCCATGGACAGAGGAGTTTGATGAGCTATAGTCCATGGAGTCGCAAAGAGTTGGACACGACTGAGCGACTAACACTAACACACATAATGTATTTAGATTTCCTTAGTTTTTACCTGACTGCCCCTTTTCTGTTCCAGGACACCATCCAGGACACCTTATCTCATTCAGTTGTCACATTTCCAGGAGCTCCTCTTGGCTTTGATAGTTTCTCAAGCTTTCCTTGTTTTAGATGACCTTGACAGGTTTGGAGGCATACTGGTCAGGCGTTTTGTAGCTAGGCCGTGTTTTTTTCAACGTCTCTGCTTCCTCAGCAAACTTGAGCCAGGCAGAGTTACTCTTGTCTTCATATACTTCTTTTTCTGTTTTCATGTAAATTCCTTCCTTTCACCATGATCACAGGCAGAACTCACACACGGTAACAGAAGTTAACCATGTCCAGAGCCTAACTTTAAGGTAGAAATTATGATATTAACTTTGACGTCACTTTCATTGGCTGACATCATTTTAATCTTAACAGGATTTTGAAAGAATGAAGAGGGAACAGCCATTTATCTAATGCCAACCATAAGCCCAAACCAAGGCTCTGGACTCTATTACAGATGTTTTATTGAATCTTTAAAACAACCATGTGAATAAGCAAGTTCTATATTACAGCTGAGGAAACAGGTTTAGGCTGATTAAGCGGTTCACTCAAGGTTACTTGGCTAAAGCACATGATGGCCAGGATTCAAAATCAGGTCTTCCTTGCATCCACTTCTGCTTCTCTTACTTCACCTGTACACTTATTTCACCTGTATACCTCTTAGGATTAGCACTGTGTGCATTTACCCAAAACTGAGTATCTGGTGGGCCAGGTGTTGTATGAGGCGCTGGGCTGCAAAGAATCAGTATTTGTACATGGGAAAAGTAGAGCTAGAAAACAAGTCTCCAGCCTCTTTAAGTGGCTCAACTCAAGGTTCATTCAGTGCTAGGCCCTAAGATCCCACTCGCTCTTGATCAATTTCAACACATTTCCTTTAGCACAGGCTGCAGTGGGTGCTCAGTCGCTCAGCTGTATCCGATTCTTGCAACCCCAAGGCCTGTAGCTCGGCAGGCTCCCCTGTCCACGGGATTTCCCACATAAGAATACTGGAGTGGGTTGCCATTTCCTCCTCCAGGGGATCTTTCCAACCTAGGAATCAAACCCACGTCTCCTGTACTGGCAGGCAGATTCTTTACCACTGAGCCATCTAGGAGGCTATCTTTCTTTTATTGTGAGAATAAATCAGACCTCTGATTTCTAAACATGTGACACAGTTATAATCAGGGTTGCACATCAGAAAAGGAAAACACCATCTTCAACCCTATATGTATGATGAAATCTCCTTCTTGTTGATGGAAATTTGCCCTGACTCATTTAAACAAGGCTGACAATTTTACTTGAGCCTCACATAGACTCGGCATATGCATATATTAAAGTATTACACCACTCTGCAGTTATTTACACCTACTTGACCTTGGACAGAAAGGACAGAAACTAATTTATTCATCCCTGTATCCCCTATTCTTAGTCCAAGGGCTGGCATCTTCTAGGTCTGAAGTCAATGTCGGCTGAATGATGAGTTGGAATACCTTGAGTTAGGGACTTCCCTAGTGGTCCAGTGGCTAAGACTCTGCATTCTCAATGCAGAGGCCTGGGTTTGATCCCTGGTCAGGAAACTAGATCCCACATGCTGCAACTAAGAGTTCACATGCCACCACTGAAGATCCTGCCTGCTGCAACCAAGACCTGGTGAAGCCAAATACATATTAAATAAAAAAGAATTCCTTGAATTTGCTGAGCAGATGGATATTTGGAGGCAAATATGTTCAAAAAAGGACTTCCCTTGTGGCTCATGGTAAAAAATCCACCTGCATTGTAGGAGACTCAAGTTCAATCCCTGGGTCAGCAAGATCTCCTGGAGAAGAAAATGGCAACCCACTCCAATATGCTTGCCTGGGAAATTCCATGGACAAAGGAGCCTGGTGGGCTGCAGTTCATGGGGTCACAAAAGAGTCAGACAAAACTGAGGAATAACATGTTAAACAACAACAACAAAAAATGCCAATGAGATTTCTTCCCAAATAAGGTATTGAAACCATGGTACCTAATTCCTGGAGGAATTCAAGAAGAAATCTCAACATTCCTATTAACATTCTGGAATCCTGAAGGTGGATGCTAATTACTTTACCAGGAAACCAGAACTGAGGCAAACGGTGGAAGTCACAGTACCGCCCTTCACAACCAAGACCTGCCATTTTCTCAGCAAAAGATGTGTCTGCAAGAGCAACCAGAATACCTATTTTAATCTTATTTTGAAAGTGCTAATGTTTCTCACATTATATGTTAGTAAAACTCTTAATTCTTTGAAAGTATCAAAAAGTCACTCCAAACGATAGTGTCAGCAGGACTAAAGTTCTCTGTGCTTATTTAAAATAACTCTCCGCTATATTTGGGGAGAATTACTAAGATGTGAACACACTAGAATTTCAACAAGGATGCAGTCCCACCCCCAAAGGATAATGACCTGGTTTCATGGTGTGCGCTTAGTCACTCAGTCGTGTCTGACTCTTTGCAACCCCATGGACCGTAGACTGCCAGGCTCCTCTGTCCATGGAGTTCTCCAGGCAGTAATACTGGACTGGGTTGCCATTTCCTTCTCCGGGGGATCTTCCCCACCCAAGGATAGAACCTGTGTCTGCTGCATGCGCAGGCGGACTCTTCACCATTGCGCCACCTGGGAAATCAGGTTTCATGGTGAGAACTCTACAATCCTACATACAGTAAGAGGTCAAAAAGCTTGGCTATCATTAGATACCAGGCACTGAATCAGTGTGGGTTCCCCAGGTGATTCCGCGATAAAGAATCTGCTTTATGCAGGAGACACAGGTTCTATCCCTGGGTGGGGAAGGTCTCCTGGAGAAGGAAATGGTAACCCTCTCCAGTTTTCTTGCCTGGAAACATCCAAGGACAGAGGAGCCTGGCGGGCTACCGTCCATGGGGTTGCAAAGAGTCAGACATGACTGAGCACACATGAATCAACACATTTACAAATACTTTCAATTCCTATTTTTTTCCCCTGACTTTCTTAAATGAAAAATTAATGAGGGGGAAAAACACTACAGAATTACCATGACCCTTAGGCCACGAGACTTCCTTTACTTAAGAACCAATGCAAAAAAACACAGAAACATTTGTGAACCTCGAGTTCCAATATTTTCTTCACTTAAGAACTAGACAGTGTACAGTAATTACTGTCAATGCCCCTCCCACCCCTACCTCAGCACCCACTCCCAGCACCTGCCAAAGGTGACCTTCTGCAAACAAATACCTTTGGCAAACACTCCCATTTTTGTTTCAGGGCTTTTTCTGAGAGGTAATACCCCTGGGATAAGCCCTGAGTCAATGATGGATGGAGTCTGCTGATAATTCTGCACTGTTCTATGCTGCATTCCAAAGTTTCCTGGGAGGACCAGCTTTAATTAACCCCCATGGTAACCTGCTTGATGATAAATGCATCTTTATAGTCTCCTTTCTCTTTCCTGTCTTATTTCCCCCACGTGCTCCAATTTTACTTACTGGCCTGCCCAAAAAGTTCATTCTAAGTTTATTCTGTCTCATCTTACAGAAAAGCCCAAACAAACTTCTTGGCCAGCCCAATATTTTTCCAGTTTTTCTTGGAATTATCTCCTAAATCATGCATTCTCAATAGAGGAGGTAGTGCCTCTAAGGGGACAAAATTGATTCTTAGAAGTGGGGTTGGGGAAGAAAATCATACACTTTTAATATATGGAGCCCAGAAATTCATACAGTACATAAAGAGTTACACAGTGTACTGTAATTAAAACATCATGGGTGGGGCAATCAGGGGGAAAAAATATCCAAGAAGACTCCTCAAAGGGGAGATAATGAACACAAGACAGCACAACCTTATGTTAAATAAACCACTGGTACTGAGCACCTTGCCTCAGGGAGTTTCTGGAAGGATACAAAGTAAGACGCAGTGTTAGCCTTTGCTGAGTACATCCATGAACTCATTCATTTAATCCTTTAAATCATGTGTAGAGCTGAGAACTTGAGGGCCATTCATCAGATGAATCACTGAGGCTATTAGAAGTACAATGACTTGTTGGAGACCACAAAGCAAATTAACCCAGGGCTCAGGGTGAGAGCTTTGGTCTCCTGGGGATTGGGCTCTCAGGCACACCTCAGAAAAGCCATCAAGAGCGCTTAGCCCGACAGGACACAGGGAAATAAGTCTATAAACGTCAGTGACTGTTATTAATGACAACAGATCAGGTTTCTATGAATGGACCAGATGATGGTGCTGCCCCACAGGTGACAGTATAACAACCCAGGTGGTTAAAAACATTAGTTACCATTGATATGATGGGTTTTGAATGCCCCAATTCAATGCTGGGCTCAGGGGAGATCAGAGGGTATTTTCTATGACTTTTGGGAAAGGGCTGGATTTGGGCGGAGGGGGGGGTGGTGCAGGGTGGAGTAAAGGGGAGGGAGGCATTGGGAATTTCAACAGGAAGAGAAGCCTCCCTTGGCAAGAGGACTGTGAATGAGAGCCTCCTGATTAGTCTGCACTTGACTTTATTCTTTCTCCTGTTCACAATAAGTCCCCTACATATAAACCTTCAAGTTGCGATCTTTCAAAGATGCAAACATGCCCCTGTATGCCAGCTATTGTGTTGTACTACGGTACTTTTCAAGATACTGCACTGTAAGATTAAAAGTGTTTATTTTTTATGTATTACTTGGGTGAAAAGTATTATACATCTATTACAATACAGTACTATACAGCCAATTGTGTTAGTTGGCCATATAGGCTAATTAGGTAATTAGGTAACTATACAGGTACCTAGACCAACTTAGTTGGACTTATTAAGAAACTGGACTTACAAACACACTCTCAGAATGGAACCGGTATGTAGGGAACTTACTGTATTTGATCCAGATGACAAGACAGTGCAACTGAAAGAAATCACACTGTGGGTAATACTTCTCCATCACTACACAGCCACTGGAGGGCCACGAAGGAAACTGATGCGGCTGAGTGGAAGCCAGCCTCGAAAGAAGATCTGAGTTCAAGTTCTCCCTCTGCCATCAAAGTGACCTTAGGCAAGTTTCCCACTGCGCTGCACCTCAGTTTCCTCTCTACAATTCTGATCGCCTCTGATTTTTGTCATCTGCCAAGTGCCTGTCTCCAGGTTCAAACATCTCACAAATTTCCCTTAAGTAACTACCTACTGACTAACTTGATTAGACTTGCTGACTTCTAAGGTTTCATTTCCTGGACTGACCTCACTATAGGTGGAGAAGCATCTGAAACTGATACACATGGGGTGGGATAAAGTGGAAGCTGGGGTTTCAGGAACGGGAAGGAGTAGGGAGATATATAGAGTGATAGCGCTGAGTGATTTTCCATTAGTAGAGAGGGCCTGGAATGGCTCAATATTTTCAAGTCATGTTAGATAATATTTCACCCCATCCCCCACAAAAGACATCCATAAAGACAGAATTGGACTTGAACTGCTATGGTAGGTTTACACAGAATCTAATGGCAAAGAAAGTCCAGGGGGGTCTTCCCTGGCGCTCCAGTGGTTAAGACCTCCCCTTCCAATGCAGAGGATGTGGGTTCGAGTCCTGGTTGGGAAGCTAAGATCCCACTTATGCCTCACCGTGGAAAAACCAAAACAGAAAACAGAAACAATATTGTAACAAATTTTTTTAAAAAAACTTTAAAGATCGTCCACATAAAAAAAATTTTTTTTTCCAAAGAAAAAAGAAACTCCAGATATAACGCTGACTTAGGAAAAGCAGATTTGGCCAATTTGTAAGAAGGGCCCTGCTAACAGCCACTTCTGAAGCAAGTGTCCTGGTAGGATGGTCCAAGAGGGAATACGATAAACTACATGACATAGATGCTTATTATCAATAAGTTAGTTTAATATGCCCCAAGGAAATGAACCCTGAGTGTTCATTGTAAGGAGTGTTGCTGAAGCTCCAGTACTTTGGCCAACTGTTGTGAAGAGCTCAGTGGAAAAGACTTTCATGCTGCGAAAGACTGAAGGCAAAAGGAGAAGAGGGCAGCAGAGGATGAGACGGTTAGACAGCATCACCAACTCAAAGGACATGAACCTGAGCAAACTCTGGGAGATACTGAAGGACAGGGGAGCCTGATGTGCTGCGGTCCATGGGATCGTGAAGAGTCAGACACGACTTAGTGTGACTCAGCTGGTAAAGAATCTACCTGCAGCGGGAGAACTGGGTTCGATCCCTGGGTTGGGAAGATCCCCTGGAGAAGGGAAAGGCTACCCACTGCAGTATTCTGGCCTGGAGAATTCCATGAAGTGTATAGTCCATGGGATTGCAAAGAGTTGGACACAACTGAGTGACTTTTATACACACACACACACACAGAGTGACTGAACAACAATAACAAACTGGACTGTTATACTCTTACAGGGTCCAGACGATGCTATGTCTTTAGAAGGAGAGGAAGGTGGAGAGGAGGAAAAGGAGATCCCCTCCCCGAGGACATCAGCATTGACAGAAGCCCATGTCAGGAGGAAGCCAAGTGGGCTTCTGTACAGGAAGTCCTGCAAGCCAGCTCCATCGGTCCTGACTCTCATTTTTCATGAACTATATGCAAGAAGCAACCTTGTTCCCAAGTTACAACCCATTTTATTCTCTCAAGAAAACACTCCAGACAAACTTCTCTATCCCTCCTGTGGCCAAATGAAAAGTCCCACCCAACAGGGTACAATTGGATTGGGTCTGTTTTATATCCTATGACACCTGCCAAATTGGTACTGACTGCTGTCTTGTCATTTTCGACTTCAGTCTTGTCATCTCCGAACTGCTTCCTCTTCATTCTCCTAAAAGGCGGTCATCTTAGGGAAGCCAACATCCCTACAGAACACATGCTAAGTCATACCACTGATGGGTTCCTGATTAAAATATGCAGCAATGTTCAGGTGATGCAACACAGACAGAAATGTGGCAAATCTGTCCCGGGGCAAATGCTCAAAACCCAACTGTAGGACCTGTCTGCTCCGCATGCAGCTTTAGGAGGATGCTACCTCAGAATGCCATACCCTCTGTACTTTCCAAAGTGCTTCCTCATACACTGCCTCATGGGAGTCTTCATCAATCCCATACAGAAAGTATCTTCAGATTACGAGATAAGGGAGGTATCTGAATCACACCGTTAACGCAGCTCTTCAAACAACATGTCCAACACATTTCTAACAAACTCACAGTTGTCTCCCGCCACCCCACACCAAAACTGCATGTCACTGTGTCTAAAATAGGTTTTTATTCAATCCACCTTTGAAGATATTTTCCTTGCTTTCCTTCACACTGCTCTGTGGTCCAAAGATGTGACAAATTTTGCTTTCATTCTGTCAAAACTTCAAAACCCATGCTAAAAAGAGAAAGAGAGCAGGACCTTGATTCTCGGCAAAATACCATAGGGTCACACTTGATTTATGAACATTTTAGACGTCAATGGAATATTTTTATTGAATACAGATGAAAGAGGGAGCCTCCAAATAATGCAAAAATAGTAATTCAGTATTTGATTTAACTGAAGGTAGCCTTCTGTCCTCCAAGCAGGAGGGGGAGATGAGTCAACAGGACTCTCAGTAGGTTATTTCATCTTCTCCCTACTGTTTATACCTCCTTTGGAGAAGTCTCCCTTAACACAGGAGACCACAGTGCCTTCCCCAATCTGCATGCCTGGATTCCTCATCTGCATCCCATTCCTGCATTTGCTGGACTATGTACACTGAGTTGTTTCCAGTCTCTATCTCCAGAGGGAAAGAATCATACATTGCTCATCTTCCACAGTGTTCTGGCTTTTCCAAAGCTTGGCACTTCAGTCACTAAGTGTGGCCTTAAAATGAATGACCATAGCATGCTAATCTGCTCCTTTCTACTGGGTACTTCCCATAACCTTGACAAAGACATGGAACTGTACTCAATATTTTGTAATAACCTATAAGGGAGAAGAATCTGAGTATGTATGTATAAGGGCTTCCCTGGTAGCTCAGTTGGTAAAGAATCTGCCTGCAATGCAGGAGATCCCAGTTCAATTCCTGGGTCAGGAAGATCCACTGGAGAAGGGATAGGCTACCCACTCCAATATTCCTGGGCTTCCCTGGTGGCTCAGATGGTAAAGAATCTACCTGCAATGCAGGAGACCTGGGTTCGATCCCTGTGCAGTGAAGATCCCCTGGAGGAGGGTATGGCAACCCATTCCAGTATTCTTGCCTGGAGAATCCCCATGGACAGAGGCACTTGACAGGGTTGCATAGTTGGACATGACTGAGTGACTAAGCGCAGCACAGCATGTATGCATAATCAGCTGCACATCTGAAGCTAACACAACACTGTAAGTCAACTATATCCAATAAACATTGTTTTAATTTAAAAAATTATTATTAAAAAAAAAAAGCCCAAAGTGGAGAGGAAATTTGAGGAACTGTCTATACAGAATCTATGAATCTGGGAAAGCCTGTTCAGCTCAGTTAAAGGTTTTCAGGTCTGACTCCATAATAGAATCACTTTACAAAGATGTCTGACGCCTTCAGAACAATGGTATCGATTTCTGGGCTGGAACCTTCATCTGGATTCATGCATGTGCTTTGTGCAGTCTGTGGGTGTTTGGTCTTCTTTTGTTTTAAAAATAAAAAAAAAGTATTTTTAACTTTTTATCAAAAATTTTTAATTAGGAAGGAAATACAATCCACACATATATACATATTTCCTAGTTAATTATCTTCATCCTGTTGGCCTCCTTCTCGCTC
Organism: Dama dama; assembly: GCF_033118175.1. Classification (NCBI taxonomy): domain Eukaryota; kingdom Metazoa; phylum Chordata; class Mammalia; order Artiodactyla; family Cervidae; genus Dama; species Dama dama. The sequence continues at coordinate 9,666,279 of NC_083701.1, read as the reverse complement.
TTCCCCTGTATGCACAAGAAGTACGTGCACATACACACACATTTGCATAGTCTGCATCTGTGCTGAACCAGTGGAAAGTAAGTTGCAGATATCATGACACTTCACCACTAAATATTACAGCATGCACCTCTTTAAAAAAACATTCATCTGCATAACCACAAAGAAATTATCATACTCAAGAAATTAAATTTGGATATATAATGTCCAAATTTGATGTCCTGGAATCTAACATCCATGAAGCAAGGTAAACTGGAAGTGAAACTGGAGATGGCAAGAGTGAACATTGACGTTTTAGGAATCAGTGGACTAAAATGTACTAGAATGGGCAAATTTAATTCAGATGACTATTATATCCACTACTGTGGGCAAGAATCCCTTAGAAGAAATGGAGTAGCCCTCATAGTCAACAAAAGAGTCCGAAATGCAGTACTTGGGTGCAATCTCAAAAATGACAGAATGATCTCAGTTCATTTCCAAGGCAAACTATTCAGTATCACAGTGATCCAAGGCTATGCCGTATGCAGTAATGCTGAAGAAACTGAAGTAAATGGTTCTATGAAGACCTACAAGATCTTCTAAAACTAACACACAAAAAAGATGTCCTTTTCATCATAGGGGACTGGAATGCAAAAGTAGGACATCATGAGATACCTGGAGTAACAAGCAAATGTGGCCTTGGAGTACAAAATGAAGCAGGGCAAAGGCTAACAGAGTTTTGACAAGAGAATGCACTGGTCATAGCAAACACCCTCTCCCAACAACACAAGAGAAGACTCTACGCATGGACATCACCAGATGATCACTACCAAAATCAGACTGATTATATTATTTGCAGCCAAAGATGGAGAAGCTGTACACATTCGGCAAAAACAAAACCAGGAGATGACTGTGGCTCAGATCATGAACTCCTTATTGCCAAATTCAGACTGAAATTAAAGAAAGTAGGGAAAACCACTAGACTATTCAGGTATGACCTAAATCAAATCCCTTATGATTATACAGTGGAAGTGACAAATAGATTCAAGGGATTAGATCTGATAGACAGAGTGCCTGAAGAACTATGGACGGAGGTTCGTGACATTGTACAGGAGGCAGGGGTCAAGACCATCCCCAAGAAAAAGAACTGCAGAAAGGCAAAATGGTTGTCTGAGGATGCCTTACAAATCGCTGAGAAAAGAAAAGCTAAAGGCACAGGAGAAAAGGAAAGATATACCCATTTTAATGCAGAGTTCCAAAGAATCGCAAGGAGAGACAAGAAAGCCCTTCTCAGTGATCAGTGCAAAGAAATAGAGGAAAACAATAGAATGGGAAAGACTAGAGATCGCTTCAAGAAAATTAGAGACACCAAGGGAGCATTTCAAGCAAAGATGGGCACGATAAAGGACAGAAATGGTATGGACCTAACAGAAGCAGAAGATACTGAAAACAGGTGCCAAGAATACACAGAAGAACTAGACAAAAAAGATCTTCATGACCCAGATAACCATGACGGTGTGATCACTCACCTAGAGCCAGACATCCTGAAATTTAAAATCAAGTGGGCCTTAGGAAGCATCACTACAAACAAAGCCAGTGGAGGTGATGGAATGCCAGTTGAGCCGTTTCAAATCCTAAAAGATGATGCTGTGAAAGTTCTGCACTCAATATGCCAGAAAATTTGGAAAACTCAGCAGTGGTCACAGGACTGGAAAAGGTCAGTTTTCATTCCAATCCCTAAGAAAGGCAATCCCAAAGAATGTTCAAACCACCACACGATTGCACTTATCTCACATGCTAGCAAAGTAATGCTCAAAATTCTCCAAGTGAGACTTCAACAATACATGAACCAAGAACTTCCAAACTGGATTTAGAAAAGACAGAGGAACCAGAGATCAAATTGCCAACATCTGTTGGATCATTGAAAAAGCAAGAGAGCTCCAGAGAAACATCTAAGTCTGCTTTATTGACTATGCCAAAGCCTTTGACTCTGCAGATCACAACAAACTGGAAAATTCTTAAAGAGATAGGAATACTAGACCACATGACCTGCCTCCTGAGAAATCTGTATGCAGGTCAAGAAGCAACAGTTAGAACCAGACATGGAAAAACAGACTGGTTCCAAATTAGGAAAGGAGTACATCAAGGCTGTATTTTGTCACCCTGCTAATTTAACTTATATGCAGAGTACATCATGCAAAATGCCAAGCTGGATGAGGCACAAGCTGGAATCAAGATTGCTGGGAGAAATATCAATAACCTCAGATATGCAGATGACACCACCCTTATGGCAGAAAGGGAAGAAGAACTAAAGAGTCTCTTGATGAGGGTGAAAAAGGAGAGTGAAAAGTTGGCTTAAAACTCAACATTCAAAAAATGAAGATCATCGCATCCAGTCCCATCACTTCATCACAAACAGATGGGGAAACAATAGAAATAGTGAGAGACTTTATTTTTTGGAGCTCCAAAATCATTACAGATGGTGACAGCAGCCATGAAATTACAAGACACTTGCTCCTTGGAAGGAAAGCTAAGACCAACCTAGACAGCATATTAAAAAGCAGAGACATTACTTTGCTAACAAAGGTCCGTCTAGTCAAGACTATGGTTTTTCCAGTGGTCATGTATGGATGTGAGAGTTGGACTATAAAGAAAGCCGAGCACCGAAGAATTGATGCTTCTGAACTGTGGTGTTGGAGAAGACTCTTGAGAGTCCTTTGGACTGCAAGAAGATCCAACCAGGCAATCCTAAAGGAAATCAACTCTGATTCTTCACTGGAAGGACTGATGCTGAAGCTGAAGCTCCAATACTTTGGCCACCTGATGCAAAGAACTGACTCATTGGAAAAGACCCTGATGCTGGGAAAGATTGAAGGGAGGAAGAGAAAGGGATGACAGAGGATGAGATAATTGGATGGCATTACCAACTTGATGGACATGAGTTTGAGCAAGCTCCGGAAGTTGGTGATAGAGAGGGAAGCCTGGCCTGCTGCAGTCCATGGGGTCACAAAGAGTCAGACATGACTGAGCAACTGAACTGAACTGATATGTTATCTAATACGGACTCCATGTTCAAATCTTCTTAATTGTCCCTATATTATTTCATTGTTATTTATTTTTTAAATTCAAGGTCCAATCAAGAATCATGAATTGCATTGGCTTGTGTTTTTTCCAGCTTTATGCACATACAGTCGACATGTAACATTGTGTACATTTAAGGTACACAATATGATGATTAAATACACATATACCTTATGAAATGATAACTACAATAAACACATAAACAAAACCAACACCTTACATAGTTTATTTATTCATTATTTTTTGGTGAGAAGTGTTAGGATTTGCTCTCTTAAGCAACTTTCAACTATACAACAGAGTTATTTTTAAATACAGTCACCATCCTATACATTAGAACCCGGAACCTATCATCTTAAAAGTAAAAGTTTTTACCCCTTAACCATCTTAACCCATTTCCTGTACCACCACCAACTGGTTGCCACTGGCAACCACCAATCTGATCTCCAGTGCTCAGTTCAACTTTTTTAGATTGTATTTATAAGTGAGATAATACAGTACTTGTCTCTAACATATGTCTGTTAGCGTAACGCCCATCTATGTTGCTGCAAATAGCAAGATTTCCTTCTTCTTACGGCTGGAAAATATTCCATCTCATGTATATATCATATTTTCTTTATCCATTCATCCATCAATGGGCACTCAAATTGTTTCCATATCTTGCCTATTGTAAATAATACTGCAATGAACATGGGACTGCAAATAGCTCTTCAAAATACTGATTTCATCTCCTTTGGATATATATATCCAGAAGTGGGACTGCTGGACCATATGGTAGCTCTATTTTTAAGTTTTTGAGGAATCTCCATGCTGTTCTCCATAGTGGCTGCACCAGTTTACATTCCCACCAACAGTGCACAAGGGATCCCTGTTTTACACATCCTCACCAACACTTTCTATTTCTTGTCTTTTTGATGATAACCATTCTGACAGGTGTGAGGTGATATCTCACTGCATTTTTAATTTGCATTCCCCTGATGATCAGTGATGCTGAGCACCTTTTCATGTGCCATCTGTATATCTTCTTGGGAAAATATCTATTCAGATTCTCTGCCCATTTTTAAAATCAGAGTATTTGCTTTCTTGCTACAGAGTTGTACGAATTCTTTATATATTTTGGATTTTATCCTCTTATCAAATACATGGTTGCAAATATTTTCTCCCTTATCATAGCTGCCTTTTCATTTGGTTGATCTCTTCTTTCGTGGTGCTGAAGTTTGATGTAGTCCACTTGATTTTCAAGCATTGCTCCTGGTTATCATGTGCATTCAGTCTCCCCAAACAGAAAGTTATCCTCATTTTTGTGTGTTCTCATGACACGGACCCTTTGGAAGAGACCATGCCAGATATCTTGCAAGATGTCCCACCATTTGACTTTGTCTGTTGTTTTTTCATGATTAGTTTCAGGTCAGTTTAGGCATGAATGCAGGTATGTTGTAAATTTCCACTGAATTATTCAGGAGAAGGGTAGGGTCAGTGGCCCTCATTACATACAAGTTGGATGGTTTTGGTTCAGGTGGAATCTGCCAGATTTCTCTTAAGAGCCCCTGTAGAAGGAAATGGCAACCCACTCCAGTATTCTTGCCTGGGAAATTCCACGGACAGAGGAGCCTGATGGGCTACAGTCCATGGGGTCACAAGAATCGGACACAACTTTGAGACTAAACCACCACCACCCACCTTCATGCCTAGTTGATGCACACTTACATCAAAGTCTGAGAAGCTGTGTTACTCAAAGTGTGGGCTACAGACCAGCTGCACCGGTTTCCCCTGGGAACTTTCCAGAAATGGAGCTCTAAAGTGCCTCACTCTGAAAGCGAGAGTGTCGATCCCTTTCTATTACTCTTCTGGGGCACCGCCTTCCTTCCACAGAGGAGAATCGTAACATGGCGAAGAGAGCACCACCTAGTGGGTGGAGGACTCCTGTGTGATCCCAGCTCCTCCACCTTAGTAGTTTCAAGATCCTGGGTAAGTCACAAAACTTCTCAGCATCTGTCATTCATTTATGAAAGGGAGATACTGGGCACCTTCTCTTCAACCACGAACGCCCACTTGATGTTAGCCTGTTTCCTAGAAAGTGAACCTGGTGTACCTGTGGTCCTTTTTGCTCCCAGCATACAGTCTCATGGATTCCCAGAGATCTGATGCTGTGGGTTGCTGTGTCCACCCCTCGGCTTCTTCATTCTGTTTGAACAGTTTGACAATGTCATAAAAAAGAGAGTCAGGAAGAAATAAAGGAGTTCATAAAATGAAAAATCAAATGAGGTTCTTAGAAAGGGAAAGGGGCCATGGATTTTATGAGGGGGGAGCAAGAAGAAAGCAGATTAAATATGGCTGAGAGGGGAAGCAAGAAAGAAACAACATTTACCGAAATCTACGATGGTGCTGGTGGGGGTCATGGAGAGGATGTGACCCATGAACTGACTCCTTATCCCTCCAGTGCTGGGAATCTATCCTCTGCCCACTGTTCCCACAGTGGGAACCATGTTCAAGGGTGCAGTCTTGAGTGAGAATGTGTTGTTGAAACCATCTGGATGGTGTATGTTACTGTATCCCATGAAGGCCTCAATATAAATCTTTAAGATGCTGGAAGGCTGTATAAATGTCTGCTGGTCTTGCTGCCCATGACAAGCCTCATATATAAGTTCTCCAATTCTTAAGCCCAACACCTACTCATCCAGAGTGGCCTGCTTCTTTCCTGGGTCTCCCCTTGCCCTCCATGTAGTTGACCAATTTCAGATTTCACCTGGGGAACTCCTGAGGTTGCACATCAACACAATGCAATGTTCAGGGGTTCAATATCAACACCTTGATTAAATTTCACAGCAACCCTGAGGGGAAGGCATTATTATCTACATATCAGAAATAAAGAAACTGACAGCCAAGCAAGATGAGCAAATTGCTCTAGGTCACAAAGCAAGGAAATAGCAAACCCATATCTGACTCCAAAGACCATGCTCTTACCAATGAGAAAGAATGATGCAATATAGATCATGTCAAACCTATTATCACAAAAAACAAGACACAGCAAGTGTTAGTGAGGATGTGGAGAAATAGCAAGCCTTACATATTGTTGGAAAGTAAAAGTGTTAGTCACTCAGTTGTGTCTGACTCTGTGTGACAGGCTCCTCTGTCTATGGAATTCTCCAGGAAAGAATACTGGAGTGGGTAGCCATTCCCTTCTCTGAGGATCTTCCTGACCCAGGAGATCAAACCCGGGTCTCCTGCATTGCAGGCAGATTCTTTGCCATCTGAGCCATCAGGGAAGCGTGAGCTTGAGCAAACTCAGGGTCCTGAGTGTGAGCAAACCCCTGGAGATAGTGAAGGACAGGGAAGACTAGATTGCTACAGTCCATGGGGTCCATGGGATCACAAAGAGTTGAACATGACTTAGCGACAGAATAACAACAAACATTGTTGGTGGAAAAGCAAAATGGTGCAGCTGGAAAGCAATATGGAAGTTTCTCAAAAATTAAAAATAGAACTACCATGTGATTCAGCAACCCCAGTTCTGAGTATTTACTCAAAATATTATTATCAGGATCTCAAAGAGCTGTTAGCACTTTATGCTTATTGAAATACTATTCACATTAGCCAAGATGTGGAAACATCCTAAATGTCCACCCACAGATGAAGGGATAAATAAAATGGAATACCATTCAGTCTTAAGGAATTCTGCAGTATGTAATAACACAGATGGACCTTGAGGGCATTATGCTAAGTGAAATAAGACATTGACAGAATGACAAGCACTGCATGAGCCTGCTTATATGAGGATCTAAAATAGTCAAATTCATGGAGTGAAAGGGTGGTATGGTGGCTACAAGAAGCCGGAGGGAACGGGGAACAGAGGGTGACCAGCCAACAGGCATTAAGGGTCAGTTAAGCAAGAGGAGAGACCAGCTGCACAATGCTGCACCTACAGTCAACAACAACGTGTTGCACACTTACACATTTGTTAAGAAGGCAGATTTCATGTTAAGTGTTCTTATCACAATAAAATAAAAAATTTTTAAGAAAGAATGAGAACTCAAAATCCTTGGTTCTTTGTCAGAAGGAAACTGACAAAGCTGAAGCAGAAAATGCAGAGAGGACATTAGTAGGGTAAGGAAAAAAGTGAGGATGAACTGAGGTGGTTAAGAAGACCAACACCTTGTGGGAAATGAGAAAGAATGAGATACACGGAGGCAGAAAAAGAGGAGAATGGGATGAACAGAGCCAGAGAAACAGAATAGTTGAGAGAACTGAATCCAGCATTATCTAGAAAAGAAAAACAATGTCCCGTCAGTAATGAATTAATAAGTTGTAGCATTGGTGGAGATGCTGTTGAAAGGATTCCTTCTGTCTGGGATGGGAGGTTGACCAGATGGCCAAGCTCTGAGACAGCTGCTAATACTATTACCAAATTATATTAAAATATTACGAACATATTATTAGACTGTATGTTCTATAGGAGCAGAGACTAGACTGTTTTGTTTTACTGGATTTTGTTTACTGTTATAATCCCAATGTCTAGAAGAGCGCCAGGCACAGAGAAGGCATTTATATTGACTGAGTAACATTAATAACACAAATGACTATCTATTATTGAGCATTTCTTCTATGTAAGGTGTTCTTAGCTCCATAAGAGTCTACACTGATCACATTTTTTAGATGAAGAAACTGAAACTCAGAGATCCAGCAACTTTCCCAAGACGATACCAGCTATAAGAGGCAAAGCAAGTTTGGGAAATTAAGTTTCTCTTACTTCAGACTTGTGAAGACTCTGTCTTACTAATGAGGGGTCTTGGTGAGAGGCCAGCATCTCTCCTCCACCTTGAGGACTGCAGGCCCTTTAGTCAATACACTAAGTCCACCGGCCAGGCCCTTCTTTACCTTCCAGAGCAGCTGCTGGGTCCGTGAGCCCCACCTCTCAGCCTTGGCGCCAATCCATCTCAGAATGCAATCAGGGTGCCTCTCTTGTGAGCACTTCCCCTTGGTCTGTCATCAGGTGAGCGACTGATCACCCCCACTGGTCCTGGAGAGGCAGTCGGGACAGTAGGATGGCTGTACGGTGCCAATCCAGGAATATGCCAAGATGAAGCCAGCAACTTCCCACTAACAGGCCCGGAAGCGGGAGTCCCCAGACAGCCACAGTGGCAGAAGGGTACGACTTGTAAGGAGACTCTTTCAGAATCAACTAGTAAATGCTTCATGCCTACTATTAGGTTCATTTCATTTACAGACCCTACTTTCTTTAGCCTAAAAACCCAGCTGGTGATAGGGCAGCGTGATCATCCCCAGTTTACGGGTCTTGCCCAACCTGGCTCATGCAAAGTCAGAGACCGAAGGCAGAGTCCAGAGATGAACTTCAGGTCCAGCCCATTTTCTACAATATTGGAATCCTTTTCAGCCATGCAGCTTAAGATACAGAAAAGAGATCAGCCTTGCTGAGCTCAGAGTGTAGTCTCCGAACTTTTCCCTTACCCCTTGTCCATCTTAGAACTTCTGAGAGCTATTCTCATCACTAACCTTCCATGACACTGACCACTTATTACTGTTGTGAAGACAGGAACACACACCATGCAGAACAAAGTACTGGTGAACCTGAGAGTATTCTTTCACTCATCCATTCAGCAAATGCTTACTGGGTACCCACCAGGAGCCCAGTAAGCCTGCTGGGGCCTGAGGTTGCTAAGGAACAATGCAGTTCCTCCTCGAAGGAGCTCTCAGTCCAAGGTGGGGAGATGAGCAAGCAGATCAGTCCAGTGTGCAGAATCCTCTGCTTGAGGATGCTGCCAAGGATGGGCCATTCTAACCAGCTGGAGGGTCAGGGAGAAACCTTCCAGAGGAGGTGATCCAAGAACTCAGCCAGGGTGAAAGCAAGTAGCCAGGAGAGAGCAAGGGATGGGCATTTAAGACAAGGGAAGCAGGGGCGGTGGGGTGGGGGTGGGGGGTCTTCGATGTTCACATTTGCTATATTTTGCCTTTAGGAAAGAAGCAAGAAATCACATCTCATGAGTCTGGTTCATTTGGGGGTGTTTTTTTTTTTGGTTTTTTTTTTTTTTAAGCATGCACTAACCTGTGAGACCACGATCAGCCCAATTTCCTGGCTCTCTTGAGCCATTAACCACAGCCCAGAATAAGATAATGGCTGCTTTAAAGCATGCATTTCAGTACCTTGCAAAATCCTGAATCATCAATGAAAGGTTCGGTTTCGTTCACTTGACTGGGCTTGCTCCTAGCAGGAGGAAGGATGTGCAGTGCCTCCGCTAATGAGCTGAAATTCAAGTGTCAGAAGCCTAAACCCAATCCGACAGGGCTTTCCTGTGGAATGCCCGATTAATCAGAATCCCGACCCTGGCACGACACAGGCCACATTCTGTCTCCCCAGCACTGCGGTTCCCTGGGTTTGAGCAGCCCCTGCTTTGATTCCAGATCCATTTCCAGCCATTTGCCAACCGTGAGCTAGGAAGGGGAGGCAGAGAAATGACAGAGTCCTCTGTTACCGAGGGGGCAAGGAGCACCCAGGGATGCCTCGTGAAATACCCAGAGTCCCAAAATTGTTGGCAGAGGGTCATAACTGGGATCCCAGCTTAGAAACAAGAGATGACCCCCAGCATTCAAATGTGAGCTCCAGAAACTCAACCACATGACCCTGGACAAGTGGTCCTCTCTGTTTTGGTTTCCATATTCTCATCCATCAAATACAGGTAACAATTCCCACGTCATGAAACTGCAGCAAGAATTAAATGAAATAAATAATTTGCATGTGCAAAAGTACCTCGCTAGGTATGCAATTCTTCTTTCTTCCATAATGTAAAATTTTCCTAGATCCTCTCTGGGAAACTGAGGTTACATACAGGCATTCCCAAACCTGCTTCCAAGTGATGGAATAATTGTAGAGAAGGATAAAATCAGGCCTTAGCTATCCCCTCCCAGAATGTCCCAGATGGGGTAAGAGTGCTGGCTGGGAAAGCTGAAGGAAGAGGGAGCCCACAAACTCCAGTGGGACCCCAGGTTCAGAAGTCGGCCAATATGTACAGGACGCCATTGATGTCAAAAGGATGTGTGAAGCCGTGTATGCTTGTGTGCACTCAAGTAATCTATATGCCTTATTATCGCATATTCCAGTATTACCATCAGTTCAATTTAACTAAATACAGCACTAGAGACAGAGAAGAATATATTTTAATCCCTTTTTATCAACTGACGAAAGCAAACAGAAGAGCAATTGCTAACCCTTCTCTCCAGCCACTAACACCTGCAAATACACGCAGACCTGGATGCCATAGGCTAGATTCCCCCGCCCCTCCCCCCAAAAAACAACAACCCACATTCCTGGTTGGATGCCTTTGGGGCCTCAGTTTCAGGCAGGCACCGTTGCAAGGCTTCAGGAACCTCTCAGATGAAACCTGTTGCCAAGCCTGAGGTCCTGTGCGGAGGCCCCCACCTGGTGGCCAAATCTGGAACTGCCTTTCCAGCCAAGGAAGATTGGCAGGTAGTGTTTAACTCCAAGGCTCCCTTTCCACCCATTAGTCGTCGGTCAATTGGAGAAGACCAGGGAGGAATATTCACTGCTAAAAGCACAGGCAGAAGGGTCAAGGTCTTGGTCATTTCCCCGCCAAAACCCTGGTAATGGTACAGCTTCCTAAGGAGCAGGCATCAGAATGACTAAGCCACAGACAGGAAGCAAGGGGTACCTGGAAGTGCCCTGCCAGCCCGGCGGGGGATGGGGCGGGCGGGGGGTGCATGTTGACAACCCTGGCTTCCCCTCCTGGGAAAGAAGCCACCACTATCATCCTCCCCTCCCCAAACACAGCAGGATTTTCTATCCAGAGCACTGGGCGCAAAAGAAGTTCCATCTTCCTGCCCACCACGCATTTACATCCTGGCCAGAAACAGACTCTTTCCAGGGGAGGGGGACCTGGCGGCAAAGCTTCAGCCCAGGCCCCTTCATTCTCCCTCTGCCCTGGCCAGGCGCAGCAAGAGACCGGGAAGGAGCTGAGGTGGAGGGTATGATAAGACCAAATTGTGGAGATGTTTCAGCCAAAATGATCCCTGGCCCTCATCTACGGGCAAGGTGAAGCCCCCAGCCCTCATTCCAGGCTTACAGCCGGAGAATCCTAGTCAGTTTCCCCTCATCCCTCTCTCTCATTCACTTCCCTAAAGAGAACCCCAAAAGATGCGTTTTGGCTAGCCCCAGTCCCCAAATGGAGCAAACCACGTTCCTTTCCACACCAGAATGGAGCCCGAAAAAGGGCAGCACAAGCAAGCAATCGATAGCCGCGCTCACACTCACACACACACACACACACACACCCCACTGTGGGCAGTGTACACTCCCATACCGAACTGCAGGATTTATCACCTAAACTCAGCAGCGATCCCAAGTAGAAGGGACCCACCCCAAGCAGAAACACAGCGCGCATGGGAGGATCCGCTTTATCCCGTTCAACCGCCTCGTTAATTAGAAAAACCACCGAATTCTTTTAAGCTTGGCCACCAACATCCGGAGACGGTGCCACAAACGCGCACCCGCGCTCGCACACAGAGGTGCCAATTCGATCTCCAAATCAGCTGAGGAGCCACGCTTGGGTTTTTTTTTAAGCCCTGGGGTTCAACTCCCAGGTGTCCAACACCCTGATAGTGGTCCACAGACACACAGGCACACACAGCAGAGGGCAGGCTGCTCTCCAGTTCGGTGGACGGGCGCCCCTGGACTAGGAAGCCCCAGAGCCATCCTCAGCTCCAGCCCGCACCCCGAACGCCCGCCCCACCTCACGCACCGCCTCCGAGGGGCTCCCGGAGAGGGCCGGTACTCACACAAGCGCGTGGTAGAGCAGCGCCCAGCCCCGCGGTCTCTCGAGGGCGTCGTAGATCAAAGTTTGGATGCGTCTGTACTTGGCGTTGTTCCTCTTGACGGGGCGGCTCAGGGGCGTCTTGGCCAGGAGCCCGATGCCCTGCGGGGTCCTCCGCTGGCCCTCGTCGCGGCCGCCGCCCTCCAGCAGCAGGGTCCCGTCTTTGTCAGCTCCGGCTCCCAGCGCCAAGGTGACTTGCTCCACGTCGCCCGGCGCTAGCCCCACTTTCCGCTCCTCGTCGCCGGCCGCCGCCGCGTCCCCTCCGGCCGGGTTAGCGGCCCCGCCGCCTCCGCCGCCCCCGTCGCCGCCGCCGCCAGCCGCCCCCGCCGGCCTGCGCGCCTTGAGCCCCATCTGCCTCGCCCCCGCCGGCCGCTTCGCCTTCTCCGCTGCTGCTCCGGGAAGAAGGGGCGCTCGGGCTGCGTGGAAGAGGCGGCGGCGGCGGCTGCAAGCCCGGGAACTCCAATGCCATGATCCGCGCGCCCCTCCCCACCCGCCCCCCCTCCCAAAAGCAGGCTAAGGCGGGGCCCCGGGGGGCAGGGGGAAAGGGTCACATCCCGCGCGGTTCCGCCGCGGGACCCCGAGGGGCGCGGGTCGGGGGCTGCGGGAAGCGGGCGAGGGCGCGCGAGGCTGGCGCGGAGGCGCTAGGGTGCGCGGCGGCGGGGGCCCGGCACCGGCGCTCCCGGGCGGCGGCGGCGGCGGCGGCACCCGGGCCGGCGAGCCCGAGACAGCATCGCAGTTTATTTACAAGCCCGGGGCCAGCCGCCCTCCCTCCCTCCCGCCCGCCACACGCGCCGCCGCCGCCGCCGCCTCCTCCCGCCTCCGCGCTCCCCTCCGCGCCCCTCCCCGCCCGCTCCAGCCTCAGCCTCGCTCCGGCGGCGGCAGCAGCGGCGAGCGAGCGCGCGGTGGGCCGAGCGCACGCCGCCTCCCTCCCGCCCTCGCCGGGGTGGGGCCCCATTGTCCCGCCCCGTCGCGGCCGGAGGCCCACGGCGGCGCCCCGCCCCTCCCCGCGCCCCTACCCTGCGCGCCCCGCGGCCCGGGATCGCCCGTGCGCGCGGCTGCGGCCGCGGTGCGGGACTCCCCGCGCTCCCGTGGGCGTTGGGGCTTTCCCCAAGCTGGGCGTGGGGGGAAAAGACGAAAAGAGGAGGAGGCACTGGGTGGGTGGGAGGGGGTCTTGGTCTTTTTTTCCCGGTTCTGGCATCTTCAGATTTTTCTAGTCACCTCCCAACCCGGCTTCTTGGCTTGGGAAGTAAAATCCAAGTTGCTGGGTTGGCCACGGCGGAGCGCACCGGGGACCCATCGCTGCTGGGGGCAGCGATGCTCGTGGCTCTCCAGTCGTGGTTCGTTCCGCCCTCACGCCCCTGGCCCTTGAGTGGCACCTCCACCAGCTAGCGTGAGCAGAGGGCGAAGAAATAGGACGCGGGGAATCGGTTTCGCTCCTAACTTGCGCTCTTGGCAGGTCCTTCCCTCTCTTGTCTGAGTTTCTGCTCATTCATTCAGTGACTAAACCCACGTGAGGTCCTTGTGCTCAGAGAGCTTGCCTTCTCGAAAGGTGGAAAACAATAACGGCGAAACACACGGGAACGGCATAATTTCCTCTGCTGGTAATTCAAGGAAGAAAGAAAATAGGCATGCAGGGCTAGAAGCGGGGAGCTTCTTTAAATTGTCTGTCCCTGGGAGGCCTCACCGTGGAGGTGATGTTTCGGAGAAGAGATGAAATAGCAAGCTGGAGCAACTACGTTAATGTCCAGAAGCGCCTTCCAGGCAGCAGAACAGTAACTGCAAAGGTAAAGGGCGGCTTGAACTTCTTGAGCTCCAGAGAGAGAAGAGGAAGGTGAGGCCTCAGTTGGGGAGGGATGGGGGGGCGGACTAGATCTTGTTAATTCACTAGGGTCTTGCCCTTTGAACCTGACTCCCTCCCTCCCTTCCACCATGCCCACCACCGTTAAGAAAACCCTTCATTCCTGCTGTCCTGCTATCTTGTGCGGCGTGCTAAGCCAGTTCAGTCGTGTCCGACTCTGTGACCCCATGGACTGTAGCCCACCAGGCTCCTCTGTCCATGGGATTCTCCAGGCAAGAATACTGGAGTGGGTTGCCGTGCCCTCCTCCAGGGGATCTTCCTGACCCAGGGATCCAACCAGTGTCTCCTGAGTCTCCTGCATTGGCAGGCGAGTTCTTTCCCACTAGCGCCCCCTGGAAGTACCTGGTGCCTCCTTTGCTTTTCACTCTTTCCCTCTTGTAAGCTCGCCTGGGTGGAGGGGAGGGGCTGTGAGCAAGGTCAAGCCTAGGATCTACCCCTAGGGTATAGAATGGAGTGATCAGATGTAACGGTAACCCTATATGCAAGACAGAAAAAGAGACACAGATGTATAGAACAGACTTTTGGACTCTGTGGGAGAAGCCGAGGGTGGTATGATCTGAGAGAACAGCGTCAAAACATGTATATTATCAAGTGTGAAACAGCTCACTGGTCCAGGTTGGATGCATGAGACCAGTGCTCTGGACTGGTGCACTGGGAAGACCCAGAGGGATGGGATGGGGAGGGAGAGGGGAGGGGGGATCAGGATGGGGAACACATGTAAATCCATGGCTGATTCATGTCAATGTATGGCAAAAACCACCACAATATTGTAAAGTAATTAGCCTCCAACTAATAAAAATAATTGGCGAAAAAATAAATAAATAATGAAATTTTTTAAAAAACAACAAACAAACAAAAAAGAATGGAGTGATCAGAAGGCCTGCAGGTGGATTGTGGCTCTGGATTCACTTGGAGCAAAGGAGAGTGAAAGAGAGAGAAGGGCAGGAGCCTAGGGGAGAGAGAAAATGGGGAAAAGGAGAAAGGATGAGGGAAGGGTGAAGGGATGGGGGAGGAGAGAAGAGTTGGGGGAGGGGCAGCAAGAAAACGGAGTGGACGTGTTGGGTGAGGAAGGGGCCGGGGGGACCTGTGTGAATGACTGTCAGAGGGAAGAGCCTCGGAATTCTCAGAACCAAGAAGGCTGGAGTTTCAAGGAGGGAGTTTAGAAAAAGGGGAGTTAAACTATACAGCAAGGCTGAAGTCCTTAAAATGGTGTTGTACCAGCACAAAAATAAACTGCTTGGTACAACAGAATAGTTTGTCCAGAAAGTGTCTCTCATATGAGAATTTTATATAAAATAAGTCATGAAAACCCAGTGAAGAAAAACTGTACCTTGGTCAGTGGGCTATGGGGTGAGCTTTGTAAGGACTGCATGAACTGGTAGATGGAAACAGGACTCCATGAGTGGCAAAGCCCCCATGAAAGTTTACGAATAGATGGATGCTCAACAATGAGTTGGAACAAGTAAGTAACCAGTCAGTCCAAACCCTGGGAAGGAGGAGAAGTATGGAGAAAGGGAATCGCCTCCGGTGAGAAAAGTCCCAAACAGAAGGGGGGACACCTGAACTGGGCTCCCTGACATCTGTTACCCTCCACCCCCCAAATACCAACACATACCTGTACTGTCTGCCCCAGCCCAATCCCAACTACCTAGAAAAATTCTGCCCTCTGTATTTAAGCACCTTTTATAAAGTTACCCTTCTCTCCCAATCCCTTTCTGTTTTACTTACTCATTACATTTATCACTGCCTGAAATGGTCATATTTGCATTTTGTTTACTATTCTGTCTCTAAACAAATGCAAGTGGTCAGCATCCTAGAAGGATGCCTGTTATTTATAATAGTAACCTCTCAATATTATTGCCAGCGTGAGATAATGATGAATAAATGAATGCAGAATGCAAAGACCCCA
The DNA here is from genome assembly GCF_033118175.1 of Dama dama. Classification (NCBI taxonomy): domain Eukaryota; kingdom Metazoa; phylum Chordata; class Mammalia; order Artiodactyla; family Cervidae; genus Dama; species Dama dama. Next base: position 9,650,618 of record NC_083701.1, on the reverse strand, counting down.
GAACAATGGCTGGCACCTAATGAAGCATTCACTGTATGTCTGAGACCCTGATGCTGGGAAAAATTGAGGGCAGGAGAAGAAGGGGAAGACAAAAGATGAGATGGTTGGATGGCATCACCAACTCAATGGACATGGGTTTGGGTAGACTCTGGGAGTTGGTGATGGACAGGGAGGCCTGGCGTGCTGCAGTTCAGGGGATCACAAAGAGTTGGACACGACTGAGCAACTGAACTGAACTGAACTGAACTGAACTGTATGTCCGGGTCTGAGATTTTTGTTTTTGTCTTTTACCATTATGGAAGTCTTTAATCTTAGGAAATGTTAGTTTTCTTGCAACTTTAGTAACATAGTGACAAAAAAAAAAATTGTCAACACTTAAAAAGCCTCCCTAGATAAGCATAAAAAGGTAGTCAAGAACCACATAGGAAAAAGACGTCAGAATTCATTACTGTACAATTAATCAAAAGCTCAGATTTCCAAAATGACAGCTTGAACCTCAGGCACTTGAAAAGACTCCTATTTTGATGAGAGCTGCAGACTGTCAAATATTAATGCTTTAAGATCAAGGGCAAGGACTACATTCGTGCTGCCCCAAAAGGGTGAAGTAAACTCAATATTAAATGCATAATTTTGATCCAATTAAATCCAATGATAGGGAAATTGCAAGGGAGTTTGGAAATTGATTTGCTTCAACGGTTTTCTAATTCAGTGAAGAGTGTTGTTCAGATCGGGAGTTTGGAAATATCACAAAAAATCTGGGTGCGCTCTGAGTGCTATTTGGGAAAGTGTGTAATCTCAACCCTCAATAGTACAGATTCCAACTAATGGAAATCAAGCATCCTACATCCCACTGGAAGGGATTGTTTTTGAACCCTGAAGTCCCAAGAGCCTCAGGTATCAACCGGATGCTGGTAGTTCAGTGATAGAGTATCCTCAAGGGTTGGACAGGGGTCCGTGGTGCAAGTAGGGCACCCCCTCCTGGCTTTGCATGAAACCCAGTCACTTCCTTACATTTTCCTCTAGTTCTTACATTTTCCTCTCTGTATCCCCACTCCATTACTTTGCTTTTGTTTTCACCTCTCCTGGTCTTCATGTCACTGTTCTGTAGGGCCAGTGAATTCTTTCCCCTTTGCAGACAGAGAGCCTTGCTGAGAATAAATAAGGAGAGAGAGGGAGAGAGACTAAGAGACCTTATCTGAACCTCAGTTTCTGCCTCTGTAAATCCTTCTTCCCAGGGTTAGGCATGTAGTAACAAAATGAACAGAAGTGTGCTTGCAGGAGATGACAGCACTTCCTGCGATGGCTACCGTCATGGTGGTGGTGGTTTATTGCTAAGTTGTGTGTGACTCTTGCGATCGCACGGACTGTCACCTGCCAGGCTCCTCTGTCCATGGGATTTCCCAGCAAGGGTTGCCATTTCTTTCTCCAGGGAATCTGGCTGACCCAGGGATCGAACCCTGATCTCCTGCATTGTAGGCAATCTTCTGCATTGCAGGCAGATTGTTTTTACTGACTGAGCCACCAGGGAAGCCCATGACTGTGATCCAAGGAGCAGGGCAGGATCTCAGGGTCACAGGAACAGGCGAGTGGGAGCCCCTGCCTCCCTTCTCACCCAGCTCCCAAAACACCTTGTGTTTTAGACCATGTTAGAATTTACTTTATTTTTATTGCTTTTATTTATATTATTACTTTTCTTTATTGCACAAGAAGTACATATAGTTGTACATAAGTTATTAAATATAGATCAACAAAAAGGCAATGATAATAATTTGTCATCTTGCACCCAAAAGTAGTCTATGTTAATATTCTGGTGGTGACTAACACTAATGCAGAGAAGACCAACGCTCAGCCCCTAATAGCCCCCAATAGGGCACCTTCCCCCTCCCCTTTCCCCCTCCCCCAGCCAGCCACCTGATGGCAGGTCGATTGCACTGGACCTTCTAATTGTGGGTGGGATGATGTAACCTCACTGGAACAGACACATCTCCTGGATACGGAATTGCCTCCCATACCGATTATGTTTCTGTCGACATTACCTTCCATGGACTGAACACATATTATTCACTCTCACAGAATCCCTCATAAAGCTGCTTCTAATCAGATCCTGCATGCCCCCCTTGCCTGTTACAACTCTACCTCTGGGAGGAGCCAGTGAGACAGGTCTTTGCAGCTAAGGAGACACTGCTTTTTTTGGAAGAGACAGGACAAGCTCCAATTTTAGGTCTTGTAACATCCTCAGGCCAAGAGGAAATGTGTTTGAAAAGGAAGGATCCCACGCCTTCCCTATATGTATTTTTGTTCTTGAAAACCCAGCTACAGCAAATCCTCAGATGTGCTGCCCTCTTCCCTTCCTCCATGCCTTTGTTTTCCTTCTCCTAAACTTCAGGCCACTCTACATGAGGGCTTCCTTGCAAGTGAGGAGACTTCCTGGGAATGAATAAGGTGAGAGTGGCGACAGGACACCACTGCACCTTCACCCAGAGGCCGAGGGCAGCTTAAAGTGCGGAGCTTAGACCTCGACTCACATTCCAGTCCCAACTCTGACTCTGAGCTTAGTGACCTTGGGCTAGCTGCTGAGCTCATCAGGCCTCAGTTTCCTCATCTGCAAAATGGTCTGAATACCATTCAGGGACCCGTGATAAGGCAGAACCTTGTAGCCTGTGATGTACTGCTCACGTTCAAAGTGAAAGTGAAAGGTGCTCAGTCGTGTCGGACTATTTTCGATCCCACGGACTGTAGTCCATGGAATTCTCCAGGCCAGAATACTGGAGTGGGTAGCCTTTCCCTTCTCCAGGGGATCTTCCCATTCCAGGGATTGAACGCAGGTCTTCCACATTGCAGGTGAATTCTTTACCAGCTGAGCAACAAGGGAAGCCCAAGAATATGGAGAGGGTAGCCTATCTCTTCTCCAGCGGATCTTCCTGAGCCAGGGATCAAGCCAGGATCTCCTGCATTGCATGTGGATTCTTTACCAACTCAGCTATCAGGGAAGCCAGTTTGAGTAACTGTTCACATTACTTAAAGGTATTTGGACACATGTCTGTAGAAGGCAACTCAAATCAGGAGGGGTGATTTGAGCTTTGAGCCAAAAGGTATTCAGCTTCAACCCAGATGGCAAGAACCAAAGGGTTTAGTTTTGGTGGCTCTCAGGGAGAAAGCATATTTCTCTTTCCTGTCTTGCCTTTGCCATTCTTACATTAACCTTTAAACTTACTTTGCATGTTTCTGCATGTCATTCTGACTTTTTCTTTTAAATAATTGTATATAATTTTCCTTTAGTCATGTATGGATGTGAAAGTTGGACTATAAAGAAAGCTGAGCGCTTAAGAATTGATGCTTTTGAACTGTGGTATTGGAGAAGACTCTTGAGAGCCCTTGGACTGCAAGGAGATCCAACCAGTCCATCCCAAAGGAGATCAGTCCTGAATATTCATTGGAAGAACTAATGCTGAAGCTGAAACTCCCATACTTTGGCCACCTGATGCGAAGAACAGACTCATTGGAAAAGACCCTGATGCTGGGAAAGATTGAGGGCAGGTGGAGAAGGGGATGACAGAGGATGAGATGGTTGGATGGCATGACTGACTCAATGGACATGAGTCTGAGTAAGCTCTGGGAGTTGGTAATGGACAGGGAAACCTGGCATGCTGCAGTCCATGGGGTCGCAAAGAGTTGGACACGACTGAGCGACTGAACTGAACTGAATTATATTGGGTAAAATGGTCAATTCATCCATCTAATGAATTCATTCATTTGTCTTTCCAGTGAACATTTATTGATTGCCTGTTTCATGTATTGCTCTCTACCTGTGGGAAACAGGAGGAAAAAAGAAAAGAAAGTTGAGGAATGAATTCCATGTTTAGATGAAAAGATAAGACAAGCTATGCAAAACAATTCACTCATCTCTATGTCATCATGGCTTTTCAATAACCTGGTTCACGATAGACAATCGTTGCCATCATCATCATTATTTACATTTATTGAGTGCTTGCTGTATGCCTGGCACTGGGTTTATCTTATTTAATCCCAGCAACAAAGTTATGAGAGAGGTTTACTGGTTATTGCTCTCTATTAACTATGATGAAATGACAGAGAAGTTAAGTACTCTGTTCAAAGCTACACAGCAAAAAATGTTGGTCCCAAAATTCAAGTTCAGGTTATCTAGAGTTTATACTTTCAACCCCTAAGTTATATTATTCGCTGAGAATTCTGTGCCAGGTGGAAGGCCCAGCATATGCAAAGGCTCTGTGGAGACGGTGTGGAGTTTCTAGGGCAAGAGGTTCAGATGGCTGGAAGTGAGCATAAATGGATCAGGGTCTCTGCAGGGCAGGCTCGCCTGTGCACCAGGCTTATAAACCTGGGGACCGAGAGGTGCTTTAAGCATAGGCTCACGTGATCCCAGGTGATTGCACAAAAGGCTTTGTGAGGACTCTGTGGAAGAAAGGTTGGGAGTGGGAGGAATTAATTCTCCAGGAGCAGTACGAAGACTGTTGGTGGAGCCCATCTGAAAGATGCTGAGGTCCAGCAGGAAAGAGGTGGAGGCCCCGGAGAGGAGGGGGGATGGCAGCAAGAGGTATTTAGCAAAAAGAGTTCTCAAGAATTGGCATCTGGAAAAAGGCAGGGCTGCGTCACCAGGTCACTTGGCATTTTAGAGGCAGAAGCACACTCACTCAATGTCCCAGCCTCCCTCCCTCCTGACTGTGGGGCCCCTGCTAAGCTGAGCATCCATCCTCTGGCTCCAGTAATTGGCTCCCTGGGCAGTCTGTTCCTTCCTCTCCATCAAATTAAGCTCTTTCTCTTCGGGTCTTGATTGTTAAAGCACCCTGTTTGCCCATGCCATTTACATATTCCAATTACCCGCTGCCATTTCCCTGCTAATGAGCCCGTGTACCTGCGTTCAAGAGTGTCTGGCCTGGAGCCTGTTGGCGCAGGAGGGCAGCGCGCTATTCACAGGGTCTTCAGACGAGGAGTTCTGGGGCCCTTTTCTCACCTCCTCCCGCTCCTGATGGAGTAGACGGTTGTGCTTCTTTATCTGCCCCCACAGACATCACGAGACTCCGTTTACCTAGTTGACAGTGAGAAAAGCTCCATGCCAACTGGAGGAGCGCTCCCGGTTCTTACTGTCATCATAAAAGGTCCATTGTACCCGCAGTCAGTCACGTGCGCGGAGCCTAGGAAGTCCAAGGTCTTCTGAGTTTCCATCACTGAACACTTTGCAGAGGGGAAGCTGATGCCTGGGTGCTAAGTAACGGGACAGAAGATTATGGGCAGCTGCCCCGTGATGCTGACTACAGTGAATGCAGGCTTTTGAAACAGGCTTCTCTGGGCAGGAATCCTTTCTCTGAAAAATGCTAAGTGTTTGACCCTGGATTGGTTAAATATTCAATGTCTCAACTTCATCTGTAAAATAGGAATAATGATTATCTTAAAGGGATGTTTTAGGAGTAAGGGAGTTAACGTTTGCAAACCTTTGGTACTTAGAGGCAATTAATCCATATTAACTGATACACTATGAATATTAACATGTTAATTATGATAATACTAATTATTCAGTTCAGTTCAGTCGCTCAGTCGTGTCAGACTCTTTGCGACCCCATGAATCGCAGCACACCAGGCCTCCCTGTCCATCACAAACTCCCGGAGTTTACTCAAACTCATGCCCATCGAGTCATGATATCTGAATTAGAAGAGAACTCCTGGGTGTTAAGTTCAGTGTTACTCCATCTTCGATGATGGTGACCCACGTTTATATTATAACCCAGACCACGTAATATACTGCTTCTCTGGTGGCTCAGACAGTAAAGAGTCTGCCTGCAATGCAGGAGATCCAAGTTTGATCCCTGAGTTGGGAAGATCCCCTGGAGCGAGGAAATGGCAACCCACGCCAGCATTCTTGCCTGGAGAATGCCATGGTCAGAGGAGAGCCTGGCAGGCTACAGTCTATGGGGTTGCAAAGAGTCAGACACGACCTTGTGACTAATGTTACATTGCAACTAGGTAATATACACATAATCCACTGAAATGAACAGTTCTTGAAACAGTGCTAGTCTGACTGAATATACCTTCTGATATCTGCTATTCTATAGCTTATAAAAATGCTGATTGCAAGCTGTATTTGTCTGCCAGCAGTGCCAAAACAAAATGCCACAGATTGGCTGGCCTAAAGGACAGAAATTTGTTTTTTCATAGTCCTGGAGCTGAAAGTCCAAGACCAACTTGTTGGCAGGGTTGATTTCTTCTGGTGCCACTCTCTGTGGCTTCACACGTTCTCTTGCCTGTGTGTGCCAACTCCTGGTGTCTCTTTATGTGTCCAAATTCCCTCTTTTTATGAGGACACTGGTCATATTGGATTGGGCCCATCCTAACAGCTTCATTTAACTTAATCACCTCTTTAAAGGCCCTGTCTCCTGATGCAGTCACACACGAGGTCCTACAGGCTAGGGTACCAACATTCGAATTCCGGGGCTGGGGGTACAATTCAGCTCATAACATGAGCCCACTACAGATATTCTACCTTCCACTAAAAGGTCATGAACCTAGCTAATAAATTGTGAATCCAGTTCAATCTATAGCCAAGTCCTTTGGTCTCTACTTGAATATCTCCAGCCCGTAGACTTCTAAGGAATCTGAATGCTGAATAATCAGTGCATACTCTTTGGGAAGCCCTCTGCTGTCAGGGACCGTGCGTTCTGCACCTTATTTAATTCTCACCACTGCCCACTGAGGTCAGCTTTACACAGATATAGATGGGTTGCCCAAAAGCAGAGAACAATGGCTGAGCAAAGACTCAGATTTTTCTCCAAATCTCAGAAGATGGAGTTTCCGTAACCAGAAATTTCTTCTTCACGATGAGAGAATGTGTTCCCCAGGTGATGTGACTATAACATGGCTGCTAAAACTCAGGTGTTTCCTAGGAGGGCAGTGTTTGAAGTTTCAGTGTTTGAAGACGTAGGCTTCAATCCCAACCTCGGCACTTTCTGCCTAAGTGGACTTGGTGAGGCTATGAACATTCCCGCATGTTCATTTTCCTCTTTAGGAAAATGGAGCTGTTAATAACGTCTATCTCATGTAGTTGTGATGAAGTTCAAGGTTAAATACAGAGACCCAAAGAAATTATTGTTCCCTTGAAGGTGGTTTTTGGGTCACATTCTTATTGCTATTTGACTCATTATTCATTTCTTTGAGCCTAATTTTATTATCATTCCCATATTTTATATGAAATATTATATCCGTATTAAAAGCTCCCTAAGAAGAATACTGAAAGACTAAATAATCTAACACAAGTAAGATATTGTATTATTTATTAAAAGAACTCAGTGATGTCTTGATTTTTCTTTTGAAAAGTCAATTTAGGAAAAAAATATGAAAAGAATATTTTTCTTCCTCAACGGAAGAACAGCCACTGTTTAAAAAATCTTGACTTCAGACTCCCTTTTAAATGGGTGCTAATTTGTAAATTTTCTGGACCACACCAACAGGCTTTTTCAGTGGAAGTCCTGACCAGGTTTGCAAAAGTTCCCTGTGTTGGGGGGACCAGGCAGGTCACAGAAAGCTGTGGGGCTTATGTGAGGTGTAGTGCGTGGCACCTATCACAAGAGGGCGCAGTTCATAATGGTAGCGGCAAGTCGGATTGCGATAATGGTGATGGATAAAAGGAGAGGAAGGACAAAAAGCTCTGAGAGAATGGGGAAGAGACTCTTGGGCTCCCACTTCTGGGGGATCAGTGCTCCCCCAATCTGTTTCCCACCTCCTAGACCTCATACAGGGGCCACACTTGGACACAGCCCTACTCCAGTGGGAGGATCTCTGTACTTCCCTCCCTGGCCTCAAGCTTTCTCTGTGAGTGACAACCCAGAGTGGTTGTCAGACTGGAAACTCTCCTTCTTAAAAAAATATATGGAAACAGGCCATCAAATGTCATATACCTTTCGTTGTTGGGTTGTCGTATACTTATACTATAGCTGTTATCTTCTTTTAATTCAAAATAGTTCTCCAAACTTATGGTTGCGTGTTGGGGGGTGGGAAGTGGGAGAAAGGGATGGTCAGGGAGTTTGGGATGAACAGGTACCCGTTGCTATATTTAAAATAGATAACCAACAAAGACCTGCTGTATAGCACAGGGAACTCTGCTCAATGTTATGTGGCAGCCAGGATGGGAGGGGACTTTGGGGGAGGGTGGATACATTCTGAAAGTATGTATGACATACTACAAGTATGACAACATTGTTAATCAGCTGTACCCTAATACAAAATAAAACGTTAAAAAAATTCAGGCAGGGGCCTCCCCGGGAGTCCAGGGGTGAGGATTCCCCATTTTCAATGCGGGGAGCATGAGTTCGAGTATAGTCACGGAACTAAGATCCTGCATGCTACAAGCTCACCCAGAAGAAAAAATAAACTTAAAAAATAGAAGAAGAATGTTTAAAAAAAAAACATGCAGGCAGAGTGAAGGTCAAAGAGGGGACCAACAAAGATCTTTGTATGGAATTTTAAATAAAGCCTGTCTTAAAAGCAGGATTGACATCAACAGGGGTTCCTACCAAGCCCTATAGATTTTGGGAGCCCAATTATCAACTGAAAGGAGCAGAATTACATGAGAAAAGAGCTCCTGCTTAATCAAGAAATTACGGGGACCCTAATTTCAAAAAAATGCTAATGGGAAGTATTATGTATTTATATGCAGTCCTGAAAGATTTATGCCCGTCTTAATAGCTGGAGATGTCCTTCAAATTTTCCATCTGCCTTGAAATAGGTCTAATGTGATAACAAACAGGAAATCGACTGGGCTTGGGGACACGCAGTTCTGTTTGGAACCATAAAATCTACAAGGCTGCTGACGTTGCATATTAAGTAGCTGATTCTTTCCTTTCCAAATTAAGAGCTCAGTTTTGTATTACACTCACGGATATAAAACTTGGCTCTCTGGTTTGGGATGCATGAGATCTCATTCACTAAATATTTCTGGAGCAACGAAGAGTTTCTAGGATCTTCCAGGCTTGGCAAGGAATAAGGTAAGACATAAACCAAATCATGGAAAAATCTCTTACTCTCTAGGAAGATGATGGAGAAGGGTAAGACAATGATTGCAATCAACTGTTTCAGAAAGATCCAGGCTTTCCTGAAGCATCAGTATGGTTTTATCATGCTATCGTTGGGGATCTTACAAGCTTCATGCTTCCCTCCTAGCTTTGGCCAGAAGCTAAGAGCTGTTTTTTGTTTGTTTGTTTGTTTTTCTCCTGCTTCTCTATTTCTGTGTTTAAAACTTCATTCATTTCATATGAGCAGCTATTTCATTTGAGCAGCTACTACATGTCATGTCCTCTCCTAGGTGCCAGAAATACAGCTTTGAACAAAGGAAGCAAAAATTCCTGCACTCAGAAAGCTTACATTCCGGTAAGGCAGATAAGCTGTCAACACAGCATTTAAGTCAACGTGAGCATAAGATTTTCCTTCTTGTTCCATCTATGGCTATGGAACCAACACGACTCCGCTGGCCCGTTACTGCGCCATGTTTGAGCCTCAGCTGGGAAGACTTGATGAGTGGGTTTGGGTCATCTGGGGTGAGAGGATCCACTTCCAGGACAGCCTCTTCACTGGGGACCCCAGTAGGGCTGTCGGCCAGGGTGCCTTCATGTGGTCCCCTTGGGACAACAGGCAGCAAGTGTTCCAGAGTGAGGTGGAAGTTTTATGACCTTTTGTGACCCAACCTCAGGGTCACACAGCGTCACAGCAAACTCCATTGGCTGGAGGAGTTAAAAGCCCCTCAGATTTGGACACTGACCCAATGGAAAGAGTGTCATAGAATTTATGACTGTTTTTCAAATCAACTCACTCTGATGGGGCCCATACTATAATTCATGGTGCAGGACTTCAGACTTAGGGCTGATCAGAGCAGGATCTGAACTTGGGGTCAGGAATGTATGCATTCATTTAGCACGTGTTATTGGATTCTGAGGGGTGTGAGCTGCCATGCCAGGTGCTTCCAGCTCTGGGCTAAGTGGGAAAGATTCAGCTTTCCCCTCTGAGGGCTCACAGCCTTGCAGGAAAGTCAGGGGACTGAACGAGCCATCGTTAAGACCATTTGACCAAGTTCCGTGATGAGAGCTACAGAGTGCTAGGGAGATATACAGAAGGAAAGACTAGCTGGGTCAGTGTGGTCATGTTATTTAAAGTCTTTCTGCTCTTAGTTTCTTCCTTTGTACAGTGAGGCTACCAGGACCTAACTCATCAGGGTGATAGAAGCATTAGATGCAGTAAGTAGCCCAAAGTAGTCTTCAGACATCTTTCCATATGATCCTATTTTAGTCTATAAAAACCATAGCTCATTCTCTGAACTTTCCCCAGTTTTCTTGTGTGTTTTCTTGCTTAATGTCTGAACTTCAGAAACTGGAATGTAAGATGCAATTTTTTATTATAGCTACTGTATAGGAAATGGATACTCTCTGCTTAAAAAGTTCTCCCCCTCCTATCTAGGTGGCTAACTCCACCTATTAGAAGAGCTGCTGAAATGTTGTTTCCAACTTGAACTTGTGTTCTATAATCTTCCTGAAACCCCTATATTTCCTTCTTATTCTGTTTTACCTTTCTTTTTCCCATTGCACTTACCACCTCTAACACTGTCTATAACATTTCCATGTGTTATGTTTTTTGCCTTTCTTGCAAGGATAACTTTCATGTAATGGAATAAATGGATGTTTTGGGAGAGGGCATAGAAGGAGATGGGATTAACAGTGTGGGCCGGGGGCTTTGTGAGCTGCAGTTAAGAGTTTGTATTTTTTTCCCTTAAATCTCTATGCTAAGCATTGTAGAATTTTGTGTGGATGTTATGACATGAACTGCTTTACATTTTTATATTGGTCTGGCTACCATATGGAAGATGGAATATAAGAAGTCTGGGTTAGATGGGAGGAGATGGGTTAGGAGCTATGTCAGATGTCGGGAGTGATGCTGGAGTCTTGGACCAAGGTGGTGACAGGGGGGATGATGTGAGATAGATTTAGGATATACATGGCAGGCAGAACTGACAGGATGTGGTGATGGGCTGAATAAGAGGCTAAATGGAGGAAAGATACTGAAGATAACTAGTTGGTTTTTGGTTTAAGTAATTGAGTACAATGTGGTGTCATTTACTGATGAGTAAGATTATGGAAGAAGCAGAAGGAGTGTGTGCGTGTGCGCACATGTGTGTGTGTATGTGGCATCAGAGCAAGGGAAGTAAGTCAAGATTACAGCTTGACCCTGTTAATTGTGAAACATATATCAGACATCCAGGTATAGAATTTCCATCTAGGATCTATTCTAAGGAAATGACCAGAGATGCCTACCTAGATTCAGTGAACTTTTTCACTGCATTATTTGTAAGTCAAAAACTGGAGAGCACCGTAGTGTCTAGTGTTATCCTTGAAAGTGCTCCTTGTGAAGATTATAATGAGACCAGAAAATTCTCATTAAATAAACACATGAATAACCAGGTGAGCATTTACTGCATGATGTGATAAGCACTAGTAGAAGAATATCCGCAAAATGCTCTTACGGTAAACTCCGTAAATCACAGAAATTTGGAAGGGGAAGAAACCTTGTCAGTGGCGGTGGCATCATTTCAGCTGGTGCCAGGGAGGTCCTTGTCTAGGCTGTGTATTTTGATCCTCACTCATGGGCAAAGACTTGAGAAGGACCCACATCCTGGCCCCTGGTTCTGTGGCTGCCAATTAGCTGGGTGACCTTGGACATATCACTGAACCTCCCTGAGCTTGGTTTCTTCACAGTTAAATGAGACGGTGGATGATCCCTTGGATCCCTTGCTTCTCAGGGCTTCCATGATTGGAATGCTACAGGCTCTTCCTAGAGCACAGAAGGAGCCTTGGGGTTCATCCCTTCCTTCCAGCCCACTCCTAGTTCAGCTAATGTGTGGAAGGCAGGAGACCTCCCCAAGGGTATATAGCTCCTCTCTAAATGTCTTCATTGTCTTTACAATCTTCAGCAAGGAGGTGCTGAAGACACAAACAAAGGAAGTGAAAATTTGAGCCCTGGAAATAAAACTGATGACAGGAAAAAATATATATATCAATTAGACTTGGTCTTAAAATAGTCAATTGCAACTTTAATTGATTTCAAATAAAATATTTATAGCTTTATTTATGAAGTATTATGAGGTATATTAGACTATTGAAAGTTGGATTTGCATGAAGCTTTAAGATTTACCAAGAAAAACAAAGCTTCTGCAATAATTTTCCTCCCTTCTGCCAGTCTTGTCCTCACTGCTTGTCCGTCCCCCACAAAGTGTATCCAAAGCAATTTTCCAAAAATGTAAATGTAATTGTGCACATGCACACACACACAAGCACACAACCCTGACACCTTAAACATCTGTGCCTAAAACTCTTCAATGGGCCACTTTTTCCCATGGAATAAAGACTAGGGTTCCTAGAGCTGGCCTCTCCCTGCCTCCTCTAGCCTCTTCTCTTGCCATTTCCCTCCCATCCTTCTTGCTCATCGCTGAACACACCAGGTTGTTTCTAAATCCTTTTGTCTTTGCTGAGGTTCTACTTTTGTGTCCTTGAACAGCTCTCCTCACCTGGTTCCCCAGACAAACATCGACTCATCTTTCCAGACTCAGCTGAGCATCACCTTCTCTGCGGAGTCTCTTCTGACCTCTCTTGTCCCAAATGAATGTGTCTTTCTACTTTGTGACTCTTTAAACCAGGCCCCAAGTAGGCGGCAATCCACCTCAATACAACAATTCAGTGTCTTTATTTCTTTATTTGTCTGGCCCCCTCTATAGACCAACAGCACCTTCAAAACAGAAAGTATATTATTTCATCTTGATATTCCCAGAATCTATCATGACCTTTTCATTAACTTACAATACCAGTGGTTAAGCCCTTCTAAGTTCCCTGCGTTTAGAATGTAGGAGAGTAGCAGAGACTGTATCTGTTTGCCAGCTTCCCCTTCTTCCATGCTGGTAGGTTTTGTATCTCTGTACACGGACACCCAACTCAAGAGCACGTTTGTCGGCCTCCCTTCGAGTTATGTGGTGATGGGAACAAGTTCCAGCTATGGGGTGTGAATGTAAGCGACGTGTTCACCCTCTGACTCATGATCTTTAAGGGAAAAGGAGGCCTCCCTTTTTCTGAACGACTGAACAGAAAATCTCATTCATGAGGGCTCCACCCTCATGACCTAAATCACGTCATGGCCCACCCCTAATACCATCCCACTGGGGGAAGAGACTTCAACATATGACTTTGGGGGGGACATCAATGTCCGGTTTCCAACAGGACTTTTTTGTTACAGGAGCCTACCCTGCACCTTGCTCATAGAAATGGTTGTCCAAAGCACATTTGATCTCTTTACTGATTGGACTTGCTTAACAGAAACCCTGAGCACATGACTTAACCAACGAACAAGTGAACAAGTTGAATGAATAGTTTCAGGTCTAACCGGAAGCAGCTAGAAAAAAATAAAAAGAAGTAATTTTATCTTTTGTCACAGTAGGCAGATCACATCATATGCTATGAGGCTTAAGTTATTTGGACCCTGTGCTTCAGATAGTGGGCTTAGGTGTTCCAGCTTCACTGCTCTGCCAGCCTCACCGTCTACACGCAAAGCCACTGTGATCCTTTAACTCCCCCTCCACGCACTGTCCTCATTTGGTTCCCTCCTAGTCTTTCCCAAAGCCGTAGATCTAACTCAGATCCTCATTACCTCTTACCTAAACCATGGCGCTGGTTACTGAGCTGGCCTCTCCACCCGCTCGTCTTCCCCCAGAGCTGTTGCCATGACAATCTTCCTCTGGCCTGGAGCTGATCAAAACCCTCTGGGGCTCCCCATTGCCTTCAGGTAAAAGGCCAACCTCCTTAAATTAGCTCCGTGATTCCCCAGCACCACTCCCCATCCTGCCTTGTCTCCCACCCGTCTGTCTCACCTATCCCGCTTCACTGTCCCGGGACATCCTCACCAATGCCTTTCTAAATGCCTTTCCCCAAGCTCACCTCCTTCTCTGGAATGCCTTCTTCATCTCTGCTTGTTAAAATCCTACCCTTCTTTCAAAGTCCCGCAAATTCTTTTTCCTTTATAAATCTTTTTCATGTTTTAGAGTCAAAAGAATTCTACCATCATCGTGGATATACTCAGCCTAGTATCGCATTTATCATACTTGGATTAGGACTGGATGCAGGCCGGGCAGAATGGAAAGTTAATGCTAGTACTAATATTAACAATGGGCTTCCCAGGTGGCGCTAGTGGTAAAGAGCCTGCCTGCCAATGCAGGAGACGAAAGAAACATGGGTTTGATCCCTGGGTCAGGAAGATCCCCCTGGAAGAGGACATGGCAACCCACTTCAGATTCTTGCCTGGAGAATCCCATGGACAGAGGAGCCTGGCAGGCTACTGTCCATATGGTCACAAAGGGTCAAACAGGACTGAAGCGACTCAGCAGGCACAATATTAACCATAATGTTAATAACAACAACAGTATCATCAAACTGTTTGCCTACAGTTTGCAACCAGCCATACCTCCCACCCAGCATCTGAAGTACACTAGAGCATTCACCACCTGTAGCAATCCTGTGGGTGGGTACCATTTTTTCCACTTTTTAGAGATGAGGAAGTCATAAGCACAGAGAAGTTAAGTAACCTGCCCAGGGTAACAGTGGAATTTTGAACCTTGACTGCTTGCTAGACGCATGAACTTCAGCAAGTCATTTTCTCTCTTTGAGCCTCAATACCCTCACTTGACAACTGCTGCGTTGAGACAATTGTAGGACATGACATCCTGGACCAGACTGGTTCCAGGTACTCAGAAGGTACTCGATGAACACTGTCCTCTTGTCTGCAGGGTTACAGCTGTTAAGTCTTGTATTCAGGGCTTGACATATGTTTTCTTGTACATGGTTGCTGCTGCTGCCGCTAAGTCACTTCAGTCGTGTCCGACTCTGTGCGACCCCATAGACGGCAGCCCACCAGGCTTCCCTATCCCTGGGATTCTCCAGGCAAGAATGCTGGATTGGGTTGCCATTTCCTTCTCCAATGCATGAAAGTGAAAAGTGAAAGTGAAGTCACTCAGTCGTGTCCGACTCTTTGCAACCCCATGGACTGCAGCCTACCAGGCTCCTCCGTCCATGGGATTCTCTAGTGTGCCTGCAAAATGTTTATGCTGCAGCTTATGTTTTGTCCCAGATGTGAAAGTCCTGGTCGTATTCTGCCCAGTACCTCTGAATATGAGAGGAGCAGAGTGGCCATGGGTTAATGCATTCTGCTTTACTGGTAGATGAATAATAGCAACAGTCAATTTCAACTTAAGACAGACATTCACACGCCCCTCTTGGTGCTCAATCAGACCTCTTGGGCTGGTACAGGCCAGTGATGTGAGGGCAGAGGAGATGGAGGCAAAGTGCCTCTCCCATTGCTCCTTTCCTGTTACCTGGGAGGAAGAGTGATGGTGAGTTTTCAGGGACCACACACATGGGGCCACACCCCTAGAGAGGGCTGTGAAAAATTCCCTTCTGACTGGTTTAGGCCACTGCCTGTGAACCTCTGTGACATCCAAGCCTACACCCTAGCTGGTATTGCCGTGTGAAGCCAGGTGTGTACGACCACGTTGTTTGGTAACTGAGTAACCTTGGAGAAGGTCCATAAGCCCCAGGTGCCTCAATTCCCTCATCTGGAAGATAACCAGGGCACACACCTACACCGTAGGGCTGTCATGGGGATAAATGAGACCGTGTGTGTATGCTGCTTATCCCAGTGCTTGGCTCACACTCACTAAGAGATCAGTGCATTTGAGTGATCATCCTTGTGACAAGTCGGCTGAAACTGCAGCCTTCCACGTACCTGCCCTGTGTCTGGCTGGAGTGCCGCTTCTGCTCCTGAAATAGAAGCTACGATGATCTCATCCTCCCGTGTTTATAGAATTTGCTGCACGCACTCATGTGTTTCTCTCCAGGCCCTCCTACTGATGTCATCCTGCCCCCCTCCCTCCCTCTGCCCGTGCAGAGCCTGGGATGGCGCATCGCGCTCCCGGCGGGAGAGCAGGGAGGAAGGTCACACCACTGTCACCAGAACAGCTTTGAGAGGGCTGGTGGGTCTGCAGGGCGTTCACCTGACCCAGCGGGTGGTGGGGGGTCCCGGGGAGGAGACGTTTTGGACTGGGCATCCCCCATGGTCAAGAATACTCACGGGTGCCGTGCACCACCCCTGATCCTCGTTCTTCCAGCTGGGATCGGCGCTCTTGATTCAGTGGCACAGATGTTAAAACCAAGGGTGAGAGAGATGACGTGATGGGCCTAAGCTCTCATGGCTGGACAGTGAAAGGCCATGAGCCTGGTGAAGGATGCTAAAAGTGTTCTCTGACTTGACTCAGCTTGTCATCTGAGGAAGACAACACCAGCATGCAAAATCGGTTTATTTGGGCTTTGGAGGTAACACCCTGCTGGGTACTTTTGCACTTTGCCAGCTGCTTTTTCTGCCCTCGGTTCACTATCACTGTGACTCCCAGTTCCTACCTCCTGGGTCATCTACTTGCCCTCCCTCACCCCACCCCCAAGTTACATTTTACTCTCAGGTTATATTTACATTTAAGGAAAAGCGAATCCAGATTTCAGGGGTGGATATTTTCTTAAACAAATAAAAATGGAATCTTGTATAAATGACATGTCTGTGCTCAGGGCCTCTTTGGGACAGTGCTGGGGGCCTGTGGTTCACAAGCCCTTCTCCTGGGACCCAGGGGAGGTTGAAGACCAACAGCAGGTAGAAATAAGAAACCAGGGCTCAGAGAGGTCACACACAGGCAGAGCGCTGAGCTCCTAGCCCTTGCTTCTACTCTTGGAGCTGAACTATGATCTGTTTCAAACATTGGGATTTTGCTTCAGACATTTTCTTGACTCATACTGTATCACTTATATGTGGAATATAGAAAAATGATATGAATGAACCTGTTTGCAAAATAGAAATAGACTCACAGGCATAGAAAACAATCTTAAGGCTATCAAAGGGGAAAGAGTGGAGAGGGAGGGATAAGTTAGGAATTTGAGATTAACAGATATACACTACTACATGTAAGATAGATAAACAACAAGGACCTACTGTGTAACACAGGGACCTATGTTCAACATCTTATAATAGCTTATAATGGAAAAGACTCTGAAAAAGAATACGTGTATGTGTATTCTTACTAACTAAAGCACTAACTAAATTCTAACTAAACTAAAGCACTTTTCTATACACCTGAAACACTATGCTATAATCAACTACAATTTTTGAATGCAATAGGTATATAAATAAAAATTTTAAATAAATTTTTAAAAATTTAAAAAGAGACTTTATCTTGTAGAAAAAGATCCTCTGCTAGCAAAAATAAACAAAAAGGTGCCAAAATCATTAGAATTAGAAAATTTACTGATAAGGGATAGGGCAATCCTTGAATCTAATCCTTGATTCTCTATGTTGAATTCTTAGGCAAATTTCCTTACCTCTCTTTCCTTAGTCATCCTCGAACGTCAGTGTTGCCATTTCCAAGACGGAAAAACTGAGCTTCATTTTGGAAGATTGTTTTGAAAAGTGAGATAAATGGTAGTGGCTATCGTTATTTCACGTTCAAAACTCCGTGAGCTAACCTGTGTTCTCAGCCCCTCTCCCAGCAGGATGAACTCTGAAAGATGCTAAACAATAACAGAAGCTCATAAATTAAACAGGAACGCGTCACTACAGTCAGTATTTCTCATAATATATCCTTGGTAATAAAGTACTTGTTAATAATGCACATTTCTGAGCTCTACCCAGAACTACTAGATCGAAACTTGTGGACAGGGGCTGGGACCTCTGCATCTACATTTTAAATGAACAGCCCAGGTAACTTTTTTTTTAAAAAAACCTTGTACTTTGTATTGGAGTATAGCCATTTAACAATGATGTGATAGTTTCAGGTGAGCAGGGAAGGGATTTAGCCGCGCATATACATGGATCCATTCTCCCCTCAACCATGTGATTCTCATACACATGGAAGTAGAAAAACTCCTGACTTAAGTGGTAAAAACTGATGGTGTCTGTACAACCCGTGAATGGCTCAAATGAAAAATACTGACACCACCAAAGGCTGTCAAGGAAGCAGAGCAACAGGAATTATCAGACACATCTGGGAGGCAGGCGAGAGTTTAAAACAGTACAATGAGTTTGGAAAACTGAGAGTATCTGGAAAAGATAAATGTGCAATTTTTCTATGAACCAGCAATTCCTCCCCTAGGTGTACTCAAGAGAAGTGATGCATATGGCCACAAAAAAAAGCACATTCAAAAAGTGCTTATGGTGGCTTTATTCATAACAATGCCAAACTGCAAATAACTCAAAATGCTCATCAAAGAGCAAATGGATAAATATACTAAAGTCTGTTCACACTGTCAGGAAATATTTTCTTAGACGTGGAAAAGAGCCAAAGAGAGCCCTGGGTAACCTTCTGGCTCAGTGCTGCGTGTGGTCCAGAGGCTTTCTGAGTGTATAGGGAATATATTAGTAACTTTTTTCTATTAACTCTGTGACTTTACAACTCTGAAAGGGTAGTGATTATGGAAAACAGATGACAATACAAATGCTTCCTGTTGATAGAAATTAAGATGATTCCTGTTCACAGCAATACCAACAAATTCTATGTGGTATTGAATATAAGTGTCGGCAAATCAAATCCTCGTTGGAACATGTTTTTAATGTTGTACTGATTTGCTCATTAATTCATGAGTTGAATGAATAAATAGCAAATTTACGTTTGTGTAAGAGTTAAGATTTTAATCTTGGAAAATGATCATCCAGATGTAGAGTTGGCTATTACACAGTGATGTAAAAGAACAAACAACAGATATACATTAAACACAGGGGAATCCCATTTGTTTAGGTGCATTAGAAGAATCAAATGCAAAAGACCACACACGGTACAAATCCACTGATACAGGGAACACCGATGGGTAAAATTAATGGATGGTTTCAGAGGTCAGAATAGTGTTTACCTCTGGAGGGTGGGCTTCCCCGGGCAAAGAATCCACCTGCCAATACAGGAGATGTGGGCTTGATCCCTGGGTTGGGAATATCCCCTGGAGAAGCAAACGGAAACTGACTCCACTATTCTTGCCTGGGAAATCCCATGGACAGGGGAGCCTAGCAGGCTACAGTCCTTGGGGTCACAAAGAGTCGAATACAACTTAGCAACTAAATAACAACTGCTGGGTGGATGTCAGGACTGGGGAAGAGGATGAGGGGATCTCCGAGGTGATGGAAATGTCTACATCTTGATCTTAGCAGTGGTTACACAGGGGCATCCATCTATAAAAATCAAGATGGACATTAATGGTGTGCTCACATTTCTGTATGAAATTGACACCTAATTTTTTAAAACACCAAACTTTGAGAAGAAACAAATGGATGGTTCTTTATCTTCTCAGCCATGGTGTTGGCCTGAAACACTATGATAACTGAACTGCCTCCAACCCCCACCCAGGAGCTGCTTCCCGTGGGAGGTGAGGGAGCTGGATGCCCCCATTGCCTGCTGAGGAGTGGCTCCCCGACCCAAGCCTCCCCCTCCAAAGCCACGGCCAGTAAGTGACACACTTTGTCCCTCCAACAGTCATTTCATAAAAGAGACTGAGGCAGAAACAACCCCAGGTCCAGACAGCTGGGAGCAGATAGATGCTACTCATTTTCAATCTCAGCAAAATGTATTTTAAGGAAGCCCTCAAGAGCCTTACAAGGAAAGTCTGTCAAAAATTATCACAAGCATCCATCTCTGAAGTGGCCGTATCAGCAACATCTTTTACATGAAATCAAATCAAAACAAAATTTCTGCCTAGAAAGAAAATTTCAAGGAAGTACTAAAAGACCCTCTCATTTGCAGGCATCTGTTGTCCTTGACTGGCCCTGGGTCACCCCACTGAGGGGTGGTCCAGACTTTGTTAATGGTAAGAGTCCTCCTAACCTCAGTATTTAAAACTAGAACTTGCTGGGACTCATTTGGCTTCAATCCACTGACTCCTTGCAACAGCCCAGTGAAGCAGACACTATTAGAATCAGCCGTGCTCCGTGGTGTCTGACTCTTTGCCACCCCGTGGACTGCAGCCCACTGGGCTCCTCTGTCCATGGAATTTTCCAGGCAAGAATACTGGAACAGGTTGCCATTTCCTCCTCCAGGGGATCTGCCTGACCCAGGGATTGAACCCTAGTCTCTTGAGTCTCCTGCATTGGCGGGCAGATTCTTTGTCACTGCCCCACCAGGGGAATCACCTGGAAAGATACTATGGTTACCACCAATTTACAGAAGCAGATTTAGAGATTAACCAACTTGCCCCAAACCACACAGTGGTTGAGGGTCAGAGCGAAGGTTCACACCCAGCTTGACCTGTGAAGGGCCAGACCTCATGACTGCTCCGCTGGATTCCCCTTCCAAGGCAAGCTCATTCCACCCTAGGACCATTTGGATATTTAGAAAAAGTGGTCTTTATAATGGGCTTCCCTGGTGGCTCAGATGGTAAAGAATCTGCAATCTGCCTTTTACTGTTCTCGCCTCTACCAAGTCATTCTGTCTCCACTCTTTGGAGCCACACAGAACCATTTATTCTTCTCTCCCATGTGAGAATCCTTCAGATATTTGGAAATAGGTCCCTTTTCCACAGTGAACATGGATAGCTTACCACCTCATGGAAACTAACCACCTGGATTTGCCAGGGACAGAGGGGCTCCTGGGAGGCAGGACTCTTGAAGCTAAGACAGAGGCAAAGCAGGTGCACTGGTGTGAACACCGTACTTCCCAGCGCTTGCTAAAAGTGCTCTTTCTCTCTTTTTTAAAAAATTTCTTTCTTTATTTGACTGCGTCGTGTCTTAGTGGCGGCATGCAGGGTCTTCACTGCATCACATAGAGAATCTTTCCTTGCAGCGTGCAGGCTCTCTAGATGTACTGTGCATGATCCAAAGTGCATGAGCTCAGTAGTTGTAGAATCTTAGTTCCCCAACCAGGGATTGAACCTGCATCCCCTGCATTGCAGGGTGGGTTCTCAACCACTGGACCACCAGGGAAGTCCCTAATACTGCTGTCTGATGCATAGATTGCTTTTGTTCATTTTTTTCCTCTACAAGGCTTGTTCTACACAACAACCATATCAATCAAAAGTCTTGTGACAAGTACAGAAACTGCACCTCAACTGTCTTAAGCAGAGAATGCTTTATGGGTTCATAAGGCTGCCAAGTTCAGGAGTCCTGGGTTCATAAGGCTGTCAAGTTCAGGGGTGCCAGTCCAGCGGCGCCCAGGGCTCACAAGGAGTTAACAAGCACTGGCTCCTCCTTCCTCTCGCCTCAGCTTTTTTCAAGATGACTTTCACTTGAGCTTGGCCAGGCTTCCATTCCCCCCAGCCTGGCGACCCCTGCAGAGGTCATCCCCCCACCCCCTCGACACTGAGTCCCAATAAAGCTGGAAGAATGAATCCTGTTGGGCTGACTTAGCTCACATCCCTGTGACCAGGGGAAAGACGGCTATATTGGCCGAACGGGCCTGAACCTTGTGACTGCCGGCGAGCCACAGGATATGACATGGCTCCTAACCCACTTAAACAGAACAAAAGGTGTTTCCTAAAAGGGAATCCTGGTGCTATTTCTAGAGAGAAGGAGGGTGCCTGCTGGTCGGGAGCTAACAGTGGCTGACCACAGTGCCTCAGCTCCTCTGGCCCCTTCCATCTATTAGAGACTTTAACGAAAGTGCAGCCTGCAAGCCCTTCATGGGCATCTCAGGCCCACCTCTGCTATCCCATCTCCCCTCCTCTATTCCTGCCAAACTCCAGACCTGCCACCGCTCAGACATGGCACACCATCTCTCCCCTTCTTGATTATTCCCTCTACCACCCCAGGCTTCCTGGAGAAAATCTCCGTGTTTACAAGGCCACTCCCCTCAACACATGTGTGTCCACCAACCCCAGGCTCAGCAGACAATGGCCCTCTTTGTCAAGCCCTGTCTTCTTAGACATGCTTTTTTAAAAAATCTTAAATCAGTTTGGGTTTAATAGGATGTACTTGTATGCGATTGACTCAGTTCAGTTCAGTTGCTCAGCTGTGTCCATCTTTTTGCGACCCCATGGACTGCTGCATGCCAGGCTTCCTTGTCCATCACCAATTCTTGGAACTTGCTCAAACTCATGTCCATCAAGTCGGTGGTGCCATCCAACCATCTCATCCTCTGTCGTCCCCTTCTCCTCCTGCCTTCAATCTTTCCCAGCATCAGGGTCTTTTCAGATGAGTCAGTTCTTCACATCCAGTGACCAAAGTATTAGCGTTTCAGCATCAGTCCTTTCAGTGAATATTCAGGACTGATTTCCTTTAGGATTGACTGGTTTGATCTTGCAGTCCAAGGGACTCTCAAGAGTCTTCTCCAACACCACCGTTCAAAAGCATCAAAATCCCTGGAAAAGGGAATGGCAAACCACTTCAGTATTCTTGCTTTGAGAACCCCATGAACAGTATGAAAAGGCAAAAAGATACAACATGACTGACTAGAATGGCTATAAAAAACATGTGAAAAATACCCCCCAAATTGTATCCTATCCTGATTTAAAAATGGATTCAACATTTGGTTTCAAGACAACTTGATATATATCCAGTTATCAATCATTCATTTTCTTTATGCTTACTAACCTCAAAATAATTTTCTTCCTCAACTTTTATTTTATATTGGAGCATAGTTGATTTACAATGTTGTGTTAGTTTCAGATGTACAATAAAGTGATTCAGTCTTTATATATATATATATATGTATATATATACACACACGCACATACATATATCTATATATAGATATATATCTATATATACATATATCTATCCATATCTATATATACATATATCTATTCTTTTTCGCATTCTTTTCCCCTTTAGTTTATTACAGAATATTGAGCAGAGTTCCCTGTGCTCTACGGCAGGTCTTTGTTGGTTATCTGCTGTAAATACAGTAGTGTGTGTACATCAATCCTTAAACACACTTTAATTGAGGGCAGCAGAGACCCTAAGAAACCCATCAATTACATATTTGTCTTCATGTCACACTGCAAGTCTTTGAATATTGGCATCTACGTCACTTTTGTCTTTCTTTTCTTCTTCCCCTCATCCTTCACAATGTGCCCAGCACTTGCAGAGTGAAGAAAGGTTGTCTATTTGTGGCAGAGATTATTGTGTTTATCCAATTCACATCCTCCTCTTCACTCTCAGCTGTGAAACCTCAATTTCATTTAATGCAACCAGCACCCAGCTCACAATCCATCTTTCTCAGCGTCCTCTTCAGCCGGGGGGGCCTTTCTTTCATGCTCCTGATGACACCGGCTCTTCCCCCTGCCCTCTTGGGCCTGGGGCTGGGGACAGCTCCCTACCGTCACCAGCATTTGGGTGACATCCCTCACCCTGTAATTGAACCCTAGATTAAATTCTCTTCAAAATCCCATCAGTGCTTCTGTTTCCTACTGGGACCCTATGTCTAAATTTTCTTTGTTCATCTCCTACTGTTGTTTTATTATTTTTTGTTTGAACTTTCACATTTTAAATTCATGTTCTTATCAAGTAATTCTATAGCATGAAACACTGATGACACATTCCCTTCCCTTTTCTGAGTTATGTTTTCTCATAGGCCGAGCTCTTTGATTCTGCATGCTGTGTTCATTTCATGAGTGTATTTTTCTCTTCCATACTGTGTTTGCTTAGTCATTGTGAGGCAGGAGGTAGATGAGGCCCATCAGGGTAAAATGATTGGAGATTCATTCCCTATGAACCAAAACTCCAAGATGAGAATAGCAGGACAATTAAGGAAGGGGGCTGGGCCCTGCCCTGACCACAGACCTCTCATTCCTGAAGTCAGGAGACCTCCCTGACCGCACAAGCTTTTCCTCCAGGAAAAGCTCCCTGGAGGTCAAAGGGGAGTGATGCGAACTAATGTCAGCCTACCCACAAGCCTTTGTGATAGAATCCATCTTGGCTAAGAGATGCATGCGTGTGCACACATTGGAGGATCCTGAGATATACCAAACATGGACTGTGAACCAGGCAATTCAAAAGGATTGGCCAAAGGGAACCGGGAAGAATGTCCCATAAAAGTAATTCAAACTTAGCGAGACTCAGTGACTCTCTGTCTCCCTGAGTCCACCCGTGTGTATTTCCACTGCACTCTTTCTCCTCTTAATAAATACTCTACTTGCTTTACTAGTTTCTGTCTTTGTGGAAATTCTTTTCCGCAAAGCCGAAGGGCCAGGGCCCTTGTCACTGACGGCTGGTCTAGTGGCTAGGATCTGGTGCTCTCACAGCCTAAACTCAGCCCGTCTGTGGCTGGGAACCGAAGCCCCGCCACCTGTTGCAGGCTAAGTCCATCCGAGATCCTGTGTCATTTATTTCCATCGGGTCCCTGCCTAGGTAGCTCCAGGCAGTTGTTCTATTTGCTCCAGTCCTATGGGGCTGACTCACTGAGTTTCTTCTCACTGTATCGGAATCCAGTTAATTTTTCTTCTAAGGTGCAGTGAGAGTAAGGAAGGGGTGTTTGGTGTCCTCTCTCTGCTTTCAAATGTGAAATGAAAATATCTCCTGCCACACCAATAAACAAAAATCACAGCCATCCACAATTTCTGGCCTCCAAATGTAAAGACTCCCAAAACTGAGATCCAGTGGATGTTACCACCCACCAACCCCATGGTGATTACTGAGGCACAGGAAGAAGGCAAGAAGCCGCCGTCTGCCACTCCTTAAGGTGGACAGGAAACAGGATTGGCCCCAGAGAGCTGAAGTGCGTGTGAAAGGAATGAATGCAGTGAGCCCAGAGGCTTGCAGCTTCCCATACATAGAATGCGAAATTCCTTACCCTGATACCTGCTCTTCGATGTTCAGACTGCCTGCTCCTTTTGCTGGAAACTTGTACACAGCCTGACTTCCCCCCCTGCCTCCTTAGAGGAGTTTTCTCGGGGCTACTGAGATGCTGTCTCCTCGGCTCAAGGTCTTAAATATTCCCACCAAGTAAAATAACTCTACTTTCAGGTTGTGACTACATGTTTTAGTCAACACAAACATGCTTCCATGTTTCTAAGGCTGCCAGCGTTCCTTGGCCATATGGCTCCAATCTGTTCCAACCTCTGCCTTCCAATGTCACCTTCTCCTTCTCTGACTTCTTATAAACATTCTCGTCCTTACACTGAAGGCCCACCCCAATTATTCAGGGTTATCTCCCTATATCGAGATGCTTAACTTAATCTCACCCACAGAGCCCCTCTTGCTATAGAAGGTGACATCCACATATTCCAAGGATCAGGTCACAGTCATCTTTGCAAGCGGATTTCTCTGGTGGCTCAGCAGTAAAAAAAAAAAAAAAAATCTGCCCGCAATGCAGGAGACCAGGGTTCTATCCCTGGGTCAGAAAGATCCCCTGGAGAAGGGCATGGCATCCCACTCCAGTATTCTTGCCTGGAGAATCCCATGGACAGAGGAGCCTGGTGGGTTACAGCCCATAGTGTTCCAAAGAGTCGGACACAACTGAGCGAGCATGCACACACATCTTTGCAAGCAGTATTCCATCTATTGCAGTCACTTTACTGGATGGTGGGGGGGGAAATCTAAACAGGAAAAGGACAGGGGACATCCATGGAATCTTCTAGGTTCTTGATGAACACTTGCCAGCATGGCATTACTTCCTAGGGGTCCCCCTCAAAGTCAGGAGTGTGTCCCATTCCACTCTGGTGATACACTGCGCTACACAAGACCGGCCTAGGGTATCAGTTTCGGGCTTTGAAAATGAGTTAATAAATAAATCCAAGAATGAACGAGTGAGTGAGTAAAAGAACACCTGAATAAGTGAACAGTGGGGAAAGGACAGGACAATAAAAGATGACTTGCCACCAAATTTAGCATAGTGCATGCCAGTTCTCTGTCCCCTACAAGGAGAACAGTTTTCCCATCCTGGAGGCCTGAGGGATCAGTGAAACCACAGCTGTCCTTGATCCCGTTATCTCACTGACCTGCTCCACCACTCCCAAGGGAGCTTTGACCGTCTTCACTTACGAGTGAATGGATGCCCAGTACCCAGGGCCACTGAGACAGTGCATCACAGACTTGGGATTCAAAGCCTGCTCTCAGCTCAGAGGCAGGGAGTCTTACCTCGCAGAGGGGAAGGCGGAGCTCTGAGAAGGGAGGCACTTCTGCACAGCGCCAGTTGTGTGTGGTCACTGTGGTCAACATTTCTCATTCGTGGTCTGGTCTTTCTAACAGCCCTGGTCAAGCAGTGTTGTTGGTTCCACTTCAGGAGCAGGAAACAGGAGCCCAGAGATATTAGATACACCAGACAATCAAGGGCAGACCGGATCTGAGCCCAAGCTGGTTCCAACGTTGTGTTCTTCCCCATTTGGTGAGGATGCTGGTTTGAGAATGAGGGCCCTGTCCTGAGAAAGGAGAGGTGATCTCTCTAACAGCAGGGTGACCTTTCTTTAGGAAAGCTAGGAAGACTCCATTGGATCAAATCAAAACCCAGCTTCCTGGACCAATGCAACAGAGACCCTTTACCCTGGGGGTCCACAGGTTGCTCTTGCCCGACAGCTCAGGGCCACAAAGGGACTGCTCACCATCCCGTGGTATATGCTGGGTCAGATACAATGAATGCTACGTGCCTCAAAGCTTGTTTGGCATTTGGGAACAAAATTCCTATTGAAGAAGGATCTGAAGACCCCAAAGACCCTCCAGGAAGCTGCTGAGGATGGCAGATCAGAGGCGGTTAGGGGGCAAGTCAGCCTAAGCTGACCTGAGATACCCTCTTCTCGTCTCTGGACTTCAGCAGCCTGCCCTGGACTGACCAGTCTCTGAGTTATTTCCGTGCCGACAACCTGGGACTGCCAGAAATAAAACCAGTATCTGGTGGTGGCAAATGAGTCACTGCAAAGGGAGGAAAGGGAGGTTTTGCGTGTGGTTCTAAGAGCATTTGGTTATTCATCAATATTGATGAGGAATTTACCATGTTCTTGGGGGTGGGGAGAGCTCCCCTCTGGCTGATACAATCGGGTCTTGACTTTGAGCAGCTGTTAGAGTTTTGCAGAAATTCTAATCTGGGGATTTCAGAAACAAACTCCCCTTGCAGGCCAATTCTGGTTGGCTAGCAGTATATGTTTTCAATTTATTTGTCTGCACTGGATCTTAATTGTGGCATGTGAAATCTAGCTTCCTCGCCAGAGATCAAACCCAGGCCCCCTTCACTGGGAGCGCAGAGTCTTAACAACTGGACCACCGGGGAAGTCCCTAGAGGTGAATTTTTAAAAGGAACTCCACGGCTTTAGATAGGGCATGCCCTCTCTGCCACTCACAGACCCCTGTGCCTCCTTTGTCCTGGCTGTGGATGGCATTTGAGTTTGTGCTTACCAATTAGACACCAGATTTGCATTCCAGAACGCTGGTCCAAGCCTTCATCTCTTTTCATCCCTCCCTGCCCCTAGGCAGCCTGAGGGGCGACCTGTAATTTGCAGGCAGCCTGTTCTCTGAAGCAGGAGCAAAACAAATGCCTTGATCCCCCCTGCAGGATGGTGCCCTGCCCAGCAACCAGTCCCCCGGAGACCCTGGAGGCCAGCACGAGCGGGATTCTCTCTCATGCATTATTCACACCAGTGCTTCCCTTTCTATTTTTAATGTTCAGTGTGTAGAGCGGTTCCCTCCGCCAGCTATTTTTAGCAACACTGCTGCCAGCTGACGCCAGAGACAAAGGCACCGAGGCACCTTGAGAATGACAAATGGCGATTCCAAAGATGAAAATAGAAGGGCTATTTTTCTTCCTTGAAAGAAAGGGAAGAAAACGTCTGCAGTTGCAAAGTTGGTGGGCCTTGACTTGAATTTGTAATGTGGAGCACATAACCTACCCCCCACAGGGAGGGTTTCTTTTCTGTCTCGTTTTCACTTTCTTGTCAGTCCTTTGTCCCGGATGACATGCACCCTCCTTTGTGTAGCTTTCCCTGCTGCTCCCCTCTGCTTCCTGTGAGTTCCCCATCTAGATGCAACACCTCCATATAATAAATGCATTATCCTTGTAGGTAGAGTCAGTCACCAGAAAGAGAGATGGAGGGATCTGTGGGCAAGAACCTTGACTGTAAGTTCCTTGGGAAAGAACAGGTGAGGCAGGGGGAATATGGTTAGGACTGGCTCATTTGAATCATTTCAGTGGGTTCTTGGGCATTGGGGCTGTCCCTGATTGTTGGACCAGACCCTGGGGCGATTAGGATGGATATAGTGATGGAGAGTGTGGGATGCCTGTAAGGGAGATGGTTGGGGGTATGGACTTAAACCACTCATTGCTCAAGATGCAGAATTAACCAGCCTCTAGCTGAGGCTTCAAAACTAAGTCTAGGCTGCATGTATAGGACTATACACTCAGGCCTTGAACAAATCATTTCCTCTTTCTGGGATTCAGTTTCCTCATCTTTCATACAGAGGATCAGTGAAAAGCTCTCTAAATTCCCTTCAATTGCAAAGTTATTCACTTTGATGAAAGCGCTTTCTGAGAGTATTTGCAACATCTCCAAGAAATGCAGTGCTTTCCAGCTCAAACATGCTGGAGTTCAAATTTAATATTAAGAATTTTCCAGATATTGCCAGCATTGTCTAGGAAGCAAAACACACCCCGGAATAAATATGAAATGCAGATGTCATTTTTAGCACGGTATATGAAGCCCTGGCAGACTAACAATCCACCTCAGCATCATTGTCACGTGAAGTACAGGTTGCTCTTCTAAAACCTGTGTCCTCTATCTGCCTGGTCTGTCTAACTCTCCCTCCAGGATGCACTCTTTTCTATGCAATGTATTGTAATCTTCTGGAGGATAATGAATGCTATTGTCTATTCATTCATTCATTCAATCAATCATCCAACCATTCAACAGACATTTATTGACTCAAAATGTCTGTTTACCAGGCACTTTCTAAGCACCAAGGATGCAAAGATAAATAGGGCGCCCCAACCCCACCACGTGATTTCCACATGTAGGCCAGGGAACTATTCCTTTCAACAAACATGGAAGGGAAGGGGAGAGGGAGAGAGTGGAACTCAAAAAAAAAAAAATTGTTGTAATTGTCAACTTGTCCTAAAAGAATAACCACACAAATGGTCTCACGTGTATAGAAAGTGAAAAAAAAATGTCTTGACCTTCTGTTTAAAAAATTATGAAAAAGTGATGTGTGGCTTCTTCCTGGCCCTCCTTCTTTTCAGCATCTTTTTACAAAACCTCATAGTCTAATTGTATTTCGGTGTCCCTTTCTGAGGGGTGATCTATCTTCTGAAATCCCTTTTACTTCCTCCAGTCACCTGATCCTTTGCCAATCCCATATTTCATCAGCAAAGTCATTTGGGGTGAAAATCAGCTTGATTAAATTTTCAGACTTGAATCATGGTTATAACCCTTGTTTTTTTTTTTTCTCTAAAAGTCCTGTATATATTTTTTCATTACAAAGCATGTATGTATGTGAGTACGTGACAGCAAGTGCACCAGTGGATGGGAAGATGAGCCAGCGACATTTTCTGGGCTTGTATTGTGTACAGATATGCTAGTAAACTCAAAAGATGGATTGCACGGATCCTCATAGTAACCCTATAAGGTAGCTCCCTAATTTTGGAGATGTGAGAAATGAAGTTCAGAGAGGTGAAATGGCAATAAGAAAAATGTACGTACCAGAATTGATAGTTTTGATCTGCGGTGTTGGAAAAGACTCTTGAGAGTCCCTTGGACTGCAAGGAGATCAACCCTGAATATTCACTGGAAGGACTGATGCTGAAACCAAAGCTTAAATACATTGGCCATCTGTTGCGAAGAGCTGACTCGTTGGAAAAGACCCTGATGCTGGGAAAGTTTGAGGAGAAGGAGAAGGGGGTGAGAAGATGAGATGGTTGGATGGCATCACCGACTCAGTGGACATGAGCCTGAACAAACTCTGGGAGATCATGTTGGACAAGGAAGCCGGGTGGGCTGCAGCCCATAGGGTCACAAAGAGTCCACCACTATGTATAGACTGAACAACAACACCAGGCAAATAGAACAATGAAAATAATGATAAGGTTAAAGAGACCATCAGATGAACTAGGGAAACATACTTCGAATTAACGAGTGGAGTAGAGGGGATCAGAAATTACTGAGAAGGACATTTAGTTTGTGGGATTCAGAGTTCTATTTTGGTTACGACTAGTTTTTGTCTTATGCTGCTGTTCTTGTGTTTCCTTTCCCTTGGAGTTTTATATTTGCTGCTCTAACAGTTCCGTAGCCCAGATACATATACTTAGCACCCTGAGCTTCACACACTGCCTCTGCCTGGAGCTTCCCTGCTCCGTGTCCGTGACAAGGATTTCCACCTGGATGTCCCACAAGCGTGACAAACTCACACCCGAGCCCGCCTGCCTCTCCATCTCCTGCTACTTGCTTCCCAAAGCTCACCGTCCGTCCAGTCTCTCGAGCTCTGGCTGTGTGGCGATCCTTGGATCCTACCTGCCCGTTCCCTTCTGCCTTGGCCTGCAGTCCCCCGATTCTGTGGATTCCACAATGCGTCCCTCTCTGGGCCCGGCCCCTCCCCACTACTCCTCTGGCACTCTTCTCGCTCAGGTCCACATGGCTTCCATCAGCCCTTGGCAGCACCATCCCTGGCCTCGTCGCATCCAGGGAGAGGCTATTTAATGACCAACCCTTTTGTTTTGGTAAACGCATCTTCCATCTGATGAAATCCACTTAGATTGGTTTCCCCAGAAGCAGACACTGACAGGAGGATTCCCATGCAGATTAACTTGCAAGAACGCGTTCCCAGGAGAAACTGGTAAAGGAACCAGGGAAACAGAAGAGCAACAGGAAAGAAGCCAAGAGGGGTGCAAGTCAGGCCAAGTTTTCAACCTGATCTTGCAAGAGTCTGGAGTATAAGGGATGCACCAGGGCTTGTCCCAACTCAACTAAAGGAGCTGGCTTCGATGTCTTGCATCAGTCAGTCCTGGGCTAACACCCACCCCAGGGAGATGCAATTCTCAGGTCTATACCTGCAGGCAAAGAGCTCCAGCAGCCCCAGGGCAGTGAGCTGTGGGTGCAGGCCACCAGAAGCAAAAGCAAAATGCAAGCGGGAATCAAGGGGTGTGCTCCTAGTAATAGGATGGGGCTTCCCAGGGTATCTGAGGGGAGCACCAAAAATACCACTGGAGAAAAATTTCCAGTTTTAAAGGAAAAGGATAACTAATATTTTTTGAGTACTTCCCATATTCATAACCATTCTGCAAGTGAGCACCATTTTCCTTCTAGTATCGTCACAGGACAAAAGTTGTGTTGGTTGATCTAGTGGATCCAGAATTTCTCAGATAGAAGGAATATTCCCTATTTAACAAGGTGAAATAGTAAGGGCTTGGAGGTCCAAGAAAAAACAGAAAGAGTAGCTCATCAGGTCTTGGGAAGACCACGCCACGTGGATACAAGATACGCCACCTAAGCCCATATCCACGTGGATTCTGTGTGAACTACTGGGTGAATGCTGTCTGAGAATCGGGGATAATTTTAAAACCTCACACATTCACAGGCCTGGGTACTTAGTCTCACCTCTGAAATTAGCTGTGAAGTATGAAAGAAGCTCGCTTGCTGGTTTGGCAGCATGAGGTCTGAGATGTTACCTTATTATGTCAATCACTAGATAATTTTAGGAGACACTTTAATAGCATTTAAACAGAAATTTGGGGTAATTAATGAATAAATGAGAAATAGAGGTGGAAAAGAAGTTTTCCTTTTCTGGGCTTCCTTTTCCAACCTTTCTCAGGCTACCACCATAAAAAATCCATTTCTTAAGAAATCCATTTGCAGAGCTTGTTCTTGATATTTAATATGAAGAATGTCCTTTTAACTCCCTACATACATTCATGTTGATGTAAATATATATTCAATAAAGTATATTTAGTAAAAAGCCTATCAGGGACTTCCCTGGCAGTCCGCGGTTAAGACTTACACCTTCTACAGCAGGAAGCATGGGTTCGATCCCTGATCAGACGATTAATATCCCACATGTCTCACAGCCAGAAAACCAAAAGCATGAAACCAAAACAACATTGTGACAAACTCAATAAAGATTTTCAAAATGATCCACATAAAGAAAAATACTTAAAAGCCTATCAGATAAAGAAATATCATTGACCTTTCATTCATTCATTTACTCTAGTTCGTTCATTCATTAAACAAATGCTAAGAAGCTGAAGTAGAAAAGTTCTATGAAGACCTACAAGACCTTTTAGAACTAACACCCCAAAAAGATGTCCTTTTCATTATAGGGGACTGGAATGCAAAAGTAGGAAGTCAAGAAACACCTGGAGTAACAGGCAAATTCGGCCTTGGAGTATGGAATGAATCAGGGCAAGGACTAATAGAGTTTTGCCAAGAGAATGCACTGGTCATAGCAAACACCCTCTTCCAACAATACAAGAGAAGCCTCTACAGATGGACATCACCAGATGGTCAACACTGAAATCATATTGATTATATTCTTTGTAGCCAAAGATGGAGAAGCTCTATACAGTCAGCAAAAACAAGACCAGGAGCTGACTGTGGCTCAGATCATGAACTCCTTATTGCCAAATTCAGACTTAAACTGAAGAAAGTAGGGAAAACCACTAGATCATTCAGGTATGACCTAAATCAAATCCTTTACGGCTATACAGTGAAAGTGAGAAATAGATTTAAGGAACTAGATCTGATAGACAGACAGCCTGATGAACTATGGACAGAGGTTCATGACATTGTACAGGAGGCAGGGATCAAGACCATCCCCATGGAAAAGAAAAGCAAAAAGGCAAAATGGTTGTCTGAGGAGGCCTTACAAATAGCTGTGAAAAGAAGAGAAGCAAAAAGCGAAGGAGAAAAGGAAAGGTATTCCCATTTTGAATGCAGAGTTCCAAAGAATAGCCAGGAGAGAAAAGAAAGCCTTCCTCAGTGATCAGTGCAAAGAAATAGAGGAAAACAACAGAATGGGAAAGACTAGCGATCTCTTCAAGAAAATTAGAGATACCAAGGGAACATTTCATGCAAAGATGGGTTCAATAAGGGACAGAAATGGTATGGACCTAACAGAAGCAGAAGATATTAAGAAGAGGTGGCAAGAATACACAGAAGAACTGTACAAAAAAGATCTTCACGACCCAGATAATCACAATGGTGTGATCACTCACCTAGAGCCAGACATCTGGAATGTGAAGTCAAGTGGGCCTTAGAAAGCATTACTACAAAAAAAAACTAGTGGATGTGATGGAATTCCAGTTGAGCTATTTCAAATCCTGAAAGATGATGCTGTGAAAGTGCTGCACTCAATATGCCAGCAAATTTGGAAAACTCAGCAGTGGCCACAGGACTGGAAAAGGTCAGTTTTCATTCCAATCCCTAAGAAAGGCAATCCCAAAGAATGCTCAAACTACCACACAATTGCACTCATCTCACACGCTAGTAAAGTAATGCTCAAAATTCTCCAAGCCAGGCTTCAGCAATACGTGAACTGTGAACTTCCAGATGTTCAAGCTGGTTTTAGAAAAGGCAGAGGAACCTGAGATCAAGTTGCCAACATCCAATGGATCATCAAAAAAGCAAGAGAGTTCCAGAAAAACATCTATTTCTGCTTTATTGACTATGCCAAAGCCTTCAACTGTGTGGATCACAATAAACTGTGGAAAATTCTGAAAGAGATGGGCATACCAGACCACCTGACCTGCCTCTTGAGAAACCTGTATGCAGGTCAGGAAGCAACAGTTAGAACTGGACATGGAACAACAGACTGGTTCCAAACAGGAAAAGGAGTACGTCAAGCCTGTACATTGTCACCCTGCTTATTTAACTTATATTCAGAGTACATCATGAGAAACGCTGGGCTGGATGAAGCACAAGCTGGAATCAAGATTGCCAGGAGAAATATCAATAACCTCAGATATG
This sequence comes from Dama dama, assembly GCF_033118175.1. Lineage (NCBI taxonomy): Eukaryota > Metazoa > Chordata > Mammalia > Artiodactyla > Cervidae > Dama > Dama dama. The sequence continues at coordinate 9,616,683 of NC_083701.1, read as the reverse complement.
CAGATGACACCACCCTTATGGCAGAAAGTGAAGAGGAACTGAAAAGCCTCTTGATGAAAGTGAAAGAGGAGAGTGAAAAAGTTGGCTTAAAGCTTAACATTCAGAAAACTAAGATCATGGCATCTGGTCCCATCACCTCATGGGAAATAGATTGGGAGACAGTGGAAACAGCGTCAGACTTTATTTTTGGGGGCTCCAAAATCACTGAAAATGGTGACTGCAGCCATGAAATTAAAAGACGCTTACTCCTTGGAAGGAAAGTTATGACCAACCTAGATAGCATATTAAAAAGCAGAGATATTACTTTTCCAACAAAGGTCTAGCTAGTCAACCCTATGGTTTTTCCAGTGGTCATGTATGGATGTGAGAGTTGGACTGTGAAGAAAGCTGAGTGCTGAATAATTGATGCTTTTGAACTGTGGTGTTGGAGAAGACTCTTGAGAGTCCCTTGGACTGCAAGGAGATCCAACCAGTCCATCCTAAAGGAGATCAGTCCTGGGTGTTCACTGGAAGGACTGATGCCGAAGCTGAAACTCCAGTCCTTTGACCACCTCATGCTAAGAGTTGACTCATTGGAAAAGACCCTGATGCTGGGAGGGATTGGGAGCAGGAGAAGAAGGGGACGACAGAGGATGAGATGGCTGGATGGCATCACCGACTCGATGGGCATGGGTTTGGGTAAACTCCGGGAGTTGGTGATGGACAGGGAGGCCTGGCGTGCTGCAACTCATGGGGTCACAAGGAGTTGGACACAACTGAGTGACTGAACTGAACTGAACTGAACTGACTGAACACAGGGACAAGACTCTGCGCTGGGCCTTTAGGCTAAATAAAAGATTGCATTTTCATGAAGCTTACAGTTTAGGAAAGGAGAGAAATTAAAACCTGCAGGCAAACAGCCACAATCTAATATTGAAAGTGATCCAGAGAGATAGAAAAAAGGCACATGGTGTTCAGAGAAAGGGAGAGATTGCTTCCATGTTGTCACCCAATTGTCCTAATCATCTTTGACCGACATTAACCCCAGCTGTGCTCAGTTCCAATGGAACAAGAAGGAGAAAAACATAGGTTTACCAGTAGGAAGGCCTCAAGCTGTCCCCACCGTCCTGCTTGTTCCATCAGCTCTTGTTCAGGCTACCACCAACCTCCTCCTTGCCCCACCTCTGAGCCTTTCCTGATTCTCATCTACGCGGTCACTTTCAAGTGATTGGTCACCTTCTGCAGGAAGCTGGTCTTTCTTCAGTGTTTCCTGGTTCAAGCCCCACCCTTGTCTCTGTCCTGTAGGTTCTCCCTGAATTACCCTCCTGTGATCACGCCCACAGGTAAGGGTCCCTTGGACCTTTTTTGCTTCTCAGGAAAGAGAAATCTCTAAGATCATACAAAATCCTGCCTTATCCTAAGATCGTTTATTTTATTAGTAGCAATAATATTAATAGCTTTGTAACAGTCAGTATAACAAAATATGACTAGAGACCCTGACGGGTTCCCTTACGATTTGAAGACAGGGTGTACACGGAGCCATTATTTCCCTCCTGAAGCTCAGGTGGACGCATGAAAGCAGATTCTAAGGGTGCTTGAATGTAAGGGTGTTTCAAGGGGGACAATACATAAAACTGGATAGGGTTGAATGACTCTGATTCACTCCGTTGAGCTACAGAAGTTAACATTCCGCCATAGATTCAAGGAGATGGTGTGATTTTGTGATCCTGGAAGCGTAGGAAAAGCAGTGTCTTAAGCTGAGCAGGGGCCTTCCCAGGTGGTGCTAGTGGTAAAGAACCTGCCTGCCAATGCAGGAGACAGAAGAGATATGGGTTCCATCTCCGGGTCAGGAAGATCCCCCAGAGGTGGGCGTGGCAACCCACTCCAGCATTCTGGCCTAGAGAATCCCAGGGACAGAGGAGCCTAGCAAGCTGCAGTCCATGGGGTCACACAGAGTTGAACGTGGCTGAAGTGACTTAGCACACAGGCACCCAATGTGAGCGGAGTTGAAATACTACACTTGCCTTGACAGGTGGTAAAAGGAGGGATAGAAAGGTTCAGGGAAGTGGGCGGGCTACAGCTGATTTACCATTTCTACACAGGAGCAGAGCCATCAAACGATTCTCAGGAAGGCTCAGAGGACAAGTCATTTACTGCAGACATAAGGGATGCTCTGTTGAATCAGCACCAGCACCATGTAAAGTGTTGGATCTCCCCTGTGGGCCAGGGTTCATGCAGAAGAGGCAATGAAAGAGCTTGGCTTGCAGGTATAGCAATGCGGGTGGTAGGACCCTACACCAATGGAAACAGGGGGAAGAACTTAACTGCCAGAAACCAGGGGGTTGCAAGTACTATGACTGTCAGGATAACACACAGGGAACTATGGAGATGCTTAATTCAACATAGCATCCTTACAGGCAAAGCAGATGAGTAGGGGATGAGGGTGATACTCAGCTGGTACCAGCAGAAGAAACCAAGGATGAGTGACCACTATCATGGTGCCTGAGGATGAGGAGTTTGTCCTACTGACTTCCTCCTTCTGGTGGCCCTCAAGGATGAGAAGCCCACCAGGATCCTGGAGGATAGATTTCCCCAAACACATATGGAGAAGTGGATCTGAACAGGGCAAGGAGGGGCTGCAGTAGACACGCAGACACGGTGCCCAGGTGCCTTTCCCAGGAGGAACTTGCTGTCAGTTACGGGGAGTATGGCTAGCATACAACCCCAGTATTTGCTCCTGTAGTATTCACAGGTGGCTCTAGTGGTAAAGAACCCACCTGCGAATGCAGGAGACATAAGAGATCTGAGTCGGGAAGATCCCCTGGAGGAGGCATGGCAACCCATTCCAGTATTCTTGCCTGGGAAATCCCATGGACAGAAGAGCCTGGCGGGCTACAATCCATAAGGTAGCAAAGAGTTGGACACGACTGAAATGACTTAGCACACAATATTTGACTGAGATGTCTCACTTTTCCTGGGGCAGGTAGTGACCAAGTGTGAAGGAACCAATCCCACTATTACCAGTCCTTGTGATTCCTCTAAAGCTTCCCTACACCTTCACAGTCCCCTTAAGAAAACCTCCTTGTATTATCTTAAGCTGAGACTTGACTCTACTTGCCCCGTGATCAACAACACGGGACCACCCCTGGCATGTGTGTGTGCCCAATTGTGTCAGACTGTTTGTGAACCCATGGACTGTAGCCCGCCAGGCTCCTCTGTCCATGGGATCTCCCAGGCAAAAATACTGGAGCAGGTTGCCATTCTTATGCCAAGGGTTCTTCCCGATACAGGGATCGAACCCGCGTCTCTTGCATCTCTTGCATCGGCAGACAGATTCTTCACCACTGCACCACCTGGGAAGCCCATACCCCTGGAGACACCCCTAAACAAACCATTTGGGGGCAGCAGGCACATTTGAAGGTTCTGCCCTATTTAACAAGTCAGTGCAAAACCAGTAATACTCAGATTACAAACACAAACACAGACACGTAATATGGATCCTGCTTGGAGTTTTCTGGGAGGTTTTTGCATGTCTTCATCAGCCCATAGATGGGGCATTTTGTTCTCACTCCAAGCTGCTGACTGCCTGTCTTAGATGTCATCCACTGAACGTGGCACTGACCGGCCACCATCAGTCAGCCTGGAGTCACTCTCTTTTCAACACTGCAGATTCTGCCAGCCTCCAGAAAGCATTTGTTCTCCGGGGGCTTCCAAAAATATTGACAGTTCTTGGAAGAGATTCAACACTAATTTGGGGACTTTCTCTTATTCTTTTCCATGGTGACAGCTTTCCTGACAGCATGAGGCCAAGCATGTCTGCTGTTAAAACGGTGATTTAAAAAAAAAAAAAAAAAGATGATGATCTCATTGTGGAGGTTCTGTCTGGGTGGGTATGAGTGGCAGAGATGTTGCCCATGCCAGGATGTGTAATGAGCTCTCAAGAGGACGATGAGCTCATCAGATTGCTAGCATGACTGGGGTCTTGGGCTTGGGCTGCCTTCTGTGTCTCCACGGCATCTGGGTTCTTGCATACGGACACCTTTGCTTCTGAAAATGGCACAACTGGCATTTTATTTTCCAGCTGGCCATTAGAAGCTCCTCCCTGTGGTAAGCTATTTGAGTAGATGCCTTCGTCTTAAGCTCCACTAGATCTGTCATCCCTCAAATGTGCCCTTCACTCCACTGTCCCTTAGACTTTTAACTCTTCCCTTCACCTGGAATGCCCATTTCTACATATGCAAATTCTATGTGTGCACTCAGTCGTGTCCGACGCTTTGCAGCCCCATGGACTGTAGCCCACCAGGTTCCTCTGTCCATGGGATTTCCCAATCAAGAATACTCGAGTCGGTTGCTATTTCCTTCTCCAGGGGATCTTCCCAACATAGAGATCGAAACCAGGTCTCTTGCGTCTCCTGCATTGTCAGATGGATTCTTTACCACTGTGCCACCTGGGAAGCCCTAGGTCTAACTCTAATTACGACTGTTGTTATCCCCATGAAGTCTTCCACCCGTCTCCCATGTTGGGGTTAAGTAGTTCCTTTAAATGACATCCATAACATTAGGCATCTATAGTAACTAAGAAATAATATTTGTGCAGGATTTCACAGTTTTGTAAGCACTTTACACACACATTATTTAATCCTTACAGCTTATGACAGTATTTTATTAGTTGTTGCAAGACTTATTCACAGTGACAGTCACGAGTATTATCCTTTCAAAACTTCCACTTCTCCTCTTGGCCGTAATATTGCTGGACTTCCCTGCCCTTGTGGCGTTCAGTGCAACCATGTGACTTGCTTTGGCCAAGAAAGCAAAACTGAGACGTGATTTCTGAGCTAAAGCTTGAAAAACCAGGATTCAGCTTGCCACACTCTTTTTCTCTTTACCGTAACAAATGATGATATTTGAAGTTGTAGCTACTCTACCCGCCTAGGACTTATTTATTTATTTGGCCACACTGAGTGGCATGTGGGATGTAATGAACTCTTACCCCCTGCGGAGCACAGAGTCTTAACCACTGGACCACCAGGGAAGTCCCATAAAACCTGGATTCCCTGCTAGGTGTTGATGCTACAAGACTGGTAACAGTTGGTTCAGCCTTCCTGATACTAACGTGTGTTAAGTCACTTCAGTCGTGTCCGACTCTTTGCAATCCCATGGACTGTAGCCCGCCAGGCTCCTCTGTCCATGGGATTCTCCAGCCAAAAAAACTGGAATAGGTTGCCATGCTCTCCTCCAGGGGATCTTCCCGACTCAGGGATCAAATCCGCATCTCTTATGTCTCCTGAATTGGCAGGTGGGCTCTTAATCGCTAATGCCACCTGGGAAGCCCTCTGAAAACACTGCAGCCCTAGTGGGCTAGTGCAAAATGACTAGTGCTGGTGTTAGCACATTAGTAGGACTATGACATAGATTACTATGACAAAAATGAAACCATCTCCATCATGAAAATATTTTACAACGAATGTAAGTAGGTAGGACGAAGACCCTACATTTGTCTGAAAAGTTCATGGGAAAAGTTATATTTAAACTGATACTGGAAGGATGAATAAATATAATCCAGGCTAAAAAGGAGGAGTAGACTGTTTGGAGGAGCATGTGAAAGGTTAGGAAACAGGATAAAAGCTTAAAATGACAAAGAGATGGAGTAAACAAATGGCCTCCCCAAGAGATGAGGGTGAAAGATAGCACTGTGTTGTCTTATTAGAAGCACTTATTTTTTTTATTGATGGCACAAAGCAAGTGCAGACAAATGATTGTTCCCATGTCTCTCTTACCATGTGCAACCCTATGCTATTTTTTTGAGGTCAAAGATGAGGAATATTTTTATATTCTCTATATACTTGTTGTGTAAGGCAACCTGGCTCTCTTTTCCCCAGTGTCTACCTCTTACTTTGGAAAAGATGTGGCTTCTGTAGTCAGTGTCCTGATTTTCAACTCTCAATGGCCCCCACTGTCTTCAGGAGGAGTTCAAACTCTGAGGAGGAATTTACGGTGATTTCTGATCTGCTCCCAAGCTACTTTCCCAGGATCAAATGCACTACCTCTATACAGGATCAAACACACTACCTCTATACAAAACAGCACGTCCTAAACTTTCAAGTGCCTGACTCTTGTTGATCATTCCCTCTATCTTGAAGATGCTGTCCCTAAAACGATACCATTTTTCAGGGTTCAACTTCAGGATCATCACCTAGGTGAGATCAAATTCTTCCCTGACTTGTTGCCCTTCTTAGAGTAACTCACCTTCCTATCTGTTGTTTCTTCTACTTTTTTTTAAAGATTCTTTTATATGGATCATTTTCAAATTTTTAAAAATATCGCTTCTGTTTTTATGTTTTGATTTTTTGGTACGTAGGATTTTAGCTCCCTGAACAGGGATTGAACTTACACCCCTATGCTGGAAGGCAAAGTCTTAACAGCTGGGCAGCCACAGAATCCCTCCTCCACTTGTTTTTAAGAGGGTTGTTTTTTTCTCTTTGGTTTTTGGTAGTTTTACTGTGATGTGCTTAGGTGTAATTTTCCTTTTATTTATCCTGCTTGAGGTTTGTAAGGATTCTTAAATCTCTAGTTTAATGTCTTTCATCAGGCTTCCCAGGTGGCGCTAGGGGTAAAGAATCCCCTTGCCAATATAGGAGACCCAGGAGATGCTGGTTCAGACCCCAGGTTGGAAGGATCTTCTGGAGCAGGAAATCACAATCCTCTCCAGTATTCTTGCCTGGAAAATCCAATAGACAGAGGAGCCTGCTGAACTACAGTCCATGGAGCTGCCAAGAGCCTGACGCAACTGAGCACTTGGGCACTATGGGACTTACTTCCCCAACCAGGGATCGAACTTGGACCCCTGGCATTGGGAGCATGGAGTCATAGCCACTGGACCACCAGGGAAGACCCCATCCATTGCTTTTTAAAAATCACTTCAATATAGATGAAGACTGTACAGTGTTGCATCCTGCCTTTAAACCCTAACGTTTAAACAGAATATTTTCCATGACTTTTCAAATTCTTTCTAAAACTAAGTTTGACATCTATAATTTATTATCATTTCCCCCTTGGATGTGAGATGCCTTAAAAAAAATGCCAGTGTTATAAATAGGGCTGTGATGGACATCTTTATGTGCTGTCTGAGATGTCTTTATGTACTTCTGATTATTTCCTAGGGTGATTAAATGGTCAGAATCAGAACCTTGAGGTCATAGGGCAGAAACACATTCATATTCTTGCCACATCTTGAAAATGTCCCCTCCAAACATGTTTACACGGCTGCTGGCAGCAGGGAAGCGGTGCAGTGATGGGTTTTGAAGGGGAAATCAAAGGCGTGCCGGGCTTTCCCTGTCCTGGGAGAATGACATCATCCCTCCGGGTCTCTGCCAAAAACAAGCCACTGTTGGATGGACTATGAATCGTGACTGCTTTCTAAGCCAACAAAAAGCTCTCCGAAAGTGGGATTTTACATTTTTTTCAAGTGAGTGGGAGGCCAGCTGGCTCTGGATCTGAGCTTAGATGGAGGAAAGCTTGTGCTGAGCTACAAAGGTTTCTTTTTTTTTTTTTTTTTAATTTAAAAAAAAGAAACGAGAGAGACACAAGAGGGTTTTCTCTTTACATTTAAAATCTTCAATCAAACCAGGAATGCATTTATTAATAGCACTAAGAGTGGTTTCTGAACTGAATTCATATCCTGACTCGTTAGCTGGATGATCCGGAATGTTATTTCACTTCTGTGATTGTTTCCTTCCTTGTGTGTGTGTGTGCATGTGTGTGTGTGTGTCTGTGTGTGCATGTGTCTGTGTGTGTGTGTGTTCAGTCACTCAGTCGTGTCCGACTGTTTGCAATCCCATGGACTATAGCCCACCAGGGTCCTCTGTCCATGGAGCTTTCCAGGCAAGAATACTGGAGACAGTTGTCATGCTCTCCTCTGGGGATCTTCCTGACCCAGGGATCAAACCCAAGTGTCTTGTGTCTCCTGTGTTGGCAGGCAAATTTTTACCACTGGGCCACCTGGGAAGCCCCTTCCTTCCTTGTACAGTGAGGTAAATAGCACCCACCTCTAGGTGTTGCCAAAGCTTTAGTAACAATATCTTCCACCCAATTCTTCCCCCCTCCCCAAGTTCCAGACCCCATCTGCCTACGCAACAACCCTGCCTTGGGTATCCAATAGGCGTTTGCAGCTTAGCACATTCAAGGCTGACTCCCTGCCCTGCACCGCCCCCAGATGAGGACGACTTCCTTCCACTCTGCCAGACCTCTGTGTAAGTCCACTCGTCCTTGCAATTTCTCAGACAAACGCTTCAGAACCACCCTTGACTCTCCTCTCTTTCAAAAAGCGCACACTCCTGCAAGCCCTGCTGTGTCCCTCCTCGACATAGATGCTGCCCCCATTGCCTTCTCCCAGCTTTCACACCAGCCCCTAATCCCAGCCGGCATGGTCTCTTTCAGCCTTGTCACCGCTTCCAGCAGGTCCCTGGCTTTACCTGTTGCCCCGACAAGCAGCCAGAATGGAGCTCTGGAAGATCTGACACAGAGCACCCACCGTTCTGTGTTCTTGCCACCCACCCTGGTCTCACCGGGGACGAAAACAGAGTGGACGGAGCCCCGGGACTGCTGTGTCACCGGTTCCACTGACCCCTGCCTGCGTGTCCATCACTCTTTCCAGACACGTGACCTCTAGGCCATCCTTCCAAGGAGCGCAGCTCATTCCCACCATGGGGCCTCCACGTTTTTTGCTAAATCGGCTTGATATCCTCTTCCCCTATGGACTCAGGAAGTCCATTCTGAGTCTGACAACTCAGTGAGTGATTTGCTTAAATGATCTCATCATTTAACATCACAGTCCGTGCGGTTCTCTGTCCCTCTCTCTCGTTTGTTTTTCTCCATGCCTCTTACACCATATTTTTGGCCTCCTCACTTATTTGTTTGCTTGTTAATTTTTTTCTATTTCCCTTCAGTAGAATGTAAACTCTATAAGGATGGAAATTTCTGTCCCTTTTGTTTATTACTGTATCCTCAACCTGGAATGTAGCAAGTGCTCAACTGATATTTGCTACAATAAAATGAAAGGCATAGAAGATGATTTATAAATGTTATTTATTATTATTTTCATCTTTACCGTATCAGGTTAGCCTCACTTAGCCAAATATGTCTTGAAAAGGATGTGCTGGTGAGCTTAATTTTCTGGTTTATTGTGAATTAAGTCATTTTTGATGAAACAGTACATTTTACATTGCATTTTTAAGAATAATCTTTTCCTAAAAGTAAGGATTGATTAAAATGGCTCTTACTTGCTTACTTAACACTCAAAGCTTTACTCTGCTGTAGAGAAGAATGAAACAATGCTATTTGCAGAAACATGGATGCATCTAGAGATTAGGTCCATCCTAATCTCTGATTAGGTCCATCCTAATTTGTCTGACTAAATGAAGTCAGACAAAGACACATATATGATATCACTTATATGTGGAATCTAAAAAAAGTGATACAGATGAACTTATTTACAAAACAGAAACAGACTCACAGACATAGACAATATATTTATCATTACCAAAGGGGACAAATTGGGGGGGAGGGAAGGGACAAATTAGGAGGCTGAGGATTAACATATACATACTACTATGCATAAAATAGGCAACCAACCAAAACCTGTTGTATAGCACAGGAAACTCTACTCCGCATTCTGTACTGACTTACATGGAAAAAGAATTTGAAAAAGAGTAAACACATGTATACGTAGAACTGAATCACTGCCATGCCTGAAACTACCACAACCTTGTTAATCAGCCATATTATAATACAAACTAAAAAGATTATGGATACATGTATATGTCAGGTTGAGTCCCTTTGTTCACCTGAAACTATCCTAACACTTGTTTGTTAATCAGCTATACCCCAACACAAAGTATAAAAGTTTTCAAAAAATTAAAATAAAACCCACCCATAACTGATGGATGGCCTCCATCAGTTCTGATGAACAAACAGGGGCAACCCTGTCCACAAGCATAACTCTGTCTCTCTCCTCTCTGGAGTTCCAGCAAAATCTTATGGAGGGACAGAATAATGAGGAAGACAAGTTGAGAGAGCACTGCTCACTGACCTTTGAAAAGTCTCATTTCTCCCTTTCGAAACAGGCAGGAGCTGGCAGTGTTCCTGTCTGTGCTGTGATGGTTGACCTCTCTAACTGTGTTCATGACGCAGCCTGTGTACTGAGGAGGTGTCCAGGCCTGAGTCTGAATTCTGGCTCTTCTGCCCATTAGCTGTGGGATCCTGGTTATGTAACATGACTATGCCTAGTCTGTTTATCTGTAGAATAAGGACCTCATAGAATCGATCCACAGATTAAAGGCAAGATTTGAATACTCCTTGCCAATGCCTAGTGGGTAGCTGGCCCTTGGGAGATTGTTAGCCACAAGCTTTTGGGGGGCTTCCCAAGAGGCTCAGTAGTAAAGAATCCACCTGCAAAGCAGGAGATGTGGGTTCCATCCCTGATCTGGGAAGATCCCCTGGAGAAGGAAATGGCAACCCACTCCTATATTCTGGCCTGGGAAATTCCATGGACAGAGTAGCCTGGTGGGCTACCGTCCATGGGGTCACAAAGAATCAGACACGACTTAGGAACTAAACAACAACTCAAACAGACTTTTGGACCACCAGAGTCCCTCATTCATCCTCTGTGCTACGAGGGGTGGATGGCACCATATAGGAGATAAGAATCAGCTCCATCTCTGTCTGCAAATTTCTCGTCTCTCAAAGCAGGACCATCTCGAAAAGGACTGTGCTGGGAATCTAGACTCTGAGACCGGGATGTTGGTGGTGTCTGGAGGGATGTGAATGGTCCTGAAGGACAGATTAAAAACTCTTCACCCTCCTGGAGGCAAGGACTCAGATCACAGGCCTGCCGAGCAGACCTGGCCACAGATGGGACAGAGAGAAAGGTTTTCCTGTCCAGACTCATCCCAAACTTTGCTCAGGCCAACTCCTGTCTGTGACAACAGAAAAGCAGGTTTCTGCTGCATGGATTGAGGGAAATAAAAGGGGAAGAACTAGCTGGTTCACTATTAAAATGTGTCTCAGTGAATGGCCTGCTCAGCCTGATTGATTAATCAGTCAGGAAGTTCCAAGCAAGGTGACACGGTTTTTGAAGATTTTTTCTATTACTTTTCACATTTTGATATAAAAATAACCTTAGGTGTTGAGTTTTGTGTGAAGTGGGAGTCCGTTTCACTTTTTTCCATACAGATGTCTGCTTGATCCAGCACCATTTATTGAAGAAGCCATCCCTTTTCTATTGCTCTCTTAGTCTCTTCTTTTGTTGTAGATCAAGTGTCCATATGGGGTGGCCCTGTCCCTGGACTCTATTCAGTTCCAATACTGCACTGTTTTAATTATTAAATATTTCACATACATTGCTCTTCTCTATCATCAAGATAATCACCACCTCCATTATCCCACCACCAACATCACCATCATCATTAACATCATCAACACAATTACCATTGCCATCATCATCATTTTCATCATCTTGATCACTAACGTTACTGGAATGCTTACTACGTACCATAGCTTCACATGCATTTAATCCTCACACCAGCTCTGTGTGATCTGCATGATTATAAACCTTATTTTACAGATGAAGAAATGGAGGTTTGAAATGGGTGGGTACCATTCCCAACATCTCAGGTCTAGTAAGTGTCTGAGCAAGAATTGCTCCCATCTTCATGGGAACCCTGGTCTACCAGGGCTCTCTATTTCCCCAGAGTGCTTCCCTCAGCTATTGATACTATCTTTCTAGCAATTATATGCCTCCTCTGTAGCCTATAGATGGCTATTTCAGGTCACGGGACAGATGGGACTGACCTGAGTTTGCTCCAATTGATTAACAGCTGAATAAATCAATTTCATCTCAAATGGGGTTTTAAACTCTTACAGAATTTTTGTTGTTCAGCCACTAAGTCATGTCCAGCTCTTAGCAACCCCATGGACTGCAGAATGCCAGACTCCTTTGTCCTCCATTATCTCCTGGAGCTGGCTCAAATTCATATCCATTGAGTTGGTGACACTATCCAACCATCTCGTCCTCTGTCGTCCCCTTCTCCTTTTGCCTTCCATCTTTCCCAGCACCAGGGTTTTTTCCAATGAGTTGGCTCTTTGCATTAGATGGCCAAAGTATGGGAGCTTCAGCCTCAGGTCTTCCAATGAATATTGAGGGTTGATCTCCTTTAGGACTGACTGGTTTGATCTCCTTGCTGTCCAAGGAACTCTCAAGAGTCTTCTCCAACACCACAATTCAAAAGCATCTGTTTTTCCATGCTCAGCCTTATTTATGGTCCAACTCTCACATCTGTACATGACTACTGGAAAAACCATAACTTTGACTCTTTGGACCTTTGTTGGCCAAGTGATGTCTTTGATTTTTAATACACTGTCTAGGTTTGTCATGGCTTTCCAAAGACAGATTGGCTGGGGAAGGAGTTCACAATCCAGGTGAAGATAACCAATGATTGAGCTGCTTGAAGACCTATATAGAAGCTCCATATAGAGGTTCTCACTGAGCTTCCCTGTTTTCTGCCCCACCCCCTGTTCCTCTCCCATCTAACATGGGGGATGGGGTGGGTTTCTGGCAGGTTAGACTCAACATTTTACACAGGGCAGTGTTTCCATGATGCCAGGGAGTTACCTCGATCCTATCCCATTAGCAGAACTCACAGTTGATCTATTCAGTTCCTAGAGATGCCACGTGCTCTGTGTAAAGGGAGACCTGGAGACAGAGCAATTCCAGTTAGGACCAACTGGCTCCGGAAGCCTGGATCCCTGAGAGCTGAGAGGAGCAGAGTGACGGAAGGGCACTGGGGGCCAGGGGGACTTCACCTTCCCTGACCCCCGGATTCTGCTGATGCCTAATGCAGCCCTACTGGTATTTCTGCTGAGTTCCCATTCTTGTCTGAAGTCAGGAGCCAAGGGGGTGCTAACTGCATTCAGGTAACACTTCCGAAGGTAATTTCACACCTTGCCTGGGCGCTGATGAGGCACTATTAATTTGGGGACACTTTCACACCATTTCATTGTGCCAGCTTAGCAACCTGGCTAATTAACAGGGAAAAAAAAGCATAAGGGGATGATTTAAAGAGACATGGTAATGAAACAGTGCTCACTGCAAATGTTTTGATACAAGGAGAGGGTTTGGGATTGTTTTTATGTCAATGGAAGTAAAGCTATGAGCTTGTCATTATACGCACACAGAATTTCATCTATTTTCATTATAAATCAGTGTGGCATAGTATAAAAGGAACATGTGTAGTGACAAGTGCATGGGTTTGAAATAAGTTAGATCTGAGTTCCAAAAGGGACTCAGAGGCAATGACCATTTTCAGAACACAGGTGGGGACACAAGTTTGGACAGATGACCTGACTGGAAGAGAGAGTATTTGAGATTTCATGGAATCTGAAAGAATGAAAACCTATGAACACATTCAATCCTTTGAGGAATGTGAAGGACAGAATGTAGTGATTCAAACCCAAGCTATGTCACTTACTGTCATGTCCTTGAGTGCATTCTTTAACCAACCCAGACTCAATTTCTTTCTCTGTAAAATGGGGCCACGAAGTAAGTAGAAGTATGTAGGAACTCCTACAAACCTACAAGGCTCCTTAAAGACAGCTAACCTGGCAGAGGAAAATTCCACATGTGACGTGCCCCCTGGACCTGGGCAGACCACGTCTGTACAGCAAGATGGGGCAGCTTGCCCAAGAATGTGGCTGAACAAAGATGACCCTTTGTGGCTATTAACTCATTTTACCCTCAGGACGTCTGAATGAAAAAGATGGAGTTATCTGCGTTTTTTAAAGAAGGAAATCAGGGTTCAGAGTCCCTAATAACTGACCTGAGTTCAAGCGGCTGGACTACGGCTGTGGAAAAAGCTAGCCAGTTATTCAGCTTGGTTCTCCTTGGTCAGCTTGGTCTCCTAGGGATTGGTGCCATTTGCCAGATTTGGTGGAGACGCTAGTCTTTATTTTATAGCAGGACTCTGATTTTAGCTGGCATATTGTCATGCAGAACAAAGACTCCATTTCCAGTCTGCCTTGGATCTCAGAGCCACCATTAACTAAGTCTTGGCCAATGAGAAGTAGGTGCAGGTAGGAACTCCAAGAATGTTTCTGAAAGACAGCTAATTATGACAACGTACTTTTTCCCTTTGTCCAGCTAGACCATGGATGTGATGGCTGGAGCTCCAGAATCCTTATCAGGCACTGCATGTGCATGCTTATTTGCTCAGTCTTGTCTGACTCTGCGATGCTGTCGACTGTAGCCCACCAGGATCCTCTGTCCGTGGGATTTTTCAGGCAAGAATACTGGAGTCAGTTGCTAGTTCCTTCTCCAGGGGATCTCCCTGACCCAGAGATTGAACTCACCTCTCCTGTGTCTCTGGCACTGTGGGGAGATTCTTTACTCACCGAGCCACTGGGGAAGCCCTGTCTGGGAGTCAAACCTAAATCCCGCGGCTGGTCGAGCTCACGTTAGCTACGTGGCTTTGTGCAAGCGTCCCGCCCGCTCTGAGCCTCAATTCATTCATTTGTGGAACAGAGATTGTATATTATTTCTACCTCATTAAATGCTGTTATGAAGAATAAACAGATGCTCAGTGTGGAAGGACCTAGTTTAGTTTCGCAGGGGCCCGGTCAACATTTGTAGAATTCAACATTGCTGAATTTGAGAGAATTTTATTGTACATATGTAATTTTATTATATTTATATAAAATTAAACAGTATAAGGGCATATGAAGTATAATACAATATAAATATGTAAATGGAGACTTAGATTATGGGAAAACACATTATAAAACAGGTCTTGGTGTGTATTTAGGTTTGTATTTAGATGAATGCACTGCAGCTATATTTGTCTCTGTGGTCCCAACATATCTGGGCATGTTTAGGAATGTGGTTAGGGGTTTAAAAAGGTCTTATCATGGGGTGGGGAAGAAAAGAGAATGGAGCAGTATGGTGGCCATCCCTGTAAGCCACCAAGTTTGGCAACTTGCTTGTGGTTCAGATCGATAAAGAAACTGAGACAGTGCTCAGGGCTGGTGCAGTGGGAAGACCCAGAGGGATGGGGTGGGGAGGGAGGCAAGAAGGGGGTTCGGGATGGGGACACATGTAAATCCATGGCTGACTCATGTCAATGTATGGCAAAAACCACTACAACATTGTAAAGTAATTAGCCTCCAACTAATAAAAATAAATGAAAAAAAAAAAGAAACTGCCTGCAAGGCAGGGGACCCGGTTCGATCCCTGAGTTGTGAAGATCCCCTGGAGAAGGGAATGACAGCCCTCTTCACTATTCTTGCCTGGAGAATCCCATGGACAGAGGAGCCTGGGAGCTACAGTTCATGGGGTTGCAAAGAGTAACACACTTTGGAAGTCTCGCAAGACTTGGCATATGGTCACAGTCACGGCTGTGATTTATTACAGCCAAAGGATAGAAAACAAAGTCAGCAAAGGGAAAAGGCACATGGGGCAGCCTGGAGGAGATCAACTGCAGCTCCAAAACCTCTCCCTGTGGAACCACACAGGATACACTTAACTCCCCAGCAGCAAGCTGTGACGGGTTATGCAATGTTGTCCACCAGGGATGTTCATTAGAGACGGGACTCAAGGTTTTCTCATCTGCCTCTGCCTGGCATATACCAAAATTCTAGACTCCCTGAAGGAAAGCAGTGTTCAGTACCCACCACCTTGTCTGCATGAACCATTTAAGCTCCAGGAGCTCTCTTATCAGTTAGGGGATGGTGGGAACCCTCTCAAAATCCAAGGACCCAGACGCCAGGCAACAGCCAATCTTATAATCTAGGGATGGCAGTGTCAGGTCTGCTGTGTTAACTCTTCTCTCACAAGGAGCCTCTTGGGAGGGAACTTGGCCTTATAGTAGGAGGGATTTGCTTGATGGGCTGTCCCAGAAATAGACTAACCTTTCGAGGAGGGAGGGTGGGTTCAGAGTCTAGCATGGTGACTATTGCCAATTCTGTCTTTAGCAGAGCCTGGGGAAACCAGAATAGTTCTAAGGAGAGAGAGGGCTTTGTACAAGGCAGCCTACTTAAATAAAAAGCCTAGGAATTCAGGGGAGAAGGAAATGGCAACCCACTCCAGGATTCTTGCCTAGAGAATCCCATGGACAGAGGAGCCTGGTGGGTTGCTGTCCATAGGGTCGCACAGAGGAGGACACAACTGAAGTGATTTCTGGAACTAAGATCACGGCATCTGGTCCCATCACCTCATGGGGAATAGATGGGGAAACAGTGGAAACGGTGTCAGACTTTATTGTTTTGGGCTCCAAAATCACTGCAGATGGTGACTGCAGCCATGAAATTAAAAGACGCTTACTCCTTGGAAGGAAAGTTATGACCAACCTAGATAGCATATTAAAAAGCAGAGACATTACTTTGCCAACAAAGGTCCATCTGGTCAAGGCTATGGTATTTCCAGTGGTCATGTATGGATGTGAGAGTTGGACTGTGAAGAAAGCTGAGCGCCGAAAAATTGATGCTTTTGAACTGTGGTGTTGGAGAAGACTCTTGAGAGTCCCTTGGACTGCAAGGAGATCCAGCCAGTCCATCCTAAAGGAGATCAGTCCTGGGTGTTCATTGGAAGGACTGATGCTGAAGTTGAAACTCCAGTCCTTTGGCCACCTCATGCAAAGAGTTGACTCATTGGAAAAGACCGTGATGCTGGGAGGGATTGGGGGCAGGAGGAGAAGGGGACAACAGAGGGTGAGATGGCTCGATGGCATCACCGACTCAATGGGCATGAGTTTGAGTAAACTCCGGGAGTTGGTGATGGACAGGGAGGCCTGGCGTGCTGCAATTCATGGGGTCACAAAGAGTCGGACACAACTGAGTGACTGAACTGTACTGAACTGAAGTGATTTAGCATGCATGCATGCATTGGAGAAGGAAATGGCAACCCACTCCAGTATTCTTGCCTGGAGAATCCCAGGGACAGAGGAGCCTGATGGGCTGCTGTCTATGGGGTCGCACAGAATCGGACACAACTGAAGCGACTTAGCAGCAGCAGCGGGAATTCAGGAGAAGAGGTTTGGGCAGAGTGTTGCCTGATGAAGGAGGGCAGCTCTGTTGGTTACCAGAGGCAAGATTATGTGAACAGTCTTATGAATGAAAAATGTTGCTGCCATATCCATAAACAATGATGCAAGTGGCCGTCAGGCCACTAGAGCCGCCCCTGAGACTGCTAAAACCCTCAGTCACTGCAGCCATGCCAACAAGGCACCCTGAGGGGACTCAGGATGGAAAAGAACAGGGTACTGGCCCCAGACAGCTAAGACACACATCAAAGGAATGATTTCAACGAGCCCAGACTCTTACATACTCCCATTAACTAGAGATTGCTACTTTTCTTTAATGGTAGTCTTTTGATGTTTCGACTACCTGGTTTTTGTTGCAAAACACGTTATCTATCCCGGCTCCACCCCGACCTCTTCAGAGTAGTCCCCCAAAGCTAAATGAGAAGCTGTCTTCCAGGCTTGAGGTCCTCAGAAAGTCAGCTAAATAAAACAAAGCATGATTCTCAACATTTAGGTTGTGCATTTTCTTTTCAGTCAATAATCTTTAAACAAAAGAAGACCAGAGTTGTTTACAAGAAATGAGGCCAGAGTTATGTTACCAGAAAGAGTATGATCATCGAAAGGAGTCCAAATGAGGGTTTGGGGGAAGACTTCTCATGGTGGGTTTCGTTTTGCATGTCTGAGTGGACAAGTGGAAGTGGAAGTGGAAGACCACCCCCTGCCTTGGCCTAAGAGGTGGAGCTTCCTCCTAGGGATCGCCAATCAAGCCTCACAGAATCATTTGACAGTGATACGGAGCTTGCCCTTTCCTCCAAGGCTCCCTGGTCAGTGGAGGTAACACAATTAAAATAAAAGAGGTTTGGAATTTGATCATTTCAATAGAGAGAGGTCTGGTACTTCCAAGGAAATAGGCAGTTGGGCCATGCTGGATAAAATGGTTCTGGCCAGCACTGACAACATGTGGAGAGGTTTGTCCCCACGTGACCAAGCAGTTCTCTGGCACCAGCTGGGTGTCCTTCACATCAACCCGCTTCTGCTACTGACTACCTGGAGAGAGCGTCATATTCCATACGTTAAGGGCTCAGTCTTGCAACAATGCCTACCTTCTCAACTCTGCCACTCCACTTCCAACTGGCTATAAACTGGAATTTCCAATGGTCCCCACCTTAGGTTCAATAAATTTGCTAGAGCAGCTTACAGAACTCAGAGAAACATTTGACTCTCTGTGCTGTGTCCGACTCTTTGTGACCCTGTGGACTGGAGCCCGCCAGGCTCCTCTGTACATGGTGTGAGGCGAGGGCAGAGAAAAAGAGAGCAGGCCAGGCAGTCAGGCAAGATAAAGGAAATTTATTAGAGGGAAAAGAGAGGGTGACTGGCTCTTAAGGAGAACCAGTGTCCTCCCTTTCTGACAGAGTCCTTCTTATACCCCACCAATGAAAAATTCTCTGAAGGGATGGTGATGTAGCCAGAGGTCTGGAATCTGGTGGTCTCACAGCTTTGAGAAGATAGGCACCAATGAGATAACAGGATGCCATTTGGGCAATTTGGTCAGTCTCACAGATCACTGTGATTTATTCTTTGTTTGCGAGGTTGACATAACAAGCCATCTTATCAATGAGACCCCATGTGGGCCCTATCACATGGGATTTCCCAGGCAAGGATGCTGGAGTGGGTTGTTGTGTCCTCCTCCAGGTGATCTTCCTGACCCAGGGGTCGAAACTGAGTCTCTTGTGTCTCCTGCATTGGCAGGTGGGTTCTTTACCACTAGCGCCACCTGGAAAGCCCTTTGTCTGAGCAGTGAGTCTCAACATAATAACATTCACTGGACCATGTTGTAAACAGATGTGCTGCCGTCCAGCTCTGTTGTTCCATTTATAGAGCTCAAGCAGAGTAGCTGTAGCGTAACTCTGAAGGGCCCTAGGATTTCAGAGTGGTCAGTGAGCATTTGCTGCAACTTAAAGTCGCCAGCTGCATTAGCCCATAACAAGAAAGCCAGCTTGTCCTTTGAAGCTTTGAAGTCAGGCATTGACTCCTCTTCTCTAGCTATGGAAGTCCTAGATGACATTTTCTTCCAATAGAAGGCCCTTTTGTCTACGTTGAAAACTCTGTTGTTTGGCATAACCACCTTCATCATTTACCTTATACCAGATTTCCTGGATAATTTTCTGCAGCTTCTGTGGAAGCACTTGTACTTTTACCGTACAGAAATGGCTTCTTCCTTTCAACCTCAGGAACGAGTCCCTTATGATTTCAAACATTTCTTCAGCCACTTCCTCACCTCTCTCAGAGAACTGAAGCGAGTGAAAGGCTTGTTCTGGCTTAGACACTTTGGCTTAAGGGAATGTTGTGGCTGCTTTGGTCGTGTCCGACTCTTTGAGACTCCATGGACTGTAGCCTACCAGTCTCCTCCCTCCATGAGATTCTCCAGGCAAGAATACCGGAGTGGGTTGCCATTTCCTTCTCCAGGGGATCTTCCCGACTCAGGGATCAAACCTGGGTCTCCTGCACTGCAGGCAGACGCTTTAACCTCTGAGGCACCAGGGAAGCCCATGGTGTTCTATCTAGAGACACTCAAATCTTCTTATCAGCAATAAAGGCTTCCCAGATGGTGCTAGAGGTAAAGAACCTGCCCACCAATTAAGGAGACTTAAGAGACTTGCGTCCGATCCCTGGGTGGGGAAGATCCCCTGGAAGAAGGCATGGCAACCCACTCCAGCATTCTTGCCTGGAGAATCCCCATGGACAGAGGAGTCTGGCGGGCTGCAGTCCATAAGGTCACAGAGTTGGACATGACTGAAGCCACTTAGCACACACGGACCAGCAATAAGGTGGTTTTGCTTTCTTGTCATTCCTGTGTTCACTGGAGCAGCTCTTTGAATGACCTTCATGAACTGTACCTTTGCGTTCACAACTTGGTTGATTGGCTCAAGACACCTGGTCTTCAACCCACCCTGACTTTCAACATGCCTTCCTCACTAAACTTGATCACTTTTAGCTTTTGATTTAAAGAAATAGATAGAAGATGCTCCCTTTCACTTAAATACTTAGAGGGCATTGTCGGGTTATTAACTGGCCTAATTTCAATATCGTGTGTCTTAGGGAATGGGGAGGCCTGAAGAGAGGGAAAGGGCACAATCAGAACATGCACTATTTACCGATTAAGTTTGTTTGGGCACAGTCCATGGTGCCCCACAACAATTACAATAGCAACATCAAAGATCACTGATCACAGATCACTGTAACAAACATGACAGTAATGGAAACCCTTGAAATAGTGCAAGAATCACTAAAATGTGACAGAGGGACACTAAATGAGCAAATGCGGTTGGAAAAATGCTGCTGATAAACGAGCGTTCTTGATGCAGAGTTGTCACCAACCTGAATTTGTTAAAAAAAAAAAAAAAAACATAAAAAAAGAAAGAAAGGCAATATCTGCAAAGTACAATAAAATAAAGTACAATAAGACAGAAAGTGCCTAGAGTTTATTATTTAAAGTCTTGGGGTTCAGCCAAAGCCGGTGTCCTGTGACAACCTAGATGGGTGGGGTGGGGGGAATGGGAGGGAGTTTTAAGAGGGAGGGGATCTATGTATACCTATGGTTGATTCATGTTGATGTATGGCAGAAACTAACACAACACTGTAAAGTAATTATCCTCCAATGAAAAATAAAATAAAAGACTGTACAGTCCTGGAGTCCAGTAGGAAGGGCTCTGGGTCCCCTTCTAGTAAAGGGTCACATGCAGCTATTGGGGGTGCTGGTGGAGTCAGGGCCCTGGGGCATGGGTGGTGACCCCAGGAAAGCAGCAGAGATGGGAGCTCGGCAGAGAGGAGGTCCCCAGAAGGTTCTATCTCACTGGGAAAAGGAGCCCTGGCACCATGACTGATTCCCAGAAATGCCTGGAACAAAAGCTGCAGCTCCGTCCTCAGTAGGTGGAGCAATAGCCAGCAATTTCAGCCCATGAACCCACCTACTGAGACCCAGGGAAACCTGGGCAACATGAGATAGAACGCAGAGATAACACCAGAAAAAACATTAACTCGTGGATAGGCAAGTACAATGTCAGTGCTGGTCTCAAAGAAATATGGCCAAAGGAAATTAAAAAAATATTCTCTTCTATTTTTATCTGCATAACCTAAGGAACATTAAGTAGAATTCAATTCATAACTCTGAACAGGCCTCTTAGATCACCTCCAACGATCTTTATTTGGCCTTGTATTGATTTGTAAATATTTTTATTTATAGAAACCTCCAAGAAAAGGAGAGGAGAAGAGGCAGGCAGTGGTATATGTTATAAAAATGATCCTGAGGTAAAATTAAGTATGCCTCTCTGCCCCCCACCATTGCCCACATCTTTTATTCATACAACAGGAGAAGAATCACCTCCTCTTTCCTTCAAGGGCAGGAAATGTTGCCTAAAAGAACTTGAGTTTCATGGAGGAGGAAGGGGAGGTGGTAGACCGTATTTTCCCAAGGTCTCCAAACAAGATGTGTCATTTCACACACTCGTGTAGAAGCCAGCGACTCCTCTGTAGAAGCCAGCGACTCCTCCAATGAGATGGTGAGACCAAATCCTCTCTTCTTGGACTTAGCCAGGCCTCTGGGATGGCCCTGATCAGTAGTAGCATGTGGCAGAAGAGAGCTGAGTCACTTCCGAAATTAGACCATGGAAATACCAGGCACTTTGTCACCCTTCTCCCTGGAAGCTCAGTCTTGGACCCTCACGGCCATGCTCTGAGGAAGCCCAGACCTCACAGACTCATGCGGGGGGCCTGGCTTTCAGCCAGCTCAGGTCCTGGCCAAGAGCCAGCCTCAGCTGCCAAAGGTGTGAGTGAAGTCATCTCCGGGTTCATCCAGCCTCTGGATCTCAAGTTATCCACAGTTTTGGGGTTTAAGTTGAGGCTCCAGACACAAAGGAGAAAAGACACGCTGTGCCCAATGTGTTGGTGTGTATTTCTGACCTACAGAAACTGTGAGCACACTAAAATGGTTGTCCCACGGCACCAAACATGATTGGTTATGTTGTGTAGGGTAACTAGAGCGGGCATTCTTTTTCCCTTTGATGGAGGAAGTCAGCAGACTCAGTAACAGTGTTCCACCACCCAGAGAGCTGAGCCGCTCACCGCGGTCAGTGTTCCCTGCAGGACCCTGGACTGATCACTTTCCCAACACAGATGATGCAAAATGATGGCCCTTCATGTTGGATTTAACTTCCCTCTGAAGAGTCTCGTGTGCTTATAATGATCCCAACACCTGATGGCCTTAGCCAGGAATAGGGGCCTTGTACACTTGATCCTGCTTCCTCCTTCACAGGAGGGCCTCCACTCTGTCTCTGGGCCTTGGTAACACCACCCTGCTCCCATCCAACCCTGAGAGGGCTCACCTGGGCCCTGGGACCCAGCGCATCACCCACCTCAGGTCAGGGATGACACGGGCAGACGGTCAGTGTGCATATAAGCCCCATGTGACTCTCAGGAGGCTTCCCAGGTGGCCCTAGTGGTAGAAAACCTGCCTGCCAATGCAGGAGTCACCGGAGACACAGGTTCGATCCCTGGGTTGGAAAGATTCCCTGGAGAGGTCATGGCAACTGACTCCAGTATTCTTGCCTGGAGAATCCCATGGACAGAAGAGTCTGGTGGGCTACAATTCTGAGGTTGCAAAGAGTTAGACAGGACTGAAGGGATTTAGCATGCATGTAACTCTCAGGAATGGTGACAACTTCAGTGTGGAGGGCAGATTGGATGCCTGGGGGGACGTGGTGGGAGATGTGGGCTCATAGCAGGTGGGGGCCTGCATCTGATGTGCTCAGACTTGTTCTCCAGGCAACAGTTATGGACTATTGGGCGGGGGGTGGTCACACCAACACAGTAGATGATGAGAGATGGCATACAGATGCTGACAGTGGTTTTGGAGACTAGAGGAGCTCTTTTTGAAGGAGAATTGATGGGATTGAGTTACCAACTGAAAGTTGAACATCAGTTCCATTCAGTTATTCAGTTATGTCCAACTCTTTGTGACCCCACCATGGACTGTAGCACGCCAGGCTTCCCTATCCATCACCAACTCCCAGAGCTTGCTCAGACTCATGTCCATCGAGTCGGTGATGCCATCCAACTATCTTATCCTCTGTCATCCCCTTCTTCTGCTGCCATCAATCTTTTCCAGCATCAGGGTCTTTCCAGTGAGTCAGTTCTTCGCATCACGTGGCCAAAGTATTGGAGTTTCAGCTTCAGCATCAGTCCTTCCAATGAAGAATCAGGACTGATTTCCTTGAGGATGGACTGGTTGGATCTCCTTGCAGTCCAAGGGACTCTCAAGAAGGTTGAACATAGGAAGCAGCGATGGTGTTTTCTCAGCTGGGTGATTGGAGAGTAAACCCATGAAACAAAAGCCAGAAGACAAGAAGCAGAATGAGTAAAGTGGCAGGAAAGACGAGCGGAAACGATGAGAGAGAAGACTCTGGCTAGCCCAGACAAGTCGCTGAATTCGAGGACTGTACCTGAGGCCTGAGATGGGGATGCCAGGGGCAGAGCACTGGCAGCACAAGCCACAGGGATGTGCCCACGTGTCCCGGAGAGGCAGGGTGTGTTCGTGGAGATGACGTGCCAAAGGGTCACGTGGGTACCGGCCTGACACGATGAAGCAAGAGGAGCCATAGGTCACTAGCAGGAGGGGAGCGAGAACCGGGAGAACCTTCTCTGGCACCTGATGTGTTCCCTGCACTTAGTAGGTGCTCAGGAAATGTGCGTACATTGAAGAAACCCATGAGCATATCCAACTGAGGCTCAGAAAAGGCACCAGACCCAAGGGAAGAAGCAACAACAGGAAAGGTCGGCTGTGAGAGTATAGATGCGTCAGCCTGATGTGTGTCAACCGGAGACGCAGTGACACTTTCCCTCCGACGTGTCAGGCAAGCTGCGACAGACCATGAAAGGTGGCCGGTGCTCGCTGTGTGTGGAGCCCCAGCTGCCAGGCAGAGGGCAGGCTTCCGGGAAGGGGCGAGCACCAGGGCACCATACCTGGGCCTTGCACGGCTCACACACCTCCCATCAGAGTCACGGTTGCTGGCCTCCTCTTGACGTTGGCAGGCTTTTCACATGCAGGGGGCTCCTGCCTCAGCGCTTGTCACGGTAGCTGGGCGCGGGATGCAGAGACATCACTGCGCTGGGCTGGCGCCGGTGGGACGTCACGGCCAGGGATACAGAAGGGCCGGTTTGTGCTGCTCAAGAGAAAAAAAAGTGGGAGAAAAAAAATGCAGGGGCTGGCGCGTTTGGGTCCTGGGGACAGAGGATGACATTACACGCCATGCAGTGTCCTTTCTCCTGGGGACTGAGAGGGAAAAACAGCCTCTGCTGTCCCTGGGGGAGCTGATGCAAGGCTGAAGCAGTGAGCCTTCTTGAAGACAGAGATGAGCTGAGGCAGAGGGCAAGGAGGGTGATGAAAAGGGAATTTGGAAAAATGGCCAGGGCAGCGATTCTGGCATTACAGGTTACTGTCAGTATACACTTTTTTTTTTGGACTATACTGAGTCTTGGTTATGGCGTGAGGGTTTAGCTACCCTGGGGCTTGTGGGATCTCAGTTCCTCTGCATTGGAAGGTGGATTCTTGACCACTGGACCACCAAGGAAGTCCCCAATTAGTATACACATAACATTGAGTGCTCACCTTGCAGCTGTGATTAATACATGCTATAGGTTCCCCTTTCTTCAATGTGGGTGGTTTTTCCCTGCCTCTGGATGAAAATTTAAGCAGACCCAGTAATATTTCTTTATATTTCTAGGTGACCCTTCAGCCATTTGAATCTTATCTTCAGTCTCCATTCAGTAATGAGATTGTCCCCATCAAGGTCCAAACGCTGGTATGACATCAGCTCCTCTCCCCCCGTCCCCGCCCCCGCCACCTTCTCAGGCTGATCAGGGTGGAGACCAACAGCTGGCAGGAAGGCTGTGCTCTCATTCTGCTCCCCGGCTCCCGCCCCCACCCGACCCCAGACACCAGGAGCTCTAGCCCCATCCTGGAGGGGTTAGGGGGGCAGGGTGAGGGACAACAGGCAGAGGGGAGCGTGGTCCCTCCACCGCGCTGTGTATCCACCAGTGGGCTCCCCAGGCCCCGGCCCTCAGTTGAGCTTGGTTGCTGGGAAGTTGTAGCCGGGGAGTAAGGAAGGTCCAGATGTTTACTCCCTGCTCCCTCCCTGGGAAGGGAAGTGGGGCATCCTGGGAAGAAGGTGGGGCTCCTGTCAATTGTCTGCCACCTTCTCTGGTCCTGGTGACCATTCCCTCCTCTTCCCACTCGAGCCCCAAACTCCGAGTGGCCAGGACCTTGACGGCTGCGGATAAGATAAGTCCTTACAGCTCCATCAGGCTTCCTGCTCTGTCGGCCGGGGGGAGGGTTGAAACTGACTTTTCTACCCCTGGAGGCTTTTTCATCAACTCCGGAGAGCTTCCCGGTTTGTCCATCCCCTGCATGCCCAGCCCTGGCCTTGGGGTCCTCCTCCTCAGCCCCCGGCACGCAACAGCATAGCCTGAGCCTCTGCCGTGGGGCTTCTCACCCCTCCAGGGAGCCCCGACGGACAGCAGTCCGAGCTGCCGTCATCTCCCACCTCCAGTCCTTAGGAAAGGCTCGCACAACCCTGCCCCCAGCCTCGGGTTTCTCAGGCATGAGTCAGGTACCAACCGTGTGCCCCCAACTTCGGGAAACCCTCCTCGGAGCTCTCCAGTGAGGCTCCCTGGAGAACTTCTCACTGAGCCTGGACTACAAGGAAGGACCCTAAAGTGGATGTAAAAGGTAACGGCGCTCTCCAAAGACATGTGTTCATCTACCATCACCTTCAAAGTCCCTTGAAAGTTCGCCACCCAGGAGGACTGAAGTGAGAACACAACACCACCCCAAGAACCTTCCAGCTTTATCCCCAAAGCTTTAACCCTCCACAAACCCCCTCTAGTCTGAGATCCCTTTTTCACATTCCCAAAAGGAGGGACCGGTTTTAAGACCGGAGAAAGTAGGTTTGTGACTATTTCCTTGGAAAATATTGTCATGTGAATTGTTTCATTCACTTTGGTAGGAAAAAAAAGAAACAAAACAGACAAACTCATATTGGAAATTTGGTCAAAAATGATTTTTAAAAAATCATATTTTAACAACTTGCTACACTATTTTAGGGCCAGCCCCTTGATCTTTGGGAGTCTCAGTTGTTAAAACTGTAAAATGGGGACTTCCCTGGTGGCGCAGTGGATGAGAGTCTGCCTGCCATTGCAGGAGACACAGGTTCGATTCCTGGTCTGGGAAGATTCCACATGCTGGGAAGCAGCGAAGCCGATGCACCATAACCCCAGGCCCGAGCTCTATGGGCCATGACTACTGAAGTCCATGCGCCCGAGAGCCTGTGCCCCGCAACAAGAGAAGCCACCCGTGAGAAGTCACCCCCTAGAAGCCCACATACTGCAACCAGGAGTAGCCCCCACTCTCTGCAACTAGAGGAAGCCTGCACACAGCAACAAAGATCCAGTGCAACCAAAATAAATAAATTAATTAATTAAAAATACTGTAAAACGTGAGAGTGAGTGCCGAGGTGTTCATTCAGTCTCCTAGTACACAGATGTCCCTCGCTTTTACGCCAGTTTGCTTTTATGAAAGACCTATGGTAGTATGTTCTCTCTAAATGAAAGAAATCAGGATGATTTGGGCTTTTACAAGAAAAGGCGAAGAGCAACCACTCTGTTCAGCGTTTCTTTTCCAGAGATCTGCCGTATAGGGTGGCAGTGAGAGGGGCTCTGCAACCAAGCTTCTTCCCCGGGAACCACACTCAGCATCTCTGCATCCAGCCGCCAGGGCTGTGAACCGTGTCTGCGAGCATCTGTGCTTTATCTCGACGTCAGGCCATTGCTTCTTCGCCTTACACCACTTTGGTTTATACGAGGTTTCGTTATTTTTGAACGAAGCCTATATAGTTCCTTCATATTTCCTCTAAATTCTGCTTGAAAACGGACTTTGTATGCCTTTAGATTTTGCAGCTAACAGGCACGAGTTGATGATACTTCCGGCATTCTACTTGGAAATCTTTCACTAACCCCAATAAGTCATCAGGGACATTTTTCCATGTTGCCCCCAGGCAACAGTTTTGCTAAACTTTTTCTACAGAAGGAAGGTCTTTGTTGGAGCACTAAAGCGCATTTTCCTGTTTCCACGGACAGCCACCTGGAGGTGAGTTTCTGTCATCGGCCACAGAGGGGCGCTGCTCAGCTCTTCCTAGCGAGAACCAGACGCAGGGAGCGGAAGAGCCTGCAGCCTCCAGCTGCAACATCTTCGGGACCCGCTCCAGTTCTCCAGCTCTGGCCCTCTCCCTCTCCCCGGCTTCCCTGCAAGCGCCAAACGTGGCAGGGGCTGCCGGGCACAGCCCTTTCTGTCCAACATGCCCGTCTTCCTTCCACGGGCCCTCTTGTCCTGGAGCTGCCAGCTGGGTTGGCTGAGACGTTCTCAGCGCTCACTGTGGTCCGAGGCTCCGTTTAGCCAATCCTCCTCCACCCTCAGCCTCCCTCGTTTTATGGATGTCAAGCCTGTATCTAAAACCTAAAGTCTAACGCCTTTCCTACTCCAGCTCCCTCTCTTCATCATTCTAAGCTATTACCCCCAATAAATCTCTCGCACTTCTAACTCTCTCCTGTCTGCTTCCTGGAGGGAGCCAACTGTCACAAACCTCCTCAAGGCCCTTCTAGCTTCTGACCGCCCCAAGCAATGACTGCACGTCTTTGGTTTTGGTTAGTAACGCGACACTTCTAGGTGCCAAATCTGGTTCTGGTAGCTATTGCTGCAGGACAGACTCTCCCTATGTCTATAGGATGACAACAACCATTTTATTTTGCTCACAGTGCTGTGGGTCAGAGATTAGGAAGGCACATCTGGGCCGTTCTTATTTTGGCTTGACTCACGCAGTTACAGCCAGACGGTGGCCAGGACTGGACGTCAAAGATGGCGCACTCACAGGTCTCGTAGATGACGCCATCAGCTGAGAGTGCTTCTCGGGCTGTGGGCAGGACCGCCTACTGTGGCATCTCCAGCATGGCAGCTCCAGGGAAGTTGGACCTTTTACATGGCATCTGGATTCCCCCAGAGGGAATGTCCCGAGAATCAAACGGCAGTGATATGGCCTTTTCTGATTCAGCCCTGACAATCACGTTGCTATTGTTTAGCCGCTAAGTCGTGTCCAACTCTTTGTGACCCCATGGACTGTAGCCCACCAGAATCCTCTGTCCATGGGATTTCCCAGGCAAGAACACTGGAGTGGGTTGCCATCTCCTTCTCCAGGGGATCTTCCCAACCCAGGGATCAAACCCATGTCTCCTGCATTGCAGGTGGATTCTTTATCACTGAGCCTCCTGGGAGACCTTTGACAACCATGTAACATCATTTTATTATTATGCTACAGGTCGCAAGCAAGTCACTAAGCTTGGCCCATATTCAAGACGAGAGATCAGAGAACCCACCTCTTGATGGGAGGAGTGTCATATAATTTGCAGACATCCACAGCGGCCAATCCGACAGTAGCAGAAACCAACAGCGAACTCCATGTATGGCACTATACCCCAGGGGACCGTCCATCACCTGCTGGCTGGCAGGTTGATTACACTGGAACATTTCCATCCATTGTGGAAGAAACGGTACCTTGTTCTCACCGGAATATACACTTACTCTGAATATGAATCTGCCTTCCTTCCCTATAGTACTTCTGCCAAAACCACCATCTGTGGGTTTACATAATGGCAGCCATATTCGCTGCCGCAGCACTTCATGGAGCACCGCCTCTGACCAGGGGGCTCATTACAGCCAATGAACCATGCCCACGGAGCTGTGTCTATGGAACTGACTGGACTCACCATGTTCATCATCACTCTGGAGCAGCTGGCCTGCTAGAACACTGAAGGGGCCTTTTGCAGACTCCCCTACAGTGCCAACCGGGTGATAACACTTTGTGTGTGGGTGAGATAATGTTCCCAAGGATGAAGTATAGACTCTGAATTCCTATCCAACATGTGGTGCTGTTTCTCCCAGGGCCAAGGAGCATGGATCTGGGATCAAGGGATTGAAATGGGAGAGGTTCCTCTCACTAACACCCCTAATGATTAACAGGCCAGTTTTACTCCTGTTTCTGCAACTAGAGGCATTGGTTCTGGAGGCAAGAGCACTTCCACTGGAGACCAAACAGACGTGCTTTTTGACTGCAGGCTCTGTCACCACCTGACATGGTCCATGTGTGCATATTTTACTGCCTTGTTACCACTGACTCCATGAGGAACAGAGCAGGTCCCGGGACTCAGTAGCTGCTTATGTATTTGTTGATTTGTGTGCGCGTGCATGTGGGGGAGGGGTTGGGGGAGGAGTCTGGTTTAAACGCTAGTAAGTCATGATCAGAGTAATGATAGTTTTCCTATACTGTATCTGGAATACTGAGTTAATAATGTTCTAGATAAACCAGAGGTAGTGGTTTAATGATGAGTGCTTTAATCCATGATTTCATCTATCTGCACAAGCCGGTGGTTCTGGGATTTACAATCAGCGTGTTTCTGTAATCGTTCTATGATTTACTAAACATTTTAACTAACCAATGCTTTATTACAAACAAATGATACAGCATTTTGAAGGTACACGCTTTAATTTTAAACTGGTTTGAGAATATTAATGTACAAAGTAGAAGCTAATGCATTGGAGTAGTAATACTGAAAATAACTATGTCTACCCCGTAAATAATACACACACTCTCTGTATGGAGCAAATCTGGGTCTGGCAGGTCACAGGCAGTGTGGCCTGAGATTTCAAATCAAAGGAGGCACTTCAGGATTATCTTCAAAGTCGGGCTCTTCCTCACTTGGTATAATTTTGGGCTCAGCGAGCACTCTTCCGGGCGTGTGTTTTTTCTCCTGAACTATGTTGGCCACATCAGGGATGGAACGCTTGCTGGGATCCACTTCTAGTCTTTCCATTTGCTGGCTTCTGGAACAACAAAAAAGGCAAAGGAAATGGAGATATCATCTTGAAGTAAATTTCAAGCAGATTCCATTCATTCATTCGTTTGTTTGGCAAACATTGGCAAGTACCATCCCTGGAGCATGGGGGCAGAAAAAGGAGATTGTCCTGGATTCAAGTGGCTTAGAGCCTTGTAGAAGCAGGAGTCGGCCTTCGGAGAAATAAAGAGTTAAAGGGTGCTGCAGGGCCATGCTAACACACAGGCAGGCAGAGGATAGGACAGTTGGCAGACTCTGCTTACCTAAGACTTTTTTTGATAACTGAAATGATACAGCAGGTCAAGTCCCACAGCCAGGAGCAATAATAGAATCACACCCGGCAGGTTTCACTCCTGAATGGAGCTAATCAGGCGCCTAAGACCCTGCTGCTTGAGATAATCCAGCCTGCTGAGGTTGGCATGCTCAGTCGTGTCCAACTCTTTGCAACCCTTTGGACTGTAGCCCACCAGGCTCCTCTGTCCATGGGATTTTTCAGGCAAGAATACTTGAGTAGATTGCCATTCCCTCCTCCAGGGGATCTTCCGGATCCAGGGATCGAACCCATGTCTCCCACATCTCCTGCATTTCAGGTGGTTCTTTTTTTTTTTTTTTAATTTAATTGAAGGCTAATTACAATATTGTAGTGGTTTTTGCTATACACTGACATGAACCAGCCATGAGTGTACATGTGTCCCCTGTCCTGAACTCCCCTCCCACCTTCCTCCCCGTCCCACCTCTCAGGGTTGTCCCAGCGCACCAGCTTTGGGTGCAGGCGGGTTCTTTACTGCTGAGCCGTCGGGGAAGCCCATGGTTCGGCAGGGACACTCGTGCTACAAGTTCAGGTGCATGCCAAGCTTAGCCCACGGTTCTTTCCCTCCTGTAGGAAACTGCACCCAGTCCTCAAGGCAATAGCTGGGGTGAAACGGAACCAGGAAGCCCCTCTGCGGGCCAAGGAATCCCGTGATCACAGTCACATAGAAAACTCTAAATGATACAGTCCCCGGGCTGTTTTCCTGGCCATTTCCATTCCACAGGCTTGGAGTTGGACCCAGTAAGCTGTAGTTATGTAAAGTTTCCCCCAGGATGTGGATGATTTTGAAATAATTTTGGAATCACAGTACCAATCATTCATTCACTCAGTTATTTGACAGATACACATTAGGAGCCTACTGCACCCTAGCTGTGCTAGACACTAGCAATACCATGGTCTGTGCAGACAGACAAGGTTCCTGGGCCCATCTCGGGGCACAGGGGAGTGCTCAATAGAAAAATTATCTCGCCGTCATGTAACTGTCTCACTGTCCATCTGTTCCCCCGTCAGACTGGCATCTTCGAAGCAAAGATTCTGTCTCTTTCACCTTATATCTTTGGCATACAGCTTCACTGAATAAATTGCTGTTGAATAAGTAGAAAAAATTCACTACTGTGCAATACTGAAATTAAATAGGCAATTAGCTCTGATCTATGTGGTTCAGACTGTAAAGAATCTGTCTGCAATGCAGGAGACCCAGGTTTGATCCCTGGGTCAGGAAGATCCCCTGGAGGAAGGGAATGACTACCCATTCCAGTATTCTTGCCTAGAAAATTCCATGGACAGAGGAGCCTGGCAACTACAGTCCATGAGGTTGTGAAGAGTCAGACGTGACTGAGCAACTAACCCTTTCAGTTAAGGAAAATCACGATCTACTCCAGGAGTTCCAAACCCATGTCCTCCGGCCAAATTCCTGCAGCAGACACAATCTGGTGGAGAAGGGAGGTTCGATTTTCTTTGGAAAGTGTAAATTCTTTTGCTCTTGCAACCATTCCCCCTCACGTCTGTAGTCTGCTCAGCTCTTGAAAGGATCTGACTTTTTGATTCCTTTGTATTTTGACTGGGCTTCCCTGGTAGCTCAGACAGTAAAGGATCTGCCTGCAATGCAGGAGACCTGGGTTTAATCCCTGGGTCAGAAATACTTTGACTAATATACCTGGACCTGCTGAAGAAAAACACAAATTTGGATTTAAAAATGGCACTTTCTGAAGTCCCAGAATATACACTATAAACTATGCAGGGAGTTTCAGTTTTCAAAATCTTACATTACAGTCGTTATTAACTATAGCTCTACTTCTTAATTATTCTGTTCTTACTTAACAGGCTGTGATATCTATGGCTTAATTAAGTAAATATCTAAATTCATCTATGATAATTATGTTGTCCTTGACTTTGAAGAAAAGCAGCCCATCTCTATTCGGGGCATATCTCTTGGGCTATAGTTTCTGGATCTCAGTAATAAACAGTGAACTCAGTATTCAGTTATCTGCGGCGCCCCAACTTCAGATGTTCTGAGGAACGGTTTGTATGCAGGGTTTTAATTACTCATGAATCCCTGAGGGTAATAAGCAGTGAACAGCTAGGCCTGGGGCACTCAAGGACCACATTCATCCCCAAAATAAAGAGGAGAGGGAGTTTTTTTCCCCTGCTGCTTCCTGCCTCACATCCGCGGCCTGAAGAGACAGATGCCTGCTGCAGGTTTTACCCGTCACCTGGCTGTCAGACCAGAACCTCTGGCAACTAATAAGAACAGGTGGAAGACGGCATGAGTAAATTTATAATTATGGGAGAATGAAAGAAAAAAAGAAAATGTCTAAAATCAGTAGGCCTAAAATATATTGAAGATTGATTCCTCTATTAAAGAATACAAAGGATTTTCAGGGCAGTGAAACTCCTCTGCGTGACACTATAGTAGCGGATGCATGTCATTATTTGCTGTGGTTGTTTAGTTGCTCAGTCGTATCTGACTCTTTGTGACCCTCTAGACTGCAGCCCTCCAGGCTCCTCTGTCCATGGCATTTCCCAGGCAGGAACACTGGAGTGGGATGCTACTTCCTTCTCCAGGGGAGCGCCTCAGCCCACGGGCTGAGCCCACGTCTCCTGCGTCTCTTGCTCTGGCAGGTGGATTCTCTACTGCTGAGCCACCTGGAAAGCTGTTACACATTTGTCGAAATCCAAAGAACACACAGCACCAAGACTGAGCTCCTATGCAAATTCTGGATGTGGGTGATAATGATGCAGGAAGGCAGCTTCATCAGTTGTAACAAACCTCCTCTGGTAGAGGGTGTGGATAACGAAGGAGGCTATGCATCCGTAGGGGAAGGGGGTATTTGGGAAGTCTCTGTGCCTTTTACTCGATTTTGCTGTGAACCTAAGACTGGGCTAAAAGTCCATTAAAAAAAAAAAAAAGACACCATGAGGAGAGTAAGAAGGCAAGTCCAAGAATGGGCCACATTTTGTAATCCTAGATCCACCACTCACTTACCAATTTTGCGATCTTGGGCAAATGACCCCATCTCTATGAACCTCGGTATGTTGGGAATAGGAGGATTTATTTATATTTTGAAGATTAAAGATAATGCACAGCATCATATAGCACAGGCAGGCGCTCAGTACTCAATAAACCCATCTTTGAAGAAGCTGTCACAGGACCACAAGGGTTCACTGAGTCTGTGACCTTCTCCTCAGACATGATCCTATCCGGTCCAATGAACAAAACCCTCCTCCCCTCGATCTACTCCCTCCACTCACTCTGTCTCCACCGCATGAGGAAGGGACCACCCAGGCTGAGAGGGGGTTGAGGGGCCTGTTCTGACCCTCGGCCCCCAGTGTCCTGCCCTTTGTAGGCCTTTCCCCCAAACCAACATGACCTCATGCCCACATGCAGCCTTTATAGGCGGCAGTTTGTGTCATGGATTGCCCAGTCAGAGGCTGATATAATGGGAATAATGAATTCTGTCAATGATTCAAGAGCACCACAAACAACCTTCCCATAGATGTATCCTGAGCAGACATGAGGTGATCCTTTCTCAGTAACAAAAATGAAAAAGAAAGGCTTTGTGAAAACACTGCAGGGGTTCCCTCTATAAACAATTGTGCTAAGACGTCTCTAATCAAGTATAATCACGGTGATGACAGTTAGCCTGGAGTCTTGAAAACCAGCTCCAAACTGTTGACAATGACTTGGTTTCCAACCCCTGCGATTCCTCAAAAATTAGATTCAGATTTTTTACAAGTATGGATGCTGCTGGGGCTTAATTATGACCATGAAGATTCACAGGAGTCCTAATACCCTTGAATCTCTTTAAGTGATGAGATGGTTAGCGAGCATCACTGATTGAAAATGAATTTGAGCAAACTCTGGGAGACGGTGGAGGACAGTGGAACCTGGAGTGCTGCAGTCCATGGGGTCACAAAGAGTCAGACACGACTTAGCAACTGAACAACAACGATCTGAAACGGAAATTAATAAGCTGGGAAACATGAGAGTGGCTTCCCAAGGTTAAAAACAGCAACCCGCTTTTCAGAAGGAATTCAGCTCCATACCTGTTGTTTAAACAAACCGCATGTTTGAAAACCTCTACAAAACTTTGACAGTTGTCTTTGAATATAAGAATGCCTGACTGCTTGTATTATGCAAGGCATAAATACAGCTCCTGCTCAGGTATTTTTATAGTGATAATTCTGGCATATACATTTGTATCACAAAGATAGTTTGCCTGGGTCCAAAATAGACTTTGCCATCTGGATGGTACAAGTCTGGAAATCTTGAAAAGGAGAAGGAAAGTTGAAAGAGCTGAGATGTTCATTCCAAGGATGAATTGAGAAGGAATGAGAGCTTTGTTCAAAATGCTCTAAGGATTGTCACCACTTGTGGGGGGTGGGCATTGTTCTGAGGGTCTCTAGGGGCAGAGCTAGAACAGACCCCATGGACTGTAGCACGCCAGGCTTCCCTGTCCTTCACCATCTCTTGGAGCTTGCTCAAACTCATGTCCATTGAGTTGATAATGCCGTCCAACCATCTCATCCTCTGTCATCTCCTTCTCCTCCTGACCTCAATCGTTCCTGGCATCAGGGTCTTTTCCAATGAGTTGGCTCTTCTCATCAGGTGGCCCAAGCCCTGGAGTTTCAGCTTCAGCATCAGTCCTTCCAATGAATATTCAGGGTTGATTTCCTTTAGGACTGACTGGTTTGATCTCCTGGCTCTCCAAGGGACTCTCCAACACTGCAGTTCGAAAGCATCAGTTCTTGGCCACCCAACCTTCTTTATGGTCCAACTCTCACCTGACTACTAGAAATTCTCCTGAGAGGGTGAGGGTCCTGTAGGGAAGGAAGCTTAAGCCAAGGCAGGAAGATGGTCTATGATTGACAGGAGGGCACACACGGGGTCTCTAAGTCTTTGCAGCCCTGAGAGTTTTGGATGCTATGATGGGACATGGGGGTCATAAAAGAGAGGCGACATGAGCAGAGCGCTGACCAGAGCTTGGCAGAGTCCTCGAGAAAAACCACAGCTGCATGGCCTCCGGACAGTCCACTGCCCCCCTCCCTCATATTCCTTGTCTGCTTAACTGAGGATTAAATGTGTTGCTATGGGTAAAGCACACAGACTGGCCTGATAGGAGGCAAGTGCCTGGTCAGTGTAGCTGTCAGAGGTGTAGATGTTGCCGCTTCTATTAGTATCTTGGGAAATGGGGGCCTAGACATGCACAGATCTGTGTCTGAGCCCTACAGATCAAGAGTTGAAGTTTGGGGAATACACATTCAGGGTATGAATCCTTTCTAAAGGTTCAGCCACCGTACCTGGTGGGCAGGTGAATTCCAGCCACCAAAAGATGATGGAGAGAGCTCTAAACAAAGCTAAGGATGGGCGGTGGGGGCGGGCGGGGATGCTACCTCTGGCTTGTCTGCCCTCTGCTGCTGTCCGGCGTGCTTTTCACGGGCTTCGACGTTCGTTGACAGCCTATGATTACTTCGCCCACCTGAAAATAGAAGCACAGCACAGTCCATGATACATTCTTTCTGATAGAGCTTCAAAAGTATACACTATATGTTTCCCAAATGCTAAACCACTTTAACTTTCACTACATATCCCATGAAAGAGTCTGACTTTAAGCCCCTCCATGCGGATGAGAAAGGTACATTAGTGCCCCCACCCCTGGGGATACATCACAAGACTCCCAGGGCAGGCCCGAGAGCACAGATAGTAAGATCCCCTGCCGGAGGAAATGGCAACGCTCTCTAGCACACTCTAGTATTCTTGCCTGGAGAATTCCACGGACGGAGGAGCCTGGTGGGCTACAGTCCACAAAGGGTCAGACACGACTGAGCATGCATGCACACGTACATACACACACACCGAACCCTACATAGAGTATGCTTGTTTTCTTTCTTTATGGATATACTTGTGGTGAAGTTTAATTTATAAATTAGGCACAGTGAGATATTAAAAACAATAACCAGTAATAAAATCGAACAATTATAATGATATATTGTATGTTACACAATTGTAGAAATTTAATACCTTTTCCATCTTAACTAAGCACCTCTCATGCATGGTGGCCATACTTTTTGCAGTTTGAGGTACAACAGCAAAACTAGCACAGAGTTCTTCTTCCTTCTTCATAATTTCACAGAGAGAAGATCCATTCTTACCCTACATCTTAGCAATCTCAGCATATGGCTTTTTTTCCTTTCCTTATTAAGTCGGGAACTTTTACCTTTTCACTTAAAGGAAGCACTTGAAAGCTTCTTTTTGGCATATCTGAGCTGCCAGCTTCACTAGTCTTGCACTCTGAGACCGTTATTACATAAAATAGGGGTGGCCTGACCCCAAGCACAGCTGATCTGATAACCAAGGCAGATACTGACTCAGGAATGAGTGGGATTATTTTTGACATCCTGGGCGGGATGGAGCGGGATGGTGCAAGATTTCATCACGCTGCTCAGAATGGCCCACAATTTTAAACTTATAAATTGTTTATTTATGGAATTTTCCATTTAATATTTTCAGACGGTTGACCGTGCATAACTGAAACCAAGGACAGGGAAACCTTGGAAAAGGGGGGAATTACTTAGACCACAGATTGTAACTATTCATGTTAGTCTTGCAAAGCTACAGGCTACATTTCATTTGTCTAAGGCCAAGCAGGGGGACAGAGTGAATTCATTCATTTAACAAATATTTTCTGAGAGTGAACCTGATACATGCCAGACACTTTTGGGGGTGTTGCAGACAAAGGGGTGACAGAGACACTGCCTTTGAGGAGTTCCCAGTGAATGTGCTGCAGGGGGAAATGGTCTGAGCTGGAAGCTCAAGCCCCTAAACTGCCAGCTCACTGGACCTTGCCTCCTTCCACTGTAAAGTGAGGGGATTAGCTAAAATCAGTCGCAAGGGCCTCTTCTCGATCTGAAAAATTCTGTAGTTCTATTATCTTTTAAAGTGAATAAGCTCAGTGCTAAGCATGTTAAGGTCTCAATAAATATGACTGAGTGACTTAATTCAACAAACTTCCAGCAGAGAGCATTCAGACCCAGCACCTTCCCTTAGGAAGCTCGGAGACAGAGGAGTGTTGTGAGGGGAGGGTGGGAAGAGGAGGAGGCTACCTGCTGGGCACATGCCCACCTGAGCTGGGTGTGTATGTGTTTTATTCAGCCCCCACCTGCCAATCTTCCTATGAGACAGGGATTTACTGGTAGGCAGAGAGGGAAAAAAGAAACAAGTCAAAACTCCTCTCCTTGGTCCACTGACCAAGGTGGGGGACTTCCGCTCTTCCTTTTCAAGGAATAGAGAGATCTGGAGTGGGTGTACATTCCTCTCTCCTCCACCCTCACCAGCTCCTTCTCTCGGATGACGGGATGCTTCATTTACTGGCCACATCTCACTGGCGGGCAGGGTCACTCCTCTGAAAGGTACGCCACTGGCCACCCTTTTTCCATCTTGCCTGAGACTTCCTGCCACACAGCAGTGATCAGATCCGTGCAACTGATGATGAAGGAAAAACACTAGGCTTGGACTCTGAGGATCCAGCTCCGCCCACATCTGTTGGCCAGGCAGGCATGCTGGACTAATTATCTGTATTTGGGGAGGGAGTTAGCAGCCCAGGGTTAGCCTCAACCCTCAACCAGATTCTCCAATCCAATCCTTACTAGACCTTTGCACTGGTGTGCTGAGCACTGCAACGAACTGACAGATAGGGTCGTGTGTTTCCCATCTGACTAGTGATTCTTGGCTGCATGAGCCACTGGTCAGAACCCCAGAAAGCCCAGCCCATTGTTCATCATATGTATGCTTCAATACATGGATGATGAAAGAACAAATGAAGCAATGCGTCCCAGTCTGGGGGCTGTAGCATCAAACTCAGGGAGGTGAGTGTTCTTATTGTCCTTGATGGCAATCCATCTCCTTGTGGTGGTATAATGGTTCAGTTCAGTTCAATCTCTCAGTCGTGCCCGACTCTTTGTGACTGCGTGGACTGTAGCATGTCAGGCTTCCCTGTCCATCACTAACTCCCAGAGCTTGCTCAAATTCACGTCCATTGAGTTGGTGATGCCATCCAACCATCTCATCCTCTGCCGTCCCCTTCTCCTCCTGCCTTCAATCTTGCCCAGCATCAGGGTCTTTTCCAATGAGTTGGCTCTTTGCATCAGGTGACCAAAGTATTGGAGTTTCAGCTTCAGCATCAGTCCTTCCAATGAATATTCAGGACTTATTTCCTTTAGGAGTGACTAGTTTGATCTCCTTGCAGTCCAAGGGACTCTCAAGAGTATTATCCAACACTTTTTTTTTTTTTTGATGTTCAAAAGCATCAATTCTTCGCTGCTCAGCTTATGGTCCAACTCTCACATCCATACATAACAACTGGAAAAACCATAGGTTTGACTAGAAGGATCTTTGTTGGCAAAGTAATATTTCTGCTTTTTAATATGCTGTCTAGATTGGTCATAGTTTTTCTTCCAAGGATCAAGTGTCTTTTAATTTCATGGTGGTATATAGACCAGTCCTTTTTTGATAGTGCAGTTGTATATTTTTCTTTCTTTCTTTCTTTCTTTATTTATTTATTTTTGATAGTGCAGTTGTATATTTTTCTATCATATTTTATAAAAATTCAATTTGTGTATGTGTGATTTAGTTCAGCCCCCTTCCCACAGACCTCATGGGAGGGCATATGTGCAATGCAGAAATAAAAGACCTGCTTAAACCCCACCCTTTCATTATATGTATTGAACATCCCACTAGGGAAAATATACCTTCAAGCATCACCGATGGTTTGTGTGATGGGCAGACTTTTGCTGAGACTTCAAAAGAGAGGAAAAGAACAACAACAACAAGAGCTGCATGTTCCAAACACAGGAAATTACAAGGCTGGAAGAGTTTGTTCAGAAAGATTTTTTTAAAAAGGTATATTCTGCATAGCAAAAACCTGTAGAAGAAAACCATGGAAGAACCAGCAACAAAAGCCACCAGTGCAATGTTCACTGAAAAATTAGAGGAGGTGACTCATGCAAAGGTTTGCCCAATGCAGCAGGTTTTTATTATCATCAAATGAGATTTGTTTTGGAGGAAGCTCATCTTAAAATGGTGTGTTTGTTATGTTTTAAAGTCTATTTCATGCCAATTTCATTGTTTTCCATTCATTTCTTGCTTGGCCCATGATATATTTTCAGATGTTCATGTGGCAGAGTAGACATGTTTACACTATCTTAATGTGAAAACTTTTCTTTTTCCTTTTCTCTGATTGAATTAATGTAAATGGATACAAACATTTCCCCTGTGTTCCTGGCCGATCCTTAAAGAAATGGAAATACTTTTCAGTTTCTATTGATGCCAGTTCTGGTTTATTAAGGGGCTTCCCAGGTGGCCCTGTGGTAAGGAATCCACCTGCCAACGCAGGAGACTCCCAGTGCAACCCCTGGGTCAGGAAGATCCCCTGGAGAAGGAAATGGCAACCCACTCCAGTGTTCTCTCCTGGGAAAACTCCATGGACAGAGGAGCCTGGTGGGCTACAGTCCATGGGGTCGTAAAGGGTCGGACACGACTGAGGCAACTGAGCATACCCACACTGGTTTATTGAGTCACATTAATGTCATGTAAGAGGGCAAAGAAAGAGTTGAGGAGACTAAATAGAGATGCTTCCCAGTTGAGGGGAACAGGAGAAGCTGTAGGTGCTGGGGTAACGAGAACCGGCACCTTCTTCCTGGGGATGGGGGTGCAGCAGACCCTCCCTCTGAGAGGCAGGGTGGAAGCGTGTGGGGGAGCAGGGCTGCCCGGGAGAACGTCCTATACTGATGGGGATGTTCCAGGCTGACCCTGGAGTGCTTGAGTACTTGAGATATGATGAGTGTAACCGAGACATTAAAGTGTTCACTTTATTTCATCTTTAGAGTAAGGTTAATTTCTACTGACCAAGCCAGAGAGAAGGGAAGTGACCAGAGTGAGCCCCAAACCCGACTGTGGGCTGCTCGACTCTTCTATAGGAGTGAAGGGCATCCACCCATACCAGTTACCCCTCATTGATCTGCGGGCCTTGACCACACGGCCTTTTCAGTTCTGGAACTCCCTGCTCCTTCCTTGACATTCCTGGCACTGGGTGTGAGAGCCTGGAGCCTGTGTTTCAGTCTCTCTGGTCAACGTGGGGTATAATGTGGCTCCCTTAGCCTGACTCAGGGCGACTCCAAAGGACCACGTGAGCCCCGGAGCTCACTGTGGCATCGGCTGGGGCCTCTGGCAGGCCATCATCACCCCTCAGCTTCTCCCTCTTCCCAATCCTGGTTCCTCCCCTCCCACAGGTGTGGATCCCTAGGCTGCTCCCTAACAAACATTTAGCATGAGAATCTCTGTCTCAGGGTCTGCTTCCTGTGGAGCAGTGGCATCTGAGCACTTAAAAAAAACTTTTTTTTTTTTTTCAATTACATCAAATGAAACCAGTGTTAGTTAAAATTCATGAAAATGTCAGCTTTAAGAATCAACTTTTAAGAATAAAAGCTTTGGAGCTTTTGGAGCCAAAAGCACAGGTTTTGTATTGCTTTGTGCTGTAAACGCACTAATCAAAATGGGAGCATGTGCATAATTAGAGTCTTAAAGCACCCCATTTCTAACAGTTATTTGTCCCATAATAATAAGCTCAGACAGAGATTCTCTGTGTTTATGGAAATGCAAATAGCATCACAAACTTGGAACTTTTCTTCACGGGAGTTTGCTGTGTACAGGAATCTCAATGTGTTGCTTATTTTTAAAAGATATTTTCAGCTCATTTAGTTTCAGAGGTTCTTTTAAGTTTAAAAATTAGGGGGAATTAAGAAATCAGCAGTGAGAAGAATATCAACACCAACACTCATATTAATACCAACATCCATCTTAACATCAATATTCATATGAATGCAGGAAAAACTCTTCTGATAAGAGATCTAGTTTTTCCCGGCAGAGGACCATAGGTTCAGAGGTCCAAGGTACTGAAATAGTGTTGTGTGGTTTCTCCATCTGCAGCCCTAGTGCTACTTCTCTAGAAAATGATGCTCATTAACTTCAAGCTTCTTTCTCATTTGTACAAAGTGTGTTTAGGGATGACTAATGGAAAAGCTGTAAGAACCAAAATATGTCTAATAAAGTACATAATGTGGGCCAACTGGCTTCCTGAATCCACAGAGGGAAATGTAATCAACAGCTTGAAAATTCAATTGTGGGACACGCACAAAGGTACAGATTAACATTTTAATAGTGTTACACATTTTTTTAAAAAACGATTTTTGATATGGACCATTTTTTAAAGTCTTTATGAATTTGTTACAGTACTTCTTCTGTTTTATGTCTTGGTTTTTTGGCAGCCAGGCATGTGGGATTGTAGCTTCACAACCAGGGATCAAACTTTCACCCCCTGCATTGGAAGGCAAAGCCTTAACCACTGGACAGGGAAGTCCCAATAGTGTTATACTATTTTAACTCATGCATTCATGCTAAGTCACTTCAGTCATGTCCAACTCTTTGTGACCCCATGGACTGTAGCCCGCCAGGCTCCTCTGTCCATGGGATTTCCCAGGCAGGAATACTGGAGTGGGTTGCCATTTTCTTCTCTAGGGGATCTTCCCAACCTAGGGATCAAAACTGCGTCTCCTGCATTGCAGGTGAATTCTTTACCACTGAGTCACCAGGGAGAATTTGTATTTTATATAATGTATAGTCTAATAAATATAGTTAAATCTTTATTTTATACTATTTTTTGTTACTACAGAATAATCTTTGTTCCATTAAATGCTTTTGTGTTTTAAATTTTCTCATATCCAATATTAATTTTGTCATAACTACTCTAATTTTGCTAGCATTCAGCTAACACAGCTTTATTCAATCTTTTCTTTATATTTCCTGTCTTTTAGAGTCTTATAAACAAGATAGAAGAACCAACTTTACAACCATTAACTTCCCTACAGATTTTCTGCATTTAATGTTTCCTTCCTCATGCTTTCTGATTCCATGTAACTGTATTGACTTTTGTTTGCACTTAACTTCCGCAATGCTTTGTAACTTACATAATTTTATTTAATTCTACTCAATTTCCCTAAAAACATTTTATATTAAATATCAACATGAATAAACTAATATATATATATATATTTGGGGGTTGTGAATTAAAAAGTATTTATTAAAAGGTTCTCCCCACTCACACTTTTCCTCTTTTCTTGTTTTAGTCTAATCTTTATAAATCAAATAATTGTCCTTTTTGTATCACCTACACCACTTCTTTCAAGGTAATAATGACTTTTTGAATCCTTCTGAAACATTACTCAAAATAATTAAAGCTATTTCTATAAGATTATGGACTTTGAGAATAATACTTTAGAGAGACGGCTGTGTCTCAGGACTGACCCGTGGGTGAGGGAAGGTAACGGGTACAGGGGAATGGGTCCCGCTGTGCCCTCACTACGTCCTCAGCTCAGCGTGATGCAGCAGGAAGATACCCTAGCCCCGGTCCTCACTCCACCGGATATCCCTGACATATCTAACTCAGCACACATCTCCCTTCTTTGCATTTCCAAGACTCTACCCTAGGTGCCTAGCGCACAGTGCATGTGTGGTCACTCAGTTTTGTCCACCTCTTTGCAACTCCATGGGCTCTAGCCTGTCAGGCTCCTCTGTCCGTGGGACTCTCCAGGCAAGAATACTGGAGTGGGTTGCCATTTCCTTCTCCAGGGGATCCTCCCGAACCAGGGATGGAAACAGTATCCCCTGCGTCTCCTGCATTGGCAGGCAGATTCTTTACCACTGGGCCACCTGTAGGTACTCATTAACATGTACAGAATATTTGAATAAGTGAATGAACAAATGGCAACAGGTTAGAACTAAGAGCAAAGACCCCTGGCGCTGCTTATTTCTGCCTATTCCGTCTACAGATGAGGAAGAGGCAGGGGTGTCATGGGCTGCAGCTTCTTGCATGCTGGCTCCTGTTGCGCTGGGTCCAAAAGGGAAGGAGAGATTCAAGGAACCGTAGAAGACCCCAAGAGTTATGACTATGACAGTCGTCTCTGAGTTAGTAACATCATTTCAAGTT
The DNA here is from genome assembly GCF_033118175.1 of Dama dama. Classification (NCBI taxonomy): domain Eukaryota; kingdom Metazoa; phylum Chordata; class Mammalia; order Artiodactyla; family Cervidae; genus Dama; species Dama dama. Next base: position 9,573,298 of record NC_083701.1, on the reverse strand, counting down.
TAAGCAGAAGAATGAGAAGCTAAGTTACTTAACAAGTGTCTGAGCTTGTTTGCAACTGGGACTTAGAAACTGAGGCAAAGGGCCAGTCTGGGTCAGTGGCTTCAACAAGGAGGAGACTGGAAGAAGGCCCTCTCATTTATTTTTTGTTCCACAGTAATTTACACCGTACTTTATTCAGCTTGCTGTTGTTTAGTCACTAAGTCATGTCTGACTATTTGTGACCCCATGGACTTTGATCCTTGGGTCGGGAAGATCCCTTGGAGAAAGAAATTGCAACCCACTCCAGTATCCTTGCCTGGGAAATCCTACGGACAGAGGAGCCTGGTGGCCTGGCTTTATACTAAGTGCTTAATAAATCTTTGATAAATTGAATAAATATTTTAATTGATTCATTAAAAATTCATTGTCTAAAGTTTTTCAGAATTTTGCAGAACGTTTTCCATTTCTGAGTTCTAGCACCTTATTTCCACATTGTGGCAAGCCAAACATGCTAAATAGTTCCCTCATCTGATATTAATAACTTCCATATAATTTATTTATGGGTGCAGTATGTTTTTCCTCCACTATCATTTTGCTTCAGTACACACATTTAACATCTTCACCCATGCCACATAAGTAGTTTCTAAAAATGTTTCTACTTTTTTTTCTTTATAAAACTTCCAAACCGTCTAAGCCCATTAGATACTAACCTGCCTTGACATAAGCCAGTTGTTTGATTTGGGGGGTTGAGCCAGTTACTGGGTGAGGTCCCTCACAACTGAAACAGATTATTATCTAGCAAAGCTTATCTCAACTTTAGAAGAAATGGATGCTTGTATATTGTTCATTTTCTTACATATTTCTGGCATTTATGTTAATCAATTATCCATAATATTGGCGTTGAACATTTAAATATGCAAAGTTCAAATTCCTAGCAAGGAATATTCTTAATACTTCAGGATCAATAAGACTTTTTTATTCTCCTCTGGCATTAGAGGAAGATAATATATGTATCCAGATTTATTGTTGACATTTTAACAACTTCATGATTTGTTAACTGTGTTCTGATTGACTTCACTAAGAAAGGCACATAATTCACTGAGCCTGTTAAAAAAAAGATTCCTTTAAAGAAAACAAGCTACTTTTTTTTCTCTTTAAAAAGGTCATTAATTCTAATTAGAAAATATATAAATTACCATTGGTACATTATTTAAAAATCTTTGAACAGATAAAAATACCTGTATAAGTCAGATATTTTGAAGTACCTTCTATCTCAAACAAAAACAACTGGCAGCAAAGAAAATTTAGATTTTTGAAAAACTGATCAGAAAAATAGGAAGAATAAGAATATTGACTTTGATTCCAAAAATACCCAAGCTATCTGAGGAAAAATTTTAAAGGTGCAATTACTGATATTTATATGTACAATCAATACTGACAGTTGCACACAGTTTCATGACTTTGAAATAAAAGGAGAACAAATCTAAATATCAAACAGTTCCTTCAAAATTCTTTCATACTTGAAAAGTGCAATCTTATCTGACAGTTCCCCATGGAGGATCATCCACACACACAACCTAAAATTGAAAATGGTATTTTATTAGGTTAGGACAAACATCAAGAATGATAACGATGTTTTAAAAGAAAAGAAAATATCCTTTTGTAATGTTACTAGACATCGTCTCAGTGGGAAATATCCTACATTTACTTGGACAAGTTCAAGATTATTCTTGTTTGTTCTGGGCCAGTGATAGTTCAGAAGTGCTGGCAAGTTTACATCACCTCACTCCCCACCTCCCACAACAGGGAACAGTCATCAACCAAATATTCTCAGGGGTTGGTTACTACTGTCCCAGTTCCATCACCCCTTAGGTAGAGTTATTCTGAAGTATGTGTTTCTCGGTCTTCCCCGGGGGGCTCAGTGGTGAAAGAATCCACCTGCCAACACAGGAGATTCAGGTTCGATCCCTGGGTTGGGAAGATCCCCTGGAGAAGGAAATGGCAACTCACTCCAGCTTTCTTGCCTGGGAAATCCAAGGAAAGAGGAGCCTGGTGGGTTACAGTCCATGGGGTCACAAAGAGTCAGACATGACTGAGCACCTAACACTTACACTTCCACAGAGCAGATGGGCTTCCTTGGTGGCTCAGTGGTAAAGAATCCCCCTGCCAATGCAGGAGACGCAGGAGACAAGGGTTCGCTCCCCGGGTTGGGAAGATCTTCTGGAAAAGGAAATGGCAACCCACTCCAGAATTCTTGCCTGGGAAATCCCAAGGACAGAGAAGCATGGTGGGCTACAGGACACAGGGCTGCAAAGAGTCGGACACAGCTCAAGAGACTCAACAAGAACGATGTGTTCTGCACAGTCTCCCCGAGCTTCCCCGCTGGGGTTGTGGCACTTCTCCTGGTTGCCTCCCTCCCCTACTTTCTGATCAGCACCCTCTAACTTCTCAAATAAACCACTGTACCTTCTCACCTTCCACTTCCAGGGAGGCCACAAATTTAAAAAGTGTTTTACAGGTCAAATGTGAATCTGTGTCCCTCAATTTAATAGACAGCAAGGAGATCAAATCAGTCAATCCTGATATCAACCCTGAATATTCACTGGAAGAACTGATGGCTGAGACTGAAGCTCCAATACTTTGGCCACCTGATGCGAACAGCTGTCTCATTGGGAAAGACCCTGATGCTGGGAAAGACTGAAGGCAGGAGGAGAAGGGGGCGACAGAGGATGAGATGGTTGGATGGCATCACCGACTCAATGGACAAGAGTCTGAGCAAGCTCCAGGAGATGGTGAAGGACAGGGAGGCCTGGTGTGCTGCAGTCCACGGGGCCGCAAAGAGTCGGACATGACTTAGTGACTGAACAACAACGACAACAATAACTCTGGGACTCTCAAACTCTTAAGGTGTCCCTTAAGGAGGAAGAGTAGGAAACTGGTGTAGTCAGACTCCAAAACACCGACTAACTTACTACTGGGATTCCACTCAAGTCTCTGTGGACACCTCATGTAATTTTCACTGTGGGCTGAATACTTACTTGAAAAAAAAAAAAAAAAAAACTACCTACCTACTACCTATCTACCTATAATTTGAGTCCACAGATGATGTTAATGTCTAGATGCCTGGGTTTTGCCAGGCATGTGTGGATGGTATTCACTACTTTCACTCAAGTTCACGGCCCAGTTTGGGGGCCATGTTGATAGCCGTTTAGACAGGCGATGAGACTTTCTCAGGCCTGGCTGTCTTCTCACTCACGTTCCTCTGGGTTACAGTCCTTTGGAGTGCCATCTCAAAGTGGGCATGGCTTCCTAGAGCCCACTGAGCGTGGCTTCCCTGCTAGGCTCTGGACTTTGGCTTTTTTCCTCTCACCCCTGTGTGGTCACTGAAAGCATGGTTTATTCTCTCAGTCTTTCCTTGATCAGCAGGCAGTAATTGCTCATCATCTCATTGTTCTGCCCGTAGTCCGAGTCCCCGGTCGGGAAAGAAGACTCCTCGAAACAATGCAACTCGCAATAGGGGAATTTATTACTGACTCGAGCCAGGGCCTCCCGCCCTCACCAGGTGTGTGAGGACGAAAGGCCCCGAGCCCCAGTTCTCTCGGGTATTTATTAGGTCAAAACAAGCAGCAGGTAGTTGGCGCAAGCGGATTGGTTACACAGTGGGTAGTTGGCGTAAGCGGATTGGTTACACAGTTGCAAGGTAATTTTTGTTGGCCCAACATGGGGCTTTCAGCTTTCCCCTGATAGGTTCTCTTTCTTCTGGCTAGGCATATGTTGATTGGCTGGCTCCAGGAGGCCTGATAATTATGTTACCCCGGGAAACCAGGCCTACTTCTAATCTAGGCTGCCTGCCATGGCGTTAGCCATGACAGCCTCACACTCATCACTGTCAAGATGGTTTTAAAATATGTAGTCCATATTCTTAAATTTTCTTCATGTGACTGTCACTCTTAATGACCTACTTGGCAACTAGCTGATGGTGGAGCTCTAGAGATGTTACTGAAAGTCATGAGCCTATGTAGAGAGTGAGTGCAGAGAAGAGAAACGAGGTTCCAGGATTGAAGGATGGACATGCCAACTTTCAGAGGCCTGGGCAGGAGAAAGAACCAGCAAAGAAGCATCCGGTGGCAGACCATCAAGTGAGCGGACGTAAGAAGAGAAGCAAATCAAAGTGGTGTGTCTAAGGCCAAGTGACAGCTGTTTAAAATGGAGGGGTTGGTTAGTGGCGTAAAAACCTCTTGAAAGGTCAGAGAAGAGGAGGAAGGGGGCTGACTGCTGGATCTAGTCACATAGAGAGGACTGGAGACCTCAAAAAGAGATGTTTCATTGATGTGGGTGGGGACACTGGAGAAGAGATGAATACCTCATTGGGGTTAGTTCTAGAAATTGTGAAAAAAGAATTGGAACAGAAAATATAGACGTCTGCTCTCAGAGTTTTGCTGTGAAGCAGGTCAGATCAGTTAAGTAGAGGGGAATGTTTTTATTTTGTACTGTTTTATTTTGGAGAAGGGAGACGTTTTAGCATGTTTCCTAATATAAGTTGTGTGTGGAGAAAATTCAGTGAAGATGTAGAAGAGAGAATTGTCAGAGGGGGAAAATAGCCTTTCATAGGCAAATGGGAATAGGAGCTAACACATATCTGGAGAGTTCAGAGAGATCACAGACAGGTCATTCATAGGATAAGGACGGCCAAGGAGGCCAAGCGGGAAAAGATATGATATTTGAGGTATGTGGAAATCATCCTTTGATGCTTCTATTGTTTCAGCACTGCAAGCTTTTAGGAATGAGCTGAGGAAGAGAGAGAATGTCCTATAAGAGAAGTATGAATGGAACAGAAAAACCCAGCAAGATGATCAGGTGGCCCTCACTCTAGACCATCTTGAAATTAACATTCAGAGAGTAAAACTGAGTTTATGTTGGGCATATCATAAGCACATTTGAGTAGAGATAAAGCACTGAGAAATGTGTTAAAATAATAAGGGAAAGGGCATCTGAGACTGTTTTCTAGAATCATGGTCTGTAATATTGACCTTTAATATGTGACCTTTGTCTCCTGTGCTCAATAAAGCAAAATCAAGCAGGATATTCACTGAGTGAAGCTGTAAATATATTTTGCTGTTCAGTTCGAATGGCACCTTCTTTAATCTCAGTTAATTATTCTGAAAGAACACCCAAAGGAAATCAGGAAGCATATTCTTGGAGTGCTCCTGGAACTTGTCAGTTGAGAATCTAGATGGGAGTTTAATTGAATGACGATGCAAGTTTCCCTGTGAATGCAAAGTCTCAGTTAAATCTTGTTAAGTTGGACTGTGATGAAATCATGTGCCAGATACTCCCAGGCTGATGATGATAAGACTGTTCATGGACATACCAGTGAGTCTGACCACACATTTAAGAAAATATATTGATGGACAAGCATAAGCTCTCAGAAAATCTGACGGGGAATAATTCTACTCAGGATAGGGACTAAAATCATACACACAGTGAAAGTTAAAGTTACTCAGTCATGTCCGACTCTTTGCCACCCCATGGACTATACAGTCCGTGAAATTCTCTAGGCCGGAATACTGGAGTGGGTAGCCATTCCCTTCTCCAGGGGATCTTCCCAACCCAGGGATTGAACCCAGGTCTCCTGCATTGCAGGCGGATTCTTTACCAGCTGAGCCACCAGGGAAGCCCAAGAATACTGGAGTGGGTAGCCTATCCCTTCTCCAGCAGATCTTCCCGACCCAGGAATCGAATGGGATCTCCTGCGTTGCAGGCAGATTCTTCACCAGCTGAGCTATCATGGTAATGGATAATATTAATTAACAGTAACATGAGCGCAGAGTGCATTATGCCCCAAGTGGTCACCTAGGTGCTTTACATATTCATTTATATAATCCTCAATACAACTTTTTGAGGTGTGACTGATCATTAATATCACTGTATGGACAAGGAGTCTAAGGCACAGAGGGATGAATAATTTGCTCAAGGTCATGCAGCTGTTGAGTAGAAGTATCTGTGGATCCACCCAGGTTCTGTGGCTCCAGAGACCATCTCTTTTCACTGTCTCTAAATGGTAACAGCAATAAAAATTCAAATGGCATTCCTGGAGGCAGAATTGGATGAAATTATTTGAAAGTTAACCTGGAATAACACACATGGAAAAATGATGAGGAAATGACTGTGGAGGGAGAAGAGTAATTACGGGAGATTCTTGTTGTAAATATTAAAATGTATTTTAAAGTTGCATTTAATGTATTTACTTGCTCAACAAAAATTTATTGACCACCTACTCTTTGTCTGGCTCAGTTCTAGGTACCAGTGACACAGTAGTAATAAAACCAGACCAAAATCCCTATTCTCATGAAGCTTAAATTTTTGTTGATGGAGACAGACAAAGAAAGAAACAATTAAATACATGACTGTCGAGTGGTGATACATTCTTCTGAAGAAAAATACAGCAGAAATAAGGGATAGAGAACACTGGGGTAGGGAAGGGGAAGCTTTCTAAATCTTGGGATCAGGAAAGAACTCATGGTGAAATAACACTTGGAAAAAAAAAAACAAAAACAAAACCCAAAAGAAGGGGGAGAGCAGACCATGAGGATACCTGGGAGAATGGCATTCTAGCAGAGAGGACAGCAAGCACCAAGGACCGGGGCAGGAGGATGCTTGTCATATTTGTGAAGTGGCAAGGAAGCCAAGGTGGCTGGAATGATGAGAGGGTAAAGTGACAGAAGATAACGTCAGAGGGATCGTGGCAGGAGAAGATTCTTGCGGGGAGCTTGCTTTTAACTCTGACTAGAAAACATGACTTGGTCTGATTTACACACACTGTGAAATGATCATTTGGCCGCTGTGTTGAGAAAAGGATTAACGACTCTTCCCCAAAGAAGAGTGACTTTCTGGTAGACGGATGACACGGTGGGTCCACGTTTCCTGAATGGATATACCTAATGGACTAAACGGCGACAGGCACTGGAGACGGAGACTCTACACGGAACCCAAAACTAAGACTAAGGAATAAAACAGTTCTGGAAACGAGCGGGAAATGCCACTGGCGTGTGGAGCAGGACTGAGAGAAACCTCACGAGGCGCAGAGTGTTTCCTCCGCCCTATTACCTGGGCAGTTGATCTTCCACTCCCTAAAGTCACTTTCCTTCTCTTTTTTTGTTTAAATTTTACTCATCTTTGGCTGTGCTGGGTCTTTACTGCGGCCCAGGCTCTCTCTAGTTGCGGTGAGCGGGGGCTACTCTTCGTTGCGGTGCGTGCGCTTCTCATCGCGGCGGCTTCTCTTGTTTTGGAGCATGGGCTCTAGGTAATCAGGCTTCAGTAGTCGTAGCTCTTGGGCTGGAGAGTATGGGCTCAGCTGTGGCCCACGGGTTTAGTGGCCCCGCAGCATGTGGAATCTTCCCAGACCAGGGATCGGACCCATGTCTCTTGTCCTGGCAGGCAGATTCCTAACCATTGGACCACCAGGGAAGTCACCTAATGTCACTTTCTGAGAAAGCCAGAGTACTTTTCCATCCACAACCCCACCCAACTCTTCCAGCTAAGGCATCAACCCTTGAAATCATAGTGGAGGAGATGGCCTTCTGGGAGACGCAGGACCCACAAGTTAAGTTATAATGATGGCCAGTGGAGACGGGAATTCGACAGGGAATGGTAGGGATTGTGATGTCTGGGTATTATACCAACCCACAGATACAGATGTTCCCAGATGTTGGGAAGCATCTCGTATGGTGGAGCTAGCGTGAGATAAGAACCTTTGGGTGTGGAGCTGAGCTGGGACAACCCACCAGCAGGTTAGCAAGGGAATATTCAGCCACGACCCCTGTGACAAAGAACAGACGTGAAACTTGTCTGCTTATCAGCACCTAGTCTGTACAGACCCAGCCTCATTCAGGAGCAGGAAAGGGAAAAAGATCCATTTGACATCTATGACAAAATGATGAGTGAAGTGGCTAATAAGAAATAGTTGAACAGTTTGTGGGTTCCATTAAAAATTTTGCGTCCTGGAAAAAGTGTATACAAAGTTTGTCACTGAATTTCCACAAACACAGTTGGAGTCATCACAGCACAGACATCATCAAATAGATGAGCTCTTCACAAATAATCTTTACAAATACTATCACAAAGAAGGAATGACTAAACAGCAAATTTGATCTTCTTTTCATCAATTTACAGTATCCAAGTATTATAAACTACCAAGGACAATTTTAGATATTTCCTAAAGCACGGAGTTATCACTTAACATATTGACAACACTGTTTCCTATGAATGAACCAAAAGTATACCTAATTGTCTCCTTGAGTTTTATGCCTTAAAACTCTAAGAAGATGCCTCAGTCATTGTAATGTGGGTCAGACCGACAATTCCACAGTAAGCCTAGACACACAAACTTCAGTACATCAACTGTTTAAATCAACAGGAACTATAAAGATGCTAATTTTTAGTAATACTTATTTTCAATAGTAACCACAAGTGAAGTTAGAATTTTTATTTTTAAATTTTGATGATTTTTTAAGAAAAAAGCTTTCATTCTTTGAGTTTTATAGCCCTTGCAAATGCCGAACTCATAAATGAAAAACAACTAATTCTGGGCAAGTAAGTATTCTCCAAAGGTTGATTTTTGACTAGCTACCTTTTAGGAGGAATAATGACAGAAGTATATAAAATAAATTATAAAAGGTAATAATTATTAGTTAATAATTTAATAACAATTTCAGAGGACTAATGTGAAAAAGTTGGCTTAAAGCTCAACATTCAGAAAACTAAGATCATGGCATCTGGTCCCATCATTTCATGGGAAATAGATGGGGAAACAGTGTCAGACTTTATTTTTTTGGGGTCCCAAATCACTGCAGATGGTGATTGCAGCCATGAAATTAAAAGACGCTTGCTCCTTGGAAAGAAAGTTATGACCAACCCAGATAGTATATTAAAAAGCAGAGACATTACTTTGCCAACAAAGGTCCATCTAGTCAAGGCTATGGTTTTTCCAGTGGTCATATATGGATGTGAGAGTTGGACTGTGAAGAAAGCTGAGCGCTGAAAAATTGATGTTTTTGAACTGTGGTGTTGGAGAAGACTCTTGAGAGTCCCTTGGACTGCAAGGAGATCCAACCAGTCCATCCTAAAGGAGATCAGTCCTGGGTGTTCATTGGAAGGACTGATGCTGAAGCTGAAACTCCAATACTTTGGCCACCTCATGTGAAGAGTTGACTCATTGGAGAAGACCCTGATGCTGGGAGGGATTGGGAGCAGGAGGAGAAGGGGATGACAGAGGATGAGGCGGCTGGATGGCATCACCAACTAGATGGACATGAGTTTGAGTAAACTCCGAGAGTTGGTGATGGACAGGGAGGCCTGGTGTGCTGCAATTCATGGGTCGCAAAGAGTCGGACACAACTGAGCGACTGAACTGAACTGAACGATAGGGACAGCTTGACATCAATGTTACTTTAACACAGTAGTCTAAAATCTTTTTTTTTAAGTCTTTACTGAATTTGTTACAACACTGCTTCTGTCTTTTGTTTATTTTCTTTTTTCTTTTTTTGTTTTGAATTTTTGGCCAAGAGGCATGTGAGCTCTTAGCTCCCCAACCAGGGATCATACCCACACTCCCCGCATTGGAAGGCCAAGTCTCAACAACTAGACCACTGGGGAAGTTCCTAAAATCTTAAAAAGTATATATCTCAAAGGAAAAAGTGCTACTCAGTTTATCACTGAGAAAAAAAGAAGCCTTCTGATTCTTTCTGTGTAAATTATCCATCTTCAACTAAGCACTTCTAAAATGCTTTTCTCATTGTAAGTATATAGGAATGCAAGGGATTTCTGTGTGTTAATTTTATATCCTACAACTTTACTATATTCATTGATTAGCTCTAGTAATTTTCTGGAAGAGTCTTTAGGGTTTTCTATGTAGAGGATCATGTCATCTGCAAACAGCGAGAGTTTCACTTCTTCTTTTCCTATCTGGATTCCTTTTACTTCTTTTTCTGCTCTGATTGCTGTGGCCAAAACTTCCAACACTATGTTGAATAGTAGTGGTGAGAGTGGGCACCCTTGTCTTGTTCCTGATTTCAGGGGAAATGCTTTCAGTTTTTCACCATTGAGGGTGATGCTTGCTGTGGGTTTGTCATATATAGCTTTTATTATGTTGAGGTATGTTCCTTCTATTCCTGCTTTTTGGAGAGTTTTAATCATAAATGAGTGCTGAATTTTGTCAAAGGCTTTCTCTGCATCTATTGAGATAATCATATGGTTTTTATCTTTCAATTTGTTAATGTGGTGTATTCCATTGATTGATTTGTGGATATTAAAGAATCCTTGCATTCCTGGGATAAAGCCCACTTGGTCATGGTGTGTGATTTTTTTAATATGTTTCTTAAAAAACTGGAAATAGAACTGCCATATGACCCAGCAATCCCACTTCTGGGCATACACACTGAGGAAACCAGATCTGAAAGAGACACGTGCCCCCCAATGTTCATCGCAGCACTGTTTATAATAGCCAGGACATCGAAGCAACCTAGATGCCCATCAGCAGATGAATGGATAAGGAAGCTGTGGTACGTATACACAATGGAATATTACTCAGCCGTTAAAAAGAATTCATTTGAATCAGTTCTAATGAGATGGATGAAACTGGAGCCCATTATACAGAGTGAAGTAAGCCAGAAGATAAAGAACATTACAGCATACTAACACATATATATGGAATTTAGAAAGATGGTAGCGATAACCCTATATGCAAAACAGAAAAAGAGACACAGAAGTACAGAACAGACTTTTGAACTCTGTGGGAGAAGGTGAGGGTGGGATGTTTCGAAAGAACAGCATGTATATTATCTATGGTGAAACAGATCACCAGCCCAGGTGGGATGCATGAGACAAGTGCTCGGGCCTGGTGCACTGGGAAGACCCAGAGGAATCGGGTGGAGAGGGAGGTGGGAGGGGGGATCGGGATGGGGAATACGTGTAACTCTATGGCTGATTCATATCAATGTATGACAAAACCCACTGAAATGCTGTGAGGTAATTAGCCTCCAACTAATAAAAAATAAAATAAAGTAAAATGCTTTTCTCTAATAAGCCATTTTTTATGCTTTGCATACATATTTAACCTGAAAAATTTAAACAGATATAAAAACAAGGATAATGGAAATAGAATGCTGTATTTATATAAAAGATTGATGGGAAAAGAGAGCAGAGGTCTTCTGATCAATGGCCTGGCACCCTGTAAAAGGTACACAAATTGCACATCTTGATTTCCTTTTAGGAAACCAGCGATTACCTTTTAACCTGTGGCTCCTCACAATGGAAATTTCCAAAAAAAAAAAAAAAAAACAAAAAAGAAAGAAGAGTGCTGATCACAGTGTCATTCAAATGTCTCTGTCGAAACACCAAAGTAATCGAGTTATCTCTTAGATTTCCCTACAGGATATTCTAATCAGCACAGAAGCGTTTCCTTCATTTGTTGTTGTCAACAAGGACAATGAGATTCTTACAGTCGTGTTTGTTGTCTTATTGCTTGACAACAAATTGTATTTGCTGTTTTACGGCCTCAGAGTAAAAATATGTAATTGATTACTCAGAATCAATCTGTTACAAAACTGGCTTTGGGATAATGAAGGATTAGTAAATCATTATAGAAACCTTATTGATTAATCAAGTTTATAATCTCCGTGCCCCCCAGGTCCCTTTTCTTCCTCAAAAGAACCTCCTCTTCCCACTGTGAAACTTGAGTGACTGGAGCAAAGCTGTCCCCACCCTCAGCTCAAGGCAGGAGACTGTCTTTGTTGTTAAGTAGCTAAGTAGTGTCTAACTCTTTTGTGACCCCATGGACTGTAGCCTGCCAGGCTCCTCTGTCCATGGGGTTTCCCAAGCAAGAATATTGGAGTGGGCTGCCATTTTTTTTCCAGGGGATCTTCCCGACCCAGGGATCAAACCCATGTCTCCTGCATTGGCAGGCGGATTCTTTACCACTGAGCCACCAGGGAAGCCCATGGCATGAGATAATAGTAACCAAACATAAAATAATAGGAATGAAGAAAGGATGACCATCTCTTTGATCAGAGATGTTCCACTGTCCACAGTCAAGCTCATCAAGATTTGTTGGACTCTTCAGCTAAATTGACCAAATCAGTGGAGTTTTTATTCCATGGTGATAGGAGAGGGCCTTTCTCTGTGTCCTTCTCTGATTCTCTATCTTCAGGCAAGGTAAGAACAAGAAATCATGTCACCTTAGTTACTGCTAGTGCTCAGGTCAGGAAGGAAGCTGGCTTGAAGACAAAGCTACATCAGAAAGGGCCTTAACCTTCCCTTGCCTGAACCCTCTCTACCTTCCATATGTAGGAATGCTTCTTTATGGCGAAAGCCAGTTTTGTTTGGGGTTTCCTGCAGCTTGCAGCATGAAACATCCTAACTCATTCACAGAGTCTGTATTGAGGAATCAAAATTTTCTGTACAGACAAATGATTTTAAGTTTAATTTCCTTAAGTTCTTTCAGGGTTGTCATCTGTCCCTGTTGAACCTGTTCTAGCTTCTAAAGAGCTTCTGTCTCAGACATTCAGCTCTGAGATCAAGGTTAAGGAGTCTGAAAGCCAGGTGAGGGGAAGCTGTCAGTCTTCAGAAGTCAGCCATATCTAAAGGACACATACTTCTGTTCTCTATGTCTGTTCCTGTTTTGTATATAGATTCCTTTGCTTTTTTTTTTCAAGACTCTATATATGTAAGTGATATCATATAGTGTTTGTTTCTCTCTAACTGCCATTTAGCAGAAGAGGGAGGAGGAAGGACAAATTAGGAGGATATCATTAACAGATACAAACTACTATACATAAAATAGACAAGCAACAGGGATTTACTATAAAGCACAGAGTCATATTCAGCATTTTGTAAAACCTATAATAGAAAGTAATTTTCAAAAAAAAAAAAAGAAAAAACCTGAATCAATGCTCTATACCTGAAACTAGTGCAATATTATAAATCAACTATACTTCAAATTAAAAAAATTGGAAAAAATACATATACAACACTTCTCCTTTCAAACAAAAGACAAAAAAAGAGTTTTAGTTAAAATACTATCTAGTCTGTTTCATAAAAATAATACAAAAAAATAATAATGATGACACCAATATTCACTGAGTGCTCACAGTGCTATGAATTTTATGTGTGTTATCTTTCTTTGTTGTTGTTATTCAGTCACTAAGGCATGTCTGACTCTTTGTGATACTATGACTGCAGCATGCCAGGCTCCTCTGTCCTCCACTGTCTCCCAGAGTTTGCACAAATTCCTGTCCATTGAGTTAGTGATGCTCTCTAACCATCTCATTCTCTGACGCCCCCTTCTCCTTTTGCCTTCAATCTTTCCTAGCATCATTATCTTTCTTAAGAGCAATGTTAGGAAATAGAGGCCCAGAGTTAGGTTACTAAGTGGCCCAAAGTCACAAAACCAGTAAGCTCAATATCTGGAATTCAGTCACATTTTTAAAAAAATTTTTAGGGACCCAAGGCCTATGTCAGGTAGGCCAATACATATCCTCTCAAAGTTATTTGTAAGGAAAGTACTGATCCTTACTTATTTGTAAGGAAAGTACCGTGTGACAGACATGGTCAGTGGCTCCTGTGATTTACATCCCCCAACTCTATCCCCATTCTAGACTGAAGGCTGCAGAGACAAGAACCGCTGAAAGGAGGAGTCAGCCGGTTTCAGCTCTTTGTTCTCACAGACCTTTGTTCTCCTACCTTACCTGGAGTGAGGAGATTTTCTGGCTATCTCAGCCAAAAGGACCTTGAGCAGAAGTCATCAGGAGCCCTAGTAGGTCAGGTTCCTTCAGGGACAAACATCTCCAGACGTGAGATGGATCACTGTGACGCTGCCTACCTTGGGCATGCAGACGACCAGGTGCCCTGTGGTCTGAGACCTTTTAGCAAAACTGCTGTCAGGTTTGACTTCCGCAGGGAGGACGAGCTGAAACGGCTGGGGGTAGACAGGAGGCGTGGGCAGTGAGTGCATGTTACATCAGGGAGTTCCTTTAAGGGGGATTTTCGTTACAGACTTGAAATTCACCAATCATTAAGAAAAATCTGATTAGACTTATTAGGAAAAAAATAATATATGGGGCTATACTCCATAGGCACAAATTATTTTACCAATTTTAATGAGAGGTCTAAAGAACAATTATCAGTCACAAATCATGATTGGTCCAATTACGATAACATGGCTGATAAAGCATTTACAGATAAGACTTCCTATCATAAAATATCAACATATTTCCATTTTTAAAGTCTTTAGGCTAACTCACATGAATACTTAGAATCAGCAAAACATACTATTTCAAAAATGATAAAATTACAGTAGGAAAGGCTACCCACTTCAGTGTTGTGGCCTGGAGAATTCCATGAACTGTATAGTCCGTGGGGTCGCAAAGAGTTGGACACGACTGAGTGACTGTCACTTTCATGAAATCATTAACAATTTTAAATGCATATAATATTGAAATATAATTTTAAGCACAGGCTACCCATATAGACCATCTTATCAGGTCTGGGAAAACTCTAACTAAATAGATACAGGTTAAAAATACTAATTTTATCAAGGTACACCATGGTCAGCAACCGTTTCTGCTAAATACCCCTCCTGTTGTAAAATCGTGTGTCTAAAAAAAAAATAGCACTGACTGAGTTTCTCTTTTTCTATTTTAAAACGGCTTAAAAATTTTTTTTTGAGGCAAGTTAGTTTGGTCTTAGGCTGAGTTCTGCAATAGTAACAGCCTACAGGGTCACACTTACCTTTCCCTTGACCATCACTCGCACGTAAGTTGGCTGTACGTCAACATCGATTAAAGAGGTGTCCATATACCTTCAAAATTCAACAACCAAGTCTTGTAATTTTTCAAAGACATTAAGTTTCAAGAAAAGCAAATACAAAGTTGCACTTATGGGGCCATTTTAACTGAAGAAAGTTCACAGTTTCCATGATACACAGATCTTAGACTATCCATCTTAAATCAATCCCCAAATCTCATAGGAAATCCAATATATCAGCAATTTCATTTTTAGACCCACAAGTACACTTGGCATTGATTGCCCCTCACCCCAAAATATCTGTGGCCTGAAATACCAGAGGTTCGCAGAAAATGGCTTGCCATGCTCTTTCATGAATATTTTATTTTAAGCCCCTAAGACCGATGTGAATAGCCAGGGATGCTGAATCCACTAAGCTCCTGTTCCTCGGGGCTCTGTTCTGTTCTGCTTCCCCAGCAGTTGTGCCGCTGCCCTTATACGACCATCCTGGAAGGCAGGTTCACCTTCTCCCCCGTGAGCTGTGTCCTTCCCAGAAAGCCCAGCACCCCACCTCCCCCCAACCATGACAGTGACCCCAGGATCGAGGGGCCATCGTTTTCAACTCCACAAGCCGGGGAAAGGTTTAGATTCCACACCGCTCATTCAAATGAGAAGTCTGGCCAAATGATTATTTTTATACAAGTCAAAATACTGATTGTGAATGTTTGATAACATGGCAATAACTCAAAAATCACAAATGTTAAGTAAGGCAGGTAGGACAAATACAGGGTGATAGGCTCAGACTCTGACCACACAGACTTGTGAGGTCCCCCTTCTCCCTCCTGCTTGATTATCTTGGAGCACATGCCTTAATCTTCCTAAGCCTCTGTAGTCTCACCTGTAAAATGAGGATACAAATAGCACCTGTTTCCTAAGATTGCTATGTGTATTTTATCACAGTTAAAAAATGCAATGTTGGGCCTGGGCCTAAGGGGTCACATTCTGACTTCTGCAATTATTGTGTCTACTTTGACAAGACTCACCCCCCAACCCACCTTGGGTAATTCCAGGATAACAATCCCTCCCAGGTCACTGGATTACTGAGAGGTTAAATAAGACAGAGCATGTAGAAAAATCCCTCAAAAAGGGAAGTGCCTTTATTACAGTGTAAATGTTCACTGACTGCATCATCAGCAATCATTCATTCATTCAGTTCTGTTATTACTGAGCTCCTAACAGGTGTCAGGCACTGTTTTAGGTGCTGGAGATATAAACACGGAGGAACAAACACAAGTTTCTGCCTCAACTGCACATTTTTGAAAATACAAGGAAATTTAGAGCTTGTCAGGTGGAAATCAAGAAGCAGGACAAGGTGGAAGGAAGTGCTGGGACAGGGTAGATGCTGGTCTAGACTGGATGGTCGGCATACACAGAGAGGCCTCTGATAAGGTGACATCTGAAAGGAGGTCTGAAGGCATGAGGACACCAAAGGTGACAGTGATATAAGCAGTGGGAGAGAGGTGTGTGGGCAAAGGTCCTGGGCCGTCAGACCTGGGGTGAGAGTAACAAAGACAGAGGCAGGCGTCTGGGCAAAGGTCCTGGGGCGTCAATGGGTCTAAAGGGCTGGAGAAGCAGAAACACCACACATGTGGATCCTAAAATAAGCAGCTGGATAGACGGAGTGAGCCAGAACCTCCTGGCGTCTTCGAGGACTGAGGCACACGTCTTTAAGTGACTGTAGCAAGGAGGGGTGGAAGGTGACCCACGCTGGTGGAGCAAGTGTCACAGCCAGGGAGAGCTGGGGTGGGGTGGGCGGGGGGACAGCAGCAGTCAGGATGCAGGGACCAGAGGCGGGAAGGGAGTGGGGTGGGTGAAACCAGCCAGGACTCAGGACGTGATAAAGAGGCTGCTGTTCACGTTTCAGAATTCAAGAGCCTGTGACTGAGAAGGAAAACAGAAAGAAACGCCATCCAATAAACACATGATAAAATGTCTTTACCTATACACGGCCAAGTCCAGGACGATCTGGTTACGCTTTTCATCATCTTTCAAAGTGAAGTCAAGTCTAAGGAATAATCCATTTGGCGGGGAAAAAAAGGATGTCTTTAGCAATACTTGATAGATAACTCCATCCCAATATTAAAAGGAAATTTACTAATAACTATATCCTCACCTTCAACAACACACTTATTTTGGTGACTGGTCAATAAAACATCTGAGAGTTTAGCAATTTCAATAGAAACCTACAACATATTTAAAAATTATTTCTGTTTACATGGTTTCCATATGAGAATCTTAAACTAGATACAAAAAATTAGCATCAGTGCAGAGACAGAGACATCTGGTGGTTAAAGTTTTCTTTTCCCCTC
Source organism: Dama dama (assembly GCF_033118175.1). Classification (NCBI taxonomy): domain Eukaryota; kingdom Metazoa; phylum Chordata; class Mammalia; order Artiodactyla; family Cervidae; genus Dama; species Dama dama. The sequence goes on along the minus strand of NC_083701.1, from coordinate 9,556,172 downwards.
TTCATTCGGGTTTGCTAGAAGCAAACTGAAATGCAGAATTATTGCTGGAGGACCACATGTTGCATTTGCTTGCCATTATCCAGCACATGATTCCTCCGTTTTTAAACAGTCTTGTCTTCTTTTTTCTTCTTTCATCGGTGACCCTTCCATTGCCCCAGAAATGCTGCCTGTGACCCATCACCTCCATTTTATAGAAGAAGAAACGAAGGCTCAGCGAGGGCTGACGTAGCCGGAAAAGAGGTCACCTGAGTCTGGGAGGCAGGATCTCAAAGCCCCAAGTCTTTTAGCTGGACGTGAGGCTGAGTCCTAGGTGTAATTTCCATACCGCCCATGCACTGTTCAGAACTACCTGGTCAATTTCATTCTGAGTACTGCACTTATCCACTTATCGTAGTATTCTGTAAAGTACATAACTCACCGATGTTAAAGAATGCAGGGTAAATTGTTTGGGAAGATGTACCACTAGCCCTAGACTTGCTGCCGGCAGGGGTGTGCTCCTGGCGGTCGCTCTCACTACTTCCAGCAGCCCTGACGGGGGCGGGACTCCTTCGATGCACAGATGACCCATGCGTTTCTGATCTTATCTCTGGGACTTTTATTATAGGTGTTTTCCGTCTGCCTTGATTGCTTATTGCCCCATTTTCCAGCCGCCAACTTAAACTCTCCCTTCATGTATCTCTCGGAAGGTAATTTCAGAGAGGTTTTCTGTATAGCCCATGGGGTCAGTCACAGAGTCAGACACGACTGAGCAACTTTCACTTTTTCTATGGCAGAAACTGTATACACACTCCCCACTGTCTGCTCCCACTTTACTCATGGTAACAAGACCCCTGATTTGAGTGATGAATACAGCTCTGCAGGGTGAAGACCACGTTCTCCAGCCTCCCTGGCTGCTGGGTGAGAGCATGTGCTTCGATTCTGAAGGAAAACGTTCATCTTTCTAGGAGCTTTCCTTAAGAGGGGGACTGAGTGCCCTATCCCCGCTTTCGCCCGCTCTCTTCCGCTGAGTAGAAGAGGTGGGAGGTGGCCAAGAGATGACCATGGAGAGCACTCAATGACATACTGCACCTGTCCAGGGAAGAGGAGGCTGACGTCCTCCAAGCGGGCGGCGAGGGGGTGAATGAGAAGGGGTGGGATCCTGGCAATTCTGGAGGAAGAGCGCGTGGGCTCCCTGATAACATGAGGGAGAAGAGGATGGAGGATGAACCTGAGGTATTGCTCTTGACACCCAGCGGATGCTCACTCCCAAGCCAGAGGACGCCGACGGGCTTGCAGGCTGATGGGAAGTGGTCGTGGGCGTGGAAGCAAGAATGTCTGCTCTAGTCAGGACCAGCTCACGTCCACACAGGGTCTCAAGCGAACTGAATACACAAGTCCCGAGCTCAGGAAAGAGATCACCACTGCTTGTGAGGAAGGAAAAAGTCTTTCCAGCCATGGGGTTTGGTGAGATCTCGAGAGGGTGGATGTGGAAAGAGAAGACAGCTGAGGAGTTGACCCCAGAGCATTTAGGAGACAAGACAGAAAGGAGCCCGCAAAGCAGAGGACGATGAGAAGGCAGGAGGGTCAAAGAATCAGGAGCAAGGGGAAGACGGTGCTTCGAGAAGGAAAGTAATGATCACTTGGGTCAAATGTGTTACATCAAGCGCATGGCTGAGATTTGAAAAGATGTGACCGAATATAGAAATGTTGTAAATGCAGAATATAAAAATGATGGGACTGAAGAAGTTTCAGTGGTCTTACGGGGGGCACACAGAGCCCAAAGGGTTTCCTTCAAGCCCTGCTGTAGGTTGAAGAGCGACTGTCTCCCCACTAGATTTTTAAGTTCCTTGTAGGCAGAAATCTGTCATGTTCACTTCTGCATCCCCAGGGCTTAGTATCATGTATTCATGCCTGCTGGATAAAGAAGATATGTGTGTGTATGTGTGTGTGTGTGTGTGTGTGTGTGTGTGGTGGTGGGGTTGGGGTGAGATTACAAAGTTGATCATAAACACCACTAGAATTAGGCAAGCACAGGCAAGTCAGACACACCACCAATGAGCTATGTGACCTTGTGTGAGTCATCTACCTCTCAGTTCAGCTTTTGGACCTATGAAGAAGAAATATCACCTGTCACATATGACTGCTGTGAAGATGAGTTAACGACACCCAAGAGTGATCAGGACCGTACCACCTCTATCATGGTAATGGCACAACAAATGAAATGGTCAAAGTAGACATTTTGAGTAATGAAATGAAGCCAGCAAGATTGAGTTCACAGGCTTGTTGATCTATTTTGACTACAAAAGGCCTTCTCTGCCTGCTTTCTAGTTTTAATTTTAAAATAGTTAGATACTGCTATGGGCTTCTCCAATATTTTGGCCACCTGATGCGAAGAGTCCACTCATTAGGAAAGACCCTAATGCCGGGAAAGATTGAAGGCAAAAGGAGAAGGGGGCGGCAGAAGATGAGATGGTTAGACAGCATCACCTACTCAAGGGAGGTGAATTTCAGCAAACTCTGGGAGACAGTGGAGGACAGAGGAGCTTGGCGGGCTATAGTCTATGGGGTCACAAAGAAATGGACATGACTGAGTGACTAAACAACAAAAGATGCTATTATACATGAAGATTTCTAGTTGAAATATTTTTCCCTCTCATCAACTCTGTTGAGCAATTTAATTTCTTGTCTTAGCTCTAAAAAGTTCTGGAGATGAGTTCTAGAGTATGAAGTAGGTATACAGGTGATCAATATTCTCAGCTAGCTTGTTCATGGCAGTTTTAAAAATTAAGAAACACAACAATGGAGCACTTGAAATTTTCGGGGAAAACAACTGTACGTGGTCCAAAGTTTCAGGGGATATAGAAATAACTAAGATTTCCTTATGTCTAGATCACTTTTTGTATGCCAAGAGAATGAAACGTAACATTATGTACTTGAAAACATAACGACGCTCTGCATTTAAATACGTACAAAATGACATTCTCATTAGGCCCTTCTGGTTTGCTAAGAGTGTTCGGATATCTGGGCAAACGTGTCCTTGAAGCCATGGTATGACCAACGCCACACGTTTTGAGTCTTCAAGTCTCCACCTGATCCCACTTACTTGGGTTCATTCACGTTCAGGGCTCTCCCGTCCTCAGTGACCAACATCCTCGGCGGCTTCACTTTCTTCTTCTTTTCACTTAGTATTGGGGGTGGGTGGGAACAAGGGGCAGAGGAGAGGAAAAAAATACACAAAGATAATATACAAGCAATTAATGTGTGAGACAGTTTCAGAAAAATTAATGGCGTATTTGTGAATACATCAATTCACTGTGATGAGGTCCATGGCTGGGAGCTGACAATTGAGCCAGATTTCTGTGTGATTATACCCATATCTGTAAAGCGAAAATGTGACCAAGACAATTTGCCAGATCATTCGAATGGGGGAGAAAACTCCTTTTCATGAAACAGCCATGAATGTTTAAATGAGTCTATTTTATGCATGATTTACTCAGCTAACTATCAATTCTCCATTTGTATATACAGCTTCTACTTTAGCTAAAATTACAGTTTTTAAAATGCCAAACAGAATCTATTTTATAGAAATAAAAATACCAGTACATAAAGATCTATGTGAAAGGATGCCTATCACAGCTTCATCTGCAATGGCAAGACGCTGGAACCATTGTGAATGTCCATCAATGGAGGAATAATTGGACTGACTGTGGAACATTCACACTATGAGACATTTTGCATCTATTAAAAAAAAAAATGTGTTCACTCTTTACTACCAGTCTAAAAAGTTACAGAAAAGTGTTGATGATGATTTAGTGAGAACAAACATATAAAATATAAGTCCGTTTTTGTTCTTAAAAAAGATCCCCAATCCCACATTTGCAGAAATCATTCATATGATTTTAGAGGTGGGCTGAACCCAAGCCTGCTAACTAACTCTCATTACCATGAAGGGTAGAGACAGGAGGAAGGTGAATGGAGTAAAGAGGAAAAACTCATGGAATAACATGAAAGAAAATGTAGGATGTAAATTATATTTATTTAAAACACTTGCAAAAAATACATAAAAACTTTAAAAAGGTATATATGGACAAGTTCTAGAAGATCAGATGGACAGATGTGTTAAAATGACAGAACTACAGGCAATTCTTTGTCTTATACTTCTATTGTTCTTTTAATATAGATTTTGTGTCAGTTAACTTTATTTTGTAATAGAAATTTATTCACATTTTTCTGCATCTGTAACTGGCTTGCCAGGTCCAATTAAGTTCATGTTTACATGAACTACATTGTTCTCCATGGTGAAGTGAAAGTCGCTCAGTCGTGTCTGACTCCTTGTGACCTCATGGACTGTATGTAGTCCATTGAATTCTCCAGGCCAGAATACTGGAGTGGGTAGCCTTTCTCTTCTCCAGGAGATCTTCCCAACCCAGGGATCAAACCCAGGTCTCCTGCATTGCAGGCTGATTCTTTACCAACTGAGCTATCAGGGAAGCCCTTGTTCTCCATGACCCCAGACAATTAAGGGCTGCTGCTGCTGCTAAGTTGCCTCAGTCATGTCCGACTCTGTGTGACTCTGTAGACGGCAGCCCACCAGGCTCCGCCGTCCCTGGGATTCTCCAGACAAGAACAGTGGAGTGGGGTGCCATTTCCTTCTCCAATGCATGAAAGTGAAAAGTGAAAGTGAAATCGCTCAGTTGTGTCCGACTCTTAGTGACCCCATGGACTGCAGCCCACCAGGCTCCTCCGTCCATGGGATTTTCCAGGCAAGAGTACTGGAGTGGGGTGCCATTGCTTTCTCCAACCATTAAGGGCAAACATCTCAGAAAGTCATTAGGGGTAGACACAGCACCTGAACTGAATGACTTGGAGGACTGGTATCTCTAAACCAGACCATACTATTTGACATGTTTAAAGTTGTTAAAAAGCAAGGGACATACAAACAAAACTCTACCTAAAATGCCATGATTCACAACAACCTTCTTTAGGTAGTCTACTATTAATAATTGTTAGTAGATACACGCCAACAAAAAGCTGAAATTAGGAAAAGCAAAGTCTGTGTGTGACAGCTAGCACAGATTTAAAATAGATGACGGATGAAACAATGTGCAATCGAAAATATATTCTATCACTCTTGATGATAGGAAAAAATGGAATACCTTAATCTTTCTTGGTCTCTCCGTTGTTTTTCCATATGTCTCAGAGTTTCCAATCTAGATTCAGGAGTGTACAAAGAGGGCTTATTCCAGAATTCCAGGTCGTCTTCTCTGTCATCTAATTTCTTTTCCTTACATTGCCCTTCTTGTATTTCTGGTGCCTGGATATAGTCTTTACTCTCTTCAGAAGATGGGCTAGGGACAAACACAGGACACATAAAGACCAATAATGGACATCTGAGTCTCATCCTGAACACTGCCCCTGAAATACCTTATGTGTTTTTTTTTCCAATATATTATCTTCTTAGCTTTGAATAACAAAATGTGTCTGAGAGAAAGCCTATCTGAGCCAAGTTGGAGAAATTAGTGCCACGGCACTGGAATAGGCCCACCTTACCCACCACCAGGAATGCTGCAGTGATCAGATTCAACGGCTCAGAGACTGGGCTGATATGAGTCATCTGGGGAGCTTCACACACAGTACGGATCTCTAGGCTCCCACCAGTCTATCCAGTTTGGAGGGGTGCCTAGGACCACTGATTTACAATGTCATGGGAGGTTCTGATGGTCAGACAGAGACCGGTGGGCCTTGGTAACCAACCCACTCTCAGTCCTGCACCCTTCAATTCCATCCTTCACACTGCTCCCAGAGAAGTCTTTCTAAAAAATTTGATCATGTCTTCCAGGTTCTTTAGGGGCTTCCCTGGTGGCTCAGACAGTATAGAATCTGCCTGCAATGTGGGAGACCTGGGTTCAATCCCTGGGTTGGGAAGATCCCCTGGAGGAGGGCATGGCAACCCACTCCAGTATTCTTGCCTGGAGAATTCCCATGGACAGAGGAGCCTGGCTCAAAGAGTCAGACATGACTGAGTGACTAAGCATGTTCCAGATTCTTTAATGACTCTCTATCTCTAAAATTCTTCAGTGGGCTATATCATTGCCCATGGTATGGACTCTATTTACTCCATTTTTCATGGCTGACTTTGGGTTTTGTAGCTTTATATGGTATGGGCTTCCTTGGTGTCTTAGTGGTAAAGAATCCGCCTGCCAACGCAGGAGACACAGGTTTGATCCCTGGGTTGGGAAGATCCCCTGGAGAAAGAAATGGCAACTCACTCCAGTATTCTTGCCTGGGAAATCCCATGGACAAAGGTGGGCTACAGTTCATGGGGTTCAAAGAGTCAGATGCAACTGAGTGACTAAACAACATCAATATGGGAATGCTCTTTTTTTCATTCATGTTTTATGTACTATCAGAGAATTAAATGAGTCTCCATAGGGCATCAAATAAATTATTCTATGACGGTCAACATTCATTCAGCAAGGATTCAGCTAATATTTATTGAATGTCTTTCTGTGTGTCAGGCACCAGAGAGGAGACCGTTCTAGCAGAGAGAAGAGACAGGAGACTGTTCTCGCAGAGAGAAAGGACATTTGAGCAGTACACAACGGGTACAGGCTCTCACCCCTCACCTCTCCCTAGAATTTGCACTGTTACAAAATGATATCAAATGAAAACATTGACAGGAAGCCTTTAGTACCAGGATGGCAAAGAGTAAGTACTCATTAACTGTTAGATTTTGTTGTTGTTGTTACTGAAATGAGATAACACAAAACGCTCATTTAGTTGACCTTCAAATAAGATGCTTTTTAAAAGGAGAGACCAAAAATATGAAATTCAAAGAGTACAAACAGAATATACAGTAAAATTCTGCTGAAACACCCTATGTATTATAAAATTCAGCCAGACAGTTTAATAAGCAAAATAGAGCAAATTACTGAAAATAAATGCTTTCCATATAGCCATGGTTCTTTATGGTACTGAAGAAAAAGGGAATCTATAATATTCTACAAGATTTTAGGTAACCATCACTGAAATCATTACTTTCATTCTCATTAAAAAATTTTGTTTGGCAAACAGACTCACAGACATGGAAAACAAACTTATGGTAACCAGAGTGGAAAGGTGGGGTAGGGGATAAATTAGGAGTTCATGATTAACATATACACACTATTATATATAACACAGATCAACAAGGACCTACTGTGTAGCACAGGGAACCATATTCAATATGTGGTAATAACCTATAATGGAAACGAATCTGAAAAGGTATATATATACATATATATATAATTGAATCACTCTGCTGTATACCTAAAACTAACACAACATTGTAAATCTGCTATACTTCAATTAAAAAATCAAAAATAAAATATGGACAAGGTGAGTTTATTCTAGAAATACAAGGATGGTTTAATTTTAAAAAAATCTCTCAATGTTAATTCAACACATCAACAGAAAAATATGCTTATCTCAATAGATACAGAAAAAGCATTTAACAAAAATCTAGTATCCATGATGATAAAAGCTTTTCATCAACTTGGAATAAAAGGAAACTAACTCAACTCTTCAAAAGCCTCACAGGACTCACTATACTTAATGATGACGAATGGGGAACATTCTTTTAAAAGTCAGGAACAAGATACAGATAACCATTTTTACTGCTGCTATTCCACTCCATACTGGAGGCTTAGCAGGTACCATAAAAAACAAATGAAAAGCAGAGGTAGAACGAGTGGAAATTTTTTCAAGTTACTATTTATTTGTTAAAAATGTGTTTTGCTACATAGAAAATACAGGATGATCCACAGACTAACTACGGCATCTTCTTAAAAAGTTCAGCAAGATTGCATGCATGCTAAGTTGCTTCAGTTGTGTCCAACTCTGTGTGACCCTGCAGACTGTAGCCCTTCAGGCTCCTCTGTCCATTGGATTCTCCAGGCAAGAATACTGGAGTGGATAGCTGTTCCATTCTCCAGGAGATCTTCTGACCCAGGGATTGAATTTGCGCCTCTTATGCCTCCTGTGTTAGCAGGCGGATTCTTTACCCCTAGTGCCACCAAGATTTCTTAATACTATTTGTCCCTATATCCATCAGAAAGACCCAATAACAAATCTATCTTTAAAGTCCCATTCTACAAGATACTTAGAAATAAATCTAATAAGAAATAGCGTAAAACCTTTATAGAGAAAATTATAAGAACTTACTGAAGGACTCCGAAGGTCTAAATAAAGAGAGCTATTCCAAAATTCAGCAAGGAAAGAATCAATGTTCTGAAGATGTCAACTTTCCCCTTATGAACATATAAATTCAATGCAATTTCAATCAAAACTATACTAGGAACATGGGGGAAGTTTGAATGCCTGACTCTCAAATTCTCACAGAAGAGTAAAAAGAGACAAGAAGAATCAAGATGATTTTGAAACAGGAAAGTATCTCCCAGCAAAAATCAAGATTTATAGAAATTAAAACCATGTGGTAGTATTCCCATGGAAGAATCTAGGGAGCCCAGAAATGGGCCCATGAATCACGAGAGGAGGGAATATAATATGGGAGAAGAATGGCACTTTAATTAATGGGGCTGAAACAGACAATCCTGTGGGGGGAATGACTAGCACCCTACCCCACACTGTTGTCAAAAGTTAACCCCAGGATAGATAGATATGATACTGGGGTATTGAAAATTTTCATAAATAAGATCAAAATGTATAAAATAAATTTAGCTACATTAATATGTCTAAATTCTAGAAAACAAAAGCACTTATCGAAATTAAAGACAAGTCACAGACAGACTGCAAGAAGGTATTTGCAAACCTCATAACCACTAAAGAATCTGCATCTACAATATAAAAGAGCTATAAATTAGTAAGAAAAAACCTTACAACTTATTTAAGATAGGTGGAAGTCTTGAACAGAAGAAATCTAAATAGCTAATAAACATAAGAAGACATTTAAGATACTGAAACTCACTTTTAACTCTAGAAATGCAAATTAAAATATGAGATACTATTTAACAACCAACGTGATTGGCCAATGTTTTAAAAACCACATTATCTACTGTTGACAAAAGATCAGGAACACTCCAACACTGCTGATATAGGAGTTTAAGTTAGTACACTTTAAAAAACAATTGGGCAATGCATATAAAGTTGAAAAGATGTTTATAATTAATATGCAGCAATGTCACTGCTGAATATATACTACAGAAACTTCCATACTTGCACAAGGAGACGTGTGCACCATTGTGTGAAAAAAACGAGAAATGGAAAACCACTTACACAGCCACCCAAAGAGGAATAGCTGCATCAGGGCTGATCTCCAGCTGACCCTCCTCCTGCCTCCCTCCTCCCCTCCACTTCCTCCCTCCTTCCTTCCTATGTTCTCAAACTAGGGCCACACAGATCACTGGAGCTGGTGCTTATTCTGATCTGTCGGGGCCAAAGAATTACTCACTGTCAAATATTTCGAATGCCCGCTCTGGGATAAGCTGTGACTTATTCAGTCGATGGAATTTTATTCCACAGCTAAAATGAATGAACTCGTCTTATGTGTCTTCATACGTGTAAATCACAAGAACATAATACTGAATGAAAAACAAAGCTGAGGAAAGATATCATTCATGCTAAAAAAAAAAAAAAAAAAAACCAACATAAAACTACTCCTGGTTAAGCAGTATTAAGTACTACATAATCATGTGGTAAATATATGACAATACAGTGGGATCGACATGATACCAAACACTACTAACGTACTGACTTTAGAATGGTGGACACCACAGGATGAAAGGAGGAGAGGGATGGGGGAGAAACACTGAAGGAGCTTCTCTATCGATACTCTATTAAAAAAAAAAAAAGGTAAACATGCCAACTATTGACATTTAATATGTGTGGGTGGTGGCACACACAATAGCTATAGCTGCCTATTTATTTTTTTTTAACACTTATGTATATCTGAAATACATCATAATTATTATTTCCCCAAGTTTAAGAGATTCTGTTATCAAAATATTGAAAGATTTCATTGTATGGAATCAAATCAACTGACTACAGTTGCAATTCCCTTAAAATAAGCAAGCATGAAAAATTCATGTTTGTAAAAACGACCAATTAGGAGCGTATTAATCACATTAAAAATGCATTCATTATATAATTCACAAAACAGAACATCTTATGCAATCAAAATTGCTCAATTTATAATAACGTGATTTGCATTTAACTTTTCTAAAATATTCCTACTTTATAAATCAAAGTACACCTGCTAATTCAGCTTTCCTGTGCATCTTTCAGAGAGATTTGTCTGAGGATAATTTTAGATGAGAATTAAAGCTGCTAGTTTAGAAAGGTTTCCCCCACCCCCCAAAGGGAAGAAAGCCTCATAGAATGGTCACAAACAATGAGATGATCATACATGGTCTTCCCCAAAATTCACATCATAATTTATTTTTCAAATCAATCATCTGGACTCTAAGTGGCACTGTAAACACCTTGGAAAGAAAACTTTTTAACTTTTATGTTAAAAGTTTTGCTTTTAACATAAGTTGACCAGAGAGTACACTCCGTTTACCTACAGGGGAGCACTGATGTCCGTGTACCAGTGTCCATCAGAGCCGGTGTGACTTCTCTCCATCTCGCCTTTGTTTTCCTCCTCCTGGAGTTTCCTCCGAGCCTCTTCCTTATCCTCGGCTCGCTTAAGACAGTAAGCTTTCTCCTGCTCTCTGATTCGTTGTTCAACTGCTGTGAAGTTCTGCAAAGCCTGAATCCTTTCTGAACGCTCGATTTCTTTACCATCCAACCACTGGAACAACAACAACAACAAAAAAAACCAGCCAATGCATTTATCCCAAAGTTGCAATTTGAATCAGCCCCAAGAGGACTTTACTTGCAAGACTAGAAATAATAAATAATGCACCTTAGTGATACGGAGTTGAAAGCAAAGTAATTAATGGGAAATATCATGAACTTTGATCTAAATCAGTGTTTTACTTCACACAATTAATACAGTTTACAAAGCATCTTTACTGGTAATAACAATAAATAGGTCTTCTGTGGAAACTGATTATTAATGACAAGCTCTCAAAATATATTAATTCTATAACTGCTCATTGTGTTAAGAATTTTAATATCTCAGGTGAAGTCCCAAATATTCTCTATGAGAAAGGGCCTTGTGTATTACCCAAAACTGAGCTCTAATGCAAATAGACCCAGAACCAACCCACACCTTGATCTACCACTTGCCGCCTTCAGAACAGTGAGATAAATTTCCTGATGTTCAAGCTACCCTGTCTGCAGAACTTTGTTATCATAGCCCTAGGAAATAAGACATCTGTTAGGACAACTCTGGTCAAAGTAGATAACAAGCTTTCAGTGAAATGGTACGTACTGATGAATCTATTTGCAGCGAAGATGTACAGAATGTACTTGCAGACACGCTGGGGGAAGGCAAGGGTGGGATGGACTGAGAGAGTGGCATTGACACTTGTACACTTCCGTGTGTATACACACACCACGTATGTGGTGTGAAACAGGCAGCTAGTGGGCAGCTGCTGAAGGGCACCGGGAGCTCAGCTCAGAGCTCTGTGATGACCTAGGAGGGTGGGAAGGGCCGGGGCAGGGAGGCCCATGAGGGTCGGGATATGACTGATTCACGGGGTTGCATGGCAGAAAGGAACACAACATTGTAAAGCAATTTCCCCCCAATTAAAAGAAAAAACGATTCTGAAGTTTATCAGCCTGTTTTTAAATACTAGTAAACACATTTATGAGTACCATTCTTCAAAGAGAGACTGTTCCTGTTGTAGCAGCTGAATCACAACAGTCTTTCTGAAGGGAAAGACTTGACCTGAGACCTGGACATTACCCCAGAGGGAAGCAGGGAGTGTGGTTATTGTGAGAATGGTGGGCTTTTAGGTTCAAATCCCACTGGGGCCACTTGCCAGGTGTGTCACCTTAAACAAGGAGCCCCAGCTTTCCAAGGCCAGGCTTCCTCATCTCAGGATGCTTCTAATCACCTCCCTCAAGGGTCCAGGAGCATCAGCGATGCTGTGTCCCAAACCCCGGGAACAGCCCTGACCAGTGACTCAGGCTCCTGTCTGAGGGCCCACACACCCCCAGCCCAACACCGCCGGGCTGACCAGGCCCAGCTGGGATGACGGCCCCACACCCTTCCGGGGACATGGCATAGAGCATCACTGTCTCTAAAATTCTGCTTCTCATCAGTTCATTTTTTCAGGAAGTGCTCGTACAATGATGACTGGCCTGGACGATGTCTGAGCTACCATATCACTCATTCTAAATATATGTTCTATATTCACTTATCTGAGTTGTTCATTCTTTTAATCAAAGACATTTTACATTAGAAAAAAAAATGTATTCTATTAATCCAGCAATTTTGCCTACACAGAAGACAGCAGTCTAAACACAAATGCCCTCTGAGGATGGAGGACAAGGCCTGGGAGAAAGCCAGGGCCTCCACACATTCTCTGTGCAGAAGCAAAATGCTGCTCCCGCTGCTGGGGGCGCGGGTCACCGAGAGGATGCGACTGTGAGCTGGACCCGGGCGATCACAGGCTCCTCACCCCGCCCCTGTCCTGGCAGGTGCGCTCTACCCATCGTTCCCACATTAGGAGCTGTTCCGGGTTGCAGCCTTGAGAGTGGAAGGTTCTGTTGAGACCCTCTGGACTGAACCCAGTTAAGGCCTCTCTCCAAATCTGTGAGATTCTAGCTGGCGGGTGCAGACCCCTACTCATCTTATTGCCCAGGACAAGCTCGGTAAGGAAGCTTCCTTGCTTACGAGACCCGCCGCCTGCCAGTCTGTCTCCAGAGAGGCCGCCCCTTTCTCTGGCCTCTCCTTGCCCTCTGTGTATGGAGGCCTGTTCCACACTTCACCAGAGAAGTTTCGAGGTTTCAGACCAACACATGCAGGTCAGGAGCTCTTGGAGTTATTAACACATGAGCATTAATAGTGCTATTTAAATATTCTCGGGTGTAGGATTTCTCTAGAAACCGTGTGCTGTTTCCTGGTTTGCAGAAATATCAGATATGGGGAGATGCGGCAGAAGAAATTAAAATTCAGAGTAGCAGTTCTCGAATGAGGTCCCTGGACAGGTGGCATCAGAGTCACTCGAGTGCCTGTTCCAAATGCAAACTCTTGGATGCCCATCAGACCTACTGAGTGGGGTATTCAGGCAGGGGGATGGCGGCGGAGAGGGGGCAATGAACATGAACCCTCTCTAAGCATTCCAAAGCATACGAGAGCCTGAGAATTAACATAGCAAGTGAGTTAATAAAAAGCAATAGTCTAAAAAAAAAAAGGCACAGGAGTTCAAGAGTATGAACTCACTCAGATGTGTCCAGTTCTGTGCAACCACATGGACCGTGGCCCACCCAGGCTCCTCTGTCCATGGGATTCTCCAGGCAAGAATAATGGAGTGGGTTGCTATTTCCTCCTCCAGGGGATCTTCCTGACCCAGGGATGGAGCCCACGTATCCACCTCAAAAGCCCTAAGCTTTTGGTGACCTCTTAGTAATAAAGGATGCCCTCTGTAACAATGACTTGAACCCATCAAGAAAGTTCAATTCAGCTCTGTGTGTTCTGAATGAGAAAGGAGAAAAATATGCCCATTTCTTTTTCCAAACTTTATTAGAGTTATTAAAAAATTTTGAAAGTTCAGTGAGCCAAGGAATTCGCTTTGATTTTTCTGGACTATTCCATTCTCTAAAACAACACATTCTCTGAAAACGCTGGGAATAAATCAGGAATCACTGTGTAGTTGCTTCTTTTCATTTTTTCCGAGAATTTCGTATCATGGAGATAAAGCGTACCTGTAGCTGCTGAAGAGCCGCCACCACGAACTGTCTGTAGCCGTCAAAGTCAGCACAGGGGTTTCCCATGAGGAACAGCTCCTTCAGGTGGAGGTTGGCTCGAAGGGTTTTAACACTGCTCAGCTCCCCGATGAAATTCACCGTCAGGTCGAGCTTTGTCAGCTCTTCACAGCCTGGTGGGAGAAAGGAAAAGAAAGCAAAGCCCAGAAAGTCACCCCGGTAGTAAAACGTGCACAGAAGAAACATCACAGAAGAAACATCTGCAGGTCCTGGAAGTCTGTTCACTAACTGCACTGCCGACCAAGGACGGGGTGGGGAGGCAGGGCGGGGGGCGTTCAGGAGGGAGGGGACACATGCATGACTGTGGCCGATTCATGTTGATGCACGGCAAAAACTATCACAAAGTTGTAATTATCCTCCAATTAAAACAAATAAAAATTTTTAATGTTAAAAAAAAATGGCTTAGTCTTGATTCACTTTTCTGGGTCTCCCTTTACTTTCAATCCCTGAGTCCCTCAGGTCGAAGGAAATCCTCTTCGTGCCCACATCTGCAAACTCTGGGCTGTTGACATTTGGATTCAGTTACTAACTGGGGTGAAGAAGGTCAGGAGGTATAAGCTGCTGCTGTGGGGGGTGCTGCATCAGAACAAAGGTCCCTTTAGGGAAGGCACTGGAATCTGTGGTCCTGAGAATTTTACCAGGTACAGTGGTTAGGACTCATCTCAATGCAAAGGGTGATGGCAGGAATTCCCCCAAAGAGAAGGCATTCCATAAAATCAAGCCTCAGAATTCATCTTTATGAAATCACCAAAGAGACACAATGGCTCCAAGATCACCACGCACTGAACCGAAGATGTCAACAAATGCAACAAAAAGGAGTGTGGTCCTCAGAGGGATGACAGAAAAAAGGACAAGTCACTGAGCAGACTCTGTAGTAAATGTGACCCACCCAACTTTATTACAGAGATAGCCAGATGATATAGAAATCTGAATCAATTCCAAGTTTGAATTGACTCCCCTCACCTGAATTCCATGAGCACTTGGTAGTTAGGAGTGTAGACCTTGGAATTTGACAGACCTGAGTTCACGTCCTAACTCTGACACATCCTTGCTGTGTGATTTTGCAAAAGTCACAAGCCTCAGTCTTCTCATCTGCAGTTATAATAGTATTGGCACCTGGCTCAGAGGTGCTTGTGAAGACAATAAAAGATGATTCGTGTGAAGTACTTAGCACAGTGCCTGCCATTTAGGAAGCTTTGATAACCATGAGCTAGGATGAGAACCAGCCCAGTGAGCACCTGTCTGGTTCTCACGTGGCTTCTTAGCACATGTGCCTACAGGGAAACGGGAACACTTAGTTTCCATGGGCAGTGAGTTTACCATTTCTCACTACCAGCCAAAGAAGAGCTGACCTTGTTTCTATAGCAGCCCTGTGGGAGAGGTTCACATAAGGCTGTCTCCCCCGTGACCGGCTCACGGGTGCTGGATTAATATGGCAGATGTGGTAGGCATCAGTATCTAGAGAACCATCGCCAGCTGACAACCCAGTTCTACCTTGTTCTGTGCTCACATCTTCAAACTTGCACATGCTCCCCTTTTCCTACAGGCTTCCTGATTATACACTGCTTTTCTGTCATTGTTTTGCAGCTATATAACTTAGGGCAAACTTTGGTTCCTGATATCTTATGTTAACTTCACCAATATGAACCAGATTGGTTCTGAATTCAACCAGAATTCAGATTGGTTCATAGCTCTGCAATCGTGTCGCCGATGGCAAGATGCTTCTCATTTCTAAAGGCTGGATGATGGAGCCAATCTCGCTGAATGACAGTGTTCTCGCCCCCTTACTGATCCTAGCACCTGTCTCCACCCTGTCTAGAATCCCACATGTCCCTCCTCTCTAGTCATACCCAAAGCCAGTCTCTTCCAAATAAGTTAGTTCTAACTTAGCACTTCCAGATATAGGTTCTTACCTTCTATTCATCCATTCATCTATTCAGGAGTTACTGGGTACCTATGTATAAGTTGCTGACCCAGGTCTTCAGGATAAAGTGATAAAAAATACCCATGGTATTTCACTTTAAGCTTATATGCAGTGTGGAAAAAAGAAGAGAATTGCAGGAAAAGAAAATTTAATATGCAAAGGCACCAAGAAGTGAATCTAGAGAGGTAGGCAGAACTCAGAGGTAGGCAATGCCCACTGAGACATCACAAGTCACCGTGACTCTACATTCACTGTTCTTCTATCTCAATCCCCATGGGCTCCGCCCATAGTAGCTGGCCTCTACCCCCAACACTCTACTCTTCTAGTAGACTTGCTCCTCTAAAGGTGACCAAAGACCATCCTGCTGACAGATCTAATAGACCCTCTTCAACACACTATGTCACTCGAAGAGTCTGCTGCATATGGTGGGACTGACCATGGACTGTCCCTTAAATCCCCCAACTGTCTTGAAACAGGGATAGTACTCTCTCCTTGTTCTCCTTTATAATGCCATCTATTCCTCTTGATCTTTTACAGGCTTTTCCACCCCATCAGTGGTGATATAACCCAGATTTCCGTCAATGACCCAATATTCCCCTCTCCTTATGGTCCTTATGACAATAGTCATGTTCACTGGTTTTACTAACCCCAGATTCCAATGACTCCCAAACAAGAAACCCGTATCTGACCATCCAACTGAACACCACACTCCTGTTTCTACATGTCTGCAAAACATTCCACATTCAACACGTCCAGACTGAATCCTCCACATTTTCTCTCACTTTCAACTCCTCAAAACAGCTTTTCTGCCTTCTTTATGTCTAGACGTTATTGATGTCATCAACATTTTGTATCAGACATGATTTGTTTCAGTTTGTATCTGACTGTATCACTTTGACTTTTGAAACTGTGTGTTGTATTACTAAGGTAAAATATGAATTATTAAAAAGACGAATACCTAAAATACACAAGAACAACTCAACACTTTTATATATTTGAGATTCAGCTACATAGGTGAAGGAAACTCAGTAACTTCTTATCTTCAAAACTGAATTTTTAATATATTGGCAAGGTTATCATATAAAAATTTTTTTTTTTCAGCATTCTACCTATCAATACATAAAACAGGCTCTTAAATGTTTCTTTTTCCTCTTGATCCAGAATTTCACTGGGGAGGAAAAGGTCCTGGTCAAATACATCAACTGGGAACAGGTAATTTGTACAAAACTGTTCAGAACAGTTCTATTCACAAGAGCAAACGTAATTAAAAACACCTCCAGTGCCAAACAATAAACAGTTATTTAAAACACATCAATATACTTGATAATTCAGTCATTAAATCATAATAATGTGAACTCAGTCACTATATGAAGAATAAATATGAAACTAAACAAATAAATATAATTAAGTTTATATCTCTGTGCCTGTATGTTTCTTTATATTAGCAAAAAAAAAAAAAAATGTTAGATGGATTTTGTGAAGTGTAAAGGATATATCTAGGGGAGTCTGACTTAAGATACAGGTTGCCTGGTATTTCTTAAGTTTACTTTGGGACACTTGAGAGATATTTTAACTATATTTTCTTCCATATAAGAAAAGACTGACATTTGGAAGACTCCAACAAACTAAAAAATTCAGATAATTTTTGGATTTTGCTGTAATTTTGTAGATGCAGAACCCTCCAAATGTTCATTATGTTTTTCAAAGTGATGAATCTTAATTTTTCTTCTGCTAGGCTTACACGTAAGCAATTAAGCCACATCTGCCATTTGAAAGAACAATTCCTGCTGAACTAGCCAGCCAGAGAAAACCTCCTCTTTGGAGTTAGGGTACCCCTGCCTTCAACTGTGTCCCACCCTTTATCCTCTGTGCTGAGAAGATCCAGCTCAGCAGCCCACAGGGGTCTGAATGTCACTGAAACCAACACGGTGATTTCCGAAGGGGGAGAGTTGGCACTCACAGAAGCCCCTCCCGTCTTCCCAGGTTAGGGTAGGTGAGGAGGAGCGATGGAAAAAAATACGCACTTGATTCTATCCTGGTGAATCCACAACAAGAAAAAAAAGAAAGAGGGATACAGTTATGGTTTGCCATCCAGCAAAACGAACAAACAAAAATCCAGCTTACGTTTAAGATTACACTGAGATTGACTCAAGTAGGTGAGCTGAGTATATACACCCTCCTCTCTACCTCAAACATTTAAATCAAACAAAAAGTACACATTTGCCAAAAGATAAGGCACCCACCCCTCCCTACTGCCCAGCTCCCCAGGCAATCCTGAGCCCAGTGCATCTGCATTAGAGCTGGAAGGCAGAGCACCACATGAGGACGTGTCCACTGAAGACCAAGCTCCCAAAGCTCAAAGACAACAGTGACAATGCTGCCCTCTAGTGGTCTGTGGCCAACAGACACCGCAAAACCCAGAACTCCGCACCTCCTTTTGGATTCTTTGCTAAGGAAAAGAACAAGCCCTGGACAAGCCAACTGAGAGGGAGTTTAAATTCCTTCTCTGACATCATAGACTGACACTTCACTACTACAGAACATAGACATAAGGCAGATTTTGTTATTTCATGCGTTCACATGAGACTGTGGTAACCAGGCTGGAGAGTGGTATCTGAGAGGGAGCTAAGGCAGAAAGATGCCAGTGATGGAAAGAACCATATCAGCTCCAGCACTGATGATGGTTTGGGGGCTTTCTTAGTGATGACACTGCAGGTTTTGAGGATGAACATTAAAAATGTATGACAAATATTTATGTCTTTATTGATATACAACCTCGATGGCCACTGAAACACCATTGTCAACACTGTGAGACAAATAGGCTAAAGTCCAATACAACCTAAGTAATGTCCTCCTAATTTTAGCCCTTGGCAGGTGGGAGTGGGGTGGGCAGAGCGGCTTGCCTGCTCCACGCCCCTGCCCGCTTACGGAGTCCACGTGGTGCTGCCAGCTAGGCAAGAGGCTGGATGTGTAAACACAGCCTCACAACTGCAGAGTGAGCCCACACAGGCACCTAATCAACCAAAGCCTTTGCGGTTTCAGCAGACACTGGGTGGTACTGGACGCTGAGGGGGAAAAATAACAGCACAAAATAGAAGCCTGCGAAGTGTAAAACAGGAAACCTCCCAGAACGTAGAGCAATACGACAACGCCGTTTAAATAAGGAACACAGGGGAAGCAACATGGAAGATCAACCTAGTAGGACGTTCTACTAGATTAAAGGAAGTTCTAGGGGAGATCAGAGAAAACAGGGGATGGACATGCCTGTTACCTCGGTTGTGGTGATGGTTTCACGTGTGTGTGCATAGGTCCAAACTCAACAAACTGTATACATTAAACATGTGCAGGTTTCTGTACATCAATTAAACCTCAATAAAGTTATTGAAGAAGAAAGAACCCATTGGGTTCCAAGGAATACCAAGAGGAAGTTGACAAGAAAACCCACAAAATGGGAGAAGATATCAACAAATCATTTATTTGATTGCACTCCAGCATTCAAAACATAAAAATAAGTCTTACAATTCAACAGTCAAACAACAAATAAGCTGGTTAGAAAATGGGCAAAGATTTTGAATAAAGAAGATCTCTCCAAAGAAGATACACAAATGGCCAATAAGCACATTTTTAAAAATGCCCAAACTCATTAGCCATTAGGCGAATGCAAATCAGAACAACAATGAGATACCACTCCACACCCACTAGGATGGCTACTACAAAAATAAATAAATAAAAACAGAAAATGACAAGTGTTTGTCAGGATGGAGCCCTCATAAATTGCTAGTGGGAGTGGCAAATGGTGTGACTGCTTTGGAAAACATTTGGCAGTTCCTGAAAATAGAATTAAGCACAGAGTCACCATATGACCCAGGAATTACATTCCTAGGTATACTAAACTAACAGAAAACATAAGTTTATGCAAAAACTTGTACATGAATGTTCACAGAGGCTATACTCACAATAACAAAAAGTGGACACAACTCAAACATGCATCAGCTAATGAACAGGTAAACAAAATGAGGTGTATCCATATTGGAATATTATTGAATGTCATTATTATTATTATTTGGAATACTATTATCATTATTGGAATATTATTTAGCCCTTAAAAGGATTAAGTACTGATGCATCCTACAATATGGATGGACCTTGGACACATTAGGCTAAGAAGTCAGAAGACCAAATATTGTCCATATATTGTTTGATTCCACTTACATGACATGTTCAGGATGGGAAAATCTATGGAGACAGAAAGCAGATTAGGGGTTGTTAGAGGCTGGGATAGGAGGTGAATGGGGAGTGAATGCTAATGAATATGGGGATTTCTTTGGGGGTGATGAAAATGTTCCAGAATTAGATAGTGATGATGGGTCCACAACCTTGCAAATATACTAAAAATCACTGAATCACGTATTTTCAGACAGTGAATTTTATGTTGTTGTTCAGCTGCTACGTCATGTCTGCCTCTGTGACCCCATAGACTGCTACGTAAATTATATCTCAAATTTCAAAGTACTAAATGGTCCAAATATTTCCATTTGGAAACATTTACATGATAAATCTGAAGTACATTAGAGAGATTAAATGTAAAGAATGAAATGACTATACTTAGAACTTTGATGGAATCTATCTGTATTCAGAAATCATAAAGAAGAAAAAGACTGATAAATTGGACTATACCCATTTCAAAAATAAGACTTCTGAACAATACCAGCATCTTGATTGAAACAAAAGTGGCAGGCTCAAGAGAAAAGATTTATAACATATATAACGAGGTATTAATATCTGGAATGTATAAGAGCACATGAAGAAAAATCAGTAGGAAAAAAAGCCAAAAGTTATGAAACAGTTATTCACATAAGAAAAAATACAAATATTCAATAAACATCTGAAAGCTTATATGGAAGATCAATAATAATAAGTGAAGTACAAATTTTAAAATTTGCTAGAAAACAATGTCTTCTGATCACTAAAAAAAGATAGCTTATAAAAAGCATTAGTGAAGTTGGGGGGAAAATGGGTATTCACATTGACCACCAATACAAGTGGAAATCAATGCAACCTTCTTGGAGAACAATATTTTCCAAAACTATGTATGTTAAAACCAAGGAATTCTAAGAATCTACCCTAGAAAAAAATTTACACATGTACACAGAGTGCAATATAGAAAGATGCTAATTGCAGCCAAGCTGTTAGAGCAAAACACTGGAACCATCCAAGTGTCCATCTGCAGATCAATGGTTGGATAACAGTCTACAATCATCCCATCATCCAGGGCTCCCCACCTTTCCTGGATATCAGAAAAACAAGGCAATTTCATGGAAGAAATTCATTATGAAAACAATATTCATAGTATGATCCCATTGATACAAAGCAAAATGTAGTAATACCACCTTCTATACACCAGAGGGTTGATACCACTGACTCAGGGAAGGAAGCTGGGTTAGGAAGGGGCCAAGGGGACTTCCACTATTGAATTTATGTATCTTACTATCATCTGACTTTTTCCAACGAGAATGACAAATATAAGACTGAGGTAAAAATGTTAATTTGAAAAGTCTACCTATTGTTTAAGCAATACTGTTTAAGTCTAATTTTAAATATCAATTTTAATTAATAAATTATTAGAAGAAAGTTCTTACCTTCTAGATTTTCAATTTTTTCAATGTTGTTTAAAGCCAAATTCAAATATTCAAGTTTCTTGAGTTTGCTAACATTTTCTGAAACATACAAATAATGGAATTAGTTAACTTTCAAGATAAAAGACATTTTTACATAATCTGTTATGAAAATGACAACAAGAGTCTAAGAATCATTATGGTTATCCAAAATCATGTTGCTTTTCCAAACCTGTATCTGTACATCAGACATGGCTGGTTGCCTACTCAGCATCCGTTTCTCCCTCGCTTCTTCCCAAGGGAACCCAGTTCTGCTCATGTCTCTGCTCAGCCCTAACTCTGGGGTTAGGCTTAACCAGGCAGGCCAAGTGCATGGCAATCCCATGTTCCTTGGTAGCGACAGCTCGGGAGCCCAGGCCGAGTCGTCCTGCCCAGGGCGGTCTCCTGGCAACTGTGGTACAAGGCAGGGCGTGCGCAGCCTGTGCTCCTGATCAGATGAGAGGCAACGGCCTGTGTTTCATGCTTGTGAATTTCCTTTCTCTTTTTCCTCTGTGTCTGCTCAGTTGCTCAGTCTTGTCTGACTCTTTGCAACCCTTTGGACTGCAGCCTGCCAGGCTCCTCTGTCCATGGGATTTTCCAGGCGAAAATGGAAACACTATCTTTACTGACTCACAGTCATCTTGCAAAGCTGAAGGAATCAGCTGTAGGATGAAGCCCACAGTAGCTGGTGCAGCAGAGAGAAGGAACCGACCAACCAACCCTGGAGACTGGCCTGTCTCTAGAGTTAATAGTTGGGTTAGAGGACAGATTTCCTCACTGCTAAGTCATTTTGAGTTGTGTTTTCCTTTGCTTGAAGTCAAAATCATTCTGATACAGGATTATGGTTTTAAATAAATGTGCAAGCCCAGATAGGCAAAGCAAAAGCATAAATAAGTCAAGGAATCATTCTAGGATGGGGCCCTTTAAAAACAGCTTAAATAATACCATAGCTTACATTGCTGAGTGCTTATTACAAGCCATACAATTTTCTAAGCATTCTGCATATTATCTCATTTAATCTTCCTAATAACCCTATGAAGTAAAAACTACTGCTGTCTCCCTTATACAAATGAGAACATCAAGGTGCAGAAAATTAATCCAGTTATTCAAGGTTAAGTGGCAAAGCCAGGAAATCTGACTGCAGAGTCTGGCACTAAATCATTACATTGCACTTTTAAAGGAGAGTCCTTTCTAAGACAACATGAATACAGAAAACCCTGCTAAGAAACATGCATCAGGGCAGGCTCACTTAACACTTCCTCTGCACCATTTTCCAGGGATATTATGACAGTCAAATATGATGATTTATAACCATCACCTTTATCATCATCAATATTCAGCTAAAATTTATAAATATCACATATTTGCTTCCATAGACCTGAGAATAAAAATTTACCTCTCTGAGCCTCAGTTTACTCATCTTTTTAAATAAGGATTTTTGAACAAAAAGCTTCTCTCAGCAATTATACCATTCTATGCGATACTGGTACTGACAAGAGTTCCAAACCAATATCCGAGTATTTGATCATCAGAGATTTGTAGAGCTCTAGGTGCCAAAGGTTATAATAGAGTGTCTAGTCCATACCCCAAACAGAAATACATATAGTTATCATTGTTAAAACTGCACAATAAAATACCTTTCCTTCTCCATTTTTGTTATATGTATAACCCTCTAAATGCTAAACTATATAACCTCTAAATGCTAACTGTTAGAAGAAAAGTTAAGATTTGTTTTTTAAGGGTTTCCTAATTAAATCAAGGACAATGGGCCAAATTGGTCAGAAAAAAAAAAAAAACAAATCTCCATAAGGAAAAATATACAGAGCTTCCTGGGTACCTGGAACAGGGGGTTAGTGTTCTAGACCAAACCATCCTGGGATCAGTTCCCACGCAAAGGCTATATAAAACCAGACCTACAAACCCATCCCCAGGAGCTGACTGTGGCTCAGATCATGAACTCCTTATTGCAAAATTCAGATTTAAATTGAAGAAAGTATGGACAACCACCACTAGACCATTCATGTAAAATCTAAATCAAATCCCTTATGACTATACAGTAGAAGTGACAAATAGATTCGAAGGATTAGATCTGATAGAGTACCTGAGGAACTATGAACAGAGGTTCATAAGATTGCACAGGAGGTAGTGATTAAAACCATCCCCAAGAAGAAGAAATGCAAAAAGGCAAAATGGTTGTCTGAGGAAGCCTTACAAATAGCTGAGAAAAGAAGAGAAGTGAAAGGCAAAGGAGGAAAGGGAAGATATACCCATTTGAATGAAGAGTTCCAAAGAATAGCAAGGAGAGATAAGAAAGCCTTCCTCAGTGATCAATGCAAAGAAATAGAGGAAAACAATAGAATGGGAAAGACTAGACATCTCTTCAAGAAAATTAGAGATACCAAGGGAACATTTCATGCAAAGATGGGCACAATAAAGGACAGAAACAGAATGGATTTAACAGAAGCAGAAGATACTAAGAAGAGGTGGCAAGAATACACAGAAGAATTATACAAAAAAGATCTTCATGACCCAGATAACCATGATGGTGTGATCACTCACCTAGAGCCAGACATCCTGGAATCCAAAATCAAGTGGGTCTTAAGAAGCATCACTACAAACAAAGCTAGTAGAGTGATGGAATTCCAGCTGAGCCATTCCAAGTCCTAAAAAATGATGCTGTGAAAGTGCTACACTCAATATGCCAGCAGATTCAGAAAACTCAGCAGTAGCTACAGGACTACAAAAGGTTAGTTCCTATTCCAGTCCCAAAGAAACGCAATGCCAAAGAATGTTCAAAATACTGCACAATTGCACTCATCTCACATGCTAGCAAAATAATGCTCAAAATTCTCCAAGTGAGGCTTCAACAGTACGTGAACTGAGAACTTCCAGATGTTCAAGCTGGATTTAGAAAAGTCAGAGGAACCAGAGATCAAATTGCCAACATCCACTGGATCATAGAAAAGGCAAGAAAATTCCAGAAAAAGATCTACTTCTGTTTCACTGACTATGCTAAAGTCTTTGAGTGTGTGGATCACAACAAACTGGAAAATTCTTCAAGAGATGGGAATACCAGACCACCTGATCTGCCTCCTGAGAAATATGTATGCAGGTCAAGAAGTAACAGTTAGAACTGGACATGGAACAACAGACTGGTTCCAAATTGAGAAAGGAGTATGTCAAGGCTGTATACTGTCACCTTGCTTACTTAACTTACATGCAGATTTCAGTTCAGTTCAGTTGCTCAGTCATGTCTGACTCTTTGTGACCCCATGGGCTGCAGCACGCTAGGCCTCCCTGTCCATCACCAACTCCTGGAGTTTACCCAAACTCAAGTCAATTGAGTCAGTGATGCCATCCAACCATCTCATCCTTTGTCGTCCCCTTTTCTCCCATCTTCAATCTTTCCCAGCATCAGGGTCTTTTCAAATGAGCCAGCTCTTCATGTCAGGTGGCCAAAGTATTGGGAGTTTCAGCTTCAACATCACTCCTTCCAATAAACACCCAGGATTGGTCTCCTTTAGGATGGACTGGTTGGATCTCCTTGTAGTCCGAGGGACTCTCAAGAGTCTTCTCCAACACCACAGTTCAAAAGCATCAATTCTTTGGTGCTCAGCTTTCTTTATAGTCCAACTCTCACATCCATACACGACTATTGGAAAAACCATAGCCTTGACTAGACTGACCTTTGTTGGCAAAGTAATGCTTATTTAACTTATATGCAGAGTACATCATGTGAAATGCCGGGCTGGATGAAGCACAAGCTAGAATCAAGATTGCCGGGAGAAATATCAATAATCTCAGACAAGCAGATGATGCCACCCTTATGGAAGAAAGCAAGGATGATGAAAGTGATGAAAGTGAAAGACGAGAGTGAAAAAGCTGACTTAAAACTCAACATTCAAAAAACTAAGATCTTGGCATCTGGTCCCATCACTTCATGGCAAATAGATGGGGAACCAATGGAAACAGTGGCAGATTTTATTTTCTTGGAGTCCAAAATCACTGCAAATGGTGACTGCACCCATGAAATTAAAAGAAGCTTGCTCCTTGGAAGTAAAGTTATGACAAACCTAGATAGCATATTAAAAAGCAGGGACATACTTTACCAACAAAGATCCATGTAGTCAAAACTATGGTTTTTCCAGCAGTCATGTATGGATGTGAGAGTTGGACCATAAAGAAAGCTGAGTGCCGAAGAACTGATGCTTTTGAACTGTGGTGTTGGAGAAGACTCTCAAGAGTCCCTTGAACTTCAAGGAGATCAAAACAGTCAATTCTAAAAGAAATCAGTTCTGAATATTCATTGGAAGGACTGATGCTGAAGCTGAAACTCCAGTACTCTGGCCACCAGATGCGAAGAACTGACCCACTGGAAAAGACCCTAACTCTGGGAAAGTCTGAAGGCAGGAGGAGTAGGGGATGACAGAGGATGAGATGGTTGGACGGGATCACTTACTCGATGGACACGAGTCTGAGCAAACTCCAGGAGTTGGCAATGGACAGGGAAGCCTGGTGTGCTGTGGTCTGTGGGGTCACAAAGAATCAGACACGACTGAGTGACTGAACTGAACAAACCCACCCCCCATTTCAGGCCGCCCTGAGGCTTTCAACTCTGGCCAGTGCTGAGGCTCATGGGGAACCTGTGACCAATGGAGATTCTGGGAGCGCATCCTCTCAGGCTCAGAGTCAGTAAGTCTGGGGTGAGGCCCTGGCCCCATTTTAACAGACCCTGGACAGTCCTCAGGTGACCGCTGGAGCCACATCAAGCAAAACCTACCCCCCCACCCCACCGCCAGCCCGCCTGGAGCTCCCCGGGAAGAACAGTGCTTCAGCAAAGGCAAGTATTTTGCAAACTGCTCCCTCTAGGGCTCAAGAGCATGTCTGAATCCTCCAGAAACAGTTTTACTTGCTAAATAAGCACCTAAACGCCTATGGGTGGAGTTGTGCTGAAAAATCCCATTATTAGGATTTAAAAGCGTGTTTAATTTAAGAATACTTTGGAAGCAAAAATTCAAGCTTTCTCACAGCTCTGAAAAGGACTGAAATACTATGCTGCTAATTAGTAATTGTGACGGACCCAGCTGTGGAGATGAAGATTTCGGGAACTCTTTGAGAGAGGCACAATGAGGACAACTCTCTAATGCCCTCGTGATGAAAGCGGGTGGTTTTCTGTAACAGCCTTTTTAATGGGACAATGTGCCAGAGTTTCTAATTTCTGGTAAAGTACAAGATGCCAAAAATAAGTATCTGAAGGAATATAATGAATTTTAATAAACCTTCAAAAAGTATGCAAATTCTAGACTTTTTGTTTCCCTAGAGCCCATTTTTGGTTATCCACTAAGCTTCAGGCGACTGACTACATCACCAGAGCTTCTAACCACAGCGATGCTACCACTGGGGGCCAGACACTTCTTCCTTGTAGGTGGCGAGGGGGTCCGGGCAGAGAGCTAAGCACACTGTTCCGTGCAGCTCTGATACCCCACACGTCCGTGTGTCAGAGGCTGTTGACTTGTTTTACAGATTCAAGACTAAGACACAGATCAACAGTTAACTGACTTGCCTAATGGCACGGTTTTTTAGCGGCGGAGGCAGGGTTCAAACCTGGATCTACGTGCTCACACCACTAAGCTTCTCTGCGGCTTTTCTGAGGGTTGGGGAGGGGGGGTGCTCCTGCTGTTTCCATGTGGCAGGACCCCCCCGTTATTGTAACTCCACGGGCTTCGCTTCTCTCTGTTCCCTTAACTCATTCTTCCCAGGGGTGGGGGTGGCAATTGGATGGGGAGGTGAGTCACTCGACTCACCCGACGAGTGAACTAGGAGAAGGAACTGGGCATGCCCGTCCCACTCTCTCCTGGGTCTGGGGTCTCCACCCCTTCCTGCCACAAGTCACCGTAGGGAAGCCTGCGGTGGTCGAGTTCTGCATGCAGCTGGGTGGTGCGTATGTTTAATTCTGGGGGCACTGCAAGCGTAAGCCATACTCTCCAGAGTTTTTACTAGTTATGTTGCTGATTTTTGGTTCTTCATCTACCTGTTTATTTTTACCTCTCACTTCATTCCAAGCTGGAGCAGTAAACAGGGCTGTCATTGTGAACCCCTCTCAGTACCCAATCCTGAGCATGATGCCGGGCACACGTGCATTCTCGATACATAGACCCGGCTATCCCAGGCTGGGATCTGACAAGGACTTAGTCAGCTCTCACATAATCCTTTCAGGTCCATGACAAATGCCTGGATTCCTCTCTATGACACTTTTAAAAAAATCAGGTTTTAAAGGTACAGGTCAACTAATGTGTTCCTAGCCATCAACGGGTCCTCCCGACTCCTTGATGGAGATCTCCGGGGCAAAGGAGATGGACCGGGCCCAGAAAGGTTCAGGGAAACAGTTCCATAAACAACCACTGAGAGATGGTTGCAGCTATCCCTCCATGCAATTCTCTTTCTTCCTCTAAGAAATAACACTGCATTTGCCAACATTCTGCCATTCAAAATGTTAAAGAAACCATGAGAAGAGAGTCCTGAAGACTTACCGATTTTTCCAATGAGGTTATTTTGAAGATAGAGGATTTTTAAATCCCGGCACCACTTGTCAATATGCTCCAGTCTTTCTATTTCTTGCTGGTGCAAGGAGAGTTCCTCCAGGGAAAAAATTACACAGTCATTGTGCTCGGCATTCCGTCTAATGAGATCTTCTGTGACTGAAAGAAAATGCATTATGTATTACAACTCCATCCCCATTAATATTAAGCTGTTAACGCACTGGTTTTTCCTCCCAGTGAGATGTGAATTCTCCAGGCCCAAGTCATTTTTCTGAAGGAAAGAGATCAGAGAAGTGCTGCCTCCTGTTGGGAGTTTTTATGACACTAGCATGACTCGGCAGAGAGGCAATGATACGTTTTGTCTTATGCTGGAATCTACTTACATTTCGCTGGATGGATGGAGATCAAGTTGATTGGTAACGACCATGAGGATTGGGATCCTGAGGTGGTATCACATCAAACTGGGTGAGACCCACTAAGTTATGTCTCTGCCAAGACAGAGGCATGGCATGGCTGACAGAGGGCAAAAACAGGAAAGCATCTCCATTCAGTAGCCACAACCATTCTGTAAGGAAAGGGTCACTCACTCATTCATTCATTCACCTGGTATTTATTTAACTAGAGTGGAAGAGACAGAAGAGAAATAACCCCAGATTTTACACGGCAATCTTATAAAGCAACCACCACTTGATCTGTTTCCAGGAGGAATGAAAGATGCTGATCGCAGAGGGAGGGGTTACAAGAGGCCCACTCCCCCCTGACAAGAGTGATGCATAGTACTGGGTTGGCCTGATGCCACAGGCCAGGAACATATGATGATGGGGGTACCAAGGGACTGCAGACAACACTTGGGCCCACAGTGGGAGCCAAGAACAGGATACGCATCCTCTTTAAAGTACTTGGGTTGGACAAAAAGTTTGTTCAGCTTTTTCTGAAACATGGGAAACCCAAATGAACTTCCTGGCCAACCCAATAGGTAACAAAAACAAGGAGGCAATCACAATGGAGAATACTTGTATTTTCCAGTGCAATTAAAAAACTATGAATCCATTTGAATCCTCACATTTTAGGTGGAATGTGGAAATAATCACATTCATCCCACAAAATAATAAAGATTCTCCTCTTGCCATTTACAGGGTGCTAAGAGTTGTCCTAAATGCTTCGCGTGTATGAACATGTGAGTAGGGACCATTGTCATTTACATTTGTTAGATGATGACTTGAGGCTCAGAGAGTTTAGGTAACTTGCCCAGGGTCCAGCTATTATAATAAGTGCTTGAGCCAACTGACTGTGTGCTCTGAACCACCACACTCCACTGCCCCAAGTGTGAGCAAAAAAGAGCCTCTCAAAAAGTCTCAGGCTTCCTGAATATACAAGCTTCTCTAGTGGAGACAGAGCTCTCCAGCTGCCCCTCTACTGCGCCACATTCTTACCAGTGAAGTCTGCCTTTTTTAAACAATGTGACAACGTGTACGAACTCCATCATTTGCGTGCAGTTAGCTGAACCCCCTGCTACATCCAGTGGTGGGAGGCGGGGTTGCATGTAATAACGGTTCTTTGGAAGAAAGACCAGGGCAATGCAGAGGCTGAGAGATTCAAATACCATACCCGGGAGATGTGCCTGCTGCTCTAAGCTTTTTGGCTCAACTAACAGCAGAGATGGGTTTCCCAGGTGGTGCAGTGGTAAAGAACTCGTCTGCCAAGCAGGAGACATAGGTCCGATCCCTGGGTTGGGAAGATCCCCTGGAGAAGGAAATGGCAACCCACTCCAGTATTCTTGCCTGGGAAATCCCATGGACAGAGGAGCCTGGTGGGCTATAGTCCAGACACGACTGAGCGACTGAGCATGCGACAGCAGATCTGGCTGCAAGCTAGGTGCTGGTTGGGGGCAGGCCAGAGAGGCAGGTAGGAGGCTAATGGGGCAGCCTCTGCAGCCCCGCTCTCTGGGATCCCTACTGCAGGCTGCACTCTGCCGTCTCTGGCCACCACTGCTGTCGTTAAACTGGCTTAAAAAGACCGCTCTAGTCAAGGAAAAGAAAGACAATACATGTTCTGAAAACCAAATTTTTAAGAGAGGGGAGTTAAAACTACTCTCCCCACCTCCCACTACCAAAGCTGGTTCTAACAGCTTGAATCAACTGGGGACAAATGGGGACAGCCAAGTTGAGGACACATCAAAGCTGCTGTGTGAAGTCAACCATATCACCTGCCTCTGCAGGTGATCTTCCAGAATGCTCTTCACAAAGATGCAACATGGGTTCAAGGGTTGGGATGACACTACCGATGTTATGTCAGCTAACTTAATGAGATGCGGACTTGATGCACTGTGATGATGCAGACAGACCCTCGATGACTAACGGTGTGTACGTGGCTTAAATGACACAAATCCATGGGGCAGGAAGAAGCTTTGCGGCTATTAGACCTGGAGTCAATGGTACAGGAGGATAAGCCCTTCCAGAGCCCATGCCCTCCCCTGCAGACCATTGCCCCCAGGCAGAGCAAGGAAATCCTCTGCCTCCAAGTCCTACACTGGCTGCTTCTGCAGGCCACCCCATCGGGCACGCACTCCTTCACCCAGAGGTGTCCGAGGAGTGGCTGCTTTCTGGGGACAATGGATGGCTTGGAAGTGTTGGCTGAAGTGTCTTCCTTCATACGTCGGCAGGAAGGACCAGGCTAGAGCCAGAGATGGGAAGAGGAGGGAGGTGTGGGCAAGGGAGCTGGCACAGAACCCAGTGAGCTTGGGAAACTTATACTGAATGTAGCCTTCTGGGTTGTTATGAAGATATACTCATCAAGGAAAGGAGATGCATTTTATTTAGCAGTTTGATGTATAACTTGATACATGGGCCTCCACTGGCCATACAACTCCTGCCCCAGTTCCCCAGGTGCCCTGGCTGAAGGCTTCGTTGGGTACCCAGCTTGAAGACACAGCCTAACTCGAACCCTGCAAGAGCTGTCATCCAAGGATATGGTTAAGGTGAACGTGTGCAGGGCATTCTGATTGCATCTTGTGAAGCCTCACCTGGTCTCTGGCCTGAGGCAGCTACACCAGCATCTGCACAGGCCACATGGGGCCTCCTGGGCATACAAAAGGTGCACAGGTTCCTCATGCTCTACAGTTGTGCAGGCTTTTCTGATCTGTCCAACTCTGGAGACTTGCCGGTCCCTCCAACTGCTACTGACTGAGTTCCCACTGGTGTCAAGTGTCCTTCCTGTGTTCTCTTGCTGCCCGTGTCTTAAAAATCTAAGAGATCCTTTTTATTATGCTATTATGTGTATGAATGGGATCATTTGCATGCAATTATCAAATCTTCCCTTTCAGAGGCATGTAGACATTAGTAAGGAATTATGTTGATCCGTATCTTCTAATCATGAGAATTAAGATGATAAAAATCACTCCTAGTTGAAAGTGGTGTGGCGGGGTGGAAGAGTTGGCATAAATACAAATTTGTACACACACACACGCGCGGGAGAGGAGGGGCTAAGGTTCATTCAGCATAACTGGGTAGTTTTGCCCAACGGCAACAATTATACACAACTAGGACAGATTAATGGAGAAGGCAACGGCACCCCACTCCAGTATTCTTGCCTGGAAAATCCCATGGACAGAGAAGCCTGGTGGGCTGCAGTCCATGGGGTCGCTAAGAGTCAGACACAACTAAGCGACTTCCCTTTCACTTTTCACTTTCATGCACTGGAGAAGAAAATGGCAACCCACTCCAGTGTTCTTGCCTGGAGAATCCCAGGGACGGGGGAGCCTGGTGGGCTGCCGTCTATGGGGTCGCACAGAGTCGGACACGACTGAAGCGACTTAGCAGCAGCAGCAGGATAGATTAAAAGAAAATGGAGAATGACAGAGGAAGGTGGAACTGTGAATGTCAGGAGTTTCCCAGCGGCCCTTGTTTGAACTCCTCTGTATTAAGCAAACCGCCGGGCAGCACACGGTTTCTTAGCCCTCGGGAAATTGTCCCACGATACTGCCTCGCCTGCAATGGTAAACATCAGGGAAAAAACCAGGGTCCCTGAGAAGCAATGAGTCAGAGTGTCCACCTGGTGCATGGAGATTATAGTGCCTCAGACTTTTAAAGGAGAAAACATTTTGCAGTTTTATGTACAGTTTAGACCAAACATTCTTTAACTCCAAGCAGTACTGTGCACCTTTAGAAAGCCCTACTCCAAATAACACAGCCCTGCATTTATGATAAATCATTTGAGGCTCTTTAAAAGGCTTTGGAAGCATTAATGTGTCCCCATAAGACTATCTCAAGACAGATAAAAATACAATGCCTATCTCTGGTAGACAGTGAAGGACAGGGAAGCCTGGGGTGCTATAGGCCATGGGGTCACAAAGAGTCGGATACGACTTGGTGCCTGAACAACAATGATCATATGGTATAGGAGAACATGCCAAGGCACTTCCTATATAAAACATATTGCTTTCACTTCCTTTTTGGAGAAAATTCAAACAGTAAAATACAGGACTCAGATAGACATGTAGAAGTATCTCACCTATAGAACGCCATAACCAATATCTGAATGGGCGGTTGATGAAGGATACTGACAGTTATAACCACAGATTCATACTCATTTCCCTAAAAGAAAAAGGTTTAATGGAAACTGATGCAGAGGCTTCTTTTCAATTCCTTAATATGACTGGGTTCTCGATATCTCGAGAGAGCATCCATGAAAAGACCCTACAGGGTGGGGGCAGGGCAGAGGGCAGGAGGAGAGGTT
Source organism: Dama dama (assembly GCF_033118175.1). Classification (NCBI taxonomy): domain Eukaryota; kingdom Metazoa; phylum Chordata; class Mammalia; order Artiodactyla; family Cervidae; genus Dama; species Dama dama. The sequence goes on along the minus strand of NC_083701.1, from coordinate 9,523,467 downwards.
TTCAGGAATATCAGAGGTTGTCAGGCTGTGTTTGCTATGACAGAGCTTTTCAGTGTATTGAACAAGGTTCCAGAAACTCACAGAGCCAACAATGCAGTGTTTGTCCTTCAGGCTTTGTATCATGTTTTGTAAACAACTCACCCTCTCTTGCCAGGGTAGAGTAAAATCGGTAATGTATGCTTAAGGCAGATTCTGCAGAATTTTTAAACATCTTGAAAAACCAGCGGATACAAACATGAAACAGAGACTTAACATAAATACACAGAAAGCGGTTGTTGCTGTTGTTTAGTCGCTCAGTCGTGCCCGTCTCTTTGCAGCTCCAAGGACGTAGCCCACCAGGCTCCTCTGTCCATGGGATTTCCCAGGCAAGCATACTGGAGTGGGTTGCCATTTCCTCCTCCAGGGGATCTTCCTGACCTAGAGACCAAACCCAGGTCTCCTGCATTAGCAGGCAGATTCTTTATCACTGGGCCACCAGGGAAACCCATATGAAGGGGTTACAAATAGGTAAAGATTTCATCTTGTAGCATCTAAACTTTTTTTCTTTCCTTGTTTTCCATGGAAATTTTTAGAAACAGGATTTCTCAGTCACTGGCCCTGCCTCTTCTTACTGACTCAGGGTTATCTGAGTGCTGGTGGTCGCAGTGACCCCCCCCAATACCTTTAGGGGCACTGACACAGAGTGTTCAGTTACAAACATGGACAGAGTGTACGGGGCAAGGACAGAAGGATCCAGAAAGTACCGTGAGTTCCAAGGAGGGAGTGACCCACGCTACTGAGTGACCGAAGAAGGTCAAATGGAGCATTTATGGAGGAGAAGCCTGGGATGTATCCTGAAACGCGAGTAGACATTTGCCAGATGTACCAGTAAGGAAAGCATACCACAGGCCGGGACAGATGCTATGAGGCCCAGCTCCCCGCTTCCAGCCTGAAGATGACTTCCTGCTGCTGGGAGGGCAGCCCTCAGCTGCCCACCTTCTTTGAAGTCACCCCTGCTGCAGAGACATCTCAACCGAAATCATGCTCCCCTTCCCAGGAAGGCCCACATCCAGGGTCTGATTGGTGTGGGCTATAAAGGTCCAGCCCTCTCACCCCAACTTGGGGAAAAACAGACGTCCGTCCAAGTTCAGAGCTCCTTTCATAAGCTCCCGGCTGGTTAGCTAAGGCCTTTGTTAAGATGCATCCCAACCCAATTTCCCTCTGTGCCTGACCTGGTTATTTTCTCCAATGACACTTCCTCAAACTCTTCCTGCACACTAGCCTCCATTGAGAAGTCTGTCTCCTGGGGACCCCAATCGGGAAGAGCAGACACCCCAGGTGGTACACAGGAGCAGCCGCTGCCTTACACAGAGCACTCAGCGCCCGTTCCCCACTGACAGTAACCACACGCGGTGGAAGGTGTGAGCCAGTCCCTTTCCTAAGGACCATCAGCCCAATAGGAGGGCTCTGTGCTCGTGATCTAAACACCTCCCAAAGGCCTCATCTCCTAATAACATCACCATGGTGGGTGAAGGTTTCAACTTACGAATTTCGGTGGGAAACAAACATTTGGTCTACTGCAAATGGATACTAGAGGAAGGGAACGTACTGATAAGAGTGGTGCAATCAGGCATTAGAGAAATACAGGGGAAATTGTAACTTAAAGGAAGATTGTACTGAGGTGGCTACCACTAAAAACACAACTGACGAGGTAAGGCTGAGAGTGAACCGAACATTAAAAGTTAATTGTGAACACCAAACTACTATATTGGTAGCAAATAAAGAGGTTTTCTCCCTGAAAATGAAGAACAGAGAGAGCTGAGAGCCAGGATGGGGACTGAATCATTATAGAAGCAGAGCCTTCAGGTTCCAGACACGCTGGGGTCACAGGCACAGGATTTAGCCTCCAGCCTATGATAACTAAAAACCAAGACAAAATATAGGAAAATAATGTTGTTTTTTCAAACTTGTCATTGAGAAGTCAAAAGGAAAAAGGATTTTGAACAGAATACAATGTGAAAAAGATAACCAGTATATCAAAATCTGTGGGGTACAGCTAAAACCTAGCTTGGAAGAGATTTAGAGCACTAAATGCCTATAGCAAGAAAGAAAAGAGGTCCCAAATATCCACCTCCTCTTTGAGAAACAGATCCCAAGATGACAGAGATGCTGGAATGAGCACACGAGAACCTTCAGGCAGCTCTGCTGGTTTCCTACAGCTGCAGGAACAAATTATCACCAACTTAGCTGTTGACAGTTCCACAGGTCAGAAGTCAGATATGGGTCTCGCCTACCTGATATCAGGGTGTCAGGGGGATTACATTCCTTTCTGGAGGTTTCAGGGGAGGACCTGTTTTCTTGCTTATTTGAGTTGTTGGCGGAATTTGGTTCCTTACAGTAACATGACTCAGTTCCTCATTTTATTGCTGATTCTCAGCTGAAAGCCCCCCAGATTACAGCAACTTCAGCAGCTCAGAAGTTTCTGCCTCCCCAGCTCAAGAAGTTCGCTTGAATTCTATCTCCCTTTACTGCAGCAGGAAAGTGCCTCTAGAAAAAAAACTAGTTTTCTAGTTTTCTAGACAGAAAAGTGGGGTAACAGTGAGGCACAACTTTTGCATTTCCCTTCTCACAAGGAGCACAAGTATGTCCCACCGATTGTTCCTGAGAACAGCTACCTTATTCATGTGGCCCACTTTCACAGTTGTTTACGGAGGAAGGTTAACTCCCACACCAGTTACTCTATCAGCGCTGCAGAAGGAAGCCCGAAAACGCCTCATTTTTATGACTAAGCACTTCAACCAAGTTTTTCCAATGGCCTGTCTCAAGAGAGCTTCTGTGGTACTTATTTCAGACTGTTACAGGGAGGATTAAGTGTCCTATGCATGTAAAGCATTCAGCAGGGTTATGGAACACTCTCCAAGGAGGACTGGATAAAGATGAATTATGCACAAGTTTAAATCTTCAATGTTCAAGTGCGCTGTCTGATGTCTGAGCAATTTCACTGTGACCACTCATATAAACTTAAATGAATATAATAGTCAAAGTATTTTAATTTTCTTAAGGCAGAAAACATGTGCCAAACCATTCCTCTTTCAGTTACATTAATGAATAATTACAGAAAGGAAATAGCTGTTCCAGTCGTAAAGCAATATATTGTCAAATAAATTAAGTTAAAAACAAAGTTAAGCAAATCAGCACAGTCTTTAGTACAAAGTTCAGTCTGAAAATTAAATTAGGCCTTCCATAAAAAATAAGGGCTTCCCTGATAGCAAGAATACACAGAAGAACTGTACAAAAAAGATCTTCACGACCCACATAATCACGATGGTGTGATCACTCACACTCACCTAGAGCCAGACATCCTGGAATATGAAGTCAAGTGGGCCTTAGGAAGCATCACTACGAACAAAGCTAATGGAGGTGATGGATTTCCAGTTGAAATATTTCAAACCCTAAAAGATGATGCTGTGAGAGTGCTGCACTCAATATGCCAGCAAATTTAGAAAACTCAGCAGTGGTCACAGGACTGGAAAAGGTCAGTTTTCATTCCAATCCCAAAGAAAGGCAATGCCAAAGAATGTTCAAACTACCACACAATTGCACTCTCATCTCACACACTAGTAAAGTAATGCTTAAAATTCTCCAAGCCAGGCTTCAGCAATATGTGAACTGTGAACTTCCAGATGTTCAAACTGGTTTTAGAAAAGGTAGAGGAACCAGAGATCAAATTGCCAACATCTTCTGGATCATCAAAAAAGCAAGAAAGATCCAGAAAAACATCTGTTTCTGCTTTATTGACTATGCCAAAGCCTTTGACTGTGTGGATCACAATAAACTGTGGAAAATTCTGAAAGAGATGGGAATACCAGATCATCTGACCTGCCTCTTGAGAAACCTGTATGCAGGTCAGGAAGCAACAGTTAGAACTGGACCTGGAACAACAGACTGGTTCCAAACAGGAAAAGGAGTACGTCAAGGCTGTATATTGTCACCCTGCTTATTTAACTTATATGCAGAGTACATCATGAGAAACGCTGGGCTGGATGAAGCACAAGCTAGAATCAAGATTGCTGGGAGAAATATCAATAACCTCAGATATGCAGATGACACCAACTTAGAGTTGTCATAAAGAAAACTAAGTGCAGAAGAATTGATGCTTTTGAATTGTGGTGTTGGAGAAGACTCTTGAGAGTTGAGAGATCTAACCAGTCCATCCTAAAGGACATCAGACCTGGGTGTTCACTGGAAGGACTGATGTTGAAGCTGAAACTCCAATACTTTGGCCACCTGATGTGAAGAGCTGACTCGTTTGAAAAGACCCTGATGCTGGGAAAGATTGAGGGCAGGAAGAAAAGGGGATGACAGAGGATGAGATGGTTGGATGGCATCATCGACTCAATGGACATGGGTTTGGTTAGACTCCGGCAGTTGGTGATGGACAGGGAGGCCTTGCGTGCTGCAGTTCATGGGGTCACAAAGAGTTGGACACGACTGAGCCACTGAACTGATACTGATACTGATAGCTCAATTGGTAAAGAACCTGCCTGCAATGCACGAGACCGCAATTTGATTCCTGAATCGGGAAGATCTGCTGGAGAAGGGATAGGCTACTCACTCCAGTATTCTTGGGCTTCCCTTGTGGCTTAGCTGGTATAGGATCCGCCTGCAATGTGGGAGACCTGGGTTTGATCCTGCATTGGTAAGATCTGGAGAAGGGAAAGGCTACCCATTCCAGAATTCTGGCCTGGATAATTCCATGGACTATATAGTCCATGGGGTCACAAAGAGTCTGACTTGAGTAAGTGATTTTCACTCACTCCATAAAAAATAAAACAAATTAAAAACCCTGCATTTATCCATAATTGTTTTTTTCTTATTTCTGAAACTTTGTTTATGTGCTTAGTATGTAAAGCCGAAGAATTGATGCTTTTGAACTGTGGTGTTGGAGAAGACTCTTGAGAGTCCCTTGGACTGCAAGGAGATTCAACCAGTCCATCCTACAGAAAATTAGTCCTGAATATTCATTGGAAGGACTGACGTTGAAGCTGAAACTCCAATACTTTGGCTACCTGATGCAAAGAATTGACTCATTTGAAAAGATCCTGATGCTGGGAAAGATTGAAGGCGAGAGAAGGGGACGACAGAGGATGAGATAGTTGGATGGCATCACCGACTTAGTGGACGTGAGTTTGAGTGAACTCCAGGAGTTTGTGATGGACAAGGGATGCTTGTTATGCTGCAGTCCATGGGTTCACAAAGAGTCGGACATGTCTGAGCAACTAAACTGAACTGACTGATGTAAATCTATACAATTTCTTTAAAGGATGCTTTTCTTGGAAGCCCATCTTTCATGAAAAAACTTTTTCTGGTGTAGCTAAAATGTTTACAAGAAGTATTTCTCAATTATTCATAGGTGTGTGATGAACAAGCCATATGACATCAACAACGTATCTCAGCTTCAAACTGGGACTACCCTGGTAGTCCAGTGCTTAAGACTCTGAGCTTCCAATGCTGGGGGCTTGGGTTCAATCCCTGGTTGGGAAAATAAGATCCTACACACTGCTAGATGTGGTCAAAAAAAGAAAAAATAGAGCTCGAAATTAATGGTAAACAATACTGTCCACCAAATGAATTAGGACTAAAAGTAGGAAACACGATTTAAAGGATTTGTTATAAGCAGCTGATGAAGTCTACAATATAACAGGCAATGCATTAGGAGGATGATTCTAATTGGAGTTTCCTATTCAAGGTGAACTCAGAGGAATTAATATAAAACTGATTTTTCCTCTATGTGCCTTTAAGAAAATGCAGACACTATGAAAGGCCACTGATCTGGACTTCAAATTGAATGCTAACCTATCACATAAGCAGTAAAAAATCTGAGACCAGATGCTTAAACCTTCTGCATAACAGAGTCCATCCATATAGTTTTAAAGATGGTGTGAACTAGAGACCACTGAGCATCCTTCCAGAAATAACATCCTATGGCTTTGAGGGTACTTAACTTCCCCTGGTACTTTGGCCACCTCATGTGAAGAGCTGACTCATTGGAAAAGACCCTGATGCTGGGAGGGATTGGGGGCAGGAGGGGAAGGGGACGACAGAGGATGAGATGGCTGGATGGCATCACCGACTCGATGGGCATGAGCTTGAGTAAGCTCCGGGAGTTGGTGATGGACAGGGAGGCCCGGTGTGCTGTGATTCATGGGGTCGCAAGGAGTCAGACACGACTGAGCAACTGAACTGAACTAAACTTCCCCTGGCAAATGCATACACAGATCACATCTTAAAGACTAGCCACCCTAATTTGATAGTCACACACACATAGTATCAGGACAAAATGAATTCAATATTAATTTTAAGAAAGGAGCTCTTTTTTCTCTAAGTCATAATCTGTACAGGATTAAAAGTGCAGAGAGGCACTAATTCTTTCATTTTCCCCTACCCACTGCTCCCAGGCTTGACCTTGCTCTCTCTGGGCAGACATCAACACTAAAAGTAGTTTCTTTGACTTTCAACATGAGAGCTCACACCACGGCCTCTCTTTTCCTCACCAGACCTTCCCTTACTCTTAGGAGACAGTGTAGCAACAGATTAAAGAAAGACAGCTCTGTTCAAGTTCACATCCCAGATACATTGCTGACTGTGTGACAATCGGCAGGTTGCTTAAACTCTCTGTTCTTCAGATTCCTCAACTGCAAAATGGAGGTTGTCTGTCTCACAAGATTTTTGTGAGAACTCAAGGAGTTAATACTGAGATACCGCTGAGAACATGACAAGCCTAAGCCCTTATTACCATCTTCTCTTGGAAGCTCAAGTTTTTCCTTCTGATGTAGTGAGTTCAGAACTGTGAAAAGAGCAGTAAAAGCCAAGGATTTTGTATCTTAGTTTTTTATTCCATCGTGACCGATATTTTAAAATAAGTATTGGCTGTTGGTGGGAATGCAAACTAGTACAGCCACTATGGAGAACAGTGTGGAGATTCCTTAAAAAACTGGAAACAGAACTGCCATATGACCCAGCAATCCCACTCCTGGGCATACACACCGAGGAAACCAGATCTGAAAGAGACACATGCACCCCAATGTTCATCACAGCACTGTTTATAATAGCCAGGACATGGAAGCAACCTAGATGCCCATCATCAGACGAATGGATAAGAAAGCTGTGGTACACATGCACAATGGAATATTACTCAGCCATTAAAAAGAATACATTTGAATTAATTCTAATGAGATGGATAAAGCTGGAGCCCATTATACAGAGTGAAGTAAGCCAGAAAGATAAACACCAATACAGTATACGAATGCATATATATGGAATTTAGAAAGATGGTAACGATAACCCTATATGCAAGGCAGAAAAAGAGACACAGATGTATAGAACAGATTTTTGGACTCTGTGGGAGAAGGCGAGGATGGGATGATCTGAAAGAACAGCATCAAAACATGTATACTATCAAGTGTGAAACAGATCGCCAGCCCAGCTTGGATGCATGAGACAAGTGCTCGGGGCTGGTGCACTGGGAAGACCCAGAGGGATGGGATGGGGAGGGAGACGGGAGGGGGGATCGGGATGGGGAACACATGTAAATCCATGGCTGATTCATGTCAATGTATGACAAAAACCACTACAATATTGTAAAGTAATTAGCCTCCAACTAATAAAAATAAATGAAAAAATAAATAAATAAAATACGTGTTGGCTTTCTTCCTCAAAGGGAGGAGCTCCAGGAGGGCTGGCCCGCCTCCGTTTGTTCACCACTGCACCCTAACATCTGACACAGTGTGTGTGTGTGTGTGTGTGTGTGTGTGTGTGTGTGTGTTAGTCGCTCAGTCGTGTCCGACTCTTGGTGACCCCATGAACTGTAGCCCGCCAGGCTCCTCTGTCCATAGAATTCTCCTGGCAAGAATACTGGAGTGGGTTGCCATTTCCTTACCCCAGGGGATCTTCCTGACCCAGGGATCAAACCCAGGTCTCCAACATTGCAGACAGATTTTTTTACCATCTGAGCCACAGGGTAGGAACTCCAATATGAGTTTGATATGTTAATGATTTAACAAATGAGAGTGGACAGGATTCAAAGGCAGAGGGCAAAGGATAATCCATGGAAAAGTAAAAAATGTTGATAAGCAAAAAAGAAAACCATGAGATGGGGATGAGGGAAGGGAGAGGAATCTCAAGATTTGGGACAGTGTAAACATTTAAAATCACCATCCCCTTTCCACCACCAGACTGTCAGCTCTTCCAGGGAAAATACCCCACCATCTACCCCGGTCTCTTGACTTAGAAGTATTCACTATGACACTCCTACAGTAAGTGATAAATTCAGGGTAACTGTATAAAAGAGCAATTTGGAAAGGTCAAAGATAGTGTATTGGAATAGTTCAATCTGAAATAATTGGTACAATCTAAAATATAAGTAACTGCTAATCCTGCCACTTCACAGTCTCTTGGTATATTAATGATCATATTTACAAGACTGACCGTAAACAGATACTATTATTGCCTTCATTTTGGAGGTGAAGAAGTCTCACAGCTGGTGGCAGGAAGGTGGAGGAGGTAAGGCTCTGGGGCCGGGTCCCTCAGCCACGAGGCTACACTTTGCTCCCAATGTGGATCAGAGACTGCAGGCAAGGGGACGCGCGGGCTCGAACCGGGCGTGTCTGACGCCAAGACGCTTAGACTTTCCAAGAGCCCTTCCATCAAGTCCCATGCCTTTCCCCCCCAGGCCCACTCCCGCCCCACTTTACAGATCGGGAACCTGGGCCTCGCCGGGGCCAAGCAGCCCAGCCAGTCGGCGCTGGGCCTGCCCCAGCCGGGTCTGCTGAGGGCCAAGGGCCGGAAGGGCTGGAGTCCGCGGGCAAAAGGGGCGCCGAGGGTCCCGAGAGGCCCGGAACGAAGCCCAGAATGGGTACGGTCGAGGGCAGAAGGTGGGAGGGGGCGCTTACTCCGTCCCATGTCGCCCCTCGAGGGTCGCGGGCCCGGGAAACTCCACCAGGACCCGCCAGGACTCCCCGGCCTCCTTGCAATCTCTCCTCCGCGCGTCCGAACCCGGGAGCCATGGCAACGGGGACTCTACGGAGGCCGCGCGGGGCCAGGCGGGGCCGCGTTTCCCGACTCTGGAGGGGCTGGGAGGAGGGTCTACCGCAGAGAAGACCCGGGTGCCCCGCAACCCAGACCTAGTCCTCCTCCACGGCCCCACCCTCCACCTCGGCAGACTGCTTCCCTGACCCCACATCAGCTGGCCAAACTAAACAGAGTCACAGGACGCTCTGTTTCCTGAGGGGAGCTGCCTTCTGAGTCCCCTTGGCCTGCCCTTTGCTATTTTCTCTTTGTATTTGATTTAAGGCCTTCCACCCTGGAATCGGCCCACACTCCAGTTTCCCAGAGGTGTGACCTTAAAATTTGTTAACCTTAATTTCCACCTGTTAGATGAGGACTGATAGTAACCTCCAAGGATCATTGTGAAGCTTTAATGAAATAATTTAAGTGAGTGAAAGAGACTTAAAATAAAAAAATAAAAAAAACAACAGCCGACTCAGTATTTAGGGGATCGAGCAGGCTACTCAGGTAAGGTAAGGTGCCCCATACTCTGAGACAACTTCTTCATCTTGGTACGTTTTTATGGAAATCTAGGGTAAGCGATCCTTCTGATAAGAGGAAGGTCTTAGACTTTTTGACATTCTGGTGGACTAGAGAAGAGATGTGGCTGATAAAACAGGGAAACCAGGAATATTTACTTCATAATTTGTTATGGACCAGGCTGGGGTGGTTATGCGGTGTCCTTTCTCCACCCAGCATCACAAGACGCTGTGTTTCTTAGAATCAGAGGACCCATGGGCCACGCAGGACAGGTGTACAGTGTGCTCCCATTGTTACAGTTCACTGATGGGAAGGGAAATTGGGAAATAAATCACAGTGTGACAGCTCCAAGTGAAGTCAAGTTCATTTCATTCCAACTGAACGTGGTAGTTTAAAAAGCCTTGGTATGTGTCTACTTATGCAAACCATTATTCAAAATAGACTTGTTTCTTTGGCTCTTGGAAGTGTAACAAGATGAGCGGGACTTCCTGAGAAAACTGCTGCAACATATTCTATATTTAAGTAGAAATAAATTTTAAAGAGAGTTTTAAAAAATTCCGGTAACAGCAAAACAGGCCTCCTACTTCTTTTGTGCTGGCTAAATTCCAAGGATATTGACCTAGAAAGTTATTGGGTTCTTATTATATAATTCAGTATTTTTATGATGTGTAACTAATACTTTGGTTACAACTCCATTGCATTAATTAACTTTGCACTAATTTTCCTTCTGAAGAATTTCCTCATTGCAGCTTTATAACAAGTAAACCAATCTTCCATGCTTACCAGCACTTACAGTTTCAAGTTCTTCCTTTCTTCCTTCTTTAATCCAGAATTTCCCACTGGTGGATGGAAAGATTTAAACATACATGAATAGAAATTGGTCTTCCCCAACGGCTCAACAGGTAAAGAATCTGCCTGCAATGCAGGAGACAAAGGAGATGCAGGTTCAATCTCTGAGTCAGGAAGATCCCCTGGAGGAGGAAATGGCAACCCACTCCAGTATTCTCACCTGAAAATTCCCCTGGACAGAGGAGCCTGGTGGGCTGCAGTCCATGGGGTCACAAAGAGTTAGAGATGACTCATCAATAAGGCACACATGGATGGGTAGAAATTAGTCTACATTCCTCCCACTGAAAGGCAGTGTCAATGCCCCTCACCTTGAATCTGGGCATGCTCTGCCCACTTGAACCAGTAGGGTACAGAGAAAGAGGTGCTATGTGATTTGCAGAGTTAGTTCATAAAAATCTATGAAGCTTCCACTTTGCCAAACACTGGCTTATGGCGTCCTAAGCTGTCCCATAAGAAGTCTGACTACCCCAAGGCCATCATGCTTGAGAAGCCAAGAATAGGTATCCCCACCAGCCAAGCCCCAGCCTTTCAGCTCTCCCTGTCCACATGGCAGATATTGAGTGATGCTGTCTTGGACCTTGTAAGTCAGCCCATCCATCTCTGACTGTAACTGAGTGACTGCTCTCTGTCAATGCCACATGGTACGGGAGAATCACCCAGCTGATCCCTGCATGAATTCCTCACCCACAAAATCATGAGATAACTTTGAGAGTAGTTTTCATACAGCAGGAGACAACTGAAACGGTGGTCATGACTGCTGTGGGATGTGGACAAGTCTCTTCCCTTGTACTCTTATCAGTCAAAGTGGGGGGAAACACACCTGGATTCAAAGGGTGGAGAGGCCCCTTCCACTGCATGTTTTTGGAATGGTTTAATGATGTCCAAATAAATGCAGTTTGTTAGTTGCGTTTACTTGATCAGAATATGTTTGATTGATCTGTGCAGAATTCTGTAGAAGATGCCTCATTTAGGCAGGAATCCGGGCTCAGTGGTTTCTAAGCATCATTTGAGCAGCTTCAGTCCTCTGAGGCTTTTTCTCTTTAAAGTAGGTTTCAGTGTTCTTGAGAACTAATCTGATACAAACTGAGACAATTCAGTAGGTTGTCTGTGCTGCTCATGTGCTCAGTCATGTCTGACTCTTTGCAATCGTATGGACTGTGGCCCGCCAGGCTCCTCTGTCCATGGGATTTCCCAAGCAAGAATACTGAAATGGGTTGCCATTTCCTTTTCCAGGAGATCTTCCTGACCCAGGGACTGAACCTGTGTCTCTTTCATCTCCTGCATTGCAGGTGAATTCTTTACCACTGAGCCATCGGTAAGTCTGGGCAAAAAAACCAGCGTTTGATTCTGTTTGCTCTTAGAGGCCCAGCCCGTGGGAAACTCCCACCACAGAGCTCAAGTCTCCCCCTGACTCCTCCAAGACTGTGTGCCGTCCATCCTCTTTGTGCCCAGATCAGCCCACCTTCCTCAGTCCCATTAGGTGGTCTCCAGAGTCTAAAATTCCACACCTGAGTTCTCTTCCTGCTTAACTAGACCAATAATTAATTCTCACCTAAAAAGGAAAGCAGTATAAAACATTGATGTGTGCTTTAAAGCCCATTAATTAAACTGAAACCCTTCACTGTCAGAGCAGATGAGTATACAGCTGTTTGGGTAATCCTTCTATTACATCCTACAGCACCCACGGGAAAGGGTTCAGACTCAGCTAGTCATTGCCGTGAAGAGCACGGTCTTACTAGTGGCAGGTCACAATTGAGCTCAGAGTCTGAAAGATAGAATAAAATATTTTCTTCATTTCCCATGAGGCTGGCCCTTCTTGGATGGTCATTGGCATACCCTCTCCCTTTCTGATCTCCTGAAATGTTTCCTTACTTGCCCCTCAGCCCAATCTTTCTCCACTGCCTCCCAGCTCCATCCTGCCATGCCCCATGGACATTAGTTGTTTCTGGACCCTCTCCAGCCTCAGTGGGAGGAGACTAAGTCTTCCAGATTCTTTCGAGTAAAGCATCTCTAACACAGAGTAGATCTTGCTCACAATCTTGCTCACATTGACTGTCTCTCCTAACCTTATGTTTGAAGTGGACATTTATTTTGTCTCCATATTTATTCTTCTGGATCTTGTTGGAGGGCAATTCCAGGTGCCAGGTTCCTGATATAGAAGCCAGAGTTACCCACACTACCCTTTTGTTCTATTGCCAGGGTCAGTTTTCATGACTGTCAACAAAGAACCCTAACTGATACAATTTTGATGATTATGATGCTAATAGATACCCTTCCACTAATTGGGATAATGAACAGAAACCAAAAGATAAAGAAGATAGAGGGTTCAATCCTGCCTCTGTTACCATCCAAAGAGTCCAAACCATCAATATATATGTCCGTAGAAGAAAGATACATTGATCTCAGAAGGCTGGTGACCAAGGTTTTTCCCTGATTAGTTTATTTATTTCCTTCAAGCTCAGGAGTTCTGTCATTTTCTAGTACCTCCTAGAAGACTTGCAGTAGCAGGGGGTGAAGGCCTAAAAAATTGTATAGCAGAGGAAAATATAAAATTTTGGGTTTTATTAATTTTATTTTATTAATAAATTTATTAATATTATTTTAATAAACTATTGATTAAATAAAATATTTAATTTTCTCTGAGAACTGGGTAAACAACAGCTTTGTTCAGTTTGGTGTTAGCACACCTGGGTTCAGTTCATAGAAGCCCCAAGATCAATAAGACCTTTATTTGAGAACCATTGAGCTCTATTAGCTATGGACAGGGATATGAAAAAAATGAAATCCACTAAAATTAAAATTGCATCCCAAAAAACATTAATCCTGCCTCAATATAATCTACAAGGATAAATTTGAAATGAGGCCCCTGGGGAAACTGCAAGTAACTGCCAATTTTGCTAATGATAATAAGTTTATTTTAATTGCTAATATATTTCTAATTACTCTAGTTCTAAAATGTTTACTTCACTGTCAGTCATCTTCTTTGATGTATGATCTTTGAAAAGACTTTGTCATATCAATCAACCCTTTTCAAGTTGGGTGGCAGCTGCTAGAAATGATCTCACCTTCCTTATCACATAGGCACCATTTGTCCTAAGGCAGAAAGAGGCCTTGCCCACAAAATCTTCTAGAATTTATAGCTTCCCATTTCAGCTTAGAGAAAAGAATATGTTCAAAGGCTTTGGTTACATGAACAGAGGACTGACCACTGTCTATTCCAAATTCTGATCTTAATATAATCTTTTATTTGCTCTGTCTCCTCTTGCCTACCTGAATGTGTGTGTGTGTGTGTGTGTGCGTGCCTGTGTGTACTCAAATAATTGTCTCAAGAATATGATGTAGTTGGTGTAAAAATTTTTCATCTGGGTGGGCATTAAATGGTCCCATTAACTCATTTATTTATTTATCTTTTAACAAGCATATACTGAGTTCCTTGGCCTGGGGATACAGTGATGACTGAGATTTAAAGGTTTTGGCCCTTTGGAAACTTACATACACGTAGGGGAAGACAGACAGGAAGCAAGTAAACAGACTACATAAGACATGTTGATATGATAATATGGATTGTGAAGGAAAAATGGAAGATGGAATGAGTTCAGAGGAGGGCTACTTGGGCAGTCACCTAGGTCACATTTGGGAAGAGACCTGAATATGAGAAGGAGTCAGTTCCATGAAGAACTCAGGGAAGAATTTTCCCAGGGAGAGAGAAGAGGTAAAGCTCTCAGATGGCGAGAACCCTGCCCTGCTAAAAGAATAGAGAAAGGTGACTGGTGTGATGGAACAGATGAGCGAAGAACAAGGGTTAAGGGGTAGGAAGGAGGATAATCATGTAGGGGTAACCATGTAGGATCTTGTAAGGCTTTTATTCCCAATGTGATGGACATAGACACACATAGAGGGGAGACCATGTGAAGACCCAAGGATGAGATGACTGTCTACAAATGGGTCAGATCCTTCCCTCGCTGCCCTTAGAGGGAACGGAGCCTACTGACACTCTGATTCTGGACTTCCAGCCTCGAGAGCAATAGAGGAGATATTTTTCTGTCCTTTAAGCCTCCCAGTTTGTGACACATCATTACATCAACCCCAGCAAAGTCATATCGGAGTCAAGGTGGACTGTTGAATTTTTTGCTAGGAAAGCCAAAAAATGGAATTGCCATGAACTGACACGGTGAGGTCAGTGGATAGGGAAGATTTGGAGGAGGTAGGATTCGGAAGCTCTGTTCTGCACATGTTAAAATTGAGGTATACTTTAGACATCCAGGTGGAAATTATGAGAGGTCAAGTGAGTATGTGAATGTGGAGCAGAGGTCCCAGCTGGAGACAGAGTTGGAGAGGCCATGGTTTGCAGCAGTGTTTACACTCACATGCATGGATGAGACACTCTGGAAAGGAGTTTAGACACAGAAGAGGTCCCGGGACAAAGCCGAAGATACTCTAAAATTTGAAAGTTGGTGTATGTGGGAGAATTAGCAAAGGAGATGTGGAGTCCTGCCCCAAGGCCACAGGTGCGAAGCCTGGTACTAAGGCCACAGAAGCAGAGCCCAGAATCAAGGTCACCCCAAAGCTGACTGAACCCCTTTGTAACCATTGCCAAAAGGCCCCCTGATCATCACCAGCCAGCTTCTTGACCCCAAATTAGGCAAGAATGCCCACCTCAGTAGTCACCCTATAGCACCCTAACTGATCACCTAACGCCAACCTTCTGGCAGAAATTTTCTTTGTCTTGAGGTTATAAAAATTGGCTACTAACCCACGAAAAGCGTCAATTCTCCCTGGCCTGTCAGGAGGTGTCACCCTGCTGTGCTCGCAGGGCCCACATTATCTCTGCTCTTTGCTCTCAGTAAATTCACTGCCTTCTGAAATGCTCTGTGTCTGGAAATTCTCTTCCAACATGTGCTCAGACTGCCTCAATGGGAGACACAAAACCAGTGAGGTAGGAGGTAAAGCCAAGTAAGAAACGTGCTTTAAGAAGGAGGGAGCGACTATGTGAAATGCTGCTATAGGTCAAGTCAAGTGAGACCTACACTGGATTTAGCAACATTGAAGATCCTTGCAGCTTTGACAGGGGCTGCTGTGATGGATGGTTAGAGTGAAATCTTGATTGAGTTCAAGAAAGACTTGGAGGAGGTGAATTAGAGACAAATGAGTACAGAAGACAAGGAATTGTCCTTGTTCCTCCTACCAAGGAATTGTTCTACTACTAGGAGCAGAGAAATGGAAGAAGAGAGTTGTAAGGGTGTGGAGTCAATCAAAGGCTTAATTAAGGCAGGAGTTATGATAGCATAATCAAGGCTGCTACTGCAGAAGGGAGAACAATTCCTGGAGCAATTTCTATGAATAGATAAGAGGGGGTGGGTTTCAGTGCATGAGCAGTGAGTTGGCCTTAGATAGCAGCAAGGACTTTCCATCCAGAGAACAGGAAGGAAGAGAGCAGGAACAGATGCTGGTAGGTGGATAGATATGGTTAGCTGTGTCTTCATAATTGTTTCTATTTTCTCAGCAAAATAGGAAGCAAGGACATCAGCCAAGAATGAGACTCAGAAAGATGTCCTGAAGATATGAGGGAAAGGATAAGGTATGAAATAGTCCCCAGTAGAGTAGGAGAGCCGTACACAGGCTGTGGTATGGTGATTGCTGGGCACCACCAAATGCACTTCAAGGGTTGTGATCACGAATTTAAAGAAAGGTCTGGTTGCCTGGTCTTTCTCAAGTCATGTTCAGTGTGTGGGCAAAGATGCATAACAGATGTCGCCCTGGATGTAACCAAAGATGCGGTTTTACCAGGAAAGCACAAGGAGCATAAATAAGTGCAAACGAATGACTTTAACGATGACTCATGGAATCTTGGCCTTACCAGGTGGTTCAGTGGTAAAGAATCTGCCTGCCAATGCAGAACACACAGGACACGTGGGTCTGATCCCTGGGTTGGAAAGATCCTCTGGAGGAGGAATTGGAAACCTACTCCAGTATTCTTGCCTGGGAAATCCCATGGACAGAGGAACCTGGTGGGCTATAGCCCGTGGGGTCACAAAGAGCCAGACATGACTGAGCATGTACGCATGGAACCTCAGGTGGAGGAGAACAAAAATGACATGATACAAGATGAAAGGCAGAGCAGCTGACAGGCTTGATATAATTTGACTCTGACGGCACTGAAGGAGTAGAAAGATAGTGATTTGGAAAGAGGCTTCATGTGATTTATTTTATGTTATGAAATTCATCTCAATTAAAATTTTTAAAGAAAAAAAGACTATATTAGGTTTTTTTTTTTTTTTTTTAATGTACTTGGACTAACTTCAGCTAAAAGATTTCTCAGAGACTCTAGGAAAGAGCTGGGCAACCAGAGTAGGGAGACCCAGCCACAGGATGAGTGTGGCCCTCCTTCCAGGCTCTGTCACAGCCTGCCTCTAATCACCTCTTTCCCTGGGAGAAAGAGAATCTGGTTGGCCAAACTGTATCCTGTACCTCCACGTCCTCCAGGGCTTGGGATTAGCAGCCCCACTAAAACCCATGGGTTGGGGTAGGGGTGACTAAGAAAGATGCTATAGGAACCAGACAAGGGAAAGAAGGGATACTGGACAGACCAAGACAGCTGGTGCCCAGTATAGACACCCCTCAGGACACGTGTTCTTTCAACAGCATCTGTCTGTTCAGTATTCACTGAGCACCTCCCTAGTTGCACTGGCTGGGCCCTGGGGAAAGAAATGGTCCCTGCACTACTGGAGATTATACTTATGAGGAATGACAGATGCTGGACTTATGCGGGACTGAGCACTGTGCGGGGGGTATAGAGGACACCTGGGAGACTCTATGATACAGGCGGAGGTAGGAGCATCCCACCCTCTTAGGGCCCCATGGCTACCTGGAGTCCCCTCTGTCTTATTGCCCATCAGGCTGATGATGTCATTGCCTGTTTGTCTGCCTCACCCATTGAACTGTAAGCCCTGAGCTCTATGGAGCTCAGAACTGCCACTGGGGTTAAGATTTGAAAAAAGGGAGTGAGGACACAGTGGCATCCTGGATACACTAGATTTTAGTTCATTCCTGCTTCCCTTTTGATAAAGGGTCTTCAAAACTCACTTTGGTTATGTGGCCATCTTGGCCCCCACGTTGGGGGAGGGGAGAGATAACTTTCCTGCGGGGTGACAGCTGATGGCATGGCCCTTACACAAAAGCACAGCCGGGGGCTGGGCCTGTCATCGCTGGAGCTCCCTGCTTCCATCAGGGCCAGGGCCGCACGACTGACCCCAGATGGTGGCTGCTTCCATGTCCAAAGTCCTCCTCTCTGGGGTGCCTGTTTCCATGTCTCATCAACCCTGCCATCAAGAGAGTTTTCTTGGCTCAACACCAAGATGTTGGCGGTGGCTGTCTTTGGGTTGAGGAATCCCGGGTTGCCTTTTCTCTTTTGCATATTTGAATTTTCTCTTTTTTTTATTGAAATGAAATGAGGGTGAAGCGCTTACCAAATGAAGAAAATTTAGCTGGTTATTTTTAAAGTGAATCCTTTCTCATGCCAAGATATAAGCTCATTTTCTCTTCTGTCTCCTGTTTGTCATTAAAGTGATACCACCACCACCACCCACCCCTAAACTGTACAACTGCAAGACATGAACATATCTGTTTTACGGCTGGAGTTCAGAGAAGCTGAAGTATAGGCCCAATGTCACAAGGTCATAAATGACAGCAGCCAAGTCCAACCTATCTCTGTCTAACTGCAAAACCTAATTGTTGGGACTTCCCTGGTGGTCCAGTGGCTAAGATTCTTGCTTCCAAAGAAGTGGGGCCAGGTTCGATCCCTGGTCAGGGAACTAGATTCTGCATACTGCAACTAAGACCCAGCACAGTCAAATAAATAAAAATAAATATTAAAAAAAAAAGTTAAAGACATATTGGCTTTATAATCACTCCACCTTGTGTTAAATATTGGAAGAAGTATTTATTCAGCCAGATTGACATGTCCTTGGCCAAGCTTCAGCCCACATCTCACCCGATTCTTATACCATCTCATCTACTAACTGAAAAACTCACATGGTTCCAGAAATCAGAAAAACTGTTGCCCCTACTACTAATGTTACTCCTTCTGTTGCTAACAATGGCAGACCCTGCTTGGGAAGAGCTCGGCGTGTACCCAAGCTCTGTGTCAAGTTTTAAGAGCCTTGCTGGCATGGAATCATTTACTTCTCATACAAATGCTAGGAATTAAATAATACTTTATACTGTTTTATGGATGAGGAAATTCAGCCTTAGAAAGATGAAACACCTTGTCCAAAGTGACATAGCAGGTAAGCAGCCCGGTCAGAACTCAGCCCCAGGTCCAGCCTGACTCCAGAACAGCCATAACATGCTGTTAACTATTTTGCTGATTTTCAAATGATGTGACTCAGCAGAGGACGAAACAATGAAATGGGGAAGGTGGAAAGATCTAGCATGTGGTCCTTGATTTTTCCTTTCACTGAAAAAAAAAGGCAGGGGGAGAAAAAGGGAGCCCCTGGCATAGAGCTTCCGCCACCTCCCTCACAGCAGATCATTTGCAGCCTGAATGTCAGTTTCACCCACACAGAAATATGCTAATGCAATTCAGGTTAGGGTGGCGGGCGGGTCACTCTCTCTTCACCACACTAATATGAAGTATTTGCATTGAAAATCAAAATCCTGGTGTACCAGCCTTTATCTCTCACCCTGCCTTGCATTTTCTTTGTTTTTCTCTCCTTTAAGGCTACAAAAGGATGGTAGAAAATTTTGGTAGAGTGGTTGCCAGCTCTTCGCACCCACCTGCTAAGTTGCACCCTCCAACCCCCGAGGTACCCCGTCTGGTTCTCTAGCAGGTGTTGCTTGCAGCTGTAGCAGATTTTACCCAGCATGGGACAGATGGAGGGGATACAACTATCACTGCGGGATAGATATTTTTTAATACATGATCAGACCTTCATCAAGGCTTGGTAGGGAAATGTGGCATTGAGGCAAAGTATGCCAACTTAGCAGGTGTCTGCTCTGCTGTATTGTATGAGCAATAGTGGGATTCCTTTTGGCGAGGAGGGGGAGATGGTTGGCATCCACTATAGCACATGCGGATCATTTTGAGTTGCTCTGAAGTAACTACAGTAGATTTTACTTGGCGGGAGATTTTACACAGGAGCCTTAAAGACCTGGGGTGCACAAGTCACGCATTCTCTCTGAAATTTACCTGCCTCGTCTTTAAAATGAGGGTCTCGCAGGGTCTGCTAGAGCTGACCAAAGGTCCAAACGGTTCCCTGCATTCCCCAGCTACCCCCACTGGTGGGATCATGTGATGTCCCTCACTCCTGGCACGAGTCACTCGCCAGCCTGAGGCAGGTAAGTAGGCAAGCTTGGAGGTCAGAGATGGCCAATGGCATAGTTATAAGCAGAAGGAGGGCTGCCTGGACCACATCAGGAATTGCATGGATTTGCCTAATGTAACAATTGAAACCCAACTATGGACTATGGTAAGGATTACAGGTAACTAAGATAAGACATCTTGCACAAAGTAAAGGCTGCAGCGTGAGCTGACTGCAGCTGCAGAAACCTCTACAAGCAGAGGTCCTAAAGCAAACTGGACAGCATTAGATGATTTCTCTGTCATCTCATTCACACCAAATCTTTGCGGGACTAGATTTGAGATATAAGATCCAAAGACAAACACGCATGCACACAAAGAGGGAGGGGATATACACATGGCTGATTCACTTTGTTGTACTTCAGGCTGTACTTCAGTGCTGTACTAACACAGCACTGTAAACTATACCCTTAATTTAAAAAAAAGTAAAGCAAGAGGTTGAATAATTCTGAAAAATTATAAATAAAATGCTATACAAGCCATATCATGTGGGGAAAAAAAGGTAAAGGTCACAGCTGTCCCTGAAAGATAACTCTTTCCATTTAATCTTTCGACTCATGGAAAACATTTTCCTGGGTTAGAATTTCCAGAGAGAGTGATTCAGGCAATATTTGATCTTCAACGTGCATGTCTCTCCCCCATAACCCTTCTCAGCAGCAATCAGCGGTGGGAAGAGTGAGGGCTGTGAAATCACACAGACCCAAGTTTGACCTACTCTTTGTGTCCTTGGGGAAAGTTATCAAACTTTTCTAAGGTTACCGATCAAATGTTCGTTATAACACCTGCTGTATTAGCCAAGATTCTCCAGAGAAACAGAACCAATATGGCATATTAATACATATGGTATGACATCTATAGATATATGTAGATAGAAATAGCCATCTATCTAGAGAGCTTTTAAGGAATTATCTTATGCAGTTGTGGGGGATGACAAGTCCAGAATTTATAAGGCAAGCCAGCAAACTTGAAATTCAAGTAAGAGTTGATACCGTGGTCCTGAGTCTAACGGCTGGAAATGCAGGCAGCATTTGTTTGTTGCAATCTATAGGCAGAATTCCTTTTTCCTCAGGAAACTCCAGTCTTTTCTTTTAAAGCCTTCAACTGATTGCACAAGGCCCACCCACATGATGGAGGGTAATCTACTTAAAGTTAATTGATTGTAAATGTTAATTACATCCAAAAAACATCTTCAGAGCAATGTATCAACCAGTATTTGATCAAACCAAGTCAGTGATGACTCCTTTTATTTATTAGTATAATGCCTTTTCAACAAAAAAATGCCCTAAGTACAATCAATAGAAAAAGTGATATTTTGACCTTACCATTTTAAACACAGGCAATTTTCTCCATACAAATTTCTAGTTAAAGAATACCATACAAAGTAAATTTGAATTGCAGGCCACGTTTGCTTTGGGAGTATATACGAAGCAAGAGGGATGGAGAGGGAGCATCTCCTATAATGCATGTGTAACCATACTTTTTTTTTACACATTTTAAAGCACTGTGGTGCTTTGCCTTTATTTTGCCCCTAAAGGATTTTTTTGTTATTGTATCCTTGCTTGAATTTCAATTTGAGTGAAAAGTAGTCATGAGTCCCAAGATGATTGAAAACTTGGTAAAGAAATTGGTTCAAAAGAAGAACTTTCTAAAAAATGGCTCTCTCCTGCCCATTTTCCATCAACCATTATCTACTGTGGCCACCTGCAATTACACTGTTTCCTTGGGGAGAACTGCAAACTTTTTCTACATTGTATTTTATGTACAGACCACATTTATTTACTTTCAAGTTGGTGTTGATTATGTAAGTTCCCTTTCTTTGTTCAACTGCAGCAGTTCATCAAAGGGTAGGTACAGACAGGCAGGCCCAGGAACCCGCATTGTTATAAGCTCCTCATAGAATTCTCTAACAAAACTAAAGTTTGAGAACCATTGCCTCAAGGTCTAAGGTATAATAGGCGACCATTCATCCAGGAGGTTTGTTCTCTGTCTCATTTCCCAGTCCTTTCCCTTCCAACTGTTAGTGTTTGCAAAGGAAAGGCAAATTAATATTATTTTCATGAGCATACTACTATCATTGTGAGGGCAAAACTGAGATTTTTTAAAAAAACTGACTAACCAAATTAAAATCTTTTTTTCCACTCAATTATCCAGTTGTTCACTCTCTCCAATTGTTGATTCCAAGCAGACTACAAATCAGACAGTTTCTGTATATTCAGATTGAAGACATTCATCAGAGGCACTCATGAACGGTTGTCAGATTTTGGCAAACCTGATCAGAGAAAGGAGAAAAGAAATTCATCATTTATCCACGTACACAGGAAATGCAGTATCTACTTGAATTACTGCATGGCACACACACACACACACACACACACACACACACACACACACAAACACAACTACCTTAAATAATCAGAACTAGGAGAGTGGAGCCCCAGGTCTTTCCTACCTACTAGTTCTCAGTTCTCTCTCTTTTCTGGAACAGGCTACAGAGCTTTTGGTCCCTAAACCCAGCTTGGTACTTAGCTAACTACTATTTTATATTGTCCTTTTCTCCCCACCCCTTCTAGAATAGAATTCCATACTGGGTAACAGGTGAGTTTTCCCCATGATTTGAGGCTCCCAGGTAGATCAGTGGTAAAGAATCCCCCTGCCAATGCAGGAGATGTGGGTTCTATCCCTGGGTGGGGAAGATCCCCTGGAGTAGGAAATGGCAATCCACTCCAGTATTCTTGCCTGGAGAATTGATGAACCTGATGAGCTCAGGAGCCTGATGAGCTGTAATCTATGAGGTTGCAGCTAAACAACAACAACAAAATTGATTCACTATTTTTTCCATTGTATATCCTTGCCTCCTTTGTCAAAGATAAGGTGTCCATAGGTTCGTGGATTTATCTCTGGGCTTTCTATTCTGTTCCATTGATCTATATTTCTGTCTTTGTGCCAGTACCATACTGTCTTGATGACTGTGGCTTTGTAGTAGAGTCTGAAGTCAGGCAGGTTGATTCCTCCAGCTCCATTCTTCTTTCTCAAGATTACTTTGGCTATTCGAGGTTTTTTGTATTTCCATACAAATTGTGAAATTCTTTGGTCTAGTTCTGTGAAAAATACCGTTGGTAGCTTGATAGGGATTGCATTGAATCTATAGACTGCTTTGGGTAGAATAGCCATTTTGACAATATTAATTCTTCCAATCCATGAACACGGTATGTTTCTCCATCTGTTTGTGTCCTCTTTGATTTCTTTCATCAGTGTTTTATAGTTTTCTATGTATAGGTCCTTTGTTTCTTTAGGTAGATATACTCCTAAGTATTTTATTCTTTTTGTTGCAATGGTGAATGGTATTGTTTCCTTAATTTCTCTGTCTGTTTTTTCATTGTTAGTATATAGGAATGCAAGGGATTTCTGTGTGTTAATTTTATATCCTGCAACTGCACTTAACAAGTGGTGCTGGGAAAACTGGTCAACCACTTGTAAAAGAATGAAACTAGAACACTTTCTAACACCATACACAAAAATAAACTCAAAATGGATTAAAGATCTAAATGTAAGACCAGAAACTATAAAACTCCTAGAGGAGAACATAGGCAAAACACTCTCCGACATAAATCAAAGCAAGATCCTCTATGACCCACCTCCCAGAATATTGGAAATAAAAGCAAAACTAAACAAATGGGACCTAATGAAACTTAAAAGCTTTTGCACTACAAAGGAAACTATAAGTAAGGTGAAAAGACAGCCCTCAGATTGGGAGAAAATAATAGCAAATGAAGAAACAGACAAAGGATTAATCTCAAAAATATACAAGCAACTCCTGCAGCTCAATTCCAGAAAAATAAATGACCCAATCAAAAAATGGGCCAAAGAACTAAACAGACATTTCTCCAAAGAAGACATACAGATGGCTAACAAACACATGAAAAGATGCTCAACATCACTCATTATTAGAGAAATGCAAATCAAAACCACAATGAGGTACCATTACACGCCAGTCAGGATGGCTGCTATCCAAAAGTCTACAAGCAATAAATGCTGGAGAGGGTGTGGAGAAAAGGGAACCCTCTTACACTGTTGGTGGGAATGCAAACTAGTCCAGCCACTATGGAAAACAGTGTGGAGATTTCTTAAAAAACTGGAAATAGAACTGCCATATGACCCAGCAATCCCACTTCTGGGCATACACACTGAGGAAACCAGATCTGAAAGAGACACGTGCACCCCAATGTTCATCGCAGCACTGTTTATAATAGCCAGGACATGGAAGCAACCTAGATGCCCATCAGCAGATGAATGGATAAGGAAGCTGTGGTACATATACACCATGGAATATTACTCAGCCATTAAAAAGAATTCATTTGAACCAGTCCTAATGAGATGGATGAAGCTGGAGCCCCTTATACAGAGTGAAGTAAGCCAGAAAGATAAAGAACATTACAGCATACTGACACATGTATATGGAATTTAGAAAGGTGATAACGATAACCCTATATGCAGAACAGAAAAAGAGACACAGAAATACAGTACAGACTTTTGAACTCTGTGGGAGAATGTGAGGGTGGGATATTTCAAAAGAACAGCATGTATACTATCCATGGTGAAACAGATCACCAGCCCAGGTGGGATGCACGAGACAAGTGCTCGGGCCTGGTGCACTGGGAAGACCCAGAGGAATCGGGTGGAGAGGGAGGTGGGAGGGGGGATCGGGATTGGGAATACATGTAAATCCATGGCTGATTCATAACAATGTATGACAAAACCCACTGGGAAAAAAAAATAAAAATGAAAAAAAAAAAATTGATTCACTATTCACCAACTATATAAACATCCATTCCTGCATGGGAAAGTAGAAAAAGAGATGTTACCCATTTTGCTACTATGACATCATAAATGCAGAATGGACCCTTCTGATGCGAACTTGTTATTGGCGACATGGGGTACCTCTGATGACCATCATTGGAAAGGGGCCTTTGAGCCAAAGGTGAGCAGTACAGACAGTCCCCAAACTCGAAGACTTTAAATTTAACCAAGAAGGCAGTTGAGTAAGAACTGCATGATGTTATGAAAAGAGATGTGACTTGAGAAGTATAAAATGTTAAGAAAACAAGCATGCTATCTATCTAACTATGTGCGGTGCAGGACAGGTATGGAAGGGCTGCTCCACAATGTTGAACCAAATACAGTGCTTGTCCTCAGCTCCCTGAGATTCTCATCCTTGGTTCTTGGAGGAGACTTATGAGTCACTCTTGACTCCTGATGCTAATAATCATGTCTTTGGCTTATTGGTTTCTGGATATGTTTATATGTGAGGAAGAGGGTTGCAAAATCTTTAATGTACAGGCTCAGAACTCTTGGCTCTAAAGGAAGTACTTTAAGAAATGATGCAGCAAATATAGTCAATGAATATTTATGGAGTACAGTACCTACTCTTTTCAAGGCATCAGATACAGAAATGAAGTCAATAGTCCTTGTTTTCAGATCTTGACTGCAAGAGTGTGTGTATATCAGGTTAGAAGGGTGGGAAACAGGATTAAAAAAAACCAGAGGGAATGAGAAAAAAACAAGTTGAAGTATGTATACAAGTAATCAAAGAAGTGATCTTGTTCCATAAATGAGACATAGATGAGAGTGTTTAAAATGGAAATATCATTCTGGTCTTGATATAATTTCTTTTAGGAGGAGCACAGAACAGTGGGAGATGCCCTTAAAGCAACAGATGACAAAACCCCTGCAGCTCAGACACTGGCTGATCCAACCAGCCTTCCCTGCCCACCCTCGTCATCTCTCCTGGTTTGGCCAAACATCTACCCTGATGGTCCCATAGCCTCTGTGCTAACTCTGTACTTGCACTTACTGCCTTAAAAACACAACTTCACCTTGCCCTTCACAAGTCCTTCTAATTAGACTCAAATCTTGAGGCGTTGGCATCGTAACCCTGGCACTTAACAACGGTGTCGGACCCTTGGCAGAGGCTTCATAAACGTCTGCTGAGCGCTACTGGACACCCAGAACAGAATACATTGTGAGTTCTAAATGAAGATAACGTTAGGTTAAGCAAGGCCACTTCAGAAATCAAGGCATAAAGGTTCTTACAAACCATCTTTCCAAGACTTTCTTAGTTAATGTGCAAAGGATTATCTGAAGAGGTAATTAAAAATAAAGAGCCCCTCCCCCACAAATTTGGATTTGGAAGTCTGGAATTGGAATCCATACAGCTGGTTTCAAATGAACTACCCAGTCGATTCTAGAGCAGATGTCCCCAATGCTGTGCTTTGAGAAACTCTGCCCTCATTACAGAGCTTTCTAACAAGATGATACTTATTCTGATTAATTGTACATATTCATCTTGAAACCCAAAGAAATGGATTTATACAATGTACACCAACTGACATCTCTGTGAGCTGGGTTACAAAACAACTCTGCCGTTGAATCTTTTGTTCAGACATTATATGTTAGTCCAGTCCAGCTTGCACCGAAAGCTGAGCACCCATGCACATCTACAGTTAACCTCGTGTGAGATAGGCCTGCGTGCAGCCCCACAGCTAGAGGGAGAAAATTGGGTATCTCAGGAAGGTTTTACTTTATTTTACTTTTAAAAAATTTTTGCCCATGCCATGTGGCATGTGGGATCTTAATTCCCCAACTGGACCGCCAGGTGAGTCCCTCTTAGGAGGATTTCAAACAAATGTCACTAATTTAATGAACTTGAGCCAACTCTGGGAGATAGTGGAGGACAGAGGAGGCCTGCAGGCTTCAGTCCAGGGTATTGCAAAGAGTCAGACACAACTTAGTGAATGAACAACAACAACATTAATTTATAAGGACTAAAGAATAAGGGTTTCTCTGGTGACCTCAGGATCCAATTTTCTACCTATCAGGTTAGATAAAACTTAGCTCTACCAACGCTTGTCCCTAGAAACCTGGAATGCCAGGAAATGAAGGCAAACATTGCTCAGGGTGTCAGTAAATCAATATTGGCTGGAGTCCAAAACAAAATAAATCTTTGCTAAGCCCCGCTGTGATTTCAGAGTTAAATACAAGGATTTCATAAATAGGGCAACGGAGTGTCGAGAGCAAAGGCCAGTAAACTAATTTGAATTACAGACCTCAGCCTCCAAGCTCTGGGACCTTGCCTCTGAGAGCCATATTGAGGTGAAAGTAAATAAGACAATCCGTCTTGCAAGGGGAGGGCGCTTTGCAGACTGTTTGAGATTCTGTGAGCATCTCACCCAGACCCCAGTAACCCTTTGAAATATGCTGAACTATGCAGTCAGAATACAGGGGCATCGTTAAGTCGGTGAGAGATGGTGGAGAAATCATAGTTTGTAACAGATCATTTCATGTGCAGTTTGCCAGTTCTTTAGGAAAGTTTAAGATAAAGCCCTTTTAATGTGAGGTGTTTATGAAGTACAGTGCTATATAATCTATAAAATCCCTTCAAAGACTATTAAAAAAAATTTTTTAAGTCATATTATTTCCTAAGTTTTGCTGCCTTAAAAATTAATTCTATCTATTTTGGTATAAGTATTTAGGAGACAGGTTGGTAACAGAAATTATTCTTCAGGACAAAGAGTTAGGACCTTTCCTGCATGTAGTCATTGCCATTCATTGCTCAGCAGAAAGCTTTCTCAGATGGCAGATTATGGTTATCTTTGTACAAATAATGATAACACAAGAGATACTTACCAAGTGCAGCTGGTGGCTTTGAAATAGTTGGCAAGGCTGAAAAAGGATGACTTGACAACATCTTGGAGGAGAAAGAGAAAATATTTTTATTATTTTTTTTTAATTTTGAGAAAATATTTTTAAATCCAGATAAAATATGGGAATCAGAGCAGTAATGTGGGAAATAGTTACTTACAAGCAATGATTATCACCAAGGAACACGAGAAGACACTGGCTATGATTCCTCCCAGAAACCACCTGAAACAGCAGGATTACTCAGGCTTAGCAACTGATTGTCTATTTCCAACACATGAGATGTTCTTTTAGACTTACTATTGATGAATGAATTTAGGATATACTATAGAATGACAATAATCAAAACAGTGTAGTATTGGCAAAAGGATAGAAATACAGCTGAATGGAAAAGAATAGAAAGCCCAGAAATAGATACAAGTTAAGCGATTTTTTTTAATGTTTAAAATTTTTGTTTATCTATTTTTGGCTGTGTTGGGTCTTCATTGCTCTGTGGGTTTTTCTCTAGTTGTGGCGAGTGGGGTCTGCTCTTCATCGTGGTTTGTGGGTGTCTCAGTGCTGTAGGTTTCTGGCTGTGGAGCATGGGCTCTGGCGTGCAGGGGGCTTCGGGAGTTGCGGCACATGGGTTCAGTAGTTCCCATTCCCTCTCTCTAGAGCACAGACTCAGTAGCTGTGGCCCAGGGGCTTAGTTGCTCCGAGGCATCTGGGACCTTCTTGGATCAGGGATGACACTTGTGTTTCCTGCATTGGCAGGTGGCTTCTTCACCACCAAACCACCAGAGAAGCCCGAGTTAAGTGATTTTTAACAGAAGTGCAAAAGCAATGCAATAGAGAAAGGAGACTCTTTTCAACAAATGCTGTCGAGTTGTTTAGATGTGCAGAAGCATGAAACTACACATAGACATCACACCTTAACATAAAATTCAACTCAAAATGAGTCATAGACTGAAATGTAAACCACAAAAGTGTGAAACTTCTAGAAAAAAACAAAGGAGAAAATGTGTATGCTTAAGGTTTCATAACCTTGACAAAAGAGGGTGTTAACTTTCAGGTTTTTGTCAATCTAATGGGTGATTGTATCACAGAGTGGATTTTTTTTTTTTCTTTTTAAAGAATAATATCTTTATAGCTTTGTGCTCAAAATACAAATAGTGGAAGAGATTACAAATAAATACAAAAGCAAAAGGAAAATATCATGAAAAAAATCCCGCCACCCTGAAGCATTCATTATTAAAATGTGACAAATATCCTTTCAGACATCTTTTTATAGGCATTTAAAAAACTTAAAAAATTGAGGTTTCTACATATAAACTGCCAAAATCTCCAAACTCCAAAACTGCTGACCTGCTACCAAAACATATATGGGGAAACTTCAGGCACTCAGGTAAGATTAAAATAACTCATTAGAGATTTTTAATTGCTACCTGCCTATGCAAGAGAAATAGTTAGTTTGAATTCAGACAAGTTAACTGCCTGCTTAAAAAAAAATCAGTACAGGTGTACCTTGAAGATATTGCAGTTTCAAAGACCACTGAAATAAAATGAATATCATAATAAAGCAAATCGTGTGTATATTTGGTTTCCCAGTGCATATAAAAATTATGTTTACACTATACTATAAAGTGTTCAATAGCATTATATCTTAAAAAATGCATATACCTTAATTAAAAAAGACTTTATTGCTGGAAAAAAATGAGCTTTAACAAATGTACATTAAAGCATATAAAGAGTTTTAGTGTTATTTTAAAAATAAAAAACTTGCCATCACCCAAATCAAGAAATAAAATATTTTTAACACCCCATTAGTTTTCCTTTACTGATCCTTCCTACTTTACTCTCCCACATTAACCACTATTCCCACATCTATAGGAACTGAGTGGTTTTGCCTTTTCTTGAATTTTTTATTTATATACTTGTGTCTGTCATCTTTCACTTACATAATAGTTCTGAGGTTCATCCATGCTTTGCCCATAGGAAGAGTTCTTTTTTGGAAAAAAAAAAAATCACTAAACTAAAATCAAAAACTAAACTTTTTACTTTAGAATAACTAGATATACAGAGAAGTTGCAAAAAGTAATACAGAGGGTCCTCAAATATCCCTCATCCAACTTCCCCTGTCATCAGCATCTTAGATGGTGCCTTTGTCATAATTATAAGGAACCAACACTGGTGCCTCACTAATAACTCAACTCCACACTTCATTTGAACTTTACAGCTTTTCCCTAATTGATCCACTTTCCAGCATCTTACATAGGATATTACATGACATTTAGTCATTTTGTGTTCTTAGTTTGGGCTGTGACAGTTTCTCAGACTCTCCATAGTTTTGATGACTTTGACAGTTTTGAGGAGTACTGGTCAGATAATGTGGAGTGTCCCTCAAGGTGGGTTTTTCTTGTGATTGGGCTTCCCTGGTGGCTCAATGGTAAAGAATTCACCTGCAATGCAGGAGACACAGGTTAAATACCTGGGTTGGGAAGATCCCCTGGAGAAGGGAATGGCAACCCACTCCAGAATTCTTGCCTGGAACATTACATGCATAGTGGAGCCTGGCAGGCTACAGTCCCTGGGGTTGGAAGAGTCAGACCTGACTTAGCTACTAGACCACCACCACCACCATGTTTAGACTGGGGTTTAGAAGACCCTCGAGGTGAAATGCCATTCTTCTCATATCAAGGTGGTGTTTGTCAGGCTTCTCAACTGTCAAGTTTCCTTTGCCTCCTCTTTCCAAACACTACTTGTTGGAATCAAGTTTCCAAAGGGAGTCAAGTTCTCCTCTTAAGGGGGAAGTTTCTACATAAATTAACCTAAGAGGAACAATCCATTCATAGTCCTGTGAAATAAAGAAAAGTCTCCATGGTCAGCTAAGTTTGGGAAAAGCTAAGTTAAGTAAAGCTGAACAGGTTTCTTCACCATGTTGTTTCACTGAGCCTTTATTATGCTAATGCACTCTGTGATTCCCCCAACTTGGGATATATAATGCAGAATTCTGCAACTTTATTTTTAACTACAGGACTCCCCCCAACCCCTTTTTGTTCTTTTGGTCCCATTATGATCTAAAAATACTTTCCAAACCTCATAATTATCTGGGAAGCTGTTTTAAAGTACGGATTCTCACTAGATCTAAATTGGTATCTCCAGGGATGGGATCCAGGACTTCGTATTTAAAAATACAACTCTCCCAAGTGATGTGAGGTACTTGACCATCAAGAGGAAGGACCTGAGGACAAGCAGCACGTACTAACCAGTGTACAAGGTCCACAAGACCCCAGGATGTATCATTCATTTCTGTTTCATTGGTTCAACAAATATCGAGGAGGTCCTAGCACAATATCTCTGTTCTCAAGGAACTTACAATCTTGTTGGGAAACCTAGATCATTAACTTTTAAACACGTGAACATAGAATAGGTCAGGTGGTGATAAATGCTCTGGAGAAAAGCCAAGCGAGATGTGTGTGACAGAGAATGGTATTCTGTCTCTATATGGTTGTCAGGGAAGGGCTCTCTACCGATGTGACATTTGAACAGATAACCAGAAAGAAGTAAGGGCACATATTGTTTCTCCAGGGAAAAAAGACTGTAGTAGGCAGAATAAATAGCAAGTGCAAAGGCCTTGAGGTACAAGTGGGCTTAGCACAGAAGGGACTTGATGACTGCCCCGGAGACTTGGGTAAGAAAAGAATAGGAAGGACACGCTGGACAGAGGGTAGAACAGAAACATGCCTATAATCAGGCAAGCACATTATGTCCTCTGAGATGCTGAGAAGACATTTTATGTGAGGTTATGAAAATATAATGGGAAAGATGGAGTCCCAGTGGGAACTCCAAGTGCCCTAGTGGGGATGTCATATGCCCTTGAACTCCATGTAGGGTTACCTAGATTATATCTGTAACTGGGAGTCACTGAGGATTTAAACAAAGGATAATGCATGGTACAAATCCAATTTCTAGCAAGATCCACCGCCTTTGGTGTGTTTTGTGATATAATGGGAGGAGGGAGGTAGTAGATAAAAAGCCAATGGACAGAAAAATGGACAAATCTTAACCACAGAGCTACCTAAAATGCTTTGTGGAATAAGGCAAGGAAATCATCAATCAATTACAGCTTCATTAATTATGAAACACCACTGCACGAACATAAAAAGCTAAATTACCTTGCACAGGCAGAAATGATTAAGCATGCAGCAAGCAGAATTGCTTGAAAGGAGACCTCTCGTAACAAACTGGTTTCTAACAGGAAAAATAAAAAATAAATGAATTAGAAATCATCGTTGATTAAGTAATCTTGGAACAACAAAATCATACTAAAACTATTTTTTTGATACACCAAAAAAAAAAAAAAAAGGTTTTCAAATAATTTGTCCTAAGTAACATGATTAAGAGCTTCCCCCATGCCTCGGTGGAAAACAATCTGCGTACAATGTGGGAGCCACAGGAGACGGGGGTTTGAGCCCTGGTTCGGGAAGATCCCCTGGAGGAGGGCATGGCAACTCACTCCAGTATTCTTGCCTGGAGAATCCCATGGACAGAGGTGCCTGGTGGGCTAGAGTCCACAAGGTCACAAAGAGTTGGATACCACGGAAGTGACATGGCATGGCACGGCAATAAGATCAAATTATCAAATGCTGTTATAGGGCCTTTCATTAGAAATTTTCTGAAAAGTATCAGTTTTTACCTAACACTTAAAACATAAGCAACTGCACTACATAGACAGTTTGGGGCTTGCCTTTTACCTCAATGTTGGCAAAAGGCTTTGTAGAATTGATGCTAATGTCAGAAATCTAACTGGGATGATGATTATAATATTAAAGTCTAAAATGTATAGAGTGCTTTATAACTCACAAAGAGCTTTCATACATCAGTTCATGTCATCAATACTACCAGATTGGGAGGCAGAAACCATGATCACAGTTCTGCAAAGGAGAAGACCAAATTTCAAGTGATGAAATTTATCCAAGGTCACGGAGCTGTGTTGCCAGAGCCAAGATTGAAAAACCACATCTAGCCAGAACATCATGTTTCATCCAAAATAGGGTGGGTAAGAGAATGGCAACTTGGCATAGTGGGAGTCTCTAAAGGACTAAAAAAGAGAATAAATAGTCTGAACTATTTGTCCTTGCAAAACTTTTCACTATCTTAAAATACTTTAGCGCTACTGAGCCATGGTGGAAATGACTGCAAATCATCCAGCAGTTATAAAAGGAAGAGTTAAACCAATTGTGACTCTGAGTCTTATTTTAACCACCTAAAAGGAATCAGAGCTGCTTTAAAGATGACCACGTAAAGATCTAAAGGAAAATAGAACAGATCTCAGCTTCATTTTTGCCAAATGCTTCAAAAGCCCAATTTTGCAAGTTGTTTAAAACTTGTAAGGACTTTGAGCTCTGCATGAACTTATTTTTGCTATTTACGTTCTGAATTGAGATTGAGTCAGCTTACAAGAACCTACTTAGTCCATAATACGGGCAAAACACTGAAGATGGGCAAATGCAAAATATAGCAGTTGTGAATGACATCACTGCACATATATAGTATTTCATATTAATATATACAGAGATTTAAATAAGTTATTATGGGTTCAATCGAAGGCTCAACCATCCTTCTAAAGTGTGTTTCTATTCTTAGCCTCCTCTGATCTCATGTGGAATTTGAAACATTTTCTCCCAGAAATAAGTGTAGGTTGACAAACTGCAAAGATCCCTAGACTTGAATACTGAAGGAAGACTGGGTTTAAATTCATGTTCTATAAAGACATACATTGTGATTGTGAACAAGGTGTTCATTGATTCATTCCATCAGTAGCCATTCACTTAGCATTAATTTTGGCTTAGCTCAAGTGTAAACTCCTTCAGGAAGTCTTCTTGGATGTCTTCACCTCCCCATCGGCCCTTAGCTGCTCTGTCTTTGAAATCCCATTATACCTCATGCATGTCTCCATCAACAAATTTTCCACAATGAATTAAAATTATTGTTCTCTTTCTCTCTGTTTCCCCATCAGACTATTGAAAACAGCTGGCATCTATTTGCTGTTCTTCAGCAGCAGTGCCCATATTTTCCTTGAGAAGTCCCTTTTCCCTGCCTCCTAGTGCGTGGTTCCAGTGGACAGACTGATTTCCCTCCCTGCCTTTGATGCACTCCAGTCCACTTGGAGCTTCACATGTACGCATGTATGCCGTCACTTCTGTCATGTCCAGCTCTTTGCAGCCCTCTGGACCATAGGCCCTCCAGGCTCCTCTGTCCATGGGATTCTCCAGGCAAGAATACTGGAGTGGGTTGCCATGCCCTCCTCCAGGGGATCTTCCCCACCCAGGGATCAAATCCACGTCTCTTATATCTCCTGCAGTGGCAGGCAGGCTTTTTACCACTAGCATCACCTGGCAAGCCCCTGGATCTTCATATACTTACTGACAAAGGGATATGTTTTGTCATGTAATTGGGACACTTCCAGAACCAAGGTAGTCAGCCCTCTTTTCCTAAGTCTAGAGTCTGTTTCTGCTGACTTTGAATGGGGGAAGTTGCAGGCACAGAGCCAGCAGAACTACCATGGAGTAATAAAGAGCATTTCAAAAAGGAAAGTGGACAGAGGAAAAGAGACTTGAAGAGACTGGCAGAGACCTGGAATCTTTGCCTGGAGTGTTTATTAATATGAACCAATACATTCAATGACAGATCAATCCATTTTGAGTTGGGTTCTCCTCCTCTGGAACTCAGAAAACCCTGACTGATAAAATGATGCCAGGCACACTTACACCTTTAGCATATGGATCAGTACCTCAAACAGTCTGCACACTCAAAACCTACATGAAGGAGATAAAACAACATCAAAGGGAGACCTCATCCACTCAGGGCTTCACAGCCAAGTGAAGCAAAGGAAGATGGCGCCGAGAGAGATACACGGTGCTGGGGGCTACAGCATCGGGAAGCCAAGTGCTACCTCCAACCGCCAGCAGGGGGTAGAGAAGGCCCCACAGAGGCGGCCTCCTCTGAACAGGACCTTGAAGGAAGAGCAGGGGTCTTCCAGGTATATAGCCTTGGGAGACATTCCAGACACAACAAAGAACTGGAACAAAGGCTGACTTGGCCTACCGGAAGTTGAGTATTCTATTCTGTAAAATGGAGACAGCTCATTTAACTGGTCCACCACTCTCTTGGAGACCCTGTTCTGCGCCAGGCACTACATGGGCAGTTGGGACTCTGCAGATGTTTAAGGTGTGGTCACCACCATCCTGAAAGGGCTGACGGCCCGATGGGGGAGATACGAAAGTAAACATTCAAGAACAGTACAAGATGGGCAAGAGAGAGGGGAGTCCTGAGAGCTGGAGGAATACAAAAAGGGGTCATTGAAGACCTTGTCCCCAGAAAACAGGGTGGACTCCTGGAGGAGGTGGGACACGAAACTGTCAGCGGGAAACTGTCTAAACAATAAACACTGCTGCCTGGTCATCCTGACTCCTGGAAAGGGAATAAAAAAGTTCCTCAACATCTGTCTGATAGCTGCACTGGGAACAAAATGAAGCAGGGCATGTTGGTCTTTGGGAGTGGAAGTGGTCAGTGAGATAAATATTCAGGATTTGAGGAAGGTGAAGAAAGAGAAGACATTATTTTTTCATTTAACCTCCAGCTTAGGTAATCGTAACATCACATGTTTGGAGCACTTCGTATACATGGCACATGATGCTAAGTGCTGGATGAGGATTATTTCAATCATTTATCGATACAGGGTAGGAATTATGATTATCTCCCTTTACAGATGAAAAGGTGACATTTTGGAGAGTTGGGTAAACTGAAGTGGGAGCTGGGCTTTGAAACTTGGCAAGCTGGGGACAAGACAGCACCTTGAGGCAACACTGTGTGCAAACCTGGTCCATCCAATATTAGCATAGAGATTAAGGAAGATGCTTGCTGAATTTATTTCAGATTTACTACTGACAGCAAGCATCAAGGCCTTGATACCTTTGGACTTTTGTTGTCAGAGGCATAGCAAGAAAGAATGTTCTTTCTCTTATTTATTTTCTTCTAGCATATATCAAACACACAGCTAGATATGAAGACGATGATCACAGACACCTATGTACGCATGACTCAGCTTTAGTCACGTTGAGCATTTTGCCAAATGTCTTCAGGGTTCTTAAAAAACAAAGAAAACACTGCAAATCCAGTCCTTCTGGGACCTCTAAGATGACTCCTCCAGGTCAGTCACCTCCTCTGCGGATGCGTCACCTGGATGCAGGCTAATGCCAGCACCTAAGGGGACGTTAATCACTTCCGGGCCCTGAAAGGAGGAATTATGTGGGTGCAGCAAAGGTTTAAAAAAACTCACTTGGATGATCCAACGTGTCTTCCTGGAAATGTTCAGAAGCCGTCCACTGGGACTGAGGAGACAAGCCGTAGGAGTTTTCTCTGGGTCTCTGAGAGGCAACGGGGCCAGAAAAGGAGGCTTTCACAGACTCTGCATTCAGCTTCTGTGACTCGCAGTCATCAGTCAGAGAACAGTCAAAATCACCTCCTGAAAGAGCAGAGGGGTTCAGAGTGTGTGTGTGTGTGTGTGTGTGTGTGTGTGTGTGATTTCTGTGGCTCTAATGATCGTAGCAATAGTCTCAAGAAGCACAGAGAATTGGAAATGAATGAGCAGAAACATTTTTTCCTAACCTCTATTTCCATGGAGCATAAAGTGACAAAGGGGAGATGACAGCAGAGAGGAGAGCCAGAGGCAGCCCACAGGCGACAGCCCCCCAAGAAGGCGCCAAGCCCGAGACGTTTGGGAAGGGGAGCCAAGGTCGAGGGGAAGGCCAGAGCTTCATGGGCCTGGGGCAGGTGGAGCCATGGAATCGTTCACTGCAGAATATTGTATAACTGCGTACACGATGCAGTTCGGGAGGCTGGGAGTCGGAAGTCAGAGTAGACAGTGCTGTGTGCCAGCGTGGCTGGGCAGGGACAGGCACACAGGCCCACAGTTAGGAGGCAAAGAGGTCATCACTGCGTGGAAACCCGGCAGAAGGTGTCCAGATGGAGCCCGGGAGGGAGTGTCTGAGTGCTTGAGCGGAAACCTGAAGGCCGAGGAGCAGTACTTCCAGAGAGACAGAAGGAAGAGTGAAGGCCAGGAAGAGACAGACAGACAGAGGGGGAGGGGAGAGGGGGGAGGGGAAGGAGGGAGAGGAGGGGGGGAGGGGCAGAAAGAAGGGAAAGAAGAAAGAAAGACATCAGCCCCCAGGCAGAATGTGGCGGGCTCCCAGAAAAATGAGCTCTGCTATTTGGCCAGACAGGAACCCCTGAGTGTGGGCAGTCCTGGAGGATGGTTCTGGCTGGATGGCTAGTGCTGTGCTTAGTCATTCAGTCAGTCATGTCCGACTCTTTGCGACCCCATGGACTGTAGCCCACCAGGCTCTTTGGTCCATGGGGATTCTCCAGGCAAGAATACTGGAGTGGGTAACCTATCCCTTCTGCAGGGGATCTTCCCAACCCAAGAATCGAACTGAAGTCTCTTGCATTTCAGGCTAATTCTTTACCAGCTGAGTTACTTAGGATTGCTAAGCGGGGATCAAAATCATGAAGGGCCTCATGGGTCATGCTCACTTTTATCAGATTCATCCTATGGGCAACTTGGAGGATGGGAGTGCTGTGAGGTGCTTTGTGTGTTGAGGAGCTCACTCAGCGGTGAGAGGTGGAGAGAGTCCCAGCCCTGTTCTGGAAGCTGGGAGTGACTGTGGAGCTCCAAGAGACTCTTGGGGGTCCTCATATAGCAGTGTTTCTTAACCAGAAGTCATTTCTCTCTCCAGAGGACATCTGACAATGTCTGGAGTCATTTTGGATGGTCACAATTTCAGCAGGGGAGAAGGGATAGGGTGCCACTGGTATCTAAAGGAATAAAGCCCAGGGATGTTGTGAAACCATATTTAATACACAGGACAGGTCTGGTTACTGAACCAGTGAACTGATGCTTTTGGACATGGGAATTCCTGCCAACCCTGCAGGTTCCTTCCTACCCTCCCGCCCACAACTTGCTGCCTCTTGATAAAGCAGTCTGCAGAAGCATCTTTGCCGGTTGTCACAGAAAAAGGAAATGGTAGGAAGTGAACCATGCAGAGCACCCAGTAATGCCCAGGCTGCAGAGGAGGTCCAGGACCTTGTTTACTGCAGCACTAGTCACAACGGCTAAGACACGGAAACAACCCAAGTGTTCATCCATAGGTGAACGAATAAAGAAAATCCTGCCGTTTGCATCATCCCAGATGAACTAGGAGGTTCATCTAAGTGAAATAAGCCAGTCATAGAAAGACAAACATCACATGATTACACTCATACACGAGGTATCTAAAATAGTCAAAATCAGAGAAGCAGAGAATAAAAGGGTGGCTGCTGGGGGTGAGGGGGGAGGGAGCTAAGGGGAATTGTTCAACAGATACAAGGTGTCAGTGATGCTAGATGAATAAGTTCTAGAGCTCTGCTACACATGTGGCTATAGATACCAATGTAGTATTTTATGTACTTCAAAATGTGTTGAGAAGGTAGATTTTTTTTTTCTTAGCACACACACACACACACACACACAAAAACCACAAACAAACTCTACGAAAGACAGAAAACTCCACAAAGGGACACAAAGAAACTCTGGGAGGTGTTGGATGTCTGTTCCTTGACTGTGGTGATGATATTACAGGGGGTTTGCAAATATCCCACATCATCACAGTGTCCATATTGAACATGTACATCTGCATATGTCAACTGCGCTGTGCTTAGTCACTGAGTCACGTCCGACTCTGTGTGACCCCGTGGACTGTATTACTCTCACTCTGAATCTCGCAGTATTGGAGGGACGTTAGGCTCTGATATCTTGAGTAAAGAACATATACAGCCAATACTGACCTTGAAAACCTCATGTAAATGTCCAATTGGTAGAGTTGTATAAAATGTGTGTGGTGTGGCATGTGTTAGTCGCTCAGTCCTGTCTGACTCTTTGTGACCCCATGAACTGCAGCCTTCTAGGCTCCTCAGTCCTTGGAATTCTCCAGGCAACAATACTGGAATGGGTTGCCACTTCCTTCTCCAGGGTATCTTCCCCACCCAGAGATAAACCCAGGTCTCCTACTTTGCAAGCGCATTCTTTACCATCTGAGCCACCAGGGAAGTCTACATGTGTATATATATCAACTATATCTCCATAAAGCTGTTCTTAAAAAAGAGAGGAAGCTGTGTGGTCATATTCACATGGAAGTGAGGAGGAACTGGTACCTTTGGTGGCTGCTTATGTATTCAAGAGTGGCATTGAACTAAGATCTGGGGAGACGTGATGAGGATGTGACAACACTAAAAATATTCCTGTGCCGTTGCCCAAAGCTGCTCTGTTGAACTTACGCTTTGCCGCTGAGAGTTAGATGAGATAAAAATGTATCTCATGTAGAATTCTGGAAATATTGCACAGAAATTTCTAAAAGAAAATTCTAAAAGAAGAAATGGCATTAAAAGGAGAAAAAAAGATAAAAAATTCTTACAGACAAAAGAGTCTTAACAAAAAATGATCAAGGAATTTTCATCTCTGAAAAGACATAGTTTTCCCCCAATTCACACTTCCCTTCACTGACATTTTTTCCCCCTCTAACCTTAATAATAAATGAAAGGGGCTTTCCTAGGGGGCTCAGTGGTAAAGAATCCACCTGTCAGTGCAGGAGACACAGGTTCGATCCCTGACCCAGGAAGATCCCACACTCTGCAGAGGAACTAAGCCAGTGTGCCGCAACAATTGAGACTGTGCTTTGGAGTCCAGAAGCGGCAACTACGGAGCACACATGCCGAAACTACTGAAGCCCTCATACTCTAGAGCCCGTGCCCCAACACAAGAGAAGTCACCACAATGAGAAGCCCACTCACTGCCCCTAGAGTAGCCTCCAGCTTGCTGCAACTAGAGAAAAGCCCGTGTGTAGCAACAAAGATCCAGCACAGCAAAAATGAAATAGAAAAACATGTTAAAAATAATAAATGAAAGAATCGTCATGCAGTAAGTAAGTGAAAGTTGCTCAGCCACGTCTGATTCTGTGGGACCCTATGAATTGTAGTCCAGCAGGCTCCTCTGTCCATGGGATTCTCCAGGCAAGAATACTGGAGTGGGTTGCCATTTTTTCTCCAGAGGATCTTCCCTACCCAAAGATCAAACCTGGGTCTCCTGCACTGTAGGCAGATTCTTTACCATCTGAGTTACAAGGGAAGCCCTGCGTAATTCAGAGAACATATCAATAAATAGTTCTTTGGGGTTATATTTGAAGATATTAATTTCATTCTGTTTCTCTTGGTTTATTTAAATTGTGTGGTTGGCTTCTGATTTTTTTTTTTTTTTTGGCTTCTGTTTTAAAAGGATGAATCTATTTCTCCCAAGCAAGTTCCCTATCCTTACATACAAAATAGGCATTTTCATTTTCTATAGAGGGAAACACAAAGCCATGTACAGATGTTGCCATCAAAGACATTTATGGAGGATGCACTAGATCAAGAGAAAACTGTGAACCTCAGATGGGGGTCTTCTCTGAGGTCATCATGTTTTACTTTCTTGGGACTGGCAGAAATAGAGCTGGAAGTCCTGAAGAATCCTCCCTGTCTAGATCCTGGATCCTCTATCAATATGACTCATGGACTCTGAGGATGCAGTTCAAATTGCAGCATTGGTTCTGGGCAGCCACGAGACACCAGAGCTAGAGAATGAATTGCAGCTAATGAGGAAAGGTGTCTGGATGCAGCTGTGGAAGGGGTGAGCTGAGGATAAACAAAATAGGCAACAACAACAACACAAAAAAGCCCGTTTTAGCTTGAAAAATGAAGGAAAAGAAAATCAGAGGAAGTAAGTTTTGATTGCATCCATTGCCCAGAGAGAAAGTGGCAAAACAATTTAATTTTGAATTCTTCTCTCGAGTCTTCTAACTCGGCGATGTTTCCAGAGAAAAAGGAATTGCTGATAAAAGTCACGGGGCTTTGGGTAAATCCGGAAAGCAAGAAGTCTGGGGAAGATTTGATTACAGTTGACAGCAGAGATGAGCGCTTTCAAAGTCCCATGTGCACCCGGATTGACTAATTACTGATTGGGGGTGGGGGGAGTTGATTTTGTTATATTTAGAAGAGATTTGGAAACCATGAGAGTTTTAACAAGATACCTCATGCACGTGCAGCACTGCTGTGGTCTGATTGCTTATATTTTGAAGAAGCAGCAGTGAGAAAACAACATGTGAATTTCCAAATATGTGAAACCCTGCCTTTAGCGTGGCGATTCCCAAATTTTAAACATCCATGGATAGTTCACCTGATTTTTGCCACCTCCCAGAGCCTTCTTAACTCCTAGCCATTTCATATTTTCTTGGATTGTTTCACCTTTGTCTTTTACTTTAAAGGAAACTTTATATCACTCATTTAAATGCCCTAAAGAAAAAGTAAATGTAAGAACAAGTACAATGAACATGAGACCTTATTTAATTTGCACTAAATATTTTTTTAGGGGAATGCTCCTAGCCTATTCTTTGTTAAAAGAGAGTAATGGAACTCCCCGTGGCTTGGTCTCCATGCTCCCAGTGCTGTGCAGCCACGCGAATCAGCTATGTGTGTTCATGTATTCCTTTCCTCTGAGCCTCCCTCTCACCTCCCCCAGGCCCCATCTAGGTCATCACACAGCACCGAGCTGAGCTCCCTGTGTTACGCAGCAGCTTCCTACTAGCCTTTCCCATTTTTTCACACAAGGTAGGGTGTATATGTCAAAGCTACTCCCTCAATTCATTCAGTGCAGTTCAGTTCAGTCGCTCAGTCGTGTCCGACTCTCTGCGACCCCATGAATTCCAGCACGCCGGGCCTCCCTGTCCATCGCCAACTCCCAGAGTTTACTCAAACTCATGCCCATCAAGTCGGTGATGCCATCCAGCCATCTCATCCTCTGTCGTCCCCTTCTCCTCCTGCCCCCAATCCCTCCCAGCATCAGGGTCTTTTCCAACGAGTCAACTCTTCGCATGAGGTGGCCAAAGGACTGGAGTTTCAGCTTCAGCATCAGTCCTTCCAGTGAACACCCAGGACTGATTTCCTTTAGGATGGACTGGTTGGATCTCTGTGCAGTCCAAGGGACCCTCAAGAGTCTTCTCCAACACCACAGTTCAAAAAGCATCACTTTTTCAGCGCTCAGCTTTCTTCACAGTCCAACTCTCACATCCATACATGACCACTGGAAAAACCATAGCCTTGACTAGATGGACCTTTGTTGGCAAAGTAACGCCTCTGCTTTTTAATATGCTGTCTAGGTTGGTCATAACTTTCCTTCCATTCATTACCACTCTTTAATATGCTGTGTAAAATGGTTTTTGTCTGTATTCATTTTCTGAACTGGGTCTTCAAAAAATAATTTTAAGCTTATCTTACTTTTCTTTTTCCCTTTTCTGATTAGTGCTTTCTGGGTCCTAGCCAAAAAAAATCTGCTTGGTAAAGGTTGTGATGATAGTCCTCTAAATTTTCTTCGAGAAGATTCATAGACAGTGTTTTTGCATTTAGGTCTAATATCCACCCCAAACTGGGTTTTGTGTATGGTGTGAATTAGTATTGAAAATACTTGTATGTGTATATAACCATTTTATTATATTTTCTTAATTAAATAAAAATACATAACCATCAGAAAAAAGATATGCTTTGAGTTCCTATCACTATAGTTTTATATATATATGTGTAGATATGTATCTACACATACATCTTTAGATACGTTAATATCATAAAATGGGTACTACATAATATATATATATTTAATTATACATATAGCATAAATTTCAATAGGAGTATGTATATGTGTTATACTATGTATGTAAATCTTCTTTTACAAATGAGGAAATTGAGACTTAGCAAAGTTAAGTAACTATCACAGTGTGCCCAAACTAGGACTTGAATTCTGATCTCAGTATCCTTTGGCTACCCATGTCCTGTACAGAAAAGATCGATTGGAGATGTGCAGATATGTTCCAGGTATTATCAGCTTAATAATGTGTACATTTAAATTAAGCTATTTTGCATGAGATGGAGATAAATACATTTGGATAACATA
Organism: Dama dama; assembly: GCF_033118175.1. Taxonomy (NCBI): domain Eukaryota; kingdom Metazoa; phylum Chordata; class Mammalia; order Artiodactyla; family Cervidae; genus Dama; species Dama dama. The sequence continues at coordinate 9,480,952 of NC_083701.1, read as the reverse complement.
AGTAGTGTGGAGAGAACTTAAAGTGAATCTTTAAAAGGTGGCTCATCCTCTATATCAAAACGACCATTGATTGTCTCTGGATTTGGCATTGGTCCAGAACCATGTGGTTGCTACTCCCCATTTGGAAATGCTACCTCACCATGGAAAAAAGAGGTTCAAACTCACCATTTTCTTTGCAGTGGTTTGTTTCCAACCTCCTGACCCCCTCCAACCAGACATCCTCACTGGGGGAAGAGTCAACATCATCAAAGATGCTTTCATGCAGCCAGGAATCAGAGGCACTGAGGTTGAAGAGAGAAGAAAAAGAACGGCGGATTCTCCTTTTCTTTCTAAATATTCTGGAGAGAAAAGAAAGTAGTAAGGTGAATAACAAATAGCAGTCAACTCACTGTCAAAGCAGAGAATTCAGTGAAAGCAGGCACACGGGGCACGTGTCTATCGCTCACGTGCCAGAAGCTCATTGCATTTTTTTCCTCCATTAATTCCAGAGAAGTTTCTTAAATTCCTATATGTGTCAGGTGCTTGCATCAGTGTCAAGGATATTGAGATAAGAGACAAAACCTCGGGTCGAAAGACCAAAGTAATGCAGACACAGCGAACACTTTCATTGACCCCATCCTGAACACTTTGATCGACCTCATCCTGTATCTGGTGTCTTTCTTAGTGATTCACATTATCCTTGAAATAGCCCTGTGAGGTAGGTACTACTGCTACCCCATATCTCAGGTCAGGAAACTGAGGCACAAATAAGTTAACTAACTTGTCTGAAGTCATACAGCTAGTAGCTGACATAGCTGGGCTGCAGACCCGGGCAGTCTGGCCCCATCTTTTCTGCCCTTGGTGACTGTGCTGTGCGCATGTGTGTTCTGACAGTGTCAACTGGGGCTGCTTTGAGAGCACCAGGAGAAGTATTGCTAATCTGGAGATAAGGAAGGCTTTCTGAGGTAAACAAACAAATAGTCTCATATTGAGTCATGCTAGGAACTGAGGCAGGAAAGGTAAAAAGAGGGAAAATAATGAATGACCTTGACTGTTACGTGAAGGAGCTGGAATTTAACATAAAGGGCACAGATGGCGGTGACCTGATTGGGTTTGCATTTCCAAAAGATTTTGGTTCTCCACATGTCCCCACTCCCAACAACCCAACAATCCATCCTCTACCTTATAAGCAGTGTTATCTTGCTAAGGATGAATCTGACAGTTTGTCAAGGGCTCCTGTCAATCTACAGAATAAAGCCCGGATTCCTCAGGCTGAAACGGAACCCCCTCCATCCAGCCCTGCTTCTGGGTTTAATCTCCTCTCGCGGAGAGCTGTCTTTCCACCCTAAGCTGTATTTCTCCCAAACGACTTGCCATTCCTCACACTGTATCAGGATCTCTTGGGCCTTCATGCCGGTACCCTCTCTCAGGAAGTCCTCTTTCCTACATCCTACTTATCTTAAGCCTTGAATCAACCATCCTCATCTCTAGGAAGCTGGTTTTAATCTATCCTGCCAAAGAAAATGGGCCTCTCTTCCTTCTCCCCTCTGCTACCCTCCATCCAGGCTTCTATCCCAGCACTTCTATTGCTTCATTACTTTAAAAAAAAAAAAAAAAACTAGTTCATTCTTTTAATTACTTTACTTATTTTTGGTTGTGTAGGGTCGTCATTGCTGTTTGGCCTTCTCTCTAGTTGATCACATGTTACAGCATGCAAGATCTTAGTTCCCCGGCCAGAGATCAAGCCTGCACCCCCTGCCATGGAAGCAGGGAGTCTTAACCACTGGACCACCAGGGGCATCCCAGTTCATTACTTTTGTTCGTTTTCGTGTGTCAGCCACCCCTGCTTCTTATGAGCCCATGTACTTCCATGATCTGGAGCAGAAATAGGCTGCTTATGAACAATGTTGAATGAACCAATGAACGAATGAATGAATAATTGACAGATGGGTTGGAATGCAGATCCTTTGACCTAACCTCCTCTACTTACCTGACTAAGTTCTCCTTGTAGAGAACCCTGGTCTGGGAGGGGCTCAGGGTTATGTTGCCAGCTTCGTCGCAGAGAAAACTGTCTTCGGTCCAGATGTAGTAGCCGTTGGTGAGTAGTCTGGGACTTCGTCGACAGGTGAACGGGGAGCCTGTCAGGGGATCTCCAGAGTGGCCCTCAAAGGGACTGTCACCATCGAGGAAATCACAGACAGAGCTACAGGGGGGATGAGATAAGCCCTTTCAGTCTACATCTGGTTCATCCAGCCACACACAAACCACACGTGTAGTGACTGTGAAGGAAAACCACCTCTTTGACTTCCTGATGACCAACTACTTCTGCAGTTCTGACGGTGTCTCTCTTAATCCTCTGAGCTTCATCGCTTCACCTGTGAGGCTACTGAACTACAGCACGTTTAGTGCTTCTTTCTGTTTTAAACACTTTGACGAAAACTTAGGGCGAATTGGTTTCTTCACCATATGATGCCCCCTCCACCCCGTCCTTGACATGGTCCATTTTCTTGGCTGGAAGAAATTGCAAAACAGCCTACCTGGGATGCTGGAAGCTCAGAGCATCTTTCACTCCCCACCCTTTCTTTGAAGAGCCCTCCAATTGCTACATCCTTACTCTTGTCACTGTAATAGGGAAATTGCAACCACACAGCCACCGGACACTAATGAGTTATAGGAGAACATGCAGTCAAAGAGATCTTTGGGGGGATTTCTCTGTGGTCCAATGGTTAAGACTGCCTTGCAAAAAAAGAAAAAAAAAATCTGCCTTGTGAGGCAGGGGTTATGGGCTCCATCCCTGGTTGGGGAACTAAGATCCCACATGCAACTAAGCCTGTGTACTGCAATAGTGAGTCTGACCACCACAAGGAAAGATCTGGCAGCTGTGACTAAGATCTGATGCAGCCAAATAAATACACAAATATTTTTTTTAAAAGAGGTTTTTGTTTTTTTTTGGGGGGGGGGTTTGCCAATTTCCCTCAGATCAGCTGCATACATGATCACACAGTTACCTTCCCTGATTTGCTATTGAGGGAAGTCCTCTACTTGGTCGTGCTCATCTGTACCTGCCTTAGGTTTGAAAAACAATCACATGTCTATACGGTTGAAACGCAACTTCATGCCTCACCCTTTACTGAAATTCTGAAAAAAAATTTAAGTTTAGAGCTTATTCATGTTATATGCAAGATAGATAACCAAAAAGGTTGTACTGTGTAATACACTGAGCAAAATATATTTTGTAATAACCTCTATGGGAAAAGAATCTGAAAAACAATATACATATATTCTGAATATACACATATATATATTCAGATTATATATAACTCAATCACTTTCTTGTACATCTGAAATTATCACAACATTGTAAATCAACTATACTTCAATAAAAAAATTTTAAAACTTAGAAAAATAAACTGGTGCCATCAAAGAAAAAAGACTACTCACAGTTACATGCACTAAAGTTAGCAAAGCACTATTTTAAATGGATGTTAATTTATGGAAAACTTACTATAAGCCTGGCCCCTACTTCATACTTTATCTGCTTTTCACACCCCTCCCTAAAGGTTAATTAGTATCTTCATAGTACAGCAGAAAACAACAAAAAAAAAAAAAAAAGGAGAGAGAGAGAGAGAGATGGAGAACGGCAAATATATTGGGTATGTGACATATCTACTAAGTGTCAGAGTTAAGATTTTGAATCTGGGTCTGTCTGATTCTAAAGCATGTGCTTTTTCCATAAGAGCTGCTTGTTCCTCTGGCTGATTCATTTGATAGCAGCAGGAGGCCCGGAATTTATAAAAGGGGGCAGATTCTAATATCAGTGCATGATTCCTTTATACCACTGTCATGATTCACAAAATGCTAGAGGAAACATCAACTGATGCCTGTGTAAGGAATAAAAGATAGAGAGGGAGAAAAGAAAAGAAAGGAAAAGATAGAGACTTCTTTGCAGAATTTGAACATAATGGCAGATTCAGCATGTCTTTGAGGAACCTGAGATTTGGCTGGCTTGTGCTTTGGTATAGACTCTCATGGCTCTTATAAAATGAGGCTGTTAGGGTTAGGGTTAGGGTTATTTAAAGTATATTTAAGAGAATATCAATTTAACAGTAAAAGTAACAATACATCAGTATTTGATACGCACCAAACAAAAGCAATTCACATTTGCCCACACATTCCTCTCCCTTCCAACCTCCATTATTAGGTTAGGCAAGTTTTCAGTTCATATGTGCATAAGACTGGAAATATATTTCCATATACAAATTGAATGAAAGCTAAAACCAGTATATCTGTATACTTTGTGTGGTTTCACCACACAGCTTGTAGAATCTTAGTTCCCTAACCAGGGATTGAACCCAAGGCCATGGCAGTGAAAGCACAGTGTCCTAACCACTAGACTGAGAGGGAATTTCCAGTATTTTAAGTATTTATTTGTTTACTTATTTATTTGGCTGTGCCAAGTCTTAGTTGCCGTATGCAGGATCTTTCAGTTGTGGCATGTGGTATCTAGTTCCCCTACCACGGATGTAACCTGGGCCCCCTGCATTGGGGGTGCAGTCTTAGCTGCTGGATCACCAAGTCAAGAATACAACAAAATAATGCGTACAGAAAAAAAATCTGACTGATGCTTCATGAGAAAAGTCCCCTGGAATACCTTGGGAGAATGCATTGGGAAGACGGCTCTACAGCATATTTCTCCGACTGGGAAGAATCTGCATAAGCAAATGAGAGAGAAATACAAATTTATCACACTGTATCAACATGCATGATTGCACACAGTGGAGGGTGTGACTAGCTGCTGTCCCAGCCTCGGCAGATTTCAACAGGAGCAACCCTCCAGTGACTCATGACTAACATAACTCGTTCTCAGGACTCTACGGGAGCAAGAGCTCATTCAGGGGTTTCTATATTCTGTCTCATCTCTCCTTCAACACTCTTTGAGAGACTCCTTAGTCTGGACGAGGCAATAATAAACCAGGCTTCCCTGGTGACTCAGCGGTAAAGAATCCACATGCCAAGGCAGGAAACTCCAGGTTCAGTCCCTGGGTTGAGAAGATCCCCTGGAGAAGGAAATGGCAACCCACTCCAGTATTCTTGCCTGGAAAATCTCAGGGACAGAGGAGGGGGGGGCTACAGTCCATGAGGTTGCAGAGTTAGACATGACTTATTAACTGAACAACAACAAAAGTAATAAACCATTAGCATCAAACTGACTCATGAAAAGGAGGAAGAAAACGTCTTGTGGGAAGCTGTTGAAAACCCAAATCAATTACCCAACGTGCTGGTTAGTTTAGCTTACTCAGTCATTTGAGGAATTCAATCATCTGTCTAGATTCTCTCTCATTAGTGCATCTGAAGGCACTTCTGTTACAAAATAATGAGCAGAAGACACTGTTGGAGGAAAAAAATGTCTGTTTTCTATAAATGATTTTCCAATGTATGACACCTGTGAATATTCTTAATTTTTTAAAAAGATCGTGCATTCATTCATCCCAGTTTAACTAAAAGGCTGGCAACAGATTTCAGTTGGGAAAAGCTGCAGTTGATTAATATTCTAAATGCTATTGCAGCATTTTATATTGTATAGAAATGGTGTGAATACTTGTAACAGACAGCCTCAGTGAAACTTGGTTCCATTACTGATAATTAATATCTAAGACAAAGAAAGGAGCTTAGACTTTCAGATTGAGTTGGCTGATTTGAAGGAGAAAACTGTAGGTGTGTGAGGGAGGGTTAGAAGCAGGGTTTGGGGAAAAAAACAAACGACAAGAGGAAGGAAGAAATTTGAAACCACTACCGTTTTAACAACGCCCATATTTTCTGTAAGTAGCTATCAAAATCATTCAGTATTTTTTTTTAATAGACAAACCGTTTTGCATCTTAATGGTAGCTGATAAACAATCTTCTTTCACGTTTATGCACGGGCATCTAAAAAAAAAGTGATTTTTTTTTTCCTACTAAAAGGAAAAATACCACATTTCTCTCAAGGAAAGAAATGAAGTCAAAATCATTGCCAACGTGAATGCTGGCATTTAAGAAGCACAAGCTACTGACAGATGGTTAATGGTATGTGTATCAGCAAAATCAAAGCGGGGAGATTGCTAAAAGGAGTCTAATCATTCAAAAGATAATTGCGTAGAGCAGTTCTCTTACATTTACTTGCTACTGGTGTTGACATCAGTTGAGATATTTGGTACATCTTGGGATGGCTGCTTGTTCAAACTTCACAGATTTTCTGCAGAAGACATTAAAAGAAAAGGTGGATTATGTATTAAAAATAGAAAGATGATGCCAAAACAGATGGCATCTACTCACGGCACCAGTCAGATTGTTTACTGAAAGAATACAGAGATAAATGGGGCTGAAGGCAGAGTTGAAGGACCACTGAGCTTGTGTCTGCCTCGATGATTTTATATTTCATTTTCCATTGTCTCACTCAGTGCCTCTAAATAATCTTTTTCTGTAAATAAGGATAACATTTCATTTGGGAAAGCAAAACTTACAAAGGTTGACTTGTATTCAAAATGAAATAATGAATATTAATTATTTGGTCAAGAAATCCGGAAAAAAAAAAGATTGGTTTTAGAATTCTCTAAATAGATGTATTCGTATGTTTATCATCCAACACACTTCAACCTCATTATCAAGTTCAAACAATGCTAGAAGAGTGGGGACTGTCTTTTGCTTAACACCTCAAACCACTGACAGGTAGTTACAGAGAGGGCTGGGGGTCTTTATCGTTACTATCAGTCTGGACATTTCCAAGTAGCATGAGAAGCATTGCACTAAAAATAGTATATTGCTGGGCAGATTTCAAAACTCACCTTTTATGAACATATAATTTACTTTCTCAGTTACAAATTAAACACATATACAAGTTGTGTATATTATGTAAACTTCCATCACTTATCACTCATTGCATGGATCTGCTTTCCACTGATCTTTCAATTTTGTATACATTTTTATCCTAGCAGCATAGTAAGGTAAGACAAAATTCTTCTCTGATTCATCACCTCTATCCACATTTTTTCAAATGTGATAACTAAGATTGTTTCTGTAGCTGTCACACAATTAAAACAAACCCAAATAATTCTATAGATTCAAATTGAGTCTTTCAATAAACTAGACACAAAACCTGCCAGACAATATAGATCCTGCCTTACAGGGACCTTAAGAGAAATCAGGAGAACTTTCTGGCATTCCTTGAAAGATCTCTAAATCAAAGCATATGCATAGATTTCAATGGTTTGGAATATAAAATAATACTGTTTGCTCTACAATACTGTACAATAGTATGTCAGTAGTCCTTTCCATTTTTGTCCAACCCAAATTACCCTATGTTAATTTCCCCCAATCATCAAGTTTAATTTTAAGCCAACAAGTTGCACAGCAGAAAGTAAGGTCTTACTGCTACATCTTATTAATTGAAATACAACAGGCTACAGTTAACTAACAGTTAACCAAGTATTAGTAACACTGAGAAAGACTTCCGGTGCAGCTCTAAAACTTTTCAAGAAAACAGACCCTATCTATCAGTTCCATGAAAGCAACTCATCTGTCCTGAAAATGTGTCTGTCTTCCTTCCAAAGAAAGTTCCCAGCCTCTTCTTCCAATTGATAAATAACAAAATAGTTACTGAAATATGATGCTTTCTGCGGTTGAGAGTCAGCAGAGAGATCCAGGACTTAGCAGGTTTTCAGCTGAAAATAATGAGAGCGTACCAACAGGTGCAGAAGTCTTTTCACAAAGGGAAACCCGTCTTTCCCTCCTCCTAACAGATAGCTGCACACATCGCCCTGTGCAGGCTTTTGCAGAGAACTTTTGTCTTCAGCAGCCACTTGTTCTTTCGGCTGTTTCCAAGAATAGAAGAGCATGTAGTTCTCTGGAAAGCAGCCTACAACTGCTCTTGTTTTCTTTTAAAAACAGCCTGCGTAACCAGAGGCTGAGAGGCACAGTGAGGTCACACTTCCTGTGCTACTCACATCAGTGGCGCTCACGCTGAGGAACATGGTGAAGATGAATGCAGTCTCCTGGACCGACAGTGGGGGATGACTCAGACCAGCCGGACGCATCACGGGCACACCAGGGATGCTCTTCTGCGCCAACTCATCACCCCCGCTGCGAGAACATAAGAAAAACTTTCAGAGAAGCAGCACCGCTCACTTATCATATTCTGGACATTTTCAGTGTGAGTAGTGCGTGGTTGGGAAAATTACCTGGAGCAGGGCATGGCAACCCACTCCAGTATTCTTGCCTGGAGAATCTCAAGGATAGAGGAGCCTGATGGGCTACAGCCCATAGGGATGCAAAGGGTTGGACACAACTGAAGTGACTTAGTATGCATGCATTTAGTGCCTAGTAATACTTGGCCAAAATTGTTATTGGTGATCAGGCATTGATGCTATTCAATTCAGAAGACTATCAAATACCAGAGCTTGATCTGAAAATGTCTGCAGTGCCAATATGTTTATCCATCAAAGGTTGGACTTTTCAAGAAACTCTGTGAGTGGCATTTTAAACTTTATATTTAAATGTTTCTAGAGCTGAAAACTCTTCAGCTATTATAAAACTTCTTATGCTATGGTAAATGAAAGTGTTAGTCACTCAGTCGTGTCTAACTCTCTGCAACTCCATGGACTGTACCCCACCATGCTCCTCTGTCCATGGGATTCTCCAGGCAAGAATACTGGAATGGGTTGCCATTCCCTTCTCCAGGGGATCTTCCTGGCCCAGGGATTGAACCCAGGTCTCCTGACCTGCAGGCAGATTCTTTACTATCTGAGCTACCAGGGAAGCACCAGATGCTATTGTAGGGTCCCTACAAAGCCTGCAGTTGTCGGTGATAAAAGAAATAGACCTTCCAGCAATACTGAGGGGCATAGGGTAATGGAGAGTCACATAGACAGTCAAACTCTGTCTGCCACACTAGCTGTGTCCCCAGTTTATGACTTCACCTCTGAGTTGTAACTTTCTCATTAAGTTTAAAAATGTAATAAAATGTATGTTACTGGATGGCTTGTAGCATTAAATGAGATTTAAAAAAATGAGAATTAAGTGAGTCCTCAGCTCAGATGTCCGAGATGAATTCCTTGTTTGTTTTCTGTAAATCAGCTTCCCTTCTGAGGCACCAGTCACCAGGCTGCAGAAAAGTTGATCTCATTCTTTCTTAGGGGTTTCCTTTCCCCCTGAGGTTATGCCAAAGGCAGAGTCTTCTGTAGAACACCCCCAGGCAGGAGAAGCTTTTAGGAGGCAAGCCCATCTAGTCCGTGGTCAGCAGCTTTCAAAGCTGACCCCCAAGAATCCTTTGCAAAATCCCCTCCCATATAGTGGGGACTGAGGCTAATAATTTGCCTCTTCTAAATAGAACAAAGAATATAATCAGTCTGATTTCTGTGTTGACCATCTGGTGATGTCCATGTGTAGAGTCTTCTCTTGTGTTGTTGGAAGAGGGTGTGTGCTATGACCAGTGCGTTCTGTTGGCAAAACTCTATTAGTCTTTGCCCTGCTTCATTCCATACTCCAAGGCCAAATTTGCCTGTTATTCCAGGTGTTTCTTGACTTCCTACTTTTGCATTCCAGTCCCCTTTAATGAAAAGGACATCTTTTTTGGGTGTTAGTTCTAAAGCGTCTTGTAGATCTTCATAGAACTGTTCAACTTCAGCTTCTTCAGCGTTACTGGTTGGGGCATAGACTTGGATTACTGTGATATTGAATGATTTGCCTTGGAAATGAACAGAGATCATTCTGTCGTTTTTGAGATTGCATCCAAGTACTGCATTTCGGACTCTTTTGTTGACCATGATGGCTACTCCATTTCTTCTAAGGGATTCCTGCTCACAGTAGTAGATATAATGGTCATCTGAGTTAAATTCACCCATTTCAGTCCATCTTAGTTCGCTGATTCCTAGAATGTCGACATTCACTCTTGCCATCTCCTGTCTGACCACTTCCAATTTGCCTTGATTCATGAACCTAACATTCCCGGTTCCTATGCAATATTGCTCTTTACAGCATCGGACCTTACTTCTATCATCAGGGTATTGTTTTTGCTTTGGCTCCACCCCTTCATTCTTTATGGAGTTATTTCTCCACTGATCTCCAGTAGCATATAGGGCACCTACCGACCTGGGGAGTTCCTCTTTCAGTATCCTATCATTTTGCCTTTTCATACTGTTCGTGGGGTTCTCAAGGCAGGAATACTGAAGTGGTTTACCACTCCCTTCTCCAGTGGACCACATTCTGTCAGACCTCTCCACCATGACCCGTCCGTCTTAGGTGGCCCCACACGGCATGGCTTAGTTTCATTGAGTTAGACAAGACTCTGGTCCTGTGATCAGATTGGCTAGTTTCTGTGATTATGGTTTTAGTGTGTCTGCCCTCTGATGCCCTCTCGAAACACCTACTGTCTCACCTGGGTTTCTCTTATCTTGGATGAGGGGTATCTCCTCATGGCCGCATCTCCTGACCTCGAATGTGGAGTAGCTCCTCTCCGCCCTCCTGCGCCTGCACAGCCGCTGCTCCTTGAAGGTGCGGTTGCTCCTTTCGGCGCTGCTCCTGACCAAGGGCATGGGGTAGCTCCTCTCGGCCACTCCTGCGTTGGTACAGCTCTATACAGTCAGCAAAAACAAGACCAGGAGCTGACTGTGGCTCAGATCATGAACTCCTTATTATAAGCCAAATTCAGACTTAAATTGAAGAAAGTAGGGAAAACCACTAGACCATTCAGGTATGAACTAAATCAAATCCCTTATGACTATACAGTGGAAGTGAGAAATAGATTTAAGGGACTAGATCTGATAGACAGAGTGCCTGATGAACTATGGACGGAGGTTCGTGACATTGTACAGGAAACAGGGATCAAGACTGTGCCCATGGAAAAGAAATGCAAAAAGGCAAAACGGTTGTCTGAGGAGGCCTTACAAATATCTGTGAAAAGAAGAGAAGCAAAAAGCAAAGGAGAAAAGGAAAGATATTCCCATTTGAATGCAGAGTTCCAAAAAAGAGCAAGGAAAGATAAGAAAGCCTTTCTCAGTGATCAGTGCAAAGAAATAGAGGAAAACAACAGAATGGGAAAGACTAGAGATCTCTTCAAGAAAATTAGAGATACCAAGGGAACATTTCATGCAAAGATGGGTTCGATAAAGGACAGAAATGGTATAGACCTAACAGAAGCAGAAAATATGAAGAAAAGGTGGCAAAAATACACAGAAGAACTGTACAAAAAAGATCTTCACGACCCAGATAATCAAGATGGTGTGATCACTCACCTAGAGCCAGACATCTGGAATGTGAAGTCAAGTGGGCCTTCGAAAGCATCACTACGAACAAAGCTAGTGGAGGTGATGGAATTCCAGTTGAGCTATTTCACATCCTGAAAGATGATGCTTGAAAGTGCTGTACTCAATATGCCAGCAAATTTGGAAAACTCAGCAGTGGCCACAGGACTGGAAAAGGTCAGTTTTCATTCCAATCCCAAAGAAAGGCAATCCCAAAGAACGCTCAAACTGCCACACAATTGCACTCATCTCACACGCTAGTAAAATAATGCTCAAAATTCTCCAAGCCAGGCTTCAGCAATATATGAACCATGACCTTCCAGATGTTCAACCTGGATTTAGAAAAGGCAGAGGAACCAGAGGTCAAATTTCCAACATCTGCTGGATCATCGAAAAAGCAAGAGAGTTCCAGAAAAACATCTATTTCTGCTTTATTGGCTATGCCAAAGCCTTCGACTGTGTGGATCACAATAAACTGTGGACAATTCTGAAAGAGATGGGAATACCAGACCACCTGACCTGCCTCTTGAGAAACCTGTAATGCAGGTCAGGAAGCAACAGTTAGAACTGGACCTGGAACAACAGACTGGTTCCAAATAGGAAAAGGAGTACGTCAAGGCTGTATATTGTCACCCTGCTTATTTAACTTATATGCAAAGTACGTCATGAGAAACGCTGGGCTGGATGAAGCACAAGCTGGAATCAAGATTGCTGGGAGAAATATCAATAACCTCAGATATGCAGATGACGCCACCCTTATGGCAGAAAGTGAAGAGGAACTAAAAAGCCTCTTGATGAAAGTGAAAGAGGAGAGTGCAAAAGTTGGCTTAAAGCTTAATATTCAGAAAACTAAGATCATGGCATCTGATCTCATCACTTCATGGGAAATAGATGGGGAAACGGTGGAAATAGTGTCAGACTTTATTTTTCTGGGCTCCAAAATCACTGCAGATGGTGACTGCAGCCATGAAATTAAAAGACACTTACTCCTTGGAAGGAAAGTTATGACCAACCTTAACAGCATATTAAAAAGTAGGGACATTACTTTGCCAACAAAGGTCTGTCTAGTCAAGGCTATGGTTTTTCCAGTGGTCATGTATGGATGTGAGAGTTGGACTGTGAAGAAAGCTGAGCGCTGAAAAAGTGATGCTTTTTGAACTGTGGTGTTGGAGAAGTCTCTTGAGGGTCTCTTGAACTGCAAGGAGATCCAACCAGTCCATCCTAAAGGAAATCAGTCCTGGGTGTTCATTGGAAGGACTGATGCTGAAGCCGAAACTCCAATACTTTGGCCACCTCATGCGAAGAGTTGACTCGCTGGAAAAAACCCTGATGCTGGGAGGGATTGGGGGCAGGAGGAGAAGGGGACAACAGAGGATGAGATGGCTGGATGGCATCACCAACTTGATGGACCTGAGTTTGAGTAAACCCTGGGAGTTGGTGATGGACAGTGAGGCCTGGCGTGCTGCGGTTCATGGGGTCGCAAAGAGTCAGACACGACTGAGCAACTGAACTGAACTGAACTGAAGTGAAATAGATTAAGACAAAAGTGATGAGTTGCCACTACTATGATTAGGTTATAAAAGTTGGACGCATCTGTCTTACCACCTTGTCTTACACACTTGGATGGAGCAAGCTGTCATGTTGGAGAAGCGCACATGGCAAGGATCTGACAATTGTCTCAAAAGTTGTCCTGAGTCCATGAGCCAAGAATGCAGCCAACAACCATGTCAGTGTGCTTTATAAAAGTGGAATGGTGGTTGCCCGGGACTGGGAGGAGGAGAAAACAGGGGAATGTTGGTCAAAAGATGCAGAGTTTATGCAAAGATAAATAAGTCCTAGAGATCTACTGGACAGTATAATACCTACAATTAACAATATTGCATTGCATACTTAAAAACTTGCTAAGAAGGCAGATCTTATGTTAAGTGACCTGTCACAAAACAGATGGTAGATTGATGGGTAGTAGATAGATAGAGCAGGAGGAAATTTTTTGAAGGTGATGGATATATATTTATTCACATTGATTTTAGTGGTGGTTTTGTGGGTGTATATTTATCTCTAAACTTAGATTGTGTACATTAAATATGTTCAGCTTTTTTCTACGTCAGTCATGCCTCAGTATGATTGTAAAGTAATTTTTTTTAAAGTAGTTTTTAAAAAAAGCTTCTAAAAAAAATAAGTTTTCAAAATAGAAATCATTATAAATTCTTTAAGGAATCATGGGCTTTGCAACTACTCCAAAGACACCTGTTCTCATCATTTATGAAAATAATATTGCTTGAAAACATTTTGGTCACATAACATCTCATAAAACTTGGTCCTAAGTGTCTCAGAAACTTTAATGTACTGTGAATCACTTGGGGATTTTGTAGAAGTGGTAGGTCTAAAGTAGCAATATAAATTCTGTGTTTGTAAGCAGTTCCTGGGCTTCCCTGTTGGTTCAGACAGTGAAGAATCTGCCTTCAATGTGGGAGACCTGGGTTTGACCCCTGGGTTGGGAAGATGTCCTGGAGAAGGGCATGGCAACCCACTCTAGTATTCTTGCCTGGAGAATCACCATTGAGAAAAGAACTTCGCAGGCTACCGTTTATGGGGTTGCAAAGAGTCGGACATGACTGAATGACTAAGCACACACACTCACAACCAGCTCCTGGTGAAAACACTGTAGTTCATACACTGATTTTTGGTGAGCAGGATGCTAGTGAGTACACTTTGGGAAATGCTAATATTACTTGGTGCATGTCATGAATTAATTTTAAAATACTATAAGCAATAAATAAACACATGTATGTGCTTGCTTAACTCCTTCAAGTACTCATGATTTCCCTTCCTACTTAAGCCTCACCCGCCTCTGGATTTCTGTGTCTCATTGAATGGCATCACCTTCCATTCACTTGCTCAGGTCAGGAGACTAGGAGCAGTCAACAGTATTCCCTCTGTAGCCCTTGAATGAGACTCTCTCCATCTCCACTGTCAGTTCTGGAGCTCCAGAGGCCACCTTCCCTCATCTGGACTTCAGTACCAACTTTCTGTCACCTGCCTCTTCCAAATACATTCCCCAAATCTGGGTCCCCAACCCTTGGGATGTAATGCCTGATGATCTGAGGCTGGAGCTGATGTAATAATAAGAGAAATGAAGTATACAATAAATGTAATGTGCTTGAATCATCTGGAAAACATGCCCCACCCCACCCTTATATGTAGAAAAACTTTCTTCCACGAAACCAGTCCCTGGTGCCAAAAAGGTTGGGGACTGCTGCTCTAAGCCACAGCCAGAGTGATCTCTGCAATGTAAATATCTGATGACGTTGTTCCTCTGATTAAATACTTCAGTGGCTTGTTATTGCTCCTCTCTCAGATCAAGTTCAAAGTTCCTTCCAGTATCTACAAGGTCCTGGGAGGTCCAGTACTGCCTATTTTCCAGCCTCTCTTTCCCTCGCCACACCCAATCTTTCTAGAATTCAATAGTGGTGGCTTTTTTTTTTTTTTTCAGGTTCTCCAGCTTAGTCCCACCTCAAACTCTTTGAACACACTATTTCCCTTGCCCCTGGCCATCTCCTTCCCCAGCCACTCTCTCTCCTACTCATCTTTTAGATGCAAATAGTTCTTTCTCAGAGCAGAGCTATAGCTTTCCAGGTGGCACAGTGGTAAAGAATCCACCTACCAATGCAGGAGACACAAGAGATGCCAGTTTGATCCATGGGTTGGGAAGATTCCCTGGTGTAGGAAATGACAACCCACTCCAGTACTCTTGCCTGGAGAATCCCATGTTCAGAAGAGCGTGGTGGGTTATAGTCCATGGGGTCTCAAAGAGTTGGACACAACGGAGCGACTGAGCATACATAGTAAAAGTCAAAGCCAAAATTTTTGTGGCTTGTAGCAATTATCACATATTGTCCCACATAGTGGCTTTATGTGTCAATATGGTTAAACTGACCATATGTCTCAGAATTCTTTCGCTGTATGTCCCTAGCTAGGATGGGCCAGAATTGCCATTAGTACAAGAGTTGGAAGGTGGGGATTCAGCAGGAGCCATGGTATTCCTTGGAAGGTCCATGTGGCTCAGGCCTCATTGTTGCTCATGCAAAATTTCACAGACCTACCTGCTGGCCCACTGCATGGACTGGACCCAAAGCTCCGATCCCTGAGGGATGGCTTCCTTCAGCTTCCCAAATCCTGGTCCAGGAGTGAGAATGGCTCTGTAGCAGGGCAATCACGGCAATGAAGTTGGAGGCTTAGAGATGGGAAGAGGCCAAAGTGGGTTTCAGTGATAGATGGAGTCATGTTCCAGCTGGTTCTCCAGGGATTCCAGTGGTCCCCACTCACCCTACTCCCTGGCAACCTTTTGATTCTGACCAATCCCCTTATAACTTCCTGTTCGGCATCCCTGCAACAAAAAAATAAATGGAAACTTTCTTACCAGTGTCTAAAATTATTCCCTTCTTCCTCAAAAACGGAACACAAAGAAAGTGTAAAAACAGAGCATGTATACCTAACATAATCTCAGATTGTCTGGACCACACTCTTGGTTCACAACCTGGCCCCCGTACAGAGAAAGCAAGGACACACCAAAGAAAGAGGCAGAGAACCCCAGACTGGTAGTTGGCAGCCTGAATAAACAATGGAACTTACCTCCAAGATTTGTCTTGAGCACTACAAGATGAGTAGATCTCTGTACCCACCCAACTGAATCTCCAAAGGTTATACAGAGGTTTTAACCAGATTTAGTCATATATTCAGTCCAGGTTGTCCCAATAACAACTTACTCTCTCAAAGCTGCATCACTAAAAGTGACTCGCTTGGCAGGAAGAGTGGGCAGAACCAATATTCCAAAGACAGGGGGTGGGGGTTTGGGGGTAGGAAGGGTGAGTAAACTTCCTCTGGCTGGATCCAGCCCACAGGTCACCCTTTGGCCACATTCTGTCCACGACCTTCTCCAATAACCACACTTTTCCTTGTAGCATCTTTATAAGCAAACGGTAAGGAGCCCAATTTTTTTTCCTGTTGTGTGGATGATCGATCACACATGTTTACACTGTTCATTTCAGTAACTCACATCTTTCTACCAGCCAACTGTGTGATTAGTGGTAAACAAGGGCAACAGATTTTTTTTTCAATATATTTAATTACCTTGCATTTTCACAGACTTTGTATTGTCACCAAAAGAAAATTCTCTTCTAAAAACAAGTCTCTTAAATAGTAATAATAATCATATCTGCAAAAATAAAATAAAGTTGTCTTACGATTCAATGCTTACAAAAAAAAATGCATACTTTCCATCATTCCTGATGATTCTGCTTCTTAGCGTGAATCTGACCAACACATCTTGCCCTATGTCGGCTGCAAGTTGGCTGTAGCTCTACCCCTCAGGCCTTTATTCCAGGAACCAGGCTGAAGGATCAGCCCCTGGGGGTGGGGTGGGGAGGACATGTCTTGAGTCCCCACTTGAAATTTCCACTTGTATTTTATTGGTCAAAGCAGATCATGCAGTCAGTCTCAGTGTCAATGGGGCAAGTACACATCTCCATGAGAAGTGTTGCAAGTCACAGGGCAATGAATGGGGACTGGAGTACATAAATGTAGGGAAGAAAGGGAATAGCTTGAAATGATTATGTAATTTATAGCCCTCGTCTCAGTCACAAATATTTACCTCCTCTCTAACTTTTAAAAATGCTGAGAGGATGTATCTCCGCAGAGAACACCCACAAATCCCATTCAATCATGGCCACAAATCTCAAGTCTAGAATCTTCTAATATTTCTATATTGGTTCCTTTTTATATGGAGATTTCTGAACCATCTTGCCCCCTATGCCCAACATTCAATACTGGAAGAAGGACAGGATATTTCCCCCCTAAACTTTCCCCTTGAGTAAGGGGATTAATGGAAGACACACAGCAATGGCTGTTCCATAGAAATTCTATAACTGAGTGGTCAGACACTGCAGAAGCCCTACACCCAGAGGATGGAAGATGCTTCTGATAAGACCCTAATTCTACCCCCGAGGTGTGGCAACCCAGGCAATTATTTGTGGCTCTTGGTTTTACCCTCTGGAAAGTAAGTCACTCCTTTTCCTTACTCTCCTTGACCACCTCTGAAGATTAGGTAATATGCCTTCTTTGGGAACAGAGCAAATTTCTCAGCCCACTTTCTGTTCCTAGGAGTAAGAAAGTGGGAGAAGTCCTCTGAAATCTTGAATTGTTATAATGTCTTTGATACCAAGCCAGTGCCTCTTTGGCTGTACATTCTGTCAAAAACATAGTCAACCACTTAAAAAAATTTATTTATTTTTGGCTGTGCTGGGTCTTCGTTGCAGGTTGGGCTTTTCTCTGGTTGCAACAAGGTGGGGGTGGGGCTACTTTCTAGTTGCATTGAGCGGGCTTCTCACTGGGAGCCTTCTCTTGTTGCAGAGCACAGTGCTCTAGGGCGCGCAGGCTCCAGTAGCTGTGGCTCCGGGCTCTCAAGTGCAGGCTCAGTAGTTGTGATGTATGGCTTAGTTTCTCCACAACATGTGGAATCTTCCCGGACCAGGGATCGAATCCACTGACCCAGCATTGGCAGGTGAATTCTTGACCAATGAACCACCAGGGAAGTCCTACATTCAGTTCAGTTCAGTCGCTCAGTTGTGTCCGACTCTTTGCGACCCCATGAATCGCAGCAGGCCAGGCCTCCCTGTCCATCACCAACTCCCAGGGTTTACTCAAACTCATGCCCATTGAGTCAGTGATGCCATCCAACCATCTCATCCTCTGTGGTCCCCTTCTCCTCCTGCCCCCAATCCCTCCCAGCATCAGGGTCCTACATTAGATCTTCTTAAAACTGATGTTCTCAAACTGCCTTTGTTACTAATGTGTCTTTTTAGAATTTACATAATATTTCTTGCAGTTTCTAATTGTCATGGGAGTAATTTTTAAAGGGAGAGCTGGAGAGAGACAAGAAACAGACTGAGGAATTGGGAGGTGGGGAGTTTGTAGAGGAGGAAGATAGAGAGAGACTGATTAGTTAGTGAAAGGCCTGTAATAAAGTCTTAATAAAAGCTTGCATTCTTGGCAGCAAGAACAGTGCCTTACTCATCTCCATGATCTCCAGCAGCAAATAGAGGACTTGAAGCAAAGTGAGTCTTCAGAAAATGTGTGTTTTCATAGAATCTCAGAGAGAGAACTAGAGAACCCCAAGAGATGACAGTGATTAGATATAAGGGTCCCCACGAAAGGTGAGAAAGGAACATTTGGAAACACCTGGCATTTGTGTATCAATTATCATTTGGAAAACATATAAGGCTGGTTCCTTCTAATTTAATTCTCATTACAACTCCATGAAGTAGACTTAAGATTCTCACGTACGTGTGAGGAAAGAAAAATCACAGAAGTGTCTAGACCCCAACCACTCTGGTAATAGTGTCAGGTCTAACACACAATTTCTGGTATTCTTAATCTCTGATTTTCATACGCTTTCTTATTTTAAGTTGCTATTAAAAAACAACAGCAAGAAATACTTTAATGGATTGATTTCCTTCAAACATATAGTCTCCTATGATCTTCATGGTACTTGTAATTCTCAAAAATAAATAAATAGACAAAAAGCAAAGAAAATAAATGAAATCAAAGGTTATTTACCTTTTTCTTAGGGATACTGGCTCTGTTGAATGTTTTGCAAACTGCAAAAGAGGAAGTAATCCAATACCTGACCACAAGGTTGGATTGCCTCAGTGTTTTTTTACTAAGACAAAACTGTGGACTGTGGCAACACATGTCCTAACAAGTTCTCTGCACTGGTCCAGCCCTCTCCCATCCCCCACTCTCTTTTGTCTGAGTGTCTTGACAGTTACCTTGGAGATATTGATATTGTTTTCTGGTCCTGACCAACAGGACAGATACTTAGTCAAATTGCAAGTGACCAGTTGAGCACATATTTTGACCCTGAATATGCCTTCACGCTGTATCAAGATGACCTGTTAGTGTGTTGGTCTACTGGACTACACTGTTAATGCTTTTGAGCAAGAATTAAGCTTATTCATCCTTATGCTTCTTGGGCCTAGTGCTGAACTTGGCACATTGCCAATGTTCAATAACTGCTGTGGAAGAATTGGAAGTAGCATGCTGTTTTTCATTTGTCAGAGTTTGAATCAAAACTAGAAAGAGTATGCATCAACAGATGAGTGGATAAAGATGATGTGGTATATGGGGAATGGAATATAACAGAATATAATGGAATACCAACTCAGCCATAAAGAAAGGATGAAAATTTTGCCATCTGCAACAACATGGATGGACTTGGCATTATGCTAAGTGAAACAAGTTAGACAGAAAGACAAATACTGTATGATATCACGTACTTGTGGAATCCAAAAAATACAAGAGACTAGTGAACATGACAAAAAAGAAGCAGACTACTCACAGAGGTAGAGAGCAAGTTAGCGCCTGTAAGTTGTCATTTGGAGTTAGAGTCCATATGAGTCAGCAGCAATGAATATTAGTTGTTTTTGTTGTCTGTTTCCCATTTTCTTTCCAGTAACAGCAACTCTACTTTCTTTAAAGGACCCACTTATCCCCATCTCTCAGTTCCTGAGGTTGGGGCTGGGCTCCATTTCTACCGGCTTGGTTGGGGATTGGACCCAGGTTCGTGACAAATCAGTGTAAGTCATTTCCAAGGCCACTACATTTGGCTCAGAATTGGGCACCTGATTCAATTTAGACCAATGAGAAAATGATGTCTAGGACACATTTTTATGTTCTTTAGGATGTTTCAGTGACAAGTTGGAAGCTGTTGGGGACCTGGGTGTGGATCCCAAGAATCAAGCTAATCCATAGGAAGCAGAGTGCAAGGTATTATCAAACCACCCCAGAAAGCAAAATATCCCATCTCCCTTTTTAATTCCACAGACAGAAATTCCATTTATGCTTAGGTCTGTTTGTATTGAATTTCTGTCTCATGCAACCACAAGACTCTTAACACACCGCAGGTATGAAACTTCCATGTACATAAGAATCCTTTAGGAAGGCTTTTAAAAATGCAGATTTTCAGTCTCTATGGCCAAGATATAGGTTAGGGCCCATGAACTTGCATTTTAACAAACAGCTTGGGTGGGTCTATTGCCAATGATTGATGGACCAATGCTAGGGAAACACTGAGAGAGTTCGTGGAAGTGATAACAGTAAACAGCAATAACCAGAATCAGAGGAATTTCAAAGTATTAGCATGGTACATGCGTGTGTGGCAAGTCATTTCAGTCGCGTCAGACTCTTCGTGACTCCATGTACTATAGCCTGCCAAGCTCCTCTGTCCATGGGATTCTCCAGGCAGGAATAGTGGGGTGGGTTGACATGCCCTCCTCCAGGGGATCTTCCTGACCCAGGGATTGAACTCATGGCTCTTATGTCTCTTGCATTGGCTGGCAGGTTCTTTACCACTAGCGCCTCCTGGGAAGCCCATTGACATCGTACCTGGAAGTAAAGAGCTCATCCTTTGTTTAGTTATCAAAAATGGGAAAATTCATTGAGGAATCAGGAGTTTATTTAATATTCAATTTTTTTTTCCATTTAGGAAGTCTCTGATTTCTCTCCTTTTTTTTCCCCCTGCTTTATGTATCATGATCATTTGTCTCAGTTTGTCCAGGACTGCACAGATACCCACCTGTTGTTCTGGTATAATTATTAATAGCACTTCTTCCCATTCTTAAAATTGTCCCTGGTTTGGATGATAAATTTTATGGTCACTCCATTGCTTCAGGGCAATCTACACAAGTTCTTTGTCATTCAGGTCTCTTACTGTGTTTTTCCAAGTTTTTTCCTGAGCCAAACTTTTTTTTCTATTATGACCTTTACTAGCAGAGACTGAAATCATTAATTACTGCCAAGTCTAAAATTCTCAAAAATCTCAGAAACCCGGGTAGCCTTGGAATAGCATATAAACTTCCAGTAAAATAAAGCTGTCTAGAATGTCCCATCGTTCTCAGGGCTGACTCATTCTAGGAAAGCAGCCTATGAACCCAGAATCCCAATGGGAAATGCATTAGGAATGTGAGTAGAATGCTGTATATGAATATACGGGAGAGATGATATCTCTCTGGCAGGTTCATACTGGGTCTAGGGGCCAAACTTCCAGAGATTAATTCTGGAACAATTATCACTTCTGGTCAATTGATTAAAGGATACGGTGCTAGAGAGACAAGAGAACCAAATTCTTTGGCAGGTGAAGAATGTGACATTAGTGTCATTTTCAAAGATTTGTAAGTGGAATAGATAATGTGCAAAGGATATTTCTTGCAGTAGGTTAAGTTTCTACCAGTCTATTTTTTAAAAATTTAAATTGCTTCAACTTTCTTCACTGATGCTAATTATATGTATTAAAGCAATACACACAAAATAGCCTTCTTGTGTTTTATATGTAATTAAGGAATACCTGGTGTTTAGTAATGACTTCTTCTCTTAAGATAGGTATATACAGTTCTTGACTATTCCAGGAGATATTATGGTTCCATATGCATATTTTTAATATTGCAGGAATTTAGTTCAGTGATTTCTGCCTAAGGACCCTTGTTTCAAGATAATTTGCCCACTGCTTGTTTGGTTCCACTCAAACACAGCTGTAAATTCTTTCTATCTAAATTTGGAGATGAAGTGACTGATGGCTAACACTTACCATCTGGATGAGGGGTGGGAGAGAACAGAGAGTACAGGGCGATGCATAGCTTACTGTATAGCTGGGGAGTCAGCTCTAGACTTTTCTATATCTTGTATCCCTTTCCTGGTACTGACTTTAGACTTTCTAGAGTCAAAAGCAGCAATGATAGCCTATGTGAGCTTTCTATCAATCTCATAGGACTTAATGTCCCCTTTTTAGAGTTAATACTATGTTAAGACCTTCTGTACTTCTCTGAAATTAAATCCATAAATGAAATAATCAAACTCCACATAAAAAATTCCACATTGATTTTTTAAAAATATCAATATAATGCCATATGATAAGTTAAAAATACACTATTTATGAAAATAACTCAATAAAAATAATATACATCACAGTACATAGGTGTTCAGCCTTGACCCACAGAGCCACAATGAGGTGGTCAAGTGCTGGCACAGTAATTTTGGTTTATCCTGAATGTAACAGCTGTAAAATGCAGAGTGACATAGATGTGTTCTATCAGTGCTTCAACTATTATGACTGGCCCTGCTACTGGTGACACGATTTTAAAGGTGCAGTTGCTGCTGCTGCTGCTGCTAAGTCGCTTCAGTCATGTCATGTCCAACTCTGTTTGACCCCATAGACGGCAGCCCACCAGGCTCCCCATTCCCTGGGATTCTCCAGGCAGGAACACTGGAGTGGGTTGCCATTGCCTTTTCCAATGCAAGAAAGTGAAAAGCGAAAGTGAATTTGCTCAGTTGTGTCCGACTCTTAGCGACCTCATGGACTGCAGCCCACCAGGCTCCTTCATCCATGGGATTTTCCAGGCAAGAGTACTGGAGTGGGTTGCCATTGCCTTCTCCAAGGTGCAGTAAACCCTTGGTAATATACAAAGAGGACAACTTCTCTCATGTTATATGGTGGTTTCAGTCCTTGAAAATTGAGTGTACATTATAACCTTGCAAAAATATTGTGTGCTTAGGTATAAGACAGTTCTATGCTGTGAAAATGGTGAACAGTTTCTTTTTCTAATTAAAAAAAATTTTTTTTACCTATATGAATGTTTGGAGGACCATTCAAAAGTCATGTATGACCTATGGCAATTCTTCGAGGTATGGGAGTAACTTATGCATTCCTGGAGGTTTGTAGCTCTCCCCCTGAAGGTGGGGTCCCTCCCCACTCAGCTGCGGCAGTGCCTTAACCCAATCATGTGACAATTAAAATTACACACACTCACACCGCCCCCCCACCCAGTTCAGTTCAGTTCAGTCACTCAGTACTGTCCAACTCTTTGTGACCCTATGACCCTCAGCACGCCAGGCCTCCCTGTCCATCACCAACTCCCGGAGTCCAACCCAAACCCACGTCCATTGAGTCTGTGATGCCATCCAACCATCTCATCCTCTGTCGTCCCCTTCTCCTCCTGCCCTCAATCTTTCCCAGCATCAGGGTTTTTTCCAATGAGTCAGCTCTTCACATCAGGAGGCCAAAGTATTGGAGTTTCAGCTTCAACATTAGTCCTTCCAATGAACACCCAGGACTGATCTCCTTTAGGATGGACTGGTTGGATCTCCTAGCAGTCCAAGGGACTCTCAAGAGTCTTCTCCAACACCACAGTTCAAAAGCATCAATTCTTCAGTGCTCAGCTTTCTTTATAGTCCAACTCTCACATCCATACATGACCACTGGAAAAACCATAGCCTTGACTAGACGGGCTTTTGTTGGCAAAATAATGTCTCTGCTTTATAGTGCGCTGTGTAGGTTGGTCATAACTTTCCTTCCAAGGAGTAAGTGTCTTTTAATTTCATGGCTACAATCACCGTCTGCAGTGATTTTGGAGCCCAAAAAAATAAAGTCAGCTACTGTTTCCACTGTTTTCCCATCTATTTCCCATGAAGTGATGGGACTGGATGCCATGAACTCAGTTTTCTGAATGTTGAGCTTTAGGCCAACTTTTGCATTCTCCTCTTTCACTTTCATCAAGAGGCTTTTTAGTTCCTCTTCACTTTCTGCCATAAGGGTGGTGTCATCTGCATATCTGAGGTTATTGATATTTCTCCCAGCAATCTTGATTCCAGCTTGTGCTTCATCCAGCCCAGCGTTTCTCATGATGTACTCTGCATATAAGTTAAATAAGCAGGGTGACAATATACAGCCTTGACGTACTCCTTTTCCTATTTGGAACCAGTCTGTTGTTCCATGTCCACTTCTAATTGTTGCTTCCTGACCTGCATACAGATTTCTCAAGCCCCATCCATTTCCAAGGTGCCCTCTAAAGAAAAGTATTGACTCCATTGAGAAACCTCACCCATACAATCCACTCAAGCAAGGAATCATTTACATTCGACCTAGTTTCCATTTATTTTCTTTCAAATTACGTTATTGGAGGGATCTCTTGTTAAATCCCAATTAAAATGGAAGAATCATCTGTTCAGGGTAAATTGGTAGATTGTCAGCCAACTGTGGAGACTGGATAGAATCTCTGCTATCCTTTATGTACATATTCTATTTAAATTACAATCTCAAATTTTCAGTGATGTAAAACAATGAATATACGTATTTCTTCTCACCTACTGGTTTGTGGGTCAGCAGGGATTTTGCCAGGGTTCAGTTAGTTAGCTCTGGGCTGAAATTAGAAATGTGATTACTGGTATTGCCAGTGTTGCTGGAATTTTTTTTTTTTTCTCATTTTGAGCATCACTAGCAGCTTCTGATACACAGTTCTCAGTGTGAGAGGCTAATTGGTATAGATGAGAATGGAACTTTAGCTGCAAGGGAAACTGAGAACATGAGTTTCCTATACTTTCATCTTATTGAGTGCAAGGTTGGAAGTCTTCACCCTAAGACTCAGAAGGTATGTCAGTTTTCATTAGGTAACAAACAACTTTCAAAATTTCAATAGCTTAAACCAACAATTATTTTTTCCTTATATTATGTATCAGTTGTGGATCAGCGTCATCATAATCTCTTTAGAATATGGGTTGTTAGAACAGTAACCATCTCAGAAATTGCATTTCACTGTGCCAGACACAGACAGCTTGGTGAATTGGCTTTTTAAATTACCAACTGGCTGTGACAAAACTTCCAATTTCATTTTATTAGCCAGAGCAAATCGAACGGTCACACATAATCCTGAGGAGGGTGCAAAGTATAAACCTGTCACGTGTACATAAGATTCTGGGAACATGTGGTGTCCTGTACTAATGACAACTACAATGGGAAATTTCCCACACATGGAGAGGGATTTCAGATACTGGTCAACAGAAAAACTAAGACAAATGTCCACAGAGATTGTCTTATCTATATATTTCTGTATATTGCCATCTTTCCGTGTAATTCAGTAGCTATAAGTAACATAGTAAGAGCTGATTGAATGCCTGTTGAAGAAAGGATATGGATGTAGTTATTTAAATTACTGAATCTCACTATACTGGAAGCTTAAAGAGTGATACTTTGCTATTTTAACTCTACTCTGTAAAGTGTGATAAAAGTATTGTGTTGTTTGTATGCAATGTTGCATATAGAAAGCTTGAGACTCAGAGTGGCAACCTGGAAAGAGAAAAAAGATGTTTATCTCGAAATTCTTTCAATACGTTCACTTGTTGGTTTCCCTTACAATGGGGATGCTTTCTTCTGTGACAATACAGAGTTTGGGTTACGGTACGTGTTTAAGAAAAGAAGTTTTGCTACCATTGTTCATTTATTCTTAGGTTGCCATGTCCTTCTCCAAGGGATCTTCCAAACCAGGGACCGAACCTGGAACCTGGATTTCCCGCATTGCAGGCAGATTCTTTAGCATCTGAGCCATCAAGACAGCCCTATTCTTAGGCAAGTCACTTCAGTTTAGCCATAGGTTCTTCAGCTGTCCTCGTCCTCCACGGGCAACCCCACACAAAATGTCTTAGTAATATTTGCCTTTTGTGTTGTAAGGATCTCCTATATAGAATACAATTGTGCGATTGTAGTTGTCATGTGATGCACTCACAGCACAGGGCCTGCCATAAAGAAGGCATTCAATAGACGTTTATTCACTTTTATAACAGTAACCACTTGCTCTATTCTTTACGTGGAATGGGGGTGCAGTGTGCACACATCAGTACAAAAGTTTGCCCAGGATGCAGGGATTGAGGAAATTTTGAGAGCCCGGTTAACAACAAATCAACAGCATTAACATTCAGTGGGCTTAGGCCTCATCTTCCAAAGGTCAAACACTTCCCAACTGCCAAAAAAGCGCCCGGGCCGCGTTCCTCAGTTGCTAACCAGAGCCCCTGCAGCCAGCGGTCAGCCAACTGCCGCAAAGCCCCGCCTCCCAGGGCGGCCCTCCAATCGGCCGCGCGGTCCGCGCCCAACCCTCTTGCGTCACGTGACGCGCCCAGGCCCGCTTCCGGCGCGTCGCGGACGGCTGACGTCGCCGGGCCCGGCGTCGCGTCAGGGCTGGCCGGCGGCGGCGGCGGCTGAGGAGGCGATGGCAGCGGACACCGAGCGGGCTTGAGCGCTCGGACCTGCTCCCTCCCCGGCGCGACCTCGGGCCCGACCCCGCGCTGCGGCCCCGGCTCGCTCCGATCCTGCTCCCTCCGCTACCGCTGCCTGGGCGGAGGCCGGTGGCGGAGGCCCGGGCTGGCCGTCCTGTTCGCGCCCCGGCTCGGCCCCGGACAGCCCGACACCTGTGCAAAAAAGAGGAGGCCGAGTCGGTAAGAGACAGCAGCGGCGGCAGGGCTTGGAGCCCGCCGGGTCCCCCGCCTGGCCGACCGGGACACCCCCGCGCTGGTGTCTGTCTCTGGCCCGCGTCCCTCCCCATAACTCGCCGCCCCTATTGTCTGGGCGCCGCCGCTCTGTCTCCCCCTCCCTTCCTTCCCCCTCCGCCTCTCGCCGGGGGCCGGACGGCTGTCAAACCCGGAGGCGTCTCCTACACCCTGCGAGCCGGGTCTGAGCTTTTCCTGTCGGTCTCTGGTCACCTCCCTCCCGTCCCGCATCACCAACCACCACCGTTTCTTTGGCCCCGCGGCCATTCCCTGACCCCGGCTTCACTCTCCCACTGTTGTGTGTCTTGCTCAATTTTCTTTTCTCGCCGTTTGTCAGGTCCACAAGTTTCATAGTCCTTATGCTTTCTTGTTCATTTTCCTTTCCAGTTTTTTTTCCCCCTCTTCGTTCTCTCTGTCCCCCTTTCTCTTTTGCTTCAAGTTTTACCCCTCAATAGAACTGTTTACTTGGTCTTACTTTTCCTTAATTCACATCGCTCCCCATCTGCCCCTCTCCACTCAAGAAAAGGAAATCTTGCTTTTTCTGAAACCTCATCCAGAAGCACCTCTGAGAGGATTGTATGTCCTAACTTGATCATTTCTTGTGGGTTCTAAGTTTGAGCCTAGAAAATGTTAGGGTAACTGGTCGGTTACCCTTCCTAAGTTTTCCTTGTGAAGAGCAGTAGGAAAAGTGTATTCGATTTCTACGCAAAACGTCTAAGTAACCGCCTTGGATGTTGCACACTGACCAGACCGTTATTAAAAGTATTCATACTATTGTTTCTTTTATACAGAATGCCCTCTGGCTGAGCTTGCTGTTAACTTTAATGCACTAATCTTTGCTGCTGCCATGGCCGGCAGGAGGATATCACCCCCGCCCCATTCTCCCCCCTACTTACCACTCCATGAATATTTAAGTTTGATTTTTACATTTTTTTAATGGCATGTATTGTTATATTTGGCATATATGGCATGTACGTTGCCTTACCTAGTAGATTCTAAGAGAAAAAGGCAGTTGGTTTTTATGCTTGCTGTTATGTTTTGTCCCTTTTCAGTTGTGACAAAACCATTGCAAAAGCATGGTACAGCTGTGTGTTTTCTTTTTTAAACTAGGAGGGAGCATAGTCGTATTTGTAATTCTTAATTTCAAAAAGGTTTTAAGGATTTTTCCTCTCCCACATTAGCAGTAGGTTTCTATTCCTGATTAAATATATTTTGATTGAGCTGTCTCAAAATGCATCCATGTTCCTCAGGTGCTAGTTTGTGAAAAAGAGACTACCAAGTGTGCTGAACATCCACTGGCCAAAACGATAGTGAATATTCTACATGTCCATGGTCTAATGAGGAATAGGTATTCCTTTGTAGTTTTTTGTTTGTTTGAACTACAGCCTTTTATTGCCAATGTGGGTACTGTCTATATAGAAATATAGTAGAAATTCTCAGAGTTAAAACTCTGTGTCACTGTTGCTTACTGAATGTGAAGAAAATGAGGTTTCCTCTGTAACTTTATGTTAGCTAAAATTATTGAATCATGTGCTACCAGGTGGGAGATCATAGGTAGTGAAAAATCCTAATCACTAGAGGAATTACTAAAATCTTTACTAGAAGTGTGTGTACTGTTTCTTTCATCTTTATGATCTCTAGTGATTTACCAAGTGCTTTATATTATAAGGCACTCAATAAATATTAGTTGAAAAACTTGGTTAATTTGTTCTCTTAAGAATTTCAGTAGTCATGTGCCAGATCACTCAGTTGTCTTGATTTTTCAAAGATAGCAAAACATTTTCAACTGTTATCTTGAAGAATTTTCTTGGATATTTTCAAGTTAAAATTTAAAGCACTTTAACCATTAGTGTTAATCCTCATTTGTTCATTCTTTTAAAGTAACTACCTTTTTAATGTCCTTTTTCTTAATATATTAGTAAGATTGCCTGAAAGTTGCACAGTACTTTTATTGGCAATCATCATTCAAGTTTCTTAAAAATTTGGTGGTTATTTTAACTTGTAATGTTTAAAAAATTCTGTTTAATCACTTGTGCCTTTTATGTATCAGAAGCTAACATTTTTTTTCTCTCTTGAGGTAGTGAAAAGAGAATCCTGAAGAATAGGATCTCAAGATGAGTAAAAAGCCCCCAAATCGTCCTGGAATCACTTTTGAGATCGGTGCTCGTTTGGAGGCACTGGACTACTTACAAAAATGGTATGGAAAATACGGAGCCCCTGAAGTAAAGCCCAGTATCTGTAATCTACATGGGTTGGTTAATTGCTCTTTTCCTGACAAGTGGCAGAAACATTAACCTTGTTCACATTTTGAATAAGCATATACATTGTTTTTTAGTTTTCCTACTCTTCAACAGATTTTGCAGTTATCAACACTCTTGTGTACTTAATATGAGATCTATGGGTGGTGGGGGAGAGAGAGGATTAATCTAAATAACTCAGTTCTTAAGGTTTGTATAAAACTTGATGTAAATCTATTTTTTTGGTGCCTGTTTCATAGCTGGTCTTTCAAACTACAGAATATGTTGATGGTTAGCATATTCGTCATTGGCTGTTCCACCTGAGACCAAAACCCAATATATCTCTTTCCTCCCCGGAGTGTGGTGACCTAAAGGCGAGTTTTCACTGTTTCCAGTTTTCAATGAGTAATCCTTTCAGGCCTTCTCATTTCTTCTCCTCTACCCGCCATCTCTACCTCTGCCTGTGATAAGTGGTGAATTCGGATAGTTTCAGCATACCCCTACATACACAGTGGTGTAGGAGAAGTTGGTTACCTGGTGTAAAATCACTGCCCAGAAAGGAGAGAAAGGAAAATAGCATACACCAGGATGGCTGGACCACAATAGGAATAATCCTCTCTTTCTCCTCGGGAATGCCTCCCTCATTCTCAGTAGCTGGTCTCTAGCTCTACTGTCTGGGTGGGTGTCTCTTGGTGCCATTCTCAGCCCCCTACTCAGAGATGGGCATTGGAGAGCCTTCTCTCCTGGGAGTGGTTCAGCCTCAGCTCTGCTTGAAGCCCATTTATTCTGATGAAGGCTCTAGCAGTTCAGCAACTATACCAGACTTTTGGACATTTTCTACAATTCTCTTAAAGATGTAGTTGGCATGTTGTAGATTTGTCTTTGATTGATTCGTATTAAGTCAACTTCCTGAGTTGGCAATGGCAGGCAGAGAAATCTTGTTTAGTCATGATGTTTGACTTTAGACCAGCCTGGGGTTTTTGTCTGTTAGCATCCGGTGTTGGAAATCTGCACACATCCGTGACCCCCAGCTTGATGGGTCTTTTTGGGACCATTCAAATATACAGTTTGTGGTGGGAAGGCAGTTATTTGGCCTCATGCCACCAAGCTGCATCTCAGTGAATGTTTCTTTTTAGGGGGCTTACTTACTTTCATAAGGTGGAAAATGTCTACAGTGTTCTCAGGAGGCGCTTGGAAAATGGGAACCAGGCATTTTAGCATCCCCTCCTAGTTGTGATGGTAAACAGTGCCTCCAAGTGTTGCCAGGTGTTCTGGGGTTGGGGGCTCTCTGTGCCCCTGATGGAGAGCCTCTGCATTCGACTGTACAAGGAAAGATGCTGTCTTAGTCCATAATTAACTCTCTTTGCTTTTGATTTTGACCAAAGGAAGCTTTTTACTTTGAAGGCACTCACAGTTGAATCTCTCTGTGATAGAAGAGGATGAGAAATGCTACTTCTTTGATGTTAACCCTTACTTTCTTTTCTTTTGTTAAAGTTACTAGCTTTTTGAATTTCTGGTTTAATTCACAAGATTCTTTTCTTAGGCTTCCAAACTGACCAAATTGCAATTGAATTAGCTTCCAGTTTTGAAAAAGTACATAGTTTATTAGTCCTTCCAGTGGCCTTCAGGGATATTGACATAATTAATTTTGATATTTGTTAAAAATTCACTTATGGTGAAATGCTTCCTAATTCATTAGCTGTTAAATCAGTGATTCAGTAGTTAAAAGAAAAAGATTATAAAAAAGGACTACTTTAAAAATTAAGTCTGAGTTTGCTTTTAGAGTATGTGGAATTTCAGAAAACAAATGAAAGTTGTAGCTTAGTTTTTTCACTGTTTTATGATTCTCATCAAAAAGTTTCAAGTGCTTAGATAGTGTGATATCATGCAGATATACTCATTCATAATATTTAGATTTAATTTAAATGACCCCAGTAATAATGGTCTCTTTAAAGTGAGTAAACATTAACCAAAATAATCACATATGATAATCACTGACACTTGTCAGTTTGATTTTATGCACTCATTTATATGAAGATTTTAGCGTTCTGCTATAGTGGTGCTTTAAGTAAAAACAAATTAATAGTATTGTATATACATATTCTAGGTAATTGAAAGAAATAATTTTCTTGTTGTGACTTTATTAATGTCAGTAGTCTCAAGAACTGTTTAGGCTTGGGTGGCCCTTTAATTTGTAGGACAACTAATTAACTGCTAAGGTTCATTAAATTTTTTGTGGGGCAGAAAGAAATTGTGTGAGACATGGTGCTCTTAATATTTTATTTCCAAATAAGATAAACTTTATGTTTTATTTGTTAAGGACCATTCTGTATTCCATATAAATTCTGTACATTTTTGCTTTAATATCAAGTAAAACTACTGAAGGGTTATTTAAGTGTTTAAAAACTTTGATATTGTTATGAGGGCAAAGCAGTTAATCACTGAAAATATACTGAACTTTCATCCTTCCCCCTCTTCTTTCTTTCATATTCTCTTCGGGTTGCATCCACATTGAATGCATCCATAGTTAGTCTTCCACATTTATTCATTAAGCTGGAATAGTAGTGAAGCCCTACTTGACATAAATGTCTTTTGAGTTGTAGGCATTAGAAAGGGAGGGACATGCAGGAATGCAAATATTACTTATTCTCTTTGTACTCAAGACATTTAACAATGAGCAGTGTAGCTATTTTAAAAAAAATGACTTCTCACAGGTTGGTACATTTAGCTCTTAAAGAGAAGCACTGAGAAAAAGTTGTGATAGTGAGGCACCTGAATGCCAGTCTCTCTTATATGTAGCAGGTTTTTCCTATATCAAAAAAGGTAAAGGAAAATATTTCTTTAGTATGTGCCCTAGAAATAAAAGGATAAACTCTAAATTTAGTGGACAGAAATAAAATTAAGTGCCTACATTTAGGCTTGGGGTAGAGTTGATTTAATAGGAAGACTGAACCTATTTTTCTTTCGTAAAATACTTTATTATTCCTTGAGCAAATCATATCACATACTCTTTGGAGTTCAGAAAGATATTTTCATCCTTGGAAATACATTTCACATTTTTAAGTAGCAATTTATTATTTTTTTGCTTTCAGAGTAATTTTCCAGCTACATCAGTAAATCCTGGTGGTTTGATTATTTACCAGTACTAATGAATGCAGGGTCTGAGAAGCCAGAGAGAGGCCACTCACCTTTTATCCCAGTGTGTGCTTTTAGATACCTGAATCTATTCTTTGTTGACTAAACCTAATTCTTACTGAAAAGTGTGGGTTGCTTTAATTTTTTAAAAAATTTATAGTCTTACTGAAAACATTTTGTTTTTTTCCTCAACAGTCTTTTAATTTAAGTGTCTTTAAAAATGCTAATGTTTACAGTTAAGACAATCAACCATTTTCTCTCTTATCTTTATGTCCTAACCTGAACATATTGGCTGTATAATCTCTTGGATGCAGTAACATCATAAGGATGAAAATAGATACAGGTTGTTGATACAGGTTGTGTTTGGGGAAAAAAGTTGAGAGTTGAAGTTATATTTGACACACCATCAGTGAATTCTAAAGAGGAAAGAGTCAGGTTGTCACTTTCTGATCTTGTAAATACGGGTAAGTCCTTGAATTTGGTTGGTGTAGCAGTAAAATGAAAGCAGTGTTACTTACTTTAAGGATCAAATAAAATAATGTATTTAAACTTGCTTCAAATTATATGAAATAATACATGATTATAAAGCACTGAGGTAAATGCAAGGAAAGAGGAAGAGTTGAAAAATCTTTGGGGATCTGAAGCCTCAGGTGTGTAAGTTTTTAAATGTAGCCTTAGTGTTGACAGGAGAATGATCTAAGATGTAGAAGGAATATCATGTCATTGCAACATGCTATAAACCATCTTTTTGAGGTGATGCTAAAAATCTTTGTTTTTGAAGAGTTTTATAATTTACAAAGCACCCTTAAGACATTCAAGTATCTAATCGTTCTGAGTATTATTCAATAAGAAAAGTGATAAAATCATACCAGTTTGACTACTGATTTAACATTTAGATTGAAATTAAAATATTCTCTAGCAAATGATTTAGTTGTGAAAACACAACAAATAAAGTAAGTGTGCTCTGGTGTTACTCTTAAAATTGAAATTATAAAGTTAGTTTAAAACATTCAGATGAGTTATGCTCTTCTGACCTTTTTTGGAATATTTCTATTTAATTCTCTTCTAGATCTAAAGGAAAGGAAAATGAAAGATTAAAAAAAAGTGGAGATGTCTCCAAGTGTCAGAGTTTGATAGAACAGTATAAATTTGAATTGGCAAATGCTGTTTCCACACATTTGGAGTTTTTTGAACTGTATGGAACATTTGCAAATGTGAGTTTTTAAAATGTTCATGAACAGAATTTTGTAGAGTGGGAAAATTGAATAAATTCAGATTGTAGCAAGTACACATACTTTATAATTTAAATTAAATTTTGTATTATCTGAATTAAAAGAGGTTGTCTTGGAAGCTGTGTGGTCTGTATTTGAAACAGAAGAGGAATGTTCCTGAAAAGGAGTGTGTAGATCAAATTTTGCTGGGAGAAGTTGAGGGCAAGAGGAGAAGGGGGCGACAGAGGATGAGGTGGTTGGATGGCATCACTGACTCAATGGACATGAGTTTGAGCAAACTCAGGGAGATAGTGATGGACAGAGAAGCCTGGAGTGCTGCAGTTCTTGGGGTCGCCAAGAGTCAGACACGACTTAGTGACTGAACAACAACAAGATCAAATTTAAAAGCTGAAAACATACTTAAATTACATTAGGTGAGTTTGGAATTTGTAGAAACCATGGGTGAATACTTTTAAAATATTCTTTTGCTAATGTGAATAAAATATGTCCTTTTGTACATAGAACTTCCCTAAATCTCTTTGTGCTTAGAAGATATTGATTCTAATTTTGGGTCACTAACTACCTTTGAAAACCTAATTTAATCTGTAGACTCAGAAGAATGTACAATCATATTTATATACCAAACTAATTGAGTAATCTATTATAGGTGGTGGTAGGAAGCTTAATGGGGAACTCCAGACTAAGGACCCTGCTTGTAAAGAATTTCAAATTGAAATTCGTAAGACTTACAAATTCTGAGATTCTTTACAGTCAGAAAGTCACAAGTTTTGAATCCTAAGATCTAAGTGAACCCTCAGTTTAATAATCAAACAGGTCTACACCAGTGTACAAACATTTTAGTTCTTTAATTTTTAAAATTTCCACTTAAGAAAGCTCTGAACTTTTTTTTTTAAATAGTTTTTTGATGAGTGTTTTTTTAAAAGTCTTACATTGAGTTTGTTACAATATTTCTTTTGTTTAATGTTTTGGTTTTTTGGCTGTGAGGCATGTGGGAGCTTAGCTACTGGCCCAGGATTGGAACCCATGTCTCCTGCACTGGAAGGTGAAGTCTTAACCACTAGACTGTAAGGGAAGTTCCTCTATGAACTTTCAAAGATAAAGTTCTCCTTTTCCCTCCCCTGTTCCTCCCCACAAAAAAATGTTGAAAGCAGTATTAGAAATAGGTGTAGAGTAGACATATTTATTTTAAAATACGCCTGCTTTGTTCTTGTGGTCTTTTCTCTCACATTCTTTCATTATGTTCTTTTTTTTTTTTTTCTTTAGCTTTTTCTTGCTTGCTCAAATTTTTGTTTATCCTAGTTCTCTTGAAAGGCAGGAGAAAAGGAGTATTGAAAAAGGTAGATATAACTAAAGTCAGAAAACGTGGCTTTAGGTGCTGTTCTGCCATGAACTATGGGACTTTGGAGAGTTCTTTGCTTTAATGTCCCTAAAATGAAGGTGTGACATATTCAGTAATCTTTTAGGTCCGCTGAACTGGAAACAAATTCTTTTATCTACTTTTTACCTGTTCAGCAGGGACAGGTATTTTAGTCTCACTTTTAGATAGGTAATAAATGACTTGAGGCAGAAGTAAAGTAGGTAAAGACTGGAAGTCACATGTAGTGTGCTCAAAACTGCCAGACTCTAAAAGAAGAGAAAATTAATTGAAAAGGATGGAGAACGGTGAATATAATTGGAAACAAATATTTAGAATTTTAAAGTACTTGTATTATAGTGGTGTTGGGAAGGTAGTTACTCTTTCTCCATCCTGCTGTTGCTCATTTAAATGCTTTCTTATTAACTTTAATTTTGAAATTACTTAGAATTATAACTAAAGGCTTTAAGAAGCCAGTAGTTATTCAGTAGGATACTTTAACTTTCTGTTGTACCCATTAACTAACAAATTGATTATTTTACTAAGTTCATTGATGTTAGTAACTATATTTTAAAGTGATTCAGGTGAAGTCCAAAAGAGTGGTTCTCAAACTTGAGCCTGCATCAGAATCACCTGAAGGGTCCCAGTGTTTTGGTGTTTTTATATGACTTTGTATTGAAGAACTATTACCTACCACCTTATGCAAATCATCAATCAGCATATAAAAATTTTCTTTTTATTAAAGTAGAAGCTGGTATATAAGGTACTGTGTTATTTCTGTCATTAAAATTAACTCAAATTGGAGAGAATTATTGCAATAAAATTGAGGAAAGAATGTGGATGTTTAATATTCAGTGTATATTAAAAGTCTCTTTTCATTGCCAAAAACCCAACCCTCTTCAGTGAAAAATGAGTATGTTTCTAATATATCATGGGTAGGTAAGGTACTAAAAAATAATTTACTAATGTGAAATAAATTATATGCAAGCCCTATCCCATTTACTCATAAAAAGGTACCCAGGAAATTTCATTGAATTTTAGTGGGTTAGTCAAAAATGAACCTGAAAGTTTTGGGGATATCTTGAGATCTGGTTACCACTATAAAACACCACTGCAAATGAATTATGACTTGTTGAAAACTAAGCATAAAATGATAAGAATGATATTTATCGAACTATTAAGGAATTTCATATCATTTCATTTTTAAAGTCACCTAGTGTTTTTCTTCAGAGAAGGCAATGGCACCCCGCTCCAGTACTCTTGCCTGGAGAATCCCAGGGACGGGGGAGCCTGGTGGGCTGCCGTCTATGGGGTCACAAACAGTCGGACATGACTGAAGCGACTTAGCAGCAGCAGCAGCAGCAGCAGCAGCAGTGTTTTTCTTAGGTCCCTAACAACCCATATCCCAACCTTCCTATCTTAATTTTTAAATGTAAGTTATGACAGAATCAAGCATATAAGTTAAGCTACTTTTTCCCCTTAGCGTTCTTTTATCATCATAATGTAATGTTTCATACTTAGACATAGTTGAGATGGAATTTGCCTTTTTTTTTGAGAATTTTTAATAATAAAACAGAGTCTGTTTGCTTAATCTTTTTATATGGGATGGGAGGAATGTTTATTTTGTACAGTATAATAAAAGCTATTTTCCATGCTTTCTGGCTAACAAAAACTTTTTGCATTTTATTTGTATCAGAAACAAAATTAAATTTGCAAGAAAAAATAAACATATATCTTGATTTCATATTGTTTTTGTTTTCAGTACCTCTTGAGAAAGAGCCCCCTGTATTGTAAGTACTGCAGTAAGGTTGACAAGAGCTGAAAATGATCAGTTGTAAGATGCAGAATATATGATGATCAACAAAAGCGTATTCTTTAAGGATAGACAAACCTCCATTCAGGGATCTACCACTTACTGTTTTGACTTGAGGAAGTTACTTGACTTCCAGAGGCTCTATGACCTCCTTAAATAACTGGAAATAATAGTAGTACCTAACTCAAAGGGTTGTTTGAAGATTTAGCAAGAGAGTGCACTTTAAGAACTTTTCATGGTCTCTGCCACATGGTAACCACTTAATAAGTGTTAGCTTTAATGATAATAATAGCATGAACGTTAGTTATTCTAAGAAAATAGACTCTGATAGGAGAGAAGTCATTGTAAATTCCTAAAATTTTAATCATAGGTGTATAAGCATATATGACTGTAGTATATTAAGTTAATTTTTAAGTGCTGAATGTTAAGAAATAGAAACGGTTGACTGCAACCTGCTAAGGTTAGTGTTTAGAGTTTTATAACAGAGTTTGATCATGTTGACTTGAACAAATTATATGAAGCACATAAACTTGCAGTAGAATATTGGTGGCATTTTTGGTGGAGTGGGAAATAGTCTAATTGATTTTTGATAGTCTGATTGATTCTTATGGTAGGAGATGGTAATGAACATAAAGATTGTATTGTAGGCATTTTGATTTGGTCAGAACCAATGGCGTGAGTGAACGTAGACACAGCAGGAGATTCAGATACTGAGGACGTAGAGCAGCAGGAGTTTAAATCCAGTGATCTGAAATGAAACCTTGATTTGAAAAGCGGCTGCCACAAGTCACTAGGGGAAAATACATAGCTAACTCTGGTCTTACCCGTTCTTTGCTGCAAAGATTACAAACAGGTAGGAAGTAGGGTGATCTGTTTTATGTCGTATGTGTGTCTTCAGGGTGAATGGCTCTGAAAAGACCTGAGGGATAATGTGGTGAGATCCTTAGAATTCAGTGTTGGAACAGATGCAGTTTTGATGTATATAACTCTCCTCTGGGTGTTCTTAAAATTTAGATTCTTTGGATTTATGCTTCATTTTGGAATATCAAGTTTGAATTAATCAAAAGGGTTTTGTTTTCAGCATATTGTTCAAGTGTGAAACAAATTACCATGCAATACCTAGAAGCATGTCATCTAAAAATACTGTTCTAATAGGTGATATTATTGTAGTTATAATCAGTGAATGGGTGAGAAAACACTTGAAAATTACAAAGCATAATTAAATTTAAAGTATTTCCAAGAAACTAAAAATTTTGAAAGGTTAGCAGGTTATAAGAATCTTAGGTTTGTGTTTGACTTCATTCTACATTAATTTTTATTATTTGGCAGATAACCTTTTCTGACAATTATATGTAAGGAAGGTATCTATTTCTATTTCTTATAATATGTTTTAGTCATTTTTTATGACACATTGAGTTTCTTGCTAATGCAGCTCCTATCCACAAGACTGTTCTGAATTGTTAATTCTAACTCCTGGAGATCCTGCTAACATTTAAATTACATTTAAGTCATTTTTCAAGTGTATTTCATCCTTTAAAAATTGAAGAACTACTTTATCCAAGGGAGCATCTAATTTAGGTATTCTCTTTGTGTGCTACTGCAATATACCTTTACTAGCTATTACATTATATTGTAATTGTATCACCTCATTTGATTCCCTTTTCTTCTCCTCTCCCTCCTGAATTTTTTGATTGTTTGTAGTTTTATTCCTACTTTAGTGTCTGACATTCAGTGAATTAGAGACTCAGTGCTGAGTTAAATGGATGAGGAGCTTGTGTAAATTAGAAATTTTACTGTTTTACCAATATAAACAAGAAAAGGGTTGTTATTTAAAATACATAATTTGTAATTTATTGGGTCAGTTGCCTTTTTGATTAACACTTGTTCAGATGATGAATGAAATCTCAGAGTGAATTCTGATGGTCTTTGGGATATTTGGTAGTGCTCAGTGGGTGGTAACCTCCTGATTAGTAGTTAACAGCCATGTCCTTTGGTTTAAGTGCTTTAATCTGTCAGATTATAGTTCTGGCATAGCTGCATGCCCATCATTGTTTTCTTGTTCCCAAGGACATGGAACACCTATGGTTTGAGTGTTAACAGATGATCTTGGTTTCCAGAGGACTTTTTTTTTTTTTTTGGAATCATGAACCCCGTGGAAATCTAATCAAAGTTGGGAACCCTTCTCTCAAGAGAGTACTCATACACTTATGTGCCAAATGTTTTTTTTACATATATTCTCAGGGAATCATGGTCTCCTGATCTAGCTGTCTGTCAGGACTTGCTATGTAAAATAGTTAATAACATGAGCCAGTGTAGTCATTCGTCTGTAATGGTAATTCCCATTGTAGGTTTCTTATTTCCTTTGTGTTTTGGCAATAGACTTGAGTTAATGTTATAGGGAACCAATACAGTGTGTACCTAGTCTTTTTGCTCAGTGTCTGGTTTTTAATAAATTACAGAGTTAGTTCAGAATCCATAAAGCTTGCTACTCTCTGGCCCATCTTGTGTAAGTGGGAGGCACCAGTGACAGTGTTAAAATGCTGGTATTATCGGATGAGGCAATAAAGTGAAAGGTGAAAGTAATTTTTGTTTTTGGCAATGGCCTTGCTTTCGTCGGACTTCCCTTGTGACTAAGCCAGTAAAGAATTTGCCTGCAATGCGGGATACCTGGATTCAATCCCTGGGTTGGGAAGGTCTCCTAAAGAAGAAAAAGGCTACCTACTCCAGTATTCGGGCCTGGAGAATTCCATGGACTGTGTAGTCCATGGGGTCACAAAGAGTCGGACGTGACTGAGCGACTTTCACTTCACTTTACTTTACCCTGCTATTACAGCCAAGGTTGAACTTGACCATTAGAGAATTTTGACCACACTGATTCAGAAAGAGTCCTGAGGATTCAGTTGAGGGATTGTGTGCTTATTCAAGTCATTGCAGTTGTGTCTGAATCTCTGCGACCCCATGGACCATGGCCTGCCAGGCTCCTCTGCCCATGGGATTCTCCTGGCAGGAACACTGGAGTGGGTTGCCATTTCCTTCTCAGACTTGCACATATGAAAATTCTGTTAAATTCAGCAAGGATCATTCTCAGTGTTTTTGAATGCTGTTTGTTTCCATTAAACCTAATAAACAATTTAGGATGGATTATTTTTTCTTGCTAACTTTGCCCAGAGTAAACTCTATTCTCTTAAGATTTAAGTTCAAAAGACATACGAGGGCAAGATAGGCCCAGAGCAATGGAGGCAGTCCCTTAATTTCTACACTGGTTAATATCATTTAAACAGCGTAAGTAGTTTAAAGTGGGATATGATAGAGAAGACAGATGTGGAAATTTTATGATATTGTTGTATCATCATAAGGAATAGTAGAGCTTTGTGTAGAATTTTGGCATTGAAGAATCATAACCCTAGTTGCCTTCTCTCCATCTGTTTCTTTTGAACCCTGGAAAGGCGCCAACTATGTTATTTGTTTTTGTTTTCTTCTTATCCCTAATTATTTTAACTCTGAAATTCCAGTCTCACTTTTCAGATTTTTTTTCCCAATCATTTACAAATATTTGGGACTCAGCCTAGTCACTGTTCATTACTCTTAGCAGCTTTCCATGATTCATCCTTTGAAAAGCAAAAACAAAAACATTATCATTACATCTTCCAAATTCAGTAAGAAAAATCTTACATTCCATTCATACTCAGTTATAATAAAACATACATTGTGCATCAAAATAATAGCTGTGGTTCAAGATGTAGAGGCATTTGTGACTACATTTGTTCAGAAGTATTTTTTATTCACTGAGTATCAAGGCATTACTATGGGTCATCTTGAATAGGGAAATCATTTCACTGTATAGAATAAAATAATAGAGCTATATGTTAAATTACCATTTTGTGTATTTTCTATGTATAGCAAAGATCTTGATGTTAGGGTTTTTTTCTAAGGTTAACTGATAACCAAATTAAGTACAGACTTTACAGGATTCCCTGTTTGTATATAATGAGTGAAGAGGCGTTTCACTGGTTCACTATTTCAGGGCCCATTAGTTTGAACCTAGTCCAGTCTGAGCTCTGACTCGTCTTTACTCACCTTATTACTTACCATATAGTCTAGCCAAAGGGAACTCTTTCTTGGAAGTGCCCCTCCAGTCTCTGGTCCTGAGGTCCTTGAAGACAGAAACCACATTCTGTTTGTCTGAATCCTTGTCCAGCTGATGCTCAACCCTGAATCACATGATGGTTTTAAGTAAATGAACATTGATTGAATAAATGAGTAATGCTTTGTTTACACTTTACCTTTGTACCATGTTGATTAAGTCTGAATCCCTAAAGTCCCCCGTAGGTAACTTCTTCTAAGAATGGTTGCCAGGGCACCAGTTTTCTCTGAAATATTAATTATTGCATCTTATGTAGAATTTTTGTAAAGTCAACTATACTTCAGTGAAAAAAGCAAAGTATATTCAAATTGCCAAAAAAATAATGGCAAAGAGAAATCAAAGTTGAAATTACTTTCAAATTAGTATTTACTACTGCTCACTATCTTCAGGGAAAACTTAACTTGTGAGGAAATATGTTAATGAGCGAATTAACTCTGAAAAATTCATGGTTTTTCAAAAGTAAAAGCTTGATGTAAAGGAGAAAAAAAATGTTTTATAAACTTAACAGTTTACCATGTATGGTATAATTACTTTGATACAGGCCTTAACGCATTTCTCCTGTAGGCTCTTTGTACCAGCTAGCTCTGACTTTGAATATTCTTACCATGTGTGTCCTTGGACAGTCT
This sequence comes from Dama dama, assembly GCF_033118175.1. Lineage (NCBI taxonomy): Eukaryota > Metazoa > Chordata > Mammalia > Artiodactyla > Cervidae > Dama > Dama dama. Next base: position 9,439,796 of record NC_083701.1, on the reverse strand, counting down.
TCATCTGTTGAATGGTGACTGTGTTATCTGTACCTTGGATGGTTTCCAGGATCTAATGCGATAAGGTGTATAAAAATCAGCTGATGCTCAATAAAGGAAGAACATAGGGCCTGACGGATTTATGACTCTCAGAAATATCATGCTGCTTCTGTCTCCTCATCTGACTCTAAGCTAAGCTCCTTGAAGATAAGAGTTAGTTGTTTCCTTTTAACCTGCCATTTGTTTGTGTACATTTAATTGTATACATTTAGAATTTGAAGGAACCTGTAGAATAAACCTCTTATTTTCTTGTTCAAAATAAAAAAAGATATAAACACATAAATTAGAAACTTAGTTTTTATAATTGATAGAACACCTTTTGTAGTAGTTAAGTGGCTAGTGAATGTTGAAAAATAAAGAAGAATGTTATCTGTAGGCTTCCCTTAATGCTATTGACATTTTTTGTTTTGTTTTGAAAACCAGAGCAGCAGAAACAAATCAGCAAAACTGCAGAAGACAAGCATTTTTGATTCTAAACAGTGGAATCAGCATGTCCAGCTCAGGGAGTGAGTGTGCTGAGCCCCTAGGGTTTCCTCTGTTTGTGCTTCTCTTTAATAGAATGTTTCCTTACTCACAACTGTGCCCTCTGAAGAGTGAGACTGCTATCTCAGCTCTGGAGAGATGTACAGATTTTCTTTAACATCACTTGTTCACCCTGAGCATTCCCACAGTAGCCAGTGTGTGTCTGTCACTGTGAAAGTGCTGGGGGTACACAGATGGCCATGACTCAGTCCCCGAAACTCACAGCCCCTTTTAATTGCTAACATTCTGTTTCTGAGATGTCTACTCTCTCTCAAAGTGTTAGTGAATACTTTGTGATGAAAGGGTTACATGCTTTGGTAGTAGTGAATGCCTTATTTCTGTCTTGTTGACAAAACCAAGAAGTCTTCAATAAAGAAAATGGTTTATTTAATCTAGCATTTTCCTACCTTATTTGACCATGGGACCCCTTTCTTTGTGTCACATGTGTGAATGTCTTAAGGGATGTAAGTGCTCCACAGCCTGCAGTTCAGGATCCTGCGCACGTGATTGTGACGGGATGGCTGCAGTGAGAGCACTCGGGTGGGGAGCTGGGGGTCTTGACACGGGTGAGTCAGTGGTAAATCAGGTCTTGGATGATGAGTGTGCAGAGGAAGGGAAGAGCAGAAGGAGCAGGACGGACAAAAAGCATAGGTGTCTGACAGAGCATGCTATGTTTAAGGAAATGCCAAATAGTTCAGTGTCATTAGACTGAAGGGAGGTAAGAAGCTGTACCAGAGAACGATTCGGGGCCCTTGAAATGTATAAAAAGCCTTGAATAGCGTGAGTGTGTGAAGCAGGTAGTACTCAGTTCCTAGTTTAAAAGTTATGTGAGGGCTGTTTCGCTTTATATTTAAATTTATGTTGATAATACAAATTTATATTTATTCTACAGGGGAAATAAAAAACTGATACAGCTAGTACAAGTATGAAATAAACCATATGGCTAAATAATCTACTGTGTGTTGCTGTTGAATACTTAATGTTATCTAATGTTAGTTTTGAAAAATCTTTGAGTCTCTGTGAAGATTACATATAGTATACATTAAGAATTATGAAGCTTTTTTATGTTAAAAGTTTCAGGTAACTAGTTTTTATTTTGGAATTAATCCTGGGAGAATCAGCACAGTGAGGACAGAACAATGTGATACCGTTTTTATAATCTTAAACTGAAGTTATAACCAAGATTTCCGTACTGTCATTAATACTCATTATAAAATATTGGAAAGTATGAAAAATAGAGAAAGTACTTTATTGTCGTTGACAAATGTATGTAATTGTTTGCTCGACCAATGTTACTATTTAACATTTTATATATTTATAATTCTGGTGAACACAGTACTGCTTTTTTACATTTTGCTACATTATAAATTCTTTGTAAGCATTACATTTAAAGTCTGTATGATATTCCATTCAGTAGATATGCCATAGTTTATATAGTTATGGACAGTTTTCAGGTATTTTTTAACCATATGGTTTTTATTTTTTTGTTATACATGTTTTGTGTATATAGTTCCACAATTGGAATTATTGAGTCAAAAGTAAGAATATGTTTAAAGCTTTTGATGCATGTTATCAAATTATTTCCCAAGACAGCATAATTTATATTGTAAATAATATAATTTATATGTCCACTGGGATTGAACTGTTAATATTTCAGTAGATCTTGAGAGCAGTCATTAAAAAGAAAAGACAAAGACTAAAGCAGACTTTGTTGGTCAGTAGTTTAAAATATGGATCCATATTGTTTATGGGTATAATAGTAAACAGTATTTCAGTTCATACTTTGTGTAAACAAACGTAAGAATTTTCTCCTGATATGATGGCTTTTTTTATTTTTGAGGTATCCCTCACGAATTGAAAAAATTGACTATGAAGAGGGCAAGATGTTGGTCCATTTTGAGCGCTGGAGTCATCGTTATGATGAGTGGATTTACTGGGATAGCAATAGGCTGCGCCCCCTTGAGAGACCTGCATTAAGAAAAGAAGGGCTAAAAGATGAGGAAGATTTCTTTGTAAGTAGCAAGCCTTTCTGTTTGCTAGATATGTAATGATGTATTTTTTTAAAGGAATTGTTAAATTTTACAAAAGCTTGTTTTTTTTTAAGGAAAAAAAGCCTGTTTTTTTAAATTAAGAAAATGCATATTTATTATACATGGTATTGATCTTAAAAGTTCTTTAAAATAGGATTTTAAAGCCGGAGAAGAAGTTCTGGCTCGTTGGACAGACTGTCGCTATTACCCTGCCAAGATTGAGGCGATTAACAAAGAAGGTACGTATTTGAAATGATCTGAGAATTAAAATGGGATTTATAGTAAAATTTAACTATATTTCTAATTTTAATTAATGCATGTAGTTGTTACATGTAGCTGTTACTTCTCTTTGTTTTATACTTTAATCAGTCTTCTAATATTCTTTTTTTAGGATAAAAATTTAATTTGTTATATATTTAATTCATTATGTATTGTATAGAATAAGATGATATGTAATATGCTGCCTAAGAAGAGTATTTAGGTTAGTAGTTGGTTACAGTTTTTCAGCTTTTTCAGCTTTCAGTTGACAGGCTTATATTATATACATTTTATTTCTTCTTCTCTGTTTCCAGTTTGCTGGCTAAATTATTTTTATGAACATCTCTACCTGAGTGCTAAAGATACAGGAAAATTTAAATCAGTTCAGGTTGGAAGTAAAACACAGTACAATGTTTTCTGAGGAAGGAGTATGGAACTTTATCAATATGAGGATTTCCTTTCTTGCATCTTTTCCCCTGCCCCCTTTTAATTAATTTTTGTAGATAATTGATTTTGCTATTAGCCTTTTGTGATATCTAACATTAATACAGAAGAAAAGTTACTGAATTTACCAGATATACTGAAAATAACACAGAAATCAGGTGTGCTGGTGTGGCATAAAACAAGAGAATCTGTTGCACAGATAATTAATTTTAAAACTTGTAGACTGACTAGTTTGGAAACGGATTATAATTAATATTTAAATTATTATTGGAAAAATGTAAATTTCTGACTTCAAATCTCATTTAAATAATAATTGTGAAATACTTGTATTTTCCAAGTCAGTAGTACGTTGTTTATCTATTACAGTGATTTCTCGAACTCTGCCATTCATTCATTCTTTTGACTAAAGAAACACATTGAGAGAATTCTCCGGCAGTCCAGTGGTGAGGACTCAGCACTTTCACTGCTGAGGGCCTGGGTTCAGTCCCTGGTGGGGAATTTTAAGATCCCATAAGCCGTGCAGCAAGACCAAAAAAAACCCCCAAAAACCCACATTGATGTGTTTTTTGCAAGAAGAGCATTTAAGTTAAGTAAAGGGATACTTACTTTGTGTTGTATCTTGAAAGCCAAACAAATTAGCTAGAAAAGGAGGGTTGAAGAGGTTTTCTGGCAGAAGAAATGGTGTTTGCAAAAGAAGAGAAGAGAGACATGCCATTTTTAAGGAACTGCAAGTCTTTGATGTGACTGGAGTGAAGGATTCCTTTCAGGTTTGTAGAATAACAGAAGAGGTGGAGGAAAGAAGAATTAGTATATGAAGTGTCTTGTAGTCTTGCTAAAGAATTTAGCTAAGGATTTAAGCTGAAAATTTAACAAAAAAACTTGAGAAAAATTAAGAGGTAAGAGAATTAAGAGGTAAGAGAAAATAGAAGAAGAAAACATTTAAAAAGAAATACAGTAAAAAATGTTAAGTGTGAAAAAGTAAGTTACAGTTGTCTGGTTAGAATTGATGATGTAACTTTACAAAAGCCTTAGTCTAATTTCTTGGTTTAGTTAATTGAAATAACAAATATGGCTATGAGCTTATTACTAGTCACCTGAGGGACATCTCAGTTGTTAAGTTTTTAGGTTACTTCTTTCCTAGTGGGGCCTTTAAATCATTGTTTACTTAAACTTCTGGAAAGCTATATTTCAGAGCTCATGTTCCCATGTCTTATATTGGCTCCCCAGGCGTCTAGTTCAGAGACTAGCACAGAGTTAGGGAGTCAGTAACAATTGTTGAAAGGAAAAGAAGTAATGAGTCCATTTCGTTAGATAATAGGATCTTCCCAAAACAGAAGAAAAACTATGACTATGACTTGCTCCTTGGAAGAAAAGCTATGACAGACCTAGACAGCCTGTTAAAAAGTGGAGACATCATTTTGCCAACAAAACGTCCATCTAGACAAAGCTATGGTTTTTCCAGTAGTCATGTATGGATGTAAGAGTTCGACTGTAAAGAAAGCTGAGTGCTGAAGAATTGATGCTTTCAAATTGTGGTGCTGGAGAAGACTCTTGAGAGTCCCTTGGACAGCAAGGAGATCAAACCAGTCAGTCCTAAAGGAAATCAACCCTGAATGTTCATTAGAAGGATGGATGCTGAAGGTAAAGCTGCAATTCTTTGGCCACCTGATGCGAAGAACTGACTCAATGGATAAGACCCTGTTGCTGGGAACGATTGAGGGCATAAGGAGAAGGGGGCAACAGAGGATGAAATGGTTGGATTGCATCACCTACTCAATGGACATGAGCTTGAGTAAGCACTAGGAGATCATGAAGGACCAGGAAGCCTGGCATGCTGTAGTCCATGGGGTTGCAAAGAGTCAGACTTGATCCTAGCGCCTGAACAACAACAACCCAAAACAGAACAAAATTAAACAGTGCTCTCTGTTTTCATTATGAGAAATTTCTTTAAACGTGCAGAGCTTTGAGACCTTTCTTTCAAGTGTGAAGCTTCTTTTGCATATGCACGTGTACGACATACTCAGAATCAAGCCACCCTCATTTTTTATCATATCCCATTTGTCCATGGGCATGTAATACAGAAATTTAAACTTACATCAGTGGAAGAATGATGTTACTCACTGCAACCTCTGCCGTTTCAAGAGCAGTTTGAAGAATCCCTTAGTGAAATATTGGCAGATATAACTTGTTTTTTTAAACATTTTCTGTGGGAGGTATTAATTTGGTGGTTTTTCTGTGTGTCCCACAAGGTGAATGAGCCTCACTTTGTCTCCTGCCACCATCCTCCCTCTCCCCCCTTAAAAAAGGAAGCTCTCAGAGCACTTTCTGTTCACTGCAAAAGCTAAATAAAACTAACAAATGTGGACATTTAGGTATACATAAGATGTCTTGGTGGAGAAGGCAATGGCACCCCACTCCAGTACTCTTGCCTGGAAGATCCCATGGATGGAGGAGCCTGGTAGGCTGCAGTCCATGGGATTGCTAAGAGTCAGACACGACTGAGTAACTTCCCTTTCACTTTTCACTTTCATGCATTTGAGAAAGCAGTGGCAACCCACTCCAGTGTTCTTGCCTGGAGAATCCCAGGGACGGGGGAGCCTGGTGGGCTCGCACAGAGTCGGACACGACTGAAGGGACTTAGCAGCAGCAGCAGCAATATGTCTTGGAGGAGTTGAAGAGAAGGGGCGAATCACTTTAGCCTGGAGTGATCAGGGAGGTTTTCATACGACGGGTGGGATTTAAAGAGCTGATCCTTGAAGAGTGGGTTGGAGTTGGAAAGGGAAAAGGCGTCACAGCAGGGGAGACTGTCCTCAGAGGCAGGGGGGTGAGTGCATGGTCATCGTGGCGCAGAGTTTGCCCTCATCTGCAGTGCCACGTGAGGAAGGAGGAGGGAGGGGCACGGATGGGGGTTAACATAAGGGGCACAAGTAGTTTTTCAGTCTCACGGTCTTCTCGAATTCTTCACATTCTTGCTCTTCAGCTGCTCAGTTTCTTTCATAATTTGGGTTTAATTCTTTATGTCCATGATTTGTATGACATGCTAATTATAGAAAGATGAAATCAGTTGGTGTTATTCAAATTACAAAGAAATGAAAATCTTTGTACATTGATTTATTGGCTTTGGTGCCAATTGTTTATACCTCTTTTGTAAAGGTCAGATATCTGTTTACATCAAGTGTCACTCAGCCCACATTGGTTTGGTACAGGAAATGATAGAACAACACTGGGATTTCCATAAATATAAAATCTGTATAATTTATGTTTTCTGATAGTACTGACAAGCATGAAAACATGGAGTCTGTAACAAAAAGTGAGTGTCCTTTGAAATAGTCATGTAAATAGGATCATGAATCCTAACAGCAGGATGGTTTAGTGGGAAAGACACGGGAATCGGGTTTTAGGGAATGGCTGTGCTGCTGATAAACTGTCACTGCGTGCGGCATTTCATTTCACTGGAGGTCAGTGTTCTTATCTGCACAGGAAGACTGTCGTGCCAGTGATATGTAAAATGGTGTGTAGCTTAAAAGCCGGGGAATCTGTAATTCTTGTTTGCCAGTTAACTAATATTGCAAAGAAATAATCCTTCCCTGAGAAAAGGAATAATCCTTTCCTGAGATTTTTCTCCCAGATTTTTCTGTTATTTAGAAAGAAACTTTCAAAGACAGCAAATGATGATTCTTAGAAATATTATACACTTTTGTAAATACTAATTTTATTTTCTTCAGGTATATTATAACTGATATGTTATTTAAACATATATTTGTTATTAATTTTAAAATCCTCCGGTAAAAATCAGAATTATATGCAGCTAACTTATCAAGATGGAGTTTGTATATTCCTTAAGGGAAATCAGGCGTTGTTTTTACAGCAAAAGAGGCCATAAACTTGGTACACTTGATGTGTGTTTGCAGTTACTGCAGTCACAGCGTGTTTACTTGTGTCGGGGCATTACTTGTTTGATGTCAGGTGTTGCTGTAAGACTGAATTATATTTTCTAATGATCCTGACTCACTCCTATTTCAGGAACGTTCACAGTTCAATTTTATGATGGAGTAATTCGTTGTTTAAAACGAATGCACATTAAAGCCATGCCCGAGGATGCTAAGGGGCAGGTAAGAGTGTTTAGCGTTCCTAGCTTCCCAAACGGATGTCTTCTTGAATGGTGATTAATAAAATATATATATACTTCCATATATATATATATTTTAAAGTGGACTAATTGTAGGATTATGTGCTGATAGCCCCAAATAGCAGCAAGAAAGAGAAGCTTAGAATGTACAATCAGTTATACACTTGATTTTTGCTTCTTTGGTTTTAGACCTGCCCAAGTTACAGGTCACTAGTTTCTGTTCCAGGTGAAAGCCCAGCATCCACTAAGCTGGTGTTGTCCTAGCGACCCAGCTGGATCGTGTAACCAGTCTATGGGAAGTGAGGTGAGTGCCTTTTTTGTTAATTCTGTTTCGTTTTTCCTGGTATATGGTTATCATTTAGAAAGTTAATTTTTAATATAAAATTTTATATTGAGTCTCTTAATCTTCTTCTTTTCTTCTGTAAATCATAGTCATTAATTTTCCTTCAAAAGGCGCTTACCTGACACTCTGTAGGCTGTTTCAGGTAGGGCTTTCTGAGTTATATGATGTAAGCAGTGCATTACATGCTCTGTCACTGCTCAAAGCAAGAATGAACGGTAAGCATTTGAAAGAGAATCTGGGATGAAGTTAAAACCATAATTCTATTGATTGAATATGTATCCTGAAATACTGGAAAGAAAAGGTGCCAATAGAAATTTAAAATGTTTTCTTTTATGTTCTGCTGTTATTTGGGATTTTCAGCACCTGGACCTACAATTAATTTTAAGAAATTGAAAGTGATCTGTAAAAATGTCTAATATGGAAATTTGCTACATGTTTGTTGCATATCATGCGGTGGTGAAAAATGTCATCCTGAACTGTGTTGAAATCACATGGTCAGTTCCAGTCAAGTGTATACATTTAGCAGACTACCTGCTGCTATATTTGGGATGTAGATTACCACAGTTGAAACATTATTTTTGTTTTCTGAGAAGTTGGAGTGTTTTAAATTACGTGGTTTTCAAAAATTTAGTTTTGAAATCAAGTAGAGTTTTTTTCTTCAATTAATATGGAAATGAAATTTAAAATGGAAATACTTTTGATCAGGAAATTGCTTTGTGTCTTTCTACTTGTATATATAAATAAAATGTTCTCAAGCATTCAATGGTGTGATTCCTTGGTTACTACACAGAAAGACTGATTGAGACATTGGCAACTTAGTTTAATATATACTGTTTAAAATTCTCAATTTTTTTTTTTTGCTTTAAAAGTGTTATTTTGTTCATTCAAATATTTATGTGATGGCACTAACTGTAAAACTTTTTTTTCTGAAGTAACACTGAACCAGTTTGGTTTGTGGTAAAATAAGTTATAAAAACTAATTTTTTGGACATAGTGGATGTTTATTTTTAATGAGTATTCTGGTCACATCATGATGTGTGGTAACATTAAAATCAATATCAAAATACAAACTCCTAGAAGAAAATATTAGTATATTTCTTTTAATTTTGTTTTTTTTTCATATTTTTAAATTACAAGCACATTAAAGACATGTATAGAATTGTTTTTTATAAAATATTCTTATATTTTGAGTATCATTTTCCGCAAGTTTTTGATTTGTTTTCACCTAGGTCATATAATAAATCAGGTGTTGTTTGGACAGTAGTAAGAGAATCCAACCTTGCATACTATCTTCTAAATTTTGAGTCCTTTGAGAATTTCTTTGTAAAGATATACAGTAACATTTCTTTTGCTAAACCAGCAAAGGATAAGGAATCAAATAAATGCACTATGGGAATGTTTTTCTCTTAAATTTCTGTAGCTTTTTCTTACCTATTCTTTTTCTTTTTGAGGATGTGCTGATATAAAATTTACACTGTAACTCACTAGTGTTAGAGACTGGCCAGGTGGCATTAGTAGTAAAGAACCCACCTGCAATGTAGGAGACGTAAGAGATGTGGGTTGATACCTGGGTCAGGAAGATCCCCTGGTGAAGGAAAGGCAACCACTGCAGTATTCTTGACTGGAGAATCCCAGACAAAGGAGCCTGGTGGGCTACAGTCCATGGGGTCGCAAAGAGTCAAACACGACTGAGCGACTTAGCATGTTCATAAGGTCCTTTACTATTTTCAGAACTTTTTTTTTTTTTAATACATTGCTTTATTGGATTCTCATAGCAAATCATTTGACATAGGTATAGCTGATATTTCTGTTTCACTGTTGAGAAATTCAGAACTTAAAGAATTCAGTGACTTACCTAAAATTTCACTCAACCATAGTGTGCAGAGTAGCTCTGAACTTCTACCTGATTTCAGACAGTGTTCATTCTAGTGAGGTGTTTGTGTTCTCATCTTTAGTTCTCATTCATGGAAGAAGCACATCAGTTATTTTTGATGTTGAATCTTTCCAGTTAAAAAATGGAAGCATGAAATAATTGAAGAACTCTTCAATCACAACTACAGTGATCCTCATGATTAACACGTCATATGATAAAGAACTGTTTTATCTGATTTCACTTTTGAAGAGTACAATGTTAATCTCTTCTATTTTTCTTTTTATTGGAGAGAGAAAACATTTGGGCGTGGAATTTTTACCCTTAGCATCTTTTGGCATTTCTCTTAATAACTTAAACTTGTCCCTACAATGCAAAACCTAGAATTAAATGCCCTGTTCTTAGTAAGACTGAATTTAGCACTTTCCTTTGCTTGTCTGTTGTATGTAATCTTGTTTTTTCTTTCTGCTTTGTTGATGGAGCGCTATAAGTTATTTGCGTTGGTGGTGTTTTTTTCCTTCTACTTAAATGTTAGTCTCAAGGCTCAACTTAGCCATAATACTTAAGTCACCCAGATTGCTCCTTGACCTTAAACCCCTCTTTTCTATTAGTATACACTTTGCCACACCTTTGTTTAATGGTTTTCCTTTTGCTTGGAGTGTCCATTTTTCTTTCTTTGCCTTTTTCCCCAGCAGATTCCTCTTTGAGGGTTCAAATCATTTATCATTTCCCCTGAAGCCTCCCACTAGTCTTTTTGTTCAGGCAAAATTTTGTTGTTCTCCCATAGTATTTTGTTTATTCTCTACTTAATCTGTTCTGTTACATTGTCTTATAGTTAATTTTATCTGCCTGTCAATTCATTATGGGAAGGACTAAAGAGGTGGTTCTGAGTAAAACCTGGGGTGGATAGTACTGGTGTATCTGGTTTTCTTTGTTAGTTTGTTTTTACAAACTAGAGATATAAAATTTTATTTCACAACCTTGTCATAATTCACTTTCTAATAAGACATGCTTTGGGGACATTGTTTAAAATGTGGGGAGGTTACATACTGGGTGTCTTCCAGGCAGGAGCAAAAATGTGGTCACTCCAGGCCAGTGGGTTCCTGAGGTTTTCAGCTAGCATCTTCTATCAACTTAGCATGTTTCTTAGCACATCAATAGGGTATTCAATAGGAAATTGGTCAGTGGGAATGTGATAGGTGCAATCGCATGATGTTTTCAGTTCATTTCAGTCATGGGGTAGAGAGAGGCTTTTATTTTGTTTGTTTCCCTTTAATGGCTTATTATCTTTACTGTATATTTTTTATACTGAACAGCCATCAACTTGATTTGCTTAATGGCCTGCGTTTGTTAATACAACCCATGAATTAAAATACAGTTGACGTTGTGAAATTGTTTTTAGTTGCTTGGACTAAGAATAAGTGTTTTTAGTTCAAAGTAAAAGAGTAGAAATTATTTAGTCACAAACTAAAAAAAATAAACACAGGAATATAAATATTTGCATCTCAGAAGAATGGCAGCTGATATAGATTGAGAAAGTTGTAGAGGGAGGGAAATTAAACTAGAGCCTGACAGTGTGTACTTTACCTTGGTCAAGTCAAGTAGCTTTTTTTTCTCTTTACTGGTGATGTGGTAAGCTCTTGTGATTAATCATTATGCAAACTTTAAAAACTTTGAAAAATAATAAAATCATAGTTTGACCTTTGTGAAATTGACCTTACTTTGAGTGATACATTCTTCCTAATGAAGAGGAGTCATTTGCTCTGTGGGAACACAGTCGTTTCTCATTATCTGCAGGGAATTGTTTCCAGGACCCTCATGGATACCAAAATCTGTAGATGCTCAAGTCTCTTATATAAAATGGCATTGTATTGCATATAACCTACTCACATCCTCCCAAATCATCTCTGGGTTACTTACAGCACCTACCACAATATAAAAGCTATGTAAATAGCGGCTGGAGCATGGCAAATTCAAGTTCTGCACTTTGGAACTTTGGAAATTTTTTTCCCCCAAGTATTTTTGTTCTGCAGTTGGTTGAATCCCTGGATGCAGAACCCAAAGATAGTGCTGGCTGACTGTACATTTCTTTTAATATTTGCAGAATTGAAACATAAGCATTTTTTTCATATTATTTTTGTAATACATTGCATCACAGAAAAGAAATATAATTCAGCATTTAAACCCTAAAATACTAAGGTAGAGTGTCATGAGATATTCCACATTTGTCATAGGTTTTCTTATATTTTAAATTTTATTCCATCAAAAGATATTTGTTATTGAATATCAATATAAAATTGAATATTTTCCCATTTTATGTGAGGTCATATAACTGATTAGATTATTAAATTTGATAATCTAACACATCGATGATCTACCTTGTAAATATAGTTAATCTGATTTTCATATTTGTGTGCCTGTGAAAGTAGCTTTGAAAATGTGATACATGTTTTTATTCATTAGTGTAATTTTAATTAAGTTTTTAATGCTTCACATGTTTTGTGTTTTTCCTTTGGAGGATTGGATAGCTTTAGTCAAAGCAGCTGCTGCAGCTGCAGCCAAGAATAAAACAGGGAACAAACCTCGAACCAGCGCTAACAGCAATAAAGATAAAGAGAAAGATGAGAGAAAATGGTTTAAAGTACCTTCAAAAAAGGAAGAAACTTCAACTTCTATAACCACACCAGAAGTTGAGAAGAAGGAAGATCTGCCTACATCTAGTGAAACTTTTGGTACAAAATATGTTTTTATGTTCACTCCCCATGGCAGTGGTAAACTCACATAGTGAATAGTTAGATCTTTTGGCTACCTGTAGTTTGAACATACAGTTGAATTACTGGGCTTTTTTCCCTAGCATAATAATGACGGTTAACTTTTTTAACAGCTCCGAAGATTAATGGTCTAATATGGGTACTTGACGATGGATACCCTCAGTATTCTTGAATAGAAATTGAGTTGTGATTTTGATTTGTAACTTCTTGGTAGTGGGTATTGAGATTCTTTTTGTGTGGGATTTTTTGTTTGTTTTGTTTTCTTTAACTTTTAAAATGCTTTTGCATGTATTTCAATATATAATACAGAAAAAGCTGTAAGTGATTCCTGAAGCACAACTGCCTTTGGTAGTTTTCTTTTTTTCCTAATACATTTGTTGGGAGAAATTTGTGGCTTTTAAAGTTCTGTGTTTAAGTACTAGATTAAAAAAACTTAAGTGCAAAGCTTATCTTAGTGTTTTGCTACTTAAAATAATTCATGTGTTTTAACTTTGGATTCTAGATAAACTCTCATATATGTATTCTATTAAAAGTAGGACTTCATGTAGAGAACGTTCCAAAGATGGTCTTTCCACAGCCAGAGAGCACATTAACAAACAAGAGGAAAAATAATCAAGGCAACTCATTTCAGGCAAAGAGAGCTCGGCTTAACAAGATTACTGGTAAACTACAATGATTCTTTTTGTGGGGGGAATGGAGGGTTTGATTTTACAGTAGTTTGTTTTTAATAAAGGAAAATACATCTTTTGGTTTAGTGTAGCTGATTAATAAGAAAAACAGTTGCTTTGTTTCTTTAAGGTCATCACCCTTCAGACACCATGGGTTTTTTCTGTTGTGAAATGGAAACAGTATCACCTGTCTTCTGCCTACCTCACAGGGATGTTGTGAGGATGCATGGGTCATATGTTGCAAAATTCCTTAGTTTTAAAATCACTTTGGTGGCAGGAGTAGTTCTCTAAAAACTGAATCATCTGCTTTTGTCAACTTGTGGAGACATAATGTCCAAGGTTCTAAATATTATATAGACATTGTTATTCTTGACTGGTCTCATTAGGGATGGTTGGAAAGATGAGTACTGACTTAAATTCAGCTCCCAAATCTGTTAATTCTCAATATAAAAAATACTTCTATAACTTTTAAAAATTTCTATCCCGACCTTCATGTTGGTCTCTAGAATTTGGGCTTATTTCTCTCTGCTGTGTTGTAATTTAGGAAGTAGAATGCTAGAATGATGAAAAACACAGGAAATTCCAGCCTGGTTAGTGTTCACAGATGAAGGGACCAGTCATATTTAAGTCCCACACTTCCAAGGCCTAATGATTCTCATCTTTAAAAGAGATTGTTAATATATTTAATATTTTGTGTGTGTATTATAAAGTGTAGTGGCTCAGTCGTGTCCGATTCTTTGTGACCCCATGGACTGTAGCTCGCCAGGCTCGTCTGTCCATGAAATCCTCCAGACAAGAATACTGGAGTGGATAGCCATTCCCTTCTCCAGGAGATCTTCCCAATCCAGGGGTCAAACTGGGGTCTCCCACATTGTAGGCAGATTCTTTACTGCCAGAGGCACCAGGGAAGCACAAATATTATAAAGGGGGTGCTAAAATATTTTAATTAATAATCAGTCACATGCTCTTAATTTTAAGGATAATGATTTTAGTGTCTTTGGCATAATAAAGCTATGTAAATCTTTGTTGACGTTCTTTTAAAAAATTTGAAAAAGTTGGTTTCATCATCAGATCCAGGAATAAATGTAAATTAAACATTTTGACCATTATCTAAAGAGTGTAAGCCCACTCATCTAAGTAATTATAATTGGTTTCAACGGGTGAGAGTATTTAGTCTTTCCATTTGTTAATATCGTTTTTGTGCCTTTCTCTGATAAAAGATATATTTGGCCCCAGGACAGGCAATATTTCAAATCAATTGACTCATTCCCATTCCACCTTTTCCTTAGAAACTATTAATGTTGGAGAAAGCCAGTGAATGTTATCCTAGTGATTATCATGCTGGCAGCTTGAGACCTCAGTTTTGTCTTAGAATAATGGGATCCAGAGCTCTCTTCTGTGGGATAGTACTTCTCACTGCTGTGACACCCAGGTTGAAACGCCTTATTGGGAGAGCCAAGATCAAGGAAGATGGAAGTGACACTGGCGGCGCATCTGCCAGCTTATCAGCCTCATGTTTTCCCCTGAAATCTGGATACTTGTAGTTTCAGTCAGTATACACTTAACATGTGTCTCACTAAGAAATTCAGGCTCACTATTTAAAGAAGTAAAGTAAGAAAGCAGCTTAATTCACCGTGATGCAGTATCTCTGATGGCCTTGAAAAAATAGTAGTGGGGGAACTTTTTCTTCACTTCTTGGGAATCTTAAATCAATAAGTAATAGTTCTGGCAGCAGTAGAAAGGCATACGTTTTACAAGTGTGCAACTGTTCTGATCTTTTCCCTTTATTTACTCAAGTTACGTGTTAATTTTTTAATAGTTTTTCATCTCTGAGTCTGTTTCTGATTTCATGTTACAACTGTATCATGCAAAAAGATAATAGATGTTTTAAGATTGTCTCTGATGGTTGAGACGCAGACTTGCCTCTGTACAGTAAATTTTGTTTGTAGACCATAAAAGAGAGATGAGAACTAATAGGAAGTAACAGTTTTGTTTTGGAATAACGGTATATTTTAAATTTATCAGGCTCACTTATATGTGCCTTTTTGTCCCTTTACTGCTGAGAGAAATAGCCTGGTAACACGGCAGCATCTCAGCCTGCTCTGAGTGTTCCCTACCACACTTTTTAATTTATTTTTTAAATAGTTCTTACAGGAAATAAGTGAACCAGCTGCCGGATAAGTTTAGTTCATGTATTTATTCACTCTCTTTCTGTTTTTTAACCATATATATATCCTACAGAGATTCCAAATCTGATTTCTATATAGGGAATGGTATAGGATGGCTTCAAAAATTTTGAATAAGTAGACGTGGAAATTATTGTTGCAGAGTGTATATATTCTTCCAGAATCTTAGTTTTCATTATGTCATAAACTTATTGATAATTATATACTTTGTGCGTGCTGATTTAGAAAAAACAATTTTACAAAGATACTCAGGAGTTTATACTTTGGGAGTTGCAAGAGAACTGCAAGCAATTTGAGTAGATTTTAAAATGCATATTGGTAGAGAGTGGAAGAAGAAACATTAGCAGTTGGTGCGTGGCATATGTATAATAGTTCTTGGAGTTTCTGGACCTTAAGCCAGTTTAGATACATTTGTACAGCTTAAGGAATGTAAAAAATAATTTTAAAATCCAGAGGTTTGAATTGGCCAGTAATGTTATTGATAAGAATATTCAGGATGTTTGGTTCTTAATCTCAACAAGAACATTGTATTTTGGAATCCCTGACCGAAAAGCAGAGCATGAATTTAACTGCTTTGTTCTTTCTTTCCTCCCCGTTATCATTCTAAGATACTTTGGCCTCTGTTCTGTTTGTTCCTATTGGCAGTGAGAGACCAACTCTATGTTTTATAGCTGAAGTAGAATATTGAGAAAGTATCACTTTTGGTAGATGGGACTCATAAAAATCTGTATTCTACTTCTACCTGATAATAAATAATTTCTTGAAACTGCATAATGCATTCTGTTAAGGTATTTACTCTATAGATATCTTATTTGGATGACGACTTGTTAGTAGTATATTGATAATTAATACATATTTGGAAATAACTAAAAATCAATTCTGTTTTTTATTTCCCTCCAATTCTTGTCACTTTGGAAGGTTATTGAATTTCTCCCCAGAATGTTAGTTGGTCATGATGATAGATTTTAGACTGCTTCTTAAGGCAGCAGTATTCAGCGTCCTCCTCAAGGGCATTTAAAAGTTTCTTGTCCCTTGTTTATATTTGTTAACTCTTGTATAAGATGGTTTGCATGTAAAGTATGAAAACCTTTTTATTGATCATATTTGAAGCTTTTCAATTAACTGGCTACCAAGTATTACATCTTCTAACCTAATTTAAAGTTTTTATTAAATGCCCCATTGCTTTTATAAGAACATTACAAAGCTTTATTTTACTTTCACAAACCATTAAGTGAGAATTGCTTTTAATTATTTGGGTCTGTAATATCCAAATGTAAATTCACTTAGTATGGCTAAATTATTTTGTTTCTTTTAAACTTCTAGTACTTTAGTTTTAATTTTAGTTTGTGATCTATTTTATCTATTATGTGATTTGAAAGTATTTCCACCACCTTGATGAAGGGAAACAAAAAAAAGCATAGTCAGTAGATTGAATAGCAAATATTTGTTCTCTTTGAATACCCACAGAAGTAGGGCCTCTACTCATTTTCCTGCAAAAGAGGAAGCTAATTTTCCTAATTATTTTTCATTTTACTTTCAGTAGTATTTTAGCTAGAGAAGAAATACCTAGTGAATGCAGTTTTGTTAAATAAATTCTCTGCTTACATCTTTTTTAGTCATCTAAAAATGTGTTCAGAAGTTACTTTACTACAGCTAGAATTGAATTTATGATATATAAGCTATTTTTATGAAATTACTTATACATTGAGTCCTTCATTTGAATATACACTTAAAACTGTATGGGACTTGAACAATATGGATTATGTCAAAGTGCACCAATAGCAGTTTTAATACCAGTCATTGCTATATCAAAATAATTGTTTTATACTCAGTGTTTCCTATTTTGAATTACAATTCTGAGTGATAGATATTCAGCTTCATTATCTAACAATAGAAAGGTGCTTTTTGCCTGATTGAACACTTGATTCTAGTATTACCTTGAGAATGCAGTTTTAATATTTGAATTTCTACCTACATTACTTAATATCTTAGTGTTACCTGAAAGAATCAAGGTGCGTTGGCACAGGGATAACTCAAAGTTATGTGGCATTTTGGGGCCCTTTTTTCCTCCTGTTAAAAATGCTGTAGATAGCTTTAATACTACAAGTGGTATAATTGCTGAAGTAAATTTACTATTAAGTTGTTGATTGTTAAACATGCTTCCTTTGAAGCCAGAGTTTTGTGTGCCTGACTTTGGAAGTGACACAGAAATGGTTTTGGGTGACCTTTTACGTGTGTGGTGGCCATAAGAAGAAATAAACGTGTACAAGGGTTATGTTAATACCTTTGCCTCCATTGAGGGCACCTATCTGGTGCTTACCAAAGACTCTTGACTGAGTAAATGCCTTTAATTTCTAAATTAAAGCCGAGTTTTAATGTCTCTTAAAGTTAACTATACTCTGGATAAAATATTCTGTCTTCTAAAATTGAAAATTAAAGGTGTACATGGGAAAAAACTGGAACTCCCAGTTTATTTCATCAGTTGTATAATAAGGCTGTCATATGAAGCCCAAACGTAGGCAGTATCTACACTCTTTTCCATTAACATAAAAGGGATCCCTCCATGTTCTCACCACGTTTGTAAATGATTGGCTACAACTGGGCATAGAAACACACTTGTGAAGCTTAGGTTAAAGAGTCCAAGTGAAATAAAAAAATTGG
Organism: Dama dama; assembly: GCF_033118175.1. Lineage (NCBI taxonomy): Eukaryota > Metazoa > Chordata > Mammalia > Artiodactyla > Cervidae > Dama > Dama dama. Next base: position 9,421,875 of record NC_083701.1, on the reverse strand, counting down.
GAGTATTTTTTTAGCTAATAATATAACAACAGCAATCATTTTATATTCTAGATGTTTGAAAGGATTTCTTATATCTTCATATTAATTCCATATCTTATTTCAGTTGTATGGACAAAGCCTAAGGTATTAATGAACTAAGCAGTCTTAAGTTTTTAGATATTAATCCATAGAAATTTAAATTTGTACAGAATAAATGTGTATGTGTGTGATTTTTGTTTTTAAAGGATATTTTAAGGTAATTTTTTTTTTATTTTGAAGACTGTTAAGTTAGCTACTCTCAAGTTTTAATTTAGCCCTTTGAGTTGTTATTAAGGATGTTTGTATATTTGACAAGTAACCGTCTGAGAGTGTACTTCCTATAAAAAAAGTATAGGGGATTCAGCTGCTAAAGTTTTGGAGAATTAGTGTGAAAGCCAATATCTTTTCTAATAAACAATTTCTGTACGATTTTTCTTAAGGTTTGTTGGCATCCAAAGCTGTTGGGGTGGATGGTGCTGAAAAAAAGGAAGACTACAATGAAACGGCTCCAATGCTGGAGCAGGTATGAAATGGTAGCATTTGATTGTTTTCAAGGTTCCCCGCTGGAATTATCACGGAGCTATAGTATCCACATAACTGAAATCACCCTTTTGATCAGATATGGGGATAGGAAAATAATGGGTGATACATTTTTAACTCTGCCTTCTCCAAGGTATGCAGATAAACTACAGATTTAATTAGTGTTTATTTTCAGTAGGCTGGCGTTAAAGCCTTTGTCTCTCAGTGGTGGAAAACCAGGAGACGGGCCTCCCAGCTGGATACAGGCTTCCAGCTGGATCACCTTTGACTAGCTTACTAAAAGACCCTTACACAAATACTTTTCATTTGTGAGTTAAAACAGGGTTTTTTGACATCTTATAAAGCTTCTTTTGTAAGAAGTTTCTTTTATATTGTAACAATTGGTGTTGTTAGACTGACTATGTGTTTTATGAATTGATCAATGAGCCATACATTTTTGCTAGGATGTATATTTTAATAACTACAAAAAAAATTTAAAAAGCTATTAAGGGTCTGTCTTTAAACCACCTAAAAGAGGAATTTGAAAATGAAGGTTGCAGTTGCTAGATTTTGCCTTGGCTACCTTCAGATTCCCACAATACCTGTATATAATGGACTGTGCATGCTTTTCCATTCTCTAAGGGCTTACCTTTTTGGGCACTGTAAGACTATAAGAACACAGTAATAGCCATAACTGGATTTCCTTGGTTCTCCTGTTTTAAAATCTGAGCCTTAATGTAGTTTTACTATATCCTTTTTGTATTATTTTAATTTTCTTTATTAGTAGCCTAATAAAGAAGACTTTAAAATGAATACCTTTTGCTCTTCTTTATATGCGTTTTAAAAAACAGTCCAAATTTAATTGATATTGTATTGAGTTTTTCAGGGTTATTTTAGGCCTGATTTGATAATAGTGCATTGTTTCGGTGCCTCCATTAATGTATTAAATCAATGATCTTTTAAATTGATTAATATGTCAGTGAATCATGCCTTCTGATTTTCTGTGGTCATCAAACGGTTAAGTCTGCCGTTATTGTCAGTATATCAACCAAATTTTAAATGACTTTTTTTTACTGTGTATTATTATATTCAACATCCCAGATATAATATTTTGTATCACCACTGTTTATGGTATTCTCAGAATGCAATAAGTCAGGGACTTGGGTAATAAAATGTTTCTGGAAAATTCATTACAATGTCAATCTTTCATTATGCACAATCCTACTGAGATGAATGTGATTGTGAAAATTATTTATTATGTGTGGAAGTTAGTTTAGAGGGCAGTGCCCTTTTCAGAGACAAGTATAGAAAACAACATTTTGAAACTGAGCTTAAAAAGGAGAAAAATTGAATAACTCGGCTGTTTTTATTCACATAATTAAGAAAATTTTGAGAGTCCTTGCCAGTTTTGTAACAAAGAGACCAGTGATTAATAATGAAAATTTTGTAAATTATTTTAGATTTTTAAGGAACATAATAATGCCCCCTTTTTTGTCATTCAGGTTGATTTCTATGTGAACTGTTTTGTAACCAAACTCTTAATTCTTATACTGTTTGCCCTGCTTCAGAGTTAAAAAGCCGAGTTATAAAATTCTTAATTACATCTCAGTTGGTATGACTTGAAGAAGAGGTATTGTCACTAACCTATGTTGCCCTAACGAGTAAAATAATTTCACTCACGACGTAGATTTATAACAGGCCTAAGGCCAAAACTTACTGTGCTAAGGAATTTATTTATTTACTTTAAGAAAGTTCAAGCTCTGTGGTCTTGAACCCCAGTTCTCAGATTATTAATTATAGGTTACTTAATTGTATTAGGGAATTGTTATGTTATATTTTACTTTTGGATAAAACCTGCATTAGATGCATAATTCAGTAAATTTTAAAGAATGTTAATTTGTCCTTGTTTAGAAGTTAAGCACCTTATCAAGATATTAATTTAAGTATTAAAATCTTGTTTTATAACTTTGTAACTTGAGAGTAATGGATGCTGTAGTGATGTCTCACATATGTGAAGATGAACAATAAAATTGTTTATTTACAAGTAATGGCTCTAATTACTTTTCTGGCAACACTTTATGATCAGCTTAGGAATCCTTTCTATATATGGAGTTTTTTTTTTTTTTCAAGTGATGAATCTGCACTTATACACGTGTGTAATGAGTAAATTCAAGAATAGAAATGATGACAGTTGAGTAAATGAGACGCTTGACACCCACCCTCTAATGTGGTATGTCCAACATGCCATCTGTAGCACAGTCAAAGGTGCCCTGCTTAATACCAGATATTCACTGTTTTTCTACCAAAAATGAACGCGTTGGATTTTCAGGGAACAGAAAGCTATTTGGTCCCCAGACAGTGACCTTTCATATTCCAGAGAACTGCAGGCTGCAGACCTATTGGTCATTCCTCACAAAAGATAGGGAAGTAAAAAAGTTTCCTTGGGGACCAGCATATTGTTCATAGAGCTAACAGTTTGATTCTATATAGAGGCCTATCTTAGTATAAGGTTTGTTTTTTTTTTGAAGTGTATCTCATACTTTGCTTTCAGATACATATGTCAAAAAGAGATACAGTATAGGCAGTGCAACACTGTAGAGTGCAAGTCCATCCAATGTGGCTGTTCTCTGTAGTCTTTGGACACATTCACGTGTAATTTTACAAATGTAGGACATTTTACTGCCAAATGAATTAAGGTATTCTTTATGAAAGAACTGACAAAGTTCTAATTTTTTTTTAAAAGTATCAGTTGGCAGGAAGAAGGTAAAAATTCTCATCTAAGAATGCGACGTATTTTGTTTTTAAATCCAATGTTTTTAACTTACACTTGGTTTTACTCCTTGTTTTTTTTTTTCTGTTGTTGCTTGTTTTGTATTGTTTTTTAGTCTTTTAACTCTGTATTGCTGGTGGCTTCGATTTCATGATGCATTATGCTTATGAAACTCTAGCTTTCAGCACTAAAATGAGTTAAAGATAATGTTTCGTTAATTTGGTCATTGTTTTCCTGTTGAGATCTTTCTTTAAAGGGAAATTGTCTACTTAAACCTCTGCAATGAACTCAAAGACATTTTTTTTTTAAAATCTGAAAATCAGAAGCTTAACATGTATTCCTTTAATGCTCTAAAACAGAAATTTGTTTATTTACCTGATTATTATTGTCATTGGTAATTATGATTTCCAAAGAGGTATGTTTTAACTTAACACCAGACATATTTGTCCAGTAAGGTAACATTTTATATTCTGAGAATATTATAAATAATGCATTTTTAAAAAAACCCCAGTTTAGACAGGTCGACAGCATCCCTTTAAAGACAGCCTATTCAACTTTTAGTTAATAATTTGTGGGGTTCTTTTTGGTTTTTCATTTGTAATAGAAATGTTATATGTTGCTTAACAATGTTTTTGGATACTAAAGTTGCTTAACAATCAAAAATAGAAAACAAGAACAAAAATGAAGAAACCAAAATAAAAATATCAATTTTTTATTATTTATTCAGGCGATTTCACCTAAACCTCAAAGTCAGAAAAAAAATGAAGCTGACATTAGCAGTTCTGCCAACACTCAGAAACCTGCACTGTTATCCTCAACTTTGTCTTCAGGGAAGGCTCGCAGCAAGAAATGCAAACATGAATCTGGAGATTCTTCTGGGTGTATAAAACCCCCTAAATCACCACTTTCCCCAGAATTAATACAAGTCGAGGATTTGACGCTTGTATCTCAGCTTTCTTCTTCAATGATAAATAAAACTAGTGAGCACAGATTTTTAAAAAATAGTTACTTATCCTATAAGATACATTAAAAACAGTTTGGTTGTAGTTATATTGTATTTTTATGAAATTGCATTTTAAAAATTCAAACTTAAGTGGATATGACAGGGAAGGCTTGAAACTCTCTCAGGGGCAAAATCCATATACATTTCTGACTGATGTATTGTACAGAGGGACAGTAACTATACTGCTGGTTAAGAAACCTCAGCATTTAGTAACCATAATTCCACTGTAGTTTGACTCTCCTCAACTAATAATCCAAGCACAGTTAGAGGCCTGATTCATTACAAAAAAAAAAAAAAGCTATTATGGGATACAGAAAGACCCATGGTCGATATGTGGATATTTTCCTGAACTCCTAAGACTGTTCTTATGGATCGATTTAGTCATTGTCCCCAGTTGTCTATACCCCACCCCCAATACATTTTATTTAGTTCTTCTAGGATTTAGAGCGCAGACTTCAGATTAATTTTACTAATGAAAGAAGAAAACTGCTTCCTTGATCTTATTTTTAAAGATTTTACTGTTTCAGTACCACCAATCTTTGAAGCATTTACTTAGTCTTTTTAACATAACCTTTCAACATGGGTTTGGATATATTTAAGACAAGATTTGTGTTGATCCTGTGTTTCTCATATTTTAGTATTCTGAGTTAGAGACAATGAAAAATAATTACCTAAATTCACTGGGTAAAAGGTAATTTTGCTGTTTATAACAGCAAATGAATTAGTAACCTGATTATTAAATGAATATGACAGTTTTCTTTATGAACTCCTCCATATCATATCTTCTACAGTTAAAAATGGTGGCATTGAGAAGACTTCTGTCAGTCAAATATATTAAATTTCTCTTCCATTCAGTTACTGTATTTTTTTGCTCAACTGTATTTTTCATTTTTCCATTAGGTTTTGGCACTTTTTTGATTTGGTTCTGTTTAATAAATGACTTGAAAGGATGGGAACAGAAAAACTCAGTTGTTTCATCCTAAGCTTCACTTCTTTATGGCATTTATCATTAAATAATGTCATTAGTAGTCACTAAAATGTCAGATGACATTGATATGTATTTTATTTTGAATTGTTTTCTATTTTAGTATTATAACCACAGTGTCACGGCAGTTGAATTTTATCCTTTTTTTTTCTTTCAGTTATCACCATGTCTTTTTTATTTTGATTTTTGTAAAAGTACTTTTAAATACCCAACTTTTTTAGACCTTGCCTATTTTCTCGTTCTAAATTAACATAAATATACTGGCTTGTGTAGACCTGCCTGTTCTAAATAATCAAAAATGTTTATGTGCTATGTAGAAAGAAAATCAAAGGTTAAGTATTTCTAAGCTTTTGTGTGATATATAGCTAGAAGATTCTTAAGTGACTCAGTGAGTTTTTCCAAATAAAAAACATGTGAGGGCAAGAACTGTCATATTTTTAAAAAATTATCATTTTTTGCCCATAGTGAGTACTTAAAATTATTTGTGTTCAATTTATTTTTTTTTAATGAATCAGGCCCAAACATATGTTTACAAAAATCCATTTGGGGGAATGAGGGTGGGATAAAATTATTTACATTATTTTTACTTTAGCAAGTAAAGCACTAACTCTACAATGCATGTCAGATTTTTGTTACCTATGCCCCTGTCTTTTTTTTTCCTTAGAGAGTCTAGATTTGTAATATAGCAAAAGGAATATATATATATATATATATATATTTTTTTTTTTTTTTTTTAAGAAATCTGGCTGTACAGAGATAATTTTCCCAAAGGAAGAATGGCAACTAACAACGATCTGCAATTAGAGAATAAACTGTAGTCTTTTCCATGGGAAACTACCTGAGATGAATGTTCCATGTTATTTTCTTTTGGTTCTAGTAGGCTTTAGATTTTAAAAGTTTTGATTAACCCTTGTGAATGAGGGCAGCTTTTGCCTTTGATTCCTTTTGGAACATGTGCTGTTCCTTGTGGATACCTTAACAACATCAGAGGGCAGAATTTGAATCATTTTTCCCATTTTTTCTCCTTAAATATGATAAGATGATCCTGGCATGTATCTGCTTCGTGAACATTGAAGATCTTTTTCTAGGTCCTCCACAGCCTGTGAACCCCCCTAGACCTTTCAAGCATAGTGAGCGGAGAAGAAGATCGCAGCGTTTAGCCACCTTGCCCATGCCTGATGATTCTGTAGAAAAGGTTTCTCCTCCCTCTCCAGCCACTGATGGGAAAGTATTCTCCATCAGTTCTCAAAATCAGCAAGAGTCTTCAGGACCAGAGGGTAATGTATATTGATTTCCTATAGAACCAAACATAAAAGAAGACAAAGAAAACACTTAAGAGATAAAGATTATTAAAATATTAAGAGATTTCTGCTTTTTTCCTTCTTAAGATCTCTGGACTTTGTAGATAAGCACCTCATTTGATTCTACAAATGTTCGTTCAGTGCCGCCTTTGTTGATTGCCAGGCACTGTTTAATTTATGTAGCATTTTAATCCACATTGATATTAACTGAGACAGTGTACCTGTGTTAACATATTGTGTTCTTTATTCTGTGTAGTACCTGACGTTGCACATTTGTCACTGGGACCCTGTCTCCCTCTTGACTTAAGTCGTGGTTCGGAAGTCACAACACCGCTAGCCCCAGATCCCTCTTACCATAATGAATGCCTCAGAGCAGAAAAGGAAGATACACAGATGCTTACAAATCTTTCTTCCAAAGCAGTGACTGATGTAAGAGGAGCTCCAGCAGCCTCAGGTAAAGGAGATTCATTTTTACAAAATTAGCAAGGCTTGCATTTATATGGTAAAACCAGTTTGATGTATAAATTACATTTTTTAATATGTTATTCCTCTTCATAAATAGCTTTTATGTAACAGCTGTGGAAGATGGGGTTTAAAGTCATTTTGTGTGACCATTTTCTACCATTTTTCCTGGACGTCATTGTTATTTTGTCACTTTACTTGCTTCTCCCTACTTTTTTCTTATATCCCATTTCTACTAAGTAGGAATTACTAGAGTTAAATATAATCACAGAAGTTCTTGGTTTTGAAGCCAGAAAATACTTAACAGGATCAGTAGTTTATAGGTTTAAGAATTTTAATAGAATTTAAGAAACACTTGGCTTAAGTTAACTGTATGTTGTTAAGTCGCTAAGTTGTGTCCAGCTCTTTATGACTCCCTGGACCGGAGCACTCCAGGCTTCCCTGTCCTTCTCCGTCTCCCGGAGTTTGCTGGAACTCCTGTCCATTGAGTCGGTGATACCATCTAACCATCTCATCCTCTGTCACCTCCTCCTCCTGCCCTCGATCTTTCCCAGCATTGAGGTCTTTTCCAGTGATTGTAACAGAACTTAATGTTTAAGAAACACTTAGCGTAAGTTAACGATATACCTTTATCTTAAATATAGTCCCATATTTTGGAGCAGAATCTCCCAAATTTAACCATAATTGATTATAATGTTATTTTGGGAGTTTCATGTGTAAAACCAACCATACTCTATAAGACATTTTTTGATTATTTTATGATACTTATTTGAAACCTTTTTGAGGTATTTTATCAAGTTGGTATTTTAATGTAACAATATTAATTTGTATTTCCATTATATGTTTACATCGTTTTATTTGGAATTTTATAAGATTTTAACCTCAAGCATAGAGTACGTGCAATTCAAAAATAAAGGCAAATACTAACACCTTTCCAGTAATTACTGTTACTAATTTAGAATTAGATGGATGAAGGAGATCTGTACTGAGTCAGTTCTGAAATGGGAAAAAAACATAAAACTGTTTTTGATTTGCAGCCAAAGAGCATTGGGGATAATTGATTTTAATAGCTTCTTCCCTGAAGTCATTTTATCAAATCCTTGGGTGAAGTATGAAATAGAGCTTGCTCTTTTTTGGTGACTGTTGGTGGATATTAAAATAAAACGATTGAAGTAACTTAAGAAACATGCTTTTTACATTACTGCCCTTACCTTCTTGTTCCTTCTTTCAAAGTAAAAATGTAACCAATAGTAAGTATACAGTGTTCTACAAGTCCATTAATCAAAAAAGATTGAAGTTATTTTATATGTGATAGTGTTTCCATATCTTGATTTAAAAAAAAAAAAAATCAGTGCCCAAATTTGAAGATTTGTAGGCTTTGAAGCATTTCTTGTCATTTCCCAAATCTTATCCATTGTCTTTGGACACTTTCTAAAAGCCCGTTCTATCTGTGGATAATTGATTTTTCTTTCCCCTGTTTTCACAAGATTTTTGAGTTACCCTTAACCTTTGAGATACTTTTCCTCAAAAAGTGAAGTTCTTAAGAGTGCCTTGATAATACGGAATTTGTTGCTGTACTGAATATATAAAAATATGTTGAAGTTAAAATATATATTCATTGGGGAGATTATTTATAGTTGTGCATTTGAAAATATTTGTATTTTCTTTTATATATGTATTTTTTTCTAATAGTAACAAGACTGAAAGATGGACCAGTGTAAATGGTGTATATTATAGTCAAGTTATGCTTACTGGATGATGTATCCTAAAACGTCAAAGTAGTGATTGTGCATGGAAATCCATGATTCCAGTGATTTTGTGTCTAATCACAGTACTAGCCTAGTGTTGTTGTTTCCAGAATTTCTAGCATATTTGTGGAGATGTAGTTAATTATCATTGAGGTGTGGTTCTTGTTTCTCGTAATGGTTAAGATGCACTGGGGTAGAGGGAAGGCATGCTTTTTTTTTTCTCATTTAAGTATTAGAAATAACTATTTGAGAAAGTCCAAATAGCAAGGTAGTTTTTTGGGAAAGTGAAAAGTAGAGGAGTTTGGTTTTATAATGTGATGAATTTGTAAGTTCGTTGAAGAGGGAGGACCCTTTTAAGTATGGTGATGACTGGCAACTTTAATTGCTTAAATCAAGGAAATGCATGGTTTTAAATGTTAATTAACTGAAAGTCTTGTTTATTAGGATTGAACAGAGTCACAACATATTTGAATGTGGGGTTGGGAGGGATTATTTCTCTTAACCTCTTTTAATTTTTTATTTTTTGAGGGAAGTAATAGAATTCAAGTCGTGTTCTAATTGGACACCTTTTGATTAAAACTTTGTGAACCTGTCTGACTTGCATGGAAATTCTCAGTGGTCTGCGTGCTTTTTTTCTCTTAACATTTTTGTTAGCTACTCTCTCAAAACTGGTTTACTGTGTTTGTAGGCCTTCTCTCTGCACCCCAAGTTTTCTTCCATCTGAAGTCAAAGTTCCAAGAGTTTTTGTTTTGTTTCTTTTTTTTTAAATTTATGTTTACTTGGTTCATTTCCATCTTAATTATAAAAGTAAGTTTTCTTACCGTTGAATTTTAAAACTTCTGTAGAAAACATTATTTCCCAGAGCTTGTATCAAAGACATTTTCTGGGATTTTTTTTTAAGTTGAAATTCTTGGAGTATTTAGAATGACTGAGGATATTAGTCCTTAACTGTGGAATAGTTTAACAGAGTTTTACTTTTTCCTGTGAGAGATTATGTTCTCACTGCTGAGTTTAGCAGTCAAGATAAAGAACTGATGATATTATGCAGATTATGCAGTTATTATATACACCTATTCTCAATAGGTTAACACTTGCTTTTACTTATTTTTCTAGTAGAGATAATGAACTTGCACTAATCCTCTACATTCTTCTGCTGGGAAACATGCTTGCAATATGACTGAACAAGGTTAAGAATACATTGCTGTCCACATTACAACAAAAACAGTCATTGGTGCCCTTGTAAAACTTGGTACCGTTGTTTTTATTTTATCTTCAGAATGCTTTATCTTACAGTCCATCAGTTTTAGGTAAGGATAGAGTCTTAGTTCTGTAATTATTAGTTCTGTCACTAACTGGGAATGTTAGCTGGTTTTCTTATTTATCTCCTGGATGTCTGTATGACAGTTACTGAATTACTCTAACCTCTTTAAGGAGTTAAAATCTGGAAGCTCAGTGTATGAAAGGATGGGCCAACAATCAGACTGAACTGTGGCTGAGTTGCCTGTGCCTGGTGCTGTGCAGGCATCTTAAATGTTTGATGGTTAGTCCAGCATCTTATACCAACTTCACGTTTATTTTCTGAAAGCCTTTTTGTTTTAGGGTAGTTTTCGATTTTTTTTTTTTTTTTTTTTCTTTTTCAGAATTGTACAAAACCAAACCAAACCATAACCAGAGACTCCTTAATCTACTTCCACCCCCACACCAAATGTTCATGGTTTATTCAAAGCCTGGGGTTTCCATGGAGAGTCTCAGGGATAGCCTCTTTTTTTTTTTTTTTGCCAGAAAAATCAGATATTTAGCACACTGAAGAAACCACTCTGCATTATGGGGCTTTTCGTGACATGAAAGCAGATATGGCTCAGAGATCTGTCTCTCTTGCTTTAACCTGAATAGTCCCATTTGTTTTTTATCATGTTTTTCGTTTGGCCGGGGGATTGGGGGGGGGGGTTGTAATATATATTGGCCATTATATAGTATTTTGTTTGAAAAAGTTCTTTTGATAAAATTTAGTTTACAAATCACTATTCTGTTAACTAATAACCTAGTACTTTGGTTCCCAAATTCTGGTGCATGGTGAAATAAAGACAATGTAGAGAACTTCTTGTAAAATGACATTTATTCTTTTGTGGAATTCTTAAATAGATCTTTTTTTAAATCTATTTGTGAATGAATGTTTTTAAAAGTCCTGTCATTATTGCCTATAGGAATATTTATTTTAATATCCTTGTGTAAAATGTTGACAAGCCTTTCTCAGTTCCCTAGTTTTACTTTTGAAATTTTATAGTTAAGAAATACAGAAACCAACACAACGCTGTAAAGCAGTTTTCCCCCAATTAAAAAATAAATAAAAAGAAAAAACAAAAGAAATATAAAGGTTTGGGATCTCCCAGAACATGTGAAAATAGTGTAGAATGGATCCTCCTGATATAATAATTTCTGTATCTGTTCTGCTGTGCTGACCTGTGTTCCAGAGCTGAGGGTCAGGACCATGTTAATTGTCTTCCAAGTGCCTGAGAGATCCCACACATTCCAGCCAGAAAAGGCATCCCTGAAAGGCAGTTCCTTTCATTTGAATCACCCCCAGGTGCTTCCCAGGTGACTCAGTGGGTAAAGAACCTGCCTGCAACGTAGGAGACGCAGGAGTCGCAGGTTCGATCCCCGTGTCTGGAAGAACCCTTGGAAAAGGGCATGACAATCCATTCCAGTATTCTTGCCTGGAGAATCCCATGGACAGAAAGGCACCTGGAGGTCTGTGTCCATAGGGTTGCAAAGAGTTGGACATGACAAGTGATTGAGCACGCAGGCACAACATGCAGGTGTCGCTAGTAGTAAAGAACCTGCTTGCCAGTTGAGGAGCCATAAGAGACGCAGGTTTGATCCCTGAGTCAGCAAGATCCCCTGGAGTAGGAAATGCCAACCCACTCCAGTATTCTTTATTCTTGTCTGGAGAATTCCATGGACAGAGGAGCCTGGTCGGCTGCTGTCTGAGGTCGCATAGAGTTGGACGTGACCGAAGTGGCTTAGCTTGCACTCAGGGGATTCTGGACTTGTTCCACCTTTCACACTGGAGACTCAGTGCTCCTGGAAATTAGGGCCCCACGGGGCTATAATCATGGTCAAGGGCTGCTTCTGGTGTATCTCTACTGTCACTTAAGATTTAGAATGCAAATCTCTTATTGTTTCTGTTGTAAAATGCCTTGTCATTTTCAAGAAAATCGCATTAAATATGTGAAATTTTCATGGTGTGATGCAGTCATTGTTAGTAAGCAGTAATTAGTGAAAGGAAGTGAGGCATTTGTTCAACAGTCTTGTTAATAAGGAAGTTTAACCGCATTTCTCTTTGATGTTCTTTTCATTTTTTGGTCATAAGAAATCTTTTTATCAGGGAGATTACCAATATTTTTACTGAATTAGAAACAATTATTAGCGCCTCATTAACATTTAGTTCAAGTTGAGTGGTATTTTTATATTTTTGTTGTGTTTTATTTAAATTATGTAAATTATTTACAGTAAGATGAATCAAATGCTAGTTTTTTTGATACTTTATTGGAGTGATTTAAAAGTTGAACTCATAAATGGTGATATTAGAACATAATTTAATAGACTGAAATTGTATTTAAGTGTACTAGAGTCTTTTTCTTAGATTAACCCTAGACACAGATAAGATATTGGTATTGGGAATAGCTGAATATGAATTGAGAACCTTGGTTTAGTGTGTCTGTGTCAGCAACACAGTTATTGAGGTGCATTATTGGTTTAAAAATGTATTTTGGACTATTAGATAATAATACCTAAATGCCATTAAGTTGAATATTTTTTATGTGTTAATAAGCCATTATATCTTACATTTGGATAAAGACCAAAAATGATTTATAGAATAATTCTGTTTTGGCTTTTCTCATTACCTAATAACACATCCGATGGAGTTCAAAGGTATTTGTTGTAGGCAAGAGAGGTTAAATATTGGTTTAAAAAATTTATGCAGATTCCTGAAAACCAGTATAATTTAATATGAAATTTGATAATTCATTTAGATGACGGGAATAGCATTTTGTCATAATTGTCACGGGAGGAAAAATATTATATGGACCTACTGCTAGAGTGCATTTCAGCATCTCCTGGATTGCCAAAGGCTCTGGTGCCAGAATTGATCTTAACTGATTGCCCAGTGCATTCATCTTAACATTTTTTTATGTTTAGACCCACATTTATGCTACTTCTAGAAATGATGCAGTCTCAAATTACTCCACCATAAAGGAGAAAGTGAAAAAAAGCAACCATTATTTATCAGACACTAATAATTTTACATATTTTGACTCATGTAGTGCTGATAACAGCAGGAGGTAGATACTCTTATTCCTGTTTGGCAGATAAGGAAACTGAAGCACAGAGAGATTAAATGATTTCCTCAAGACTGTGCAGCTAATAGATGTGGAACTAGGAATCTAATCTGAATAGTCTGAAGGACCAGACATCATCCTTATTTCTTTGAAGTAGAAATCCCACTTCTTTGTTACCAGTTCAGGCAATAATGTAGACCTTTAGGAGAAAAGAGTCTTGGGTAGACTTTTGTGAGCAATTGTAATTTAAAACATTGTCCCATACTCTTAACCCTTTCTGACTAAATTTACATATTTTTCCCCTAAACCTGCAGGAATATCGAAAACGGAAAAAAAAGTGAAATTGGAAGAAAAAAGCTCAACTGCATTTGGTATGAACAGAAAGTAATCTTTAAGCAAAAGACTGTAGATGGCTTGGCAGTGGGAGGACGTAGTCTGTCTCTTACTTTTTACCTGTTAGTGCTCCTTTAGGTGTAAGTGATCCTCTATTTTAGTGTTTATTAGTTTATTCACCTCCAAATATGTGGTTTCTTAATATATGTGTTGTAGTAGTATGTGCATTTTTTGTCAAGGAACCCTGAGGCTTTCTCTGAGAACTTGATGTTTTTGAACATCTTTGAAATTATGACTGTTTAAAAATATGGTACCATTTAATATTGTTGATCCTTAGAGAATGGATGGTAAATTAATATAGCCTTTTTTTCCCAGCCATTTTTTTTTTACTTTCTTTATAAAAAGTTACTAAGTTTTCTGCTGTCTTTTCTGTCTTCTGTGCTATCATGACTATACGTTTTGGAATAATGGATAATAGTCTTAAATATTCTATAAACTAGCTCCCTGGAGCTTGAGTTACTGAAAGTTGGTTCAATGTAGTTGATAAGTGGTGGGCTAAACTTTTCTGAGTTGAACAGTAGTTGAATATATGTGATGAATTAATTTTAAATAAGTATTCTAGGATACTGTTTTAACATCTGTTCATTTTCTTTATAAAGTGCATATGATTGGGAAAAAGAAATATTTAAAAATTTTAGGACAACATTTAGTTTAAGGAGTTAAGTTTTTACTTCCTTGTGCTTTTTATCTTCATTCTTATATATGTGGAAAATATTGAAAGACTGAAGGAATTATTTGTGGATTTGACTTAGTTTTTTAAAATATTTTTCCAAAAGAAAAAAGTTCAAGTTTTTTTAATCTTCTAATACATTTTCTTGTTAAATTTTGTGTGGAAATACTGAGTCTCCTTGGTCAGGTTTTTCTTAAATTGTGGAGTATATTTCTTGCCACATCAGGAAACTGAGTTACATTACTCATTTAAGAATTTTAACTACTGTCTGTGTTAACTTTAAGGTGTCAGGAGTTGGGATTTCTCAACACTGCTAATGAAGATCCCCTCTTATAGCCCAGTAAGCTAATCAGGAGTTCCAGACTCATGACAGGAACAGTTTAATTGAATCCATCCACTCTGGGCAGGTGACTGGAATAGCTGATTAAACCATAAATGCTGCTTTTAGGTTAACCACAAAGGAATAACTCGGGATCAGTCGTGATTACTAACTGACTCACTTTTGTCATTTAGGTAAGAGAAAAGAAAAGGATAAAGAAAGAAAGGAGAAGAGGGACAAAGATCACTACAAACCGAAGCAGAAGAAGAAGAAGAAGAAGAAGAAGAAATCTAAGCAGCATGGTAAGCACAGTCCTTCCTCGGTGTCTGGGGATTAGCTCTCAGCGGTTACCAAGATCCACAGACGCTCGAGTTTCTTGTATCAAATGGCACGGTGTAGTCAGCCTTTCACACTTGTGAGCTCCACATACATCTGTGGAAATAAAAACTGATCCCCATTTCTTAATATTCTAAGGTTCTTTTAGCTTTTCTCTTTTACCAAAGTGGAGTTAGGACAGTATTCCTATGTTCTTGAGAGCTGAGCAGTTCGTCCGGTAGCCTTTCTTTGTCTTGCCTGTTTAGCTACAGTCACTAAGTTAAGTGGTCTGTAAATTAGTCCTTGCAATGACTAGAGTCTTTCATTGCCAGCGTTATGGTGGACTAGATACCCTGTCCAAGTACTCCTCTGTGTACTGTGAAGGAATTTCTCTCAATCTCGAATTTAAAGTCCTTTGAATTAGCTTTACAGAAGTGAGAGAAAATATTTTTAGAAAAGCTTGGAGAAAAAACAAATAATTTTTCTAACAATAGCTTGTCACTAAATAGTCACTAAAGCAAAAATCATTCTTAAAAATAGGAGGTTACCATAATAAATAGTCATAAAAGCAAAAATCATTCTTAGAGATAGGAAGTTGCCATATAGTGATAAAGGTTGAGTTCACTTTACATCTTTCTGAGTTTTATCACTGAATAACATCATCATATCTTTCTTAGTAATTAATAAATTAACAAAACCTGAAAGTGTCTGTAAGGCTAATAAAGATGGCAGCTGTGTAGTTGATCTAACAAATCTGTCTAGGACACTGAACTCAGCAGCTGCAGAGTAGACAGTTTTTTCAAACAGACTCAGACATTTATTAAAAATGGGATGCAGCTTTAAGCAAACCTCAACACATTCTAAGGGCTTTCCTGGTGGCTCAGACGGTGAAGATTCTGCCTGTAATGCAGGAGACCCAGATTCGATCCCTGGGTGGGAAGATCCCCTGGAGAAGGGAATGGCTACCAACTTCAGTATTATTGTCTGGAGAGTTAACTTAAAGTCACTATTGAAAAGACAAAAAGCCCCATATGTTTAGAAATCAAGCAAAATATTTTTAAATAATTCATGGATGAAAGAACAGGGCCAAAGGGAAAATAAATAAGATGTTAAAAATCTGGCAGGTGTTGAAAATATTATACATGTGTCAACACTTGAAAATGTAGTTAAGATTGCACTTTCGAGAAGAATGTTGCCATACAACTTAGAAAAGAAGGCTCAAAGTCAGCTAAACCTCCAGCTTAAGAAGTTAGAAAAGATTAAGTCCAGAAAAAGTAGAAGTGAACATGAATAATAAACCTATGAATAGAAATTAATGAACTAAGAAAAAAAGGTAGGAAGAAATGAAAAATGCCAAAATTAAATGATGACACCTAATTTTAGACTTCTGGCCCCCAGAACTGAGAGAATAAACTTCTGTTGTTTCTGTCCACCAGTCTTGCGGTAATTTGTTGGGGGCAGCTCTAAGAAACTCTTACAACTCCAAATTCAGTTTGTTATTG
This sequence comes from Dama dama, assembly GCF_033118175.1. Taxonomy (NCBI): domain Eukaryota; kingdom Metazoa; phylum Chordata; class Mammalia; order Artiodactyla; family Cervidae; genus Dama; species Dama dama. The sequence continues at coordinate 9,405,530 of NC_083701.1, read as the reverse complement.
TTGTTGTTTAGGCGCTCAGTTGTATCCAACTCTTTTGGGACCCCATGGACTGTAGTCCACCAAGCTCCTCTGTCCATAGGATTTCCCAGGCAAGAATATTGGAGTGGGTTGCCATTTCTTCTTTCAAGGAGTCTTCCCGATCCAGGGATTGAATCCGGGTCTTCTGCATTGGCAAGTGGGTTCTTTACCACTGAGCCACCTGGGAAGCCCCCAAATTCACTTTAGTTGGTTTAAATAGCTTTGCTCTCAAAATCAGAAGAGAATAGTATGGAAAAGGATAGTCACAGGCTGTTCTTATTTGTGGACAAAGAGGCAAAACACATGGAAGTAAATCTAGCAGGATATTTAAAATATGACCATATAGGATTGGAATGCAAAGTTGCTTTGACATTAGAAAATGAATTAATGAAATTCACCACAGTAACATAATTTTAATTAATGTAGAAAAAATATTTGATGCATCCGTGTGTACTTACATTAAAAAAAAAAAACTTTGAACAGCAGATTGTAAAACTTTATTTAGAAACATAAAGCCTAAATAATTGGGAGATGATTCATATTCATGGGGTAGTAGATTACTGATGAAAAGATGCTGCTTGAAATAAATCTATAGATTCATTGCTGATTCTGAACTTAACGTGGAAGAGTAAAGAGCCAAGAATGATATAGTCACTGTTGAAGAAGAATAAGGAGAGTTACTATTCAGTTATCAAAGCAGGGAGGTATTTTGAAAGAATAGAATATGTTAAGAACAGAATAATCCAAAGCAGATCATACATATTTCAAAACGTAGTTTATTCAAAGCTGACATCTTAGTTTGGTAGGTAAGTAATTAGTATTAGAATAATTTATAATCCATATAGTGACAATAACACTGGACTCCAACCTTACACCATGTACAACAATCAGACTGATATTGATGAGACTTCTTATGTGAAAGACAAAACTATAGAACTTTGAAAGTATAGAAAGTCATCTCTGTGATCTTTGGGGAGAGATTTCTAAATGAAAAATGCTAACCCAAAAGAAAAGGTTGAAAATGTGACTAGACTGAAATGAGCTTTGGTTCTTCAAAAGCCTTACAGAGAGAGTGAAAAAACAACACAAACCATAAGAAAATACTCATAACATAAATACTTGACAGAGTATTAGTATTCAGAATGTATTTCAAGCCCTTACAGATCAAAGAGAGAAGGAAAACCCAGTATGAAAATGGACGAAAGAGCTCAATAGGTATTTCACAGAAGTGGAAACCTGAAAATGCTTATATAAGACAATGCACACTCTTAGGCGAAGCTGCCTAATATAACTTTTAGAACCTAGTGAAATCTATTTCTTCTCTGCCATATTGGCAGAAATTAGGAGGTGAATGGTATCAGATGTGCTGAGGAGGTGGAGACAGTGGCCACCACCACCGTGGGAAAGCCATGATGTTTTTCTGATGAGAATAGAGTTGACCTCAGATTCCGAACTAAACTCACACGGCCGGGAGACACGTACAAGAATGTTCACGGCAGCACTGGCGTTGGCCTGTGTCCACCTGTCCTTTAGTGGAATCTGTGTCACTTTGTAAATAAATAGATTATACCCGTTGGAATCTCACGAACAAAATGGATAAGCTAAAAATCAAGTCACAGAGGAAAACATGTACAGTTTTACAATTTCATTTATGTAAACATCTAAAAGTTGTAAAACTAAGCAGTATGTTTTTAGAGGTTCCAATGTATGTAGCAAAAGCATAAAGGAAAGCAAGAGAATGATGAATAAAATTCAGAATTAGCGTTGCCTCTGAGGTAGAGAAAGGACTTTTTAGTTCACATTGGAAGGTGGCACAAAGGAACCTTCCAAAAGTGACAGTGATACTCTCTCAGAGTGCATGGTGGATACCTAAGTATTTTGTAGTATTTATCTGCTTTATGTCATATCCATTTTCCCCCCATATGCATCAAACACTTAAATAAAAAAACAGTTTCAGAAACTATGACGCCAATGAGTTACTTTAAGAGTTTGTAATCATTGTTGGTAAATTCTTCAGATTTTAACTCTCTCTATAGGCCAAAAATAGCATCTGATCTTCCCACGGGATATAAAGTTTCTCTAACTCTAAAGTAAATTTGAAGATATGGAATCAAAATGGCATTGAAAAACTTGAACCCACTTCCCAGAGACTCTGCCTTGCTCCTCAGCCTTTCTGTCTGACCCCACCCCTTCACAGACAGCTCTGTGGAAGCCATACCGGAGAGAACCAAAAGTTAGGTAAACAGAAACCAGGAACCACAGATTCCTGTTTAGTGACTTCTCTCCCGTGGTGATGTATCAGAATGCAGAAATGACAAGTGTCACACTGCAGGCCAGATGCCAAATGAACTAGCTGAGGGTATTTGGCTGCCTTGGGTGTTCCAGTGGAGACACTGAAGTGTCAGGGCAGGAAGGGCCATGCTTTTTTTAAGTCACCTTAACATCGTATCAGCAAACAGGACTGTTCCAATACGCTGTAGCAGATGCAGAATCTCCTGTACTGAAGCATCTGTGACAGTGGGGAACAGACAACAAGGAGTGGCTGATGAAGAACAAAGTAAGAAGTGGGCCATACTTGGTAGCAGAGTGAGGGATAGTGACCGCAAGTGAGACTGCAGGAAACGATGACTTAAAGAAAGGAGAATGATTAAGATGAGGAAGTGAAAGTCACTCAGTCCTGTTCAGCTCTTTTTGACCCCATGGACTGCAGCCTTCCAGGCTCCCCTGTCCATACAATTCTCCAGGCAAGAATACTGGACTGGGTTGCCATTTCCTTCTCCAGGGATGACTAAGTCTTGGACAAGTTCAGAGAAAATTTGCACCTCAGACTTGTAGCCCACCATGACCTATGGCAACACTATTTATAAAGAGCCATGGAGTTTCCCTGATGGCTCAGCAGGTATAGAATTCGCCTGCTACGCAGGAGACCTGGGTTTGATACCTGGGTTGGGAAGATTCCCTAGGGGAGGAAATGGCAACCCACTCCAGTGTTCTTGCCTGGCGAATGAATCCACATGGACAGAGGAGCCTAGTGGCCTACAGCCCATAAAGAGTCAGACATGACTGGGGAACTAAGCACATATTAAGGAAATAAGCCTTGAAAAAAAAAGTTGCATGTTTTTAAATTAAAAAGAACCTTATATCTTTGCATTGTAAAATCAGATCTATAAATGAAAGTCTTAACTTTGAAAACAGAGTCCTGGTAAAGACTAGTGATGCAAAGGAGCATTGCTTTTTGTACACAGCAGGTGTTAGGTCGGGTAATCACTAGCATCTTTGCAATTAATTAATACATTTGAGGAAAATTTATTCTGGGCTGTTTACTTCATCTTGGAAATGACACTTTCCCCCAGGTGATTAAATTAGAAGAGTGTTCTTTAAACTTAAATAGGGGGTCTTAAATAACTTTGAAGTTTTAAGGACATCTTAAATTTTAAAGAATTCACATTATTACTGCATGTGTTCCTATTTTAGTCTGCAGTTGCTACCATCAAGGAGTTTAAAAAATTCTTTTCCTTTTACCACTCAGTGCAATTTTGCATATCCTGTGATGCTTATTATGTACCAAATACTAATCATTTTATATATACTAGTTCATTTAATTCCCACATTAACCTTTCATGGTGGGGCCTGTTATCCCCATTTTTATAAACAGTTAACTAAAACAGAAAGATAAAGAGAGTTGTCCAAGCTCACATGGCTAGTAAGTGAAGAAAAGCAGATTGAAACCCAGGCAGTCTAGCTTCTGAGTCTTAATTTTCATGCTGTGTTGTTAATTTTGACCTCCCTACCTTAAATATTGTTTTCTAGGCTTTGCATTCTTCCTTTCTTATATCTGTTAACATATTAAGTCCTTAGTAGTTATCTGTTAATTTAAATGAAGCTGTGGAAAATAGTAGTTAAATGATCCTTTATAATTATTCCATACAACTGTGGGTTGACAGATGTTTTGATTACCAGAATTAGTTTACTTAATATAAAGCTAACATTGTGTTCAGTCCGTGTGTCTGAGAAATTGCTATGTTGGGATTTTATTTAAGAGTGACATCTTTGCCAGTCTTTAACTTTGTTATTTTGAGCAAATCGCTTCATCTCCTTGTCTTTTATGTATCTGTAAATATGGGGAAACTGAAGACATACAGAGGTTTAAGAGAACTAGAATGAGAAATGCAAAGAGAATCCAAAGTATTGTATAGTAAAAACAAAGATTCTCTTCTAGGTGCTTGTAAGCAAGCATATATATTGGGAGTGGTAAGGAGTATGCGTTTAAGTATCTACCATGATATATTGTGTGTGTGGTAAAAGTGATACAAAATAAATTCTACTTAGTGAAGCTTTATGTAGAAGATGACATTTGCTCTAACCCTGAAATATAGCAGTAGACTACTATTCATAATAGCCATAGGGTATGAGAGTGGGGAATACAGGTTGGGTGTAGAATGCTAGGGCTTCCCAGGTGGCACTAGTGGTAAAGAACCCACCTGCCGGAGACATAAGGAGACATAAGAAACATGGGTCCAATCTCTGGATTGGAAAGACCACCCTGGAGGAGGGCATGGCAACCTGCTCTAGTGTTCTTGCTTGGAGAATCCATGGACAGGGGAGCCCAGTAGGCTACAGTTCACAAGGTCACAAAGAGTCAGACATAACTGACATGGCAGTTAACATGGCATGCATGCACATAGAATGCTAGGAAATTTTGTTCAATGCTAATATACTGAGAGATTAAATGTCCACCATGTTTTATTTTTAACACCAAATCGAGATTTATACCATCATTTTTATACTGAACCAATAGTTAACACTTTCACTGAGAGGGCGTTGTAACATGTAGTCAGTAAAAGGGCAGCTTTTGAGAGCTGAGGGGGCACGTTCACATCCCAATTGCGACACTTAGAGCTAAAGTTATTTAAATTCTATACACTTCAGTTTCCTTGTGTGAAAAATGGTGATGATAGTTTCTGCTATGTAGATTCATTGTTAGGATGCCATAAGGTAATTGTTATAAAGTACTTTACTCAGTACCTGGCTAGCATTTAGTAGATCCCCTTCACATTTCCCCACCTGTGCTCGAGTAACATGATGCTAGCAGCTTTGCAGTTCCGGGGAGGCTCTGGGAGATGACTCTGAGGTCTGGCAGCATGAGCATCGTCTAGGAGCATCCCACTGCTGAATGACGTGGGCTTGAGGCCTGGGAAGCGGTTTTAACAAGCTTCCCAATGTGTATCAGATGCCGAAATCTACTAATAATGCTTTTTTGGTTAAGAGTAAGGCTTCTGTAGTCAGACTGTCTGGGTTTGAATGTTGGCTTTGCCATTGATAGCTGTGTCTTCTTGGGCAACTTAACCTTTTCTGCCTGTTTTTTCATTTGTATAACAGCACTAACAGTAGTAGTTCTTTGTTGGAGAGCTGTGAGGATTAAGAGTAGTTGGTACCCATAAAACACTTAGGCTCATGTTTGTCACCTAGAGAGCCCTTGATGAACATGGCCCATGCCATGGTGTTTAGGATGACCATTGCTGCTGCCACACACTGCTACCTAACAGTGAGTGAGAAACAACACAGGTTGATGATCTTAAGGTTCTGGAGATCGTAAGTCCAAAATGGGTCTCACTGGGCTAAAATCAAGGTGTCAGGACTGCACTCCTCTCTGGAGGCTCCAGGGAGAACCCATTTTCTTGCCTTTCCCAGATTCCAGAAGCCACTGCATGTCCTGGCTCATGTCCCGCCCCTCTTCAAAGCCAGTGGTGGCGGCTCAGGTCTTGTCTTAGTTTCCATCCCTCTGACATTGACTCTTTTGCCTCCCTCTTACTTTTAGGGACCCTTGTGATTATACTGGGCCAACCCAGATAGTTCAGGATAGTCTCTTATTTTAAAGTCAGCTGATGACCAGCTTGATTTCATCAGCAGCCTTAATTCCCCTTAGCCATGTGATCCAGCATATCCACTGGTTCTAGGGATTGGGCCATGGACATTTTAGGGGACCGTTATTCTTCTCCCATAGGCAACAGCTTCAAATGGCTGACACTCAGTGTACACCAGCATTGGCCTGTTCTCGTAAACATTTCTTTACACTTTCTATGATTCTTCAGCCTTTTCTACCTCTCATTTATTCCCTCATCTGCATTAGTTTACATCCTTTGCCTCACACTCAGTTGAGGAAATGGGAGCCATCAGATGAACACTGGCTCATCTCTTCTCCTCCACATCTGTGTACTTACCTGAATATGTCAGTCCTCTCCTTTGCCTCTACCCAAATGGAAGGACTGCCTGTCTTTATTCTTGAATCCTGGCATGTCTCCCCGATCCCCGCCACCACCACCCCCATCACCACCCCCACCACATGTTTAGATTTGTGCTGAACTCACATTTCGTCTCTGATTTCTCCACCACCTATTTATGCTTCTGCTCCATCTCAGAACCCCAGTTTCAGCACCAAGTTGTTCAAGCAGAAACCTGGAAATTGCCCATGATGGCTGCCCGCAGCCCTCCGTCTCCAGTCTGCAGATCACTGTGTCTGCTTTCAAATGTCACCTCAGCTGCCATCCTCCCAGCCCAGGCTGCCAGCATTTCTTGTCTGGTCTGTACCACTGCCTCTGAACTGTGTCCCCACTTCTATTCATGCTCCCTGGACTTCCCCCTCCATTCCACAGCTGTAAAACGGGTGTCACATCTTGTTTCTCCTTACACACTCTGACTTTTGTTCCTTTAAAAACAAAAAGAAGTCTTACCTTCAGTATGATCTGGCTCCTGTCACTCTGGCCTCATTTCTTGCCTCCCTCCCTCACTGTGTCCTGGCCATGGGCTTGTCCCGTCGTTCTGCTTGGTGGCCGCCCCCTGTGCCTAGACTCACACCTCTCCTGTCTTTGTCCCTGACCGCACCCAACTCAGCCAGTCCTTCTGCACGACTCAGTCTAAGCTGAAGAGGACAGAACTTTGACTGATTTCTTTCTGGACCATGTAATATAGTTCAGAGGTTTTCTGCTGAAGAATTTATTGATTGAATTATCACCATGATAATTGACATGCTAGACATCATGAGAATCTCTTTACCAAAAAGAAGAAAAGCAAACAGTTAATTTCCATCTTCCACATCTTAACTTCAGACGTAGCTGTGATTACAATGAAGAGAAAATGTAGCTACAATCCTTTCTCACTTCCGGACTACTTAATAAGAATTTGTAGATACCAGTTAGAACCTGGTGCTCCCTGCTGTGTAGACACTGCCTGGGATGTATCTCCCAGTGTTCTTGCCAAAGCCAGTTCATCAGATGTGTGGTGATCTAGCTGCTCATGGATGAGAAGAGAAAGTGGTGGCATGCTTGTTTATGTGTCATAAAACATGACCTTCTCGTTATTTTTGTAGTGACTCTTCTTGATTACTTGACACTTTATTAATATTTCTCTATGTATCTTATGTTGCAGACTATTCAGACTATGAAGACAGTTCCCTAGAATTTTTGGAAAGGTGCTCTTCTCCACTAACTCGATCTTCTGGGAGTTCTCTGGCTCTGCGAAGCATGTTTACGGAGAAAAATACAACATATCAGTACCCAAGGGCAATCTTGTCAGTTGATCTTAGTGGTGAAAGTATGTGTAACCATGTAATGCTTAAAACAAAGTCTTAAGATTCTTAAATGTGGAACTGAGAACGACGCATACTTAATTGAGTCCTGTCTGAGCAGGGCACACAATTTAAAAAGTTACTCCATAAACCGATATGAAAATCTCAACGTTAGAAATTTAGCTACTTTTAAAATTTATATGAAGTAAAATGAGCATTTCTACTTAATTGTAGGACAGGTGGTAAGGAAACAATTAGTGTCCACTGTGTACTGGTCTTCTGTGGGTGTTTTTACTTGTATTTTCATATTCTTCACTACCAGCTTATAAAATAGGTATTGTTACTCACACTGCATAAACAAGCAGAGGCTAATAGGTTAAGTAACTTATGGGGCTAATTAGCATTAGAATTAAAATTCAAACCAAGGTCTATCTTAACTCCTAAGAAAATGCTTTTTCTGCCAGATTTTTATCCTAGTCTTAAAAAGACACTTTGAATGCTGGATCACAGATCTCTCTGTAACCAAAAGTCTGGAAATGTGGTCAGGTCAGTGATCTGAACACATTCAGGTGTTAGGCATGTTGACAGAAAGCTAGTTAGGCGATGACATGAGCCCTGGCATTGGAATGGCTCAGGTTTTTCTGCAAGTCCAGTCCCGATGGTGGAGGAGGTAAGGACTCTCTCCTGCCAGTGTTCTAAGCAATGGGAAGAGAGACTCTTAACTATAGACGTTAATAGCAGTGGCTTGAGACCAGAGCTCTAGCACAGTCAGGGAATGAAAGATAAAGGACGGGGCTCCATCCTGTGTGAAATCCCAGGGCTGTTTAGGGAGTGCCCTGTCTTCTTGAGTGCCCTGCAGGGTGGATGCCCGGTCATGTTTTCTCTTTGGCACTGTTAGCGCCTGCTCTCTTCCAGGCCTAACTCCCCTCTAGCTCATGAGAGAGAAAAGTATATTCTTCTCTTGACCCTAAAATAAGCACATAGCACTTGTGAGATTTTAAAAATCTCAAATCTAAGAAAAATGGGGGAGGGAGGACTAGGGAAAGGTCCATCCCCTTTTCCCTTTTGGGCCAGTGGTTCTTAACCTCAGGTGTATATTATATTCATTGGTGTGAGGCTAAAATACCTGGTATTTTAGGTGCTGCAGCAGAGTACAGATCTGGGGTTTTTGGAAGGGCACATCCTGGCAAGGTAGCCCTGGTAGCCGGTGTTGAAAATGAGGTAACCCCCATCCTGTGAGCCATCAAGGTCTGATGATTGCCTGTTTATGCAGAGTGATGGAGAATGGGGGATGGGCGAGTGGTGTGGCCGGAACTAGAACACGTGAGCGGGGCTGGAAAGAGTAACTCCCGTTGGCTGGCTTTCTTTGCCCTTCATGTGTTCAAGTGCTGAGCCCTGAGAAGGAAAGTGGGGAGGTTCTCAAAAGCAAGGGTGCATCAGAGCCAACTAGAGAGCTTCTTACAACCAATCTCTGGGGCTTACCCAGAGAATTTCTGGGTTCCAACAAGTTCCCAGGCAGTGCTGACCCGAACAGTGCACTTGGGGAATATTGTCTGGAGACAGCAGTGAGAGTTCTGGAGGCAGCAGTGTGCTGGGGCCACTCAGTTAGAGCTGTCATCAGGTGGTGGTCCAGGGCGAGAGGGAACCTGTACCTGCTTTTCTTACTTAACTTTCAACCCTGTGACCCATTTACTTGGCCTCCAGAGTTCAGCCAAATACTGCTTTGATGCTTGCGAGTTAGTCAAACTGGATTTTCTGGCCAATGTATCAAATTTGCCTTCTAACACCGTAAAGCCTGGCTGTTTTGGTTATACAAGCCCATGTAAGATATACCCTAATTCCTTCTAAGGGTAACAGTTTTTAAATTAAATTCATTACTGTTATGATTACCATCTGTTTAATACCACGTATGTGTGTAACAGTGTCTGAAACTGTTCATCTGTGTTCTAGTCTGGCATTTTGATCCATGAACTTGTGTCCAGGGAAGCTCAAGAGAAAATACTGGTTTTGGATTTAAGTTAGGAAGAGTATGAATAGTGAAATTTCTTACTCAGATTGTTAATATTGAAACATTTTATAATAGCTAATTGATTTACTTCTTGCTGCTTGAATGTTTTCTTGTATTTCTTTACCAATATCCTCATTTCTACTGACTTCATTCTCCATGATGTCCCAAGATTCTAAGGAGAAAAAAACATGTCTTTTTCTATAAAACATTAACTTTTTATAAATCAGAAACAAAACATTCAAAAACATCGAGTCAGGGAAAAAAATAACCAAGATTGGAAGCTGATAAGGAAACTAAAGCACATGAAATATTTAGAATACAAATAGCATGAATTACTTAGTTTGAGTTCAGGCAGCTTGCATCTGATCTGATTAATCTGAAAAGGAAATTTTCTCTATATCACGACTCCCTCCTCCCCACTTCCCGAAACATTCTGGAGTGTCTGTCGTATATATCAGGCTTCACTCTGAGCACTGGCTGCAGAGCAGTCAGCAGTGCAAAAGTCCTTGCTCTCCTGGATACTCAACATTCTGGAAAGGGGAGGTGAATAAGAGCAAGTGGAGGAATGTCTGAGCCCATGACTGCCAGTTAGGGAGGTGAGGCAGAGAGGAAGGAGCCCACTCTGCTGTCTCCTCCGAGGGTGGCCCCCATTTAGCAGTCTCCAGGCAGTGCGGTAACTCAGGTACCCCAGCATTTCTCCACCCACACTCTGGCACACCTCTAGTGTCCTGCTGTTATTTCTTTCTTTTTGTCATCACTCAGGTATTTCTTTATGTTTGCCTCAGTTATTTTTCCTCAGTAGCCTGAGCTAAATGGTAGTCTTTGACTTGACCCTGTTACAAGAACAAATCTAAAAGCTAGCACTTAAATAGAGTCGTATGTAGTGGTCAACCATATAATCTAACTTCTGGGATGTACTTGTGTTTTTTTAGGTTTTTATCAAAATGAAATTTAGAATGTTATTAAATTCCTCAGGGAACTCAATCCCGGTTTAAGAAATCCCGGTGAGATCCATGAGTGCACAGGCTCTAGAGTCAGGCAGTCCTGGCACGCAGTTGGCTTTACCATGCGCTGGCTGCACTACCAGGCAGCTTGTGTGTCTTACATATAAAGTGCTTCATGTGGTCCCTGCTGTTTCTGAAGTGCAGTGGTGGTTGCTGCTACTGAGACTGTTAAAGAGTCATATTGCTGACTCCTAGGCAAGTTCCTTCACTTCCCTGAAGTGCTGTGTATCTGTGTGGTGCAAAAATAAAACCTCTTTCTGTGACCCATTGTTGTGAGGATCAGAAGGGATAATGTTTGTGAAAGCATTTGAAGACTGCCTATTTTAATTATTAATATCCACTGGCCATCACTTCTATAAGCACCTGGACTAGAGGATACTTTCTGAGTCACTTGTAATGGTATTAACATAAGATGTAAAACAATCACAGTCACCCAAGCTTCAAAACTCATTTGTTTCTTTGATTAGCAACAGATACTCTGTTCCCATTCATCTGTCCTCCCTGTCTAAATACTTAATAGCTTGTATGCACTTCTCATAGCGTCTTTCTTTCTAGAAAATGACATAAAAATGGAAAAAGCAGTGCTGAGCGCACTTTTATGTATGTTCTAGACTTATCAGACATGGAATTCCTTGACGATTCTTCCACGGAGAGTTTGCTCCTCAGTGGGGATGAGTACAATCAGGACTTTGATTCAACGAATTTCGAAGAATCTCAGGATGAAGATGATGCCCTTAATGAAATTGTGCGATGCATCTGTGAGCTGGACGAGGAGAATGGCTTCATGATTCAGGTGACCTGTGTTCCCTTCACACGGAATTAGTCGGTGCAGCTGCTCGGCATGTGCGTGGGGGCATCTGTGTTCTCTTTCCTCCCCGTCCTTTGGAAGATGGAGGTTTCTAGCTTGTCATCATGTTTAAAGTACCAGTTTTAATGACTGGTGGGTCTCGTCTTCAGATGAAGTGAGGTTTCTTACCCGAGGACCTGTCTCCAGGGTGTTTATTTTTGAGGTTTTCAAGCTAAAATTCTTTTTGAGAGCCATTAAAATGGCTAAGCTTCCACATTGAAGGGGAGACCATAGAACTGTTCTGCTGGTCTGGGTCCTGTTGTCTAGTAATTTATGTTATCTTGTCACCTTTCAAAGGGCAGATAACTGAAACAGTTTCCACAATATCAAAGATTAAAGGAAAGCTTTGCTGCAAGGATTATCCTTACAGATCACCTCTCCCTGTAGAAAAGGGATCTTTGAGACAAAAGGAAAGCATAACCCATATTTTGTGATGACGTTTGGAACATCTGGAGATGTCAGTTCTAGAAATGAAGAAAGAGTAACTCCCTCTCACTCTTCTTTTCCCTGCTTCCCAGTGGTTTTCTCAAATAAGGGAACTACATGTTTGTAGGTTCACCACACAAGTAGTACTTCACGAGGTTGTTGCCACACACACTGCTACAAACTTGCTCTTTTTTTAATTTCTCTACTTTAATAAACAATTTTTAAGTTTTAAGGATGTGGGAAATAGGAGACATAGTTTTATGACTTGTGATTAAGTCAGTTTACTACAGCACATGTTAATGGGTGCAACAAGAGCAAGTTCCTGAAATAGTCTACTTTAAATAAAGTAAAGCTCATGGTAAGTCATGACTCGCTTTTGACACATGGATTAAGAAGTGAGCCGGCCAAAGCCACAGGACTCAGCCAGCTAGCTGAAGAGAAGGGGCTTGTCTCGGTTCCCGGCAAGTAAAGCGTGGTTGTCTTCCGGCAGTGTGAAGAGTGCCTGTGCTGGCAGCACAGCGTGTGCATGGGGCTGCTGGAGGAGAGCATCCCGGAGCAGTACCTCTGCTACATCTGCCGGGACCCCCCGGGTAAGCCTCCGTCCCTCCTGCGCTCGGCGTGGGCGTCTCAGTGTCCCCTCACAGGTCCCACCGTATGTCCGCCGTCTGACATCCCACCTTCCGTGTCAGCTAGACACTGCTTCTTTGTTAAAACTTAAAAGTGTTTTTCGCTGTTAGAGTTTTATTTTCCACATCAGTTACTTAAAACATTAGCATAAATTCATCAGCATAATTAACACCTTACTGGAAAGACCAGGTTGTGGCTTTTTCCTGGAGAAGAACTCGCTCTTTAATGTACTCCTGTGTATTGATTTCTAAATAGGTTAATATATGGTCATTTGAATGGATTCATAGCCTGAACTCAGGCTCCTCCTGACAGGGTTTTGAATGAGCATCTGGGAGTGCTGCATGACCTTGCAGTATTAGAGCAAGTGGGATGTCCAGGTGCCACGTCTGACCCCTTGGTTTTACTGATGAGGCAAGTAAGACACTGGGCATCATGTGCCTTGTGCTCAAGACGGTCAGACTGGCCGTGCTGAGAGGGGCGCCTGCACCTGGCCTCCCCGCACCTGGGCCTTCCTCACCGCAGGGGCTCTGTGAGCAGCAGTGTTCTGCATATGGTGTGTGCTTCCAGCTCCCCAGCAGAGCCCGTGTAGGCATCTCAGATAAAGGCTCCTGCCTTGTTCTTGTGTCTATCAGATGAATAACATGGAGAAGCAGGAGAGTTATTTAAACCTTCATGAATATAGGCATTTGTTCATTCATTCATCCAGCAGCATTTATTGGGTTCCTTCTGTTTGCTAGTCTCTGTGGTTAGAGGTAAGATGAGGTAAGAGGTAACCATGCCTTCCACTCGCTCACTGTATAGTAGGGGACACAGACATAGAAGCAGCTAATTGTAACTGGATATAATCACTGTTGATAGTGAAGATATTGGATTATATCAGATTCTATAGATACAAAGCTCTTAGACATGAAGGAGGGGTCCCTGTTCACTTAACTAGAATTCCGTGTTTCGTCCAGTTCAACTCCTTGTTTCTATCTACCCCTTTCGACCTTTTTAGAGAACAGATGACAGATACGTAAAAAATACAAAGCAACACTCAAGGTTTCTCTGCAGGTGTGACCTGCCACTGACCACATCCTTAATGGAGTTTGTCCTCCTTAATGGGCAGGAAATCTGACTGTGTGAAGAACTCTGAATAGTGCCAACTCTTTGAAACACCTTGCTTGTCTTTGGAATTTGTTCTTAGTCCTGGAGCTTACCTCGTTTACTGAGTGATATTGGTCGGGAAGCAGTTGAAGGGAAGTCTTGAGTGAATGGACTCCTTTGTCACTGTAATCTCAATTTCATCTACAGGTCAGAGATGGAGTGCAAAGTATCGCTACGATAAGGATTGGTTGAATAATGGGAGAATGTGTGGGTTATCATTTTTAAAAGAAAATTACTCTCACCTCAATGCCAAAAAGATAGTTTCCACACACCATTTGCTTGCTGACGTCTGTGGTGTTACAGAAGTCCTGCACGGGTTACAGCTGAAGATCGGAATACTCAAGTAAGTGAAGGGTGGCCAAGGGAGGGGCTCGGTTAGGTGTAAGTTTTAATTCAAGCTAAGTCAGTTGTTTTTTGTTTCTAACTAATTTTTACTGGAGTATAGTTGCTTTACTGGCCTACTGGAACTGATCATGTCCTTGGCAGACTCCATGCATCCTGGTATCAGGCACTTTGGTGTACCTTGTTTATGTCTTTCTTCCCTTACTAAGCCTTGAGTTCCTGGAAGATCGGGCTTGTGTCTTACTCATCATTTCATTCCTAGAGCTTAGTGGAGGGATGAGTTCTCAGTAACAAATGAAATTTGCTTCTGTTGGATGTCATAAACCTGAAGATGAGTTTCTTCATAAAAAAGTCATGCAAATGCTAAAACTCAAGAGAGAAACTAATTTATAAAGTTAGGCTTAAAAAAAAATGTGGTTTTCCTTGATATCAATATGAATTTCTGAACATTTGTAATTTCAGTAAAGATTTCAACTGGACAAATTTTGCCTCTTGCCTATAGGTTCTGTTTATGTTAATGTTTCTACTAATAGTAGTTATTATCAGTAGCTAGTATTTATTGAAAGTCTACTAGGTCCCTGAAATTGGTGGTTTCTTATGATATTTCATTTAATCCTTACAATAATGACCTTACTTTGATGGATGGGTGATCAAAGACAGAGGTTCTGTAACTGGTCCAAGCTCCTCCTGTAAGGCAGAGCAGGCCTCTACCCATTGGACTATTGAGTTACAAGTCTAGCTCTCCTTCTACTGTTGAATAATTATAGTGTTTTCCGGATATTAAATAATAAGGGGTCTAAAAGATAAAATTTATAGCTTCAGAAACAAGACTTGGGTTTGTCTCCAGAATGTCCTTCTTTTACTCAGTATAGAATTTGAAGAAAGGATTCCTCTTTTACTGCAGAATTTTAATTATTACAGAATCAATTGTGCAGTATCATGCTCGTGTGTTCACAGAGGATGGTGGTAAAGATACTTTATCTTGGACTGTTAGTGAGCACGTAATTAGTACACCTCTTTGGAGGCCACTTTGGCAGTACTTGTCAGAATTAAAATGTGCAGACATTTTCTAGCAATTCTGTATCTGACTGATATCCGCACTTGTGTGCAAAGGTTGTTGTTGTTTAGTTGCTAAATTGTGTTCAACTCTTGTGACCCCATGGACTGCAGCATGCCAGGCTTCTCTGTCCTTCACTCTCTCCCAGAGTTTGCTCAAACTCATGTCCATTGAGTCAGTGATGCCATCCATCCATCTCATCCTCTGTTGCCCGCTTCTCTTCTTGCCCTCAGTCTTTCCCAATATCAGGGTCTTTTCCAGTGAGTTGGCTCTTCGCATCAGATACAAAGGTCCACATTAAAAAAAAACCTAAAACAACAGCAACAACAAAAAACTTGTTACTACACTTTTCTTTTCCCCCCTGAACTGTTTCTCCAACTTTGTTTTAAGGAATAAGCATCATCCCGACCTTCGTCTCTGGGCTTGTTCCGGGAAGAGGAAAGATCAAGATCAAGTGGTTGCTGGGGTGGAGAAAAAAATAACAGCGCAAAACACAGTTAATGTGGAAGAAAAGAAGTATCACGTTCAGAACCACAAAGAACCACCTCGTTTGCCCCTAAAAATGGAAGGAACTTATATAACAAGTGAGCACAGCTACCAAAAGCCACAAAGTTTTGGCCCAGACTGCAAATCTCTCGCAGACCCTGGGAGCTCAGATGATGATGATATTAGTAGTTTTGAAGAAGAACAAGAATATCACACGAGAGATAAAAACCGTTTACGATATCCAGTAAAAGAAGATGGAAGGCCCGGAAAGGTATAAGTAGTTCATTTGGCTTTGCTTAGAAATACAATAGAACAAAGGAAAGTTTCGTGAAATAAGGCATACTGAATTCCCAGATTTTACTTATATTTCCAAGTTCATAAGTACCTTCTTAGGGTAAAGACATTCTTTGCTGTCTCTCCAAGAACACACTGACCTTTTGAACACTTAATTATCCCCTAATTCAGAAATAGAGTATTTCATTAAACTTTCGCCTTAACGAAAGTTCTAATTTTATAAGTACCCTTAGATGTCTCTAAAAACCATGAACCACATTTTTTCCCAGAGAACATCTATATGTTAAAAACATGAAAGTGCATATAGGTGTGTATATATTAATATAACTTGTGTTCTTTTGTACATGTTTCAGATAAGAAGTGTCAGTCCGGTTGTCTTTTTAAACTTTAGCATATTTGTGTATGTATATCAATCCCATTATGCAATAAGCTGAATTCTTATAGCTCTGTATACATTGAATATTTATAAACTTATTTCCTATTCACAACTTAAGAGATGTCATGCCTTCATTTTTTATTGATTTTCAATTAACAATACTGCTTTAAAATCAGTTCTTTATCTTTCTGGCCTCTTTTATCAAGTAAGTTCTATAAGTAAATACTTAACTGAATTTGAATAGCTTGTATTACATGAAATTTTGTGGTGAATTATTTGTCAAATTAATATTCATCTTATGAAGTGAGTTACTGCTGGTGAATCTGAGCTCAGATTTTGTGTGTGTGTTAAGCAGTCAGCACTTTTTGAATTTTTAAAGGATTTTATTTTTCCCTCATCTCATTGATTTAGCTGCAATAGTAAATGCTAGTGTGCAGTTAAGGACACTATACTGGCTTCTGCCAGTTTCCTTAATTTTTTTTCATATTGCTTTTTGCCTTCACCCCACTTAAAACACAGTTTAGATTAATTGAGGAAGGGGTCAGTCTAAATTATCTGGGCTTCCTAGTTACATGTATAACTAGCTCCTTCGTTTCTTCAGCAGATTTGATTGGAGGCCTCCTATCCTGTGTAGCACTGGGCTAGGCACTGGGGAGAGACACAGCAGGCATGTCTGCTTTTTTAGGGCCATCAGGTGTAATTTACTTATGTGCTTGTGCTCCATTTAAGAATATTCTGGGGGTCAGATTGGATTTTAACCTGTCCTCTTGAGTAATGAGGTTTTTAATGTATCTTTCCCTGTGTGACATGACATTACATTTCATCCAATTCTTTGTTTCTGTTGGTTCTTTGGAGAAGAATCCAGCTGAAAGGAATACAGTATTTGTTTATAATGATAAAAAGAGCACTGAAGACCCGGGAGACTCGCATCTTCAGTGGCAGCTCAATCTCCTTACGCACATAGAGAACGTGCAGAAAGAAGTCACCAGCAGGATGGACCTCATAGAAAAGGAAGTTGACGGTAATTTAAGAAGGATCTGAAACACAGTTGCTGTAGCCTGTAAAGTGTGTTTATTGTGCTTATGAATAACTACATGATGTTCCTTAAAGTCTTTTAAATTATGGGACAAAAACTGCAGGCAGTGACCACACTGTTGGAGCTTTATTGCTTCCTTTACATTGTATTTAGCATATCTGCCATTTAGGGTATTTTAGTCTTCAGTCAGTATGACTGGATGGCTATTT
Source organism: Dama dama (assembly GCF_033118175.1). Classification (NCBI taxonomy): domain Eukaryota; kingdom Metazoa; phylum Chordata; class Mammalia; order Artiodactyla; family Cervidae; genus Dama; species Dama dama. Next base: position 9,388,090 of record NC_083701.1, on the reverse strand, counting down.
TAGGGATTTTTCTTTTTTAAGATACGTACTTAACGAAATACTGCCCATCTGCCCAGCTCAGTGTATACCACATATGGGATATTTATTAATTTCATTGAACTGTGTTTTCTTTGAAAGTCAGCATAAGGACTTGAAGCATATTTGAAATATTGGGGAAAACATTTTGTTTTCACTTTGGTCAGTGTTTGTTAGCAACAACAAAGAACTCCTGCTAGGTTAAGTGGGTAAACCTTTAGTTCACATATACATTTTCAGATGTTTTTCTTCTGTATTTTTTATTTTATCACACAGGAACCCTAAGGAGTGGACAGGGAAAATATTATCCCCATTTTATAGTTGAGAAAATAGAGTAATTGAGGTTACTCGATTTCCAATCTAGTGCTTTTCCTGTGCTTTTCGACTCCATTTTTAAACTCATAGATTGTATTTCCCACCGCCCCCCCCCCCCCCTTGTTAGAGTTCCTACTGCTTTGTTTTTCCCTGTGAAAAGAGGAAATGGAAACCCACTTCAGAACCATCCTCCTTTTGGTTATAAGCTAGCTGTAGAGTTAGTTTAGTTTTAAGTAGATTTTTAAAGAAGGAAAAAATGCAACTTGATGCCATTTCCTATTATTATTAATAAAAAGGATAAAATGTAACTAATTGCATTCTGCCTAGATTTTTAGTATGTGTCCATTTTTTTTAAGTAGTGGTTCAAGAGGACACTAAGAAGTTGCCCCCTCCTTTCCTTTGTTAAAAAGAACTTACAGACTAAAAAAAAGAAACGGTTAGGGTAGCTGAGGTTCACTTAAAATAGAAATGATTTAAGCCATTAATAGTAATCTTGAGCAGGGACAGGGGACGTTTTTTTCTGTTCTAGAAGCGAGTAAAAGGAGACACTCAAAATGAAGTTACTTTATAAAGGGGAAAATTACCTAAAATAATGACAGGTAAAACAACAGATAAAGGTTACCAAGATGGGCTGAGGGATAGAGGATGCTTAACGGCTCAGAGGTGGCTTGCGGCTTTCTAGAGAAAGGGAGGTGAACTCTTTCTGCGTCACTTTTTCAACCTTCTCATCATACCATTTTCTGACTGTGTTTTCAGTTGCCGTGTAAATGTACGTGTTCTCTTCTCTCTTTTAGTTCTGGAAAGCTGGCTTGATTTCACAGGGGAGTTGGAGCCACCCGATCCTCTCGCAAGGCTGCCCCAGCTTAAGCGCCACATCAAACAGCTCCTAGCTGACATGGGCAAAGTACAGCAGATAGCCACTCTCTGCTCCGTGTGACGGCAGCGAACACCTGATGCAGAGAATGGGGCTCTGTTCAGTCGACTGGCTTTTGTTATCCACATGGCTGCTACGTGGATAGTTAAAAAGCCTAGTGATGTTTGATCATTCACTGATTTGTGACATCAATAGGATGGCACCTTGGAAAGGAAAGTGAAGAACAACTGTATCAGGGAAGCTAATATTAAAAAACATTCATGAGCTAGATACAAATGATAATGTGCCATATGCCCAGGATCAGTGGAGGTAGACTAGAATCTATGCTGAGGGAATCAGATTGGCAGGATTTTTGAGTAAGTTGCTAATGTGAAACACGAGATACCTGTAGGAAGAAATATGGTGCATTCATATAGTTCTCAGTAGAAAGATCTATGTTTATAAACCAGCATTTGGCCAAAACCCAAATTGTAGAGGAGATTTAAATTGTGGAGAGTTCTGTAAGGTTGTTGTAAGAGCTGACTTCTCTGCAGTTGATCCAGCTGCACTGAAGTCCAGAGTATTTAAACTTTTATGGGATCGTGAACTGTCTCTTAGGTGATGAATGTCCTTAACCAGAAAACTGACAGAAGTCTCGCTTCTGAGGAAAACAGTTGTGGCATCCTTACTTCATTATGAATAGATGTTAAAAACAGTGAAATAATTGGAATCTCTTGCTGGTGTTGTAAGCTCATTGTAAAAACAGAGTGGCTTGCAGAACTGTCAGTGTGCCAAATAACGATGCTGCTGGAAAGAGAGGTTTAAATACTGTGGGGGTTCTTTCACCCAAGTCTTACACAATGCCATCAGTCCATCAGAGATGCGTCTATCCCCTATGCTATATATAGAAGATATATAGTCAGAGTTCAGCATTCAGGTTTCAGCGTGCAGTTTGACCCTGAGTGTGCTTGATATATGCCTTCAGAAAAAAAAAAAAATGTAAATAACCTCAGCTGGGATGAGGAGTGACAAAAATAACAAAATAATTTGTGGCTGTGGATTTTTTTTTTTTTTTTAAACTGCTGGTAGTGGAATACTGGAAAAGCTTCATTTCTGAAGATGAATTTTATTTTTAAAACATACATAAGGCACTCAAAACTTGTAGCTTTGATCACAAATGGACAGATTTCTGAAACCAAAGGCAACTAAGTTGCTGCGTTAGCTCTTGCTGGAACTCGGCCGGCCTCCGTCTGCCAGTGCTCTTGCGAGCCATGCGCCGCCCTCATGCTCGGGCAGGTGTGTGTTCCGTGTGTATGCGCGTTTGAAACAAACACTCGGCGTACATGTGTACATAATCGACACATATTTATATCTACACATATCTAGTTTTATTACTATAGTCTATAAGAGTTGGTGGTTAACATGAAATGTTACCTTTTAACAGACTGTTTTTAAAAAATTAAAAATGTTATGTATAGGTTTTAAAACTTTTTTAAAAAGGGGGGAGAAAAGACTGTTAAGAGGAGGCTATTTGATGACATGTTAACACTTGAATATTTTATGCCTCATCCTGTTTATCAGTTCTAGCAGTCTGTATAAATGCATTTTAGAACTGATAGACAGTCAACTTGAATTTATCTTTGATAAGAATACATGCCACTGTACATTCAGATATTATTTAAAACTGCAAACACACTGTTCTATATGTAAGGTACTGTATGTAAAACTCTTTATTAAAACAATTCCACATATCATAAAATTTCAGCTTGCCTTTTTGCGGCCTTATATTTTGATGTAAAGATGATTAAAAGAATGTGCAAAGCAGTAATTAGAAATTTTTATTGCCTTTTGTGATTCTCCAACTTGACACATGTGCCAAAGATCACAGAGATAAAATACAGCCCTATGTATTTACTTATGATGCATTAACGTTGTCAGAAGTCTTACTGAGAAATGAAAAGCTTTAGTAGAAGAGATACAAGGTAGTTATTAAATTTGAATATTAAAAGTAAAAAAAGATAGTGCCTGTATTTCATGTGTGGAGTAAACTTTCTAATGTCTCTTTTTCAAGGTTGATACTTTATCTTTTCATTTGTGTTTTAAAATAATGACCCTAACCTTTTCCCTATTATGGTTAAATTCTAGACATTTATCTGTTTTTCAGAATGGAGCAAATAGCAATCTTAACAGGCTGTGAATAGCAGTGTTGCCCAGATTCTTGTCACATGCTCGGGGGACCTTTTGTGCCCAATAACACTCATATTCTCAGCCCCTGATGACCACAGTTAAATTAATGTGCATTTTTTCTTGCAACATCTTAAAATTAGATCACTTTGATAGCTAGCTGACTAGAAGTTTCATTAGTAATTAGAATATTAAATTCTTGCTCTGCCTTAATGCATATGAATTGGGAGTCTGAAGTTTTTGATTTATGTTTTTAAAGTAAATCTGTATTGAATTACTTGTACGCACATCTCCATTTATTAGTAATACAGAGGGTATCAACAATTGGTTGAAGCCTTTTAGCAACTATAGGCTGCTGACTCATTCCGTATTTAGGTGAGTGAATTTGTTTTTGAGAAGTCAGTCCATTGTGAGAGGTTTCGAGGAGTTGGTTTTCTTTCCACAAGTCTGTCTTTAAAAAAATGTGAGTATATATATATATCTAAATACAAGCAGTAAACTAGGGAGGGTGTTTCTTGAAAAGGTAACTTTTCATTGCCACCCAGACAGAGTAGACAGACATTGTAGGGAGAGATCGTTCTTAGTATGCTGCTGATACGTGCAATTTGTACTTCTTCATACTCGCTGTGTGGTTCTGCTGACTTTCAAACTTAGAGTAGTGTACACTTTCCTTAAAGGAAATTGATTATTCTCATTATTTAAGGTGAAATCCTTTTTCCCACATTCACCTTATTTCCACTGGCTTACATCCTCTCAGATGCTGTATTTTCAAGATGAAGAACCCCATTTCCCCTCCAGCCAACAGGATTTTCTGCCAGCCTCACTCTCTCTGCTATCACGTCTTCTAAGAGCAGTGGGTGGAAACTCACAGCCTCCTCCCCCACCCCGCCCCAGCTCATTCCTTCACTGGTTGTGCTGGTTCCTCAAAGTGCATAGTGTCATCTTCCTTCTGAATCCCACTTAGCAGGACACCATTTTTATAAAATCACATGACGGTAATACTATGGGTTTCTGAAATTTTAATTTTCATTCTGATTGATGAGAATGATGACTGTCAGCCTAGAGGATTAGCACTGAATAATCGCTCTGGGCCAGGTATTGTGCGTGTTAGCTGTAGCATCTGATTAGTTCTTTTGTGGAGAGGCGGAACAGGATCATTTTCAAGCTGAGGAGGAGGAGGACGGAAAGCTGAGGGTTAGAAACATTTAGAGACTTGTCAGGTTCAAGATGCAAACCCAGTTTTGTTCCAGCTTGTGTTCGCCTCGCAGGTGTGTTTCACATATTCTTGTCATTTCTTTTCTGAAATCCTTAGTGACTCCCTATTTCAAACCAAGTTCAATCTGTGTAATCTGGATTTTTTGTACTTTGCCTAATCAGTTCTCAAATTCATTTAAGTGTGTAGCCTCACAATTTCCATAGATGGCTTCAATCTTTTGCCTTCATATTATTTTCCTCTTCTGGAAAATTCTTCTTGTTTGTTGTGTCTCTTCAAATGCAAATAGTTCTTCAGGCTTCAATTTCTCTTCCTAAGAGAAGCAGTCCATCGCTGGGGATGTCTTAATAGTGTCCTTCATTGTACCAAGCTGTGGAGGAACCATGTCAGTGGATAATATATTTCTGTGGTGGAACAGGCAGGAGCTTTGTAGTTCTCAGATTTTTTGCTCTGGCCGTTTATTAGCAATGACCTTTCTGACCTTTGGTTTTCTTATGTGTTAAAAGGAATAATATCTAGCCTAGAACCTGGTTTTTGAGGGTTTAATGAAGCAAATACAGTAAATAGTAAAGTTGAAAGTTAAATATGGTAGACACATTGAATGTCATCTGTTTGCCAGCCATTAAGTTATATGGTTGAATATTAATGTTAATAGAATCACAGTCTATATGGCCTAATGGAAACATTAAAAAAAATATTTTTTCAACAAGGTAAGTGATGTCAGAGAGTACAAAGAACCATGGAGGCAAAAGAAAGAAAAGATCAGTAGACTTGCAGGTGGAGAGGTTTGGGGGAAATAGAATCTATAAGTTAATTAAAACAGGGTGTGTGTGCTCAGTCACTTAGTTGTGTCTTGACTCTTTGCAGCCCCATGGGCTGTAAGGCTCCTTTGTCCATGGAATTCTCCAGGCAAAAATACTGAAGGGATTTGCCATTTTCTACTCCCAGGGATCTTCCCAACTTAGGGATCAAACCCACATCTCTTGCTTCTCCTGCATTGGCAGGCAGATTCTTTAACGCCACCTGGGAAACCTTCAATTAAAACAGTCGTTTTTGAATGTTTTTTGACTGTGACCTCTCCATAGGAATTTTGAAAAATTGTCATGTTTCTGATACCTGTTGTCTTTGGGTAACCTGAAAGTAGATCCAGAGACAAGACTGGAGTGTACTTAGTCAGCTAAGGAATTGTACTTTAAACAGTTGCAGAGTGTGGTTTCTAATTTGTAAATATTGGGCAATTAAGATCAACCTCTTATCAATGTTGGAATAGAATCAATACTGTTTTGTTAGTTACCAACATCTGTTTTAAAAGTACACAAGCAAGCTCTTCTTTAACATTTGGAAAATTTTCAGTTTTTATATTCTATTTTTTGCCTTTGTATTTTACTTCTTAATAGAATGTTGTCTTCTTTTATACTTACAAGTCTTTATCATACTTTTGTCCATACACACAGAATTGCAATTTAAAATTGTATTTATAGACTTCTTAGAGTATCAAAGTACTTGGTGAACTAATCACTAATATCACTGAATATAAAATAGAGAAATCTACAATTATAGTTGAAGATTTCAGCCCTCCTTTAACACTAATTGATGGAACAAGTAGTCAGAATATCAGGACAGGAGACTGGAACAAAAATGAATACTCAACCTAATTGACGTTTAGAGGACGTTCCATCCAACAACATGAGAATATGAATTTCCTTTTTAATACACATGGAACATGCAAAGAGATGGACTACATGCTAGGCTATAAAATAGGTCTCAATTCGTTTAAAATTGAAATGTATAACATGTTCTCCAACAATAATGAAATTAAACTGGAAACTGGTATTAGATACCTGAAAAAACTCCAAAGTGTTAGGAAATTACCAACATACTTGTAAACAATCCATGACTCAAAAAAGTTATGTTAAATTAGAAAATGACTGAATGAAAAGGAAAACATATAATGTTAAAATTTGTGGGATGCAGCTTGACATTAGAGGGAAATTTACCATTTTAAATGATTATAATAAAAAGCAAGGTACAGATTTTAACTAAACTTACTGTGGTGATCATTTTGCAATATATGCAAATTTTGAATCGTACTCTTTAAACTAATATCAATTATACCTCAGTTTTTTAAAAAGCTAGAAATTTTAGGTAAGGTACAAAATCATTGGTTTAAGATTTAAAAAATGAGAAAGCAGTTTAAAACCAAAATAAATGGAAATAAATGTGTGAAATCTATGAAGTATCAAATGGACACACAAAAGGGAAGTATCAATATAAACAAAAAAGCTGATTCTTTGCATGGAAAATAAAACCAGTTGACTCCTACATAGACTGAAAATTAGAATGGAAGAGGGAACATTACAACATATCAAACATACAATTTTTTAAAAGGGATATAGTGAAAAAAACACTAATAAATTTAACAGCTTACAATGAAACAAAAAATTCCTCAAAGATACAAGTTAGCAAATAGACTTAAATACATTGAATTTGTAATTGAAAATGTTCCTTCAAAATTCCAGGCCTAAATGTGAATTATATCAAACATTTAAGGAATAATTCTTGATTTTACACAAGCACTGAAAAAATAAGAAAGAAACACGTATTTTTCGAGACCAACTTTAACCTCATGCCAGAACCAGAAAAAAACACTACAAGGAAAGAAAATTATAGAGTAACACATGTCTAGAATATAGACACAGTCCTCAACAAAATAATTACATGAATACAATGATATACAGGAACTATAATATATCAAGTTGGGTATTCCACAGGAATACAGAGGTGGTTTAAAGTCAATGAATTATGTTAATTGACTAAGATAAGGGTTTTCATAAATTTCAGTGTCCATTCATGATCAAAAACTACTAGAACAAGAATTTGCATAACAATATAGAGCATCTGTCAGGAGACAAACCTCATAATGGTAAAGGAATACTTTCTGTAAGGAACAGAGCCAGAATATCCACCCTCACTGTTATCCAACATTAATGTATAGGTCCTGCTAGTGCAATAGGGCACTGGGCAATAAAGGAGAAAAAATAAAAGGCATAGTACTTAGGAAGAAAAAACATTTGCAGGTGACATGTACTTGGAAAAGCGTAAGGAACCTACCAAAAATGCCGCTAGAATTAAGATTTCTTTACATTAGCAAGGTGCTGTTGGAGATTAGGATTTTCTTAAATGCAATTTTTGATGGCATCAAAGAAAAAACTTGACAGTGAATCTGAGAAGATATGCAGAACCTGTGCACAGAGAACTACAAAACAATGCCTAGAATAAAGATGGGGTAAATAGAAATACTAAGAACATGGATTGGAAGACACCATACTGTTAAAATGTCAGTTCTCCCAAGACAGATTAATAGAATGCAATCCCATGTGAAATCCCAGCAGACTTTTTGAAGCAGAAATTAGCAAACTGATTCAAATTTTATATGGAAATGTGAAGGAACGAGAATACCCTGAGAAATTTTGAAAGAGAAGAACTCAAGTTGAAGGGCATGCAGTTTCTGATTTGGAGGTTATTAAGCTGAAGTGGCCAGGACAGTGTAGATGTAGCGTAAAGACAGAGATGTAGGTTGGTAGTACGGAAGAGGGAACCTCGAAACAGACCTGAAAATACGGCCAACCGAATGAAGGATGCGCAGCCTTCCTCGTCAGCGTTTGGTGTTTGCCAATGTTTTGCATGTTAGCTAGTTTGATAGGTGTGCAGTGACACTTCATTTTTATTTGCATGTGGGTGTCCAGTTGTTCCAGTGCCCTTTGTTGAAAATAATATTTTCCCTTTGAATTACCTATGTCCTTTTGTCAAAAATCAATTGACCATAATTACATAGGTTTATGGCCACACTGTATTCTCTTCTCATTGATCTAGATGTCTGTCCTTAGTCAAATGTCATACTATCTTGATTACTGTAGCTTTAAGGTTTAGAATCAATTAGGTGTAATTCCTTTAATTATGTTCTTTTTTCTTGCCTGTTTTTTGCCAAAATCTAGTGGGGATTTTTTTTGGTTTTTTTTTTTTTTTTGCATTCCTATAAAAGTTCTAGGATCAGGTTTGTTCAGTTCAGTCACTCAGTCGTGTCTGCCTCTTTGCAACCCCTTGGACTGGAGCACGCCAGGCCTCCCTGTCCATCACCAACTCCTGGAGCTTGCTCAGACTCATGTCCATCAAGTCAGTGATGCCATCCAACCATCTCATCCTCTGTCATCCCCTTCTCAGATTTGTTACTTTCTTTTAAAAGCCTGCTGGGCTTTTGACAGGAATTGCACTGAATCTACAGATAAGTTACCATCTTAACACTATTGAGTCTTTTGATCAAGAGCATGGTGTGTTTCTCCATTTGTTTAGCATTTCTCTATATTTTTTTCCCTAGCAATATTTTGTAGTTTTCAGTGTTCAGATTTTGCACTTATTTTGTTAAATTTGTTTCTGAGTATCTTATTCTTTCTGATGATATTGTAAATGGAATTGTTTTCTCAATTTTGTTTTCAGATGTTTAATTACTAGAATATAAATAAAATTGATTTTTAAAAAATATCTTGTATCTGATGACATTGTTAAACTCACTTATTAATCCTAGAATTTTTGAATATTTCCAAATATTTTCTAGGGAGGAAACTAAAGAGACATTATAGGTAAATGAAATGTAAGATCCTGGATTGGATCCTGGAACAGGGAAAAAAAAAAAAGTTACTGGTGGAAAAGCTGGTGGAAGCCTGTAAAAGTCTGTAGTTTCGTTAATAGTATTGTATTGATAGATTCTCAGTTTGGGTAATTATGATATGGTTATGTAAGATGTTAATATTAGGTGAAATTGGTTAAAGAGTATTGGGAACTCTGTACTACTATTTCAACTTTGGAACAAGTTGACAAATTATTTCAAAATGAAAAGTAAAAATAATGAAACAATGTAAACTGTGGACTTTAGTTAAAAATAATGTATAAGTATTGTTTCATTAATTGTTACAACTGTACCACACTAATGCAAGATGTTAGTACTAGCAGAAACTGGAGAAAGAGGGTATATGGGAATTTTCTGTACTATATGCTCAATTTTTCTGTAAATATAAAACTGTAAAGTATATAATTAAGTTATAAGAGAAAGGAATGTAAGGGGATAATTATACTATGCTGTCTTTTTAGTTTGAGAAAGAGAAGAATTCAGTAAAATTATGACAACCCTACAATTTACTTTCGTTCTTGAAACACTCTGTCTCTAGGAGTCAGTCTTGCCCAGGAAATCAAGGAGAAAATGCCTTCATTAGAAAAGCATTCTTCTTTCTTACAGTAATTGTGGGAGCATTGTAAGATTGAAAACAAACTTCAAAGACAGAAGAATAAGAGAGTGTTGCTTGGGAGAAAGGCTGAGATCTTAGATGGGAGACTCGCCAGATTTCAATTAGAAAACAGGGCTTGGAAGGCCACTGTAGGCTGACAGGAGTGAGTGATGGTGTTGCATGGGCGATAAAATTGTCTTAAAAAGAGACACTAGAACAACCAGACATAAGTTAATAGAGAGGACTAGGCCAGGCTGCACAGTCAGTTCTCAGCTCTTTTTTTGTTGGAAATTCTCCAAAGACAGACAGGTCTAGGATCAGTGGACTATTTTGAGAAGCTCTATCTCAGAGTCACAAATGGAAGGCTCATAGAGAGGGGGGACCATCTCTTTATAGGGAAACAGATAATTTTTTTGCCATCCCCAAAATGTCTCTCTGGCAATGTGGATTATCTTGAGTTGAAAACAATCAAGGCCCAAAAGACTCAGGAGAAGACTGATCTTCCTCGTAGCTATCTGAAAGGATTTAGGTAGAGGGCTTGCTCCAGAATAGAGCTGTCACTGCAGCTATCTGCAGAGAACATGGGCAGCATCTGGTGGGGAAAACTCATCAGGGCCTGGAGATCAGAGTCCACCCTCAGTTCAGTTCAATTCAGTCGCTCAGTCGTGTCCGACTGTTTGCGACCCCATGAACCGCAACACGCCAGGCCTCCCTGTCCATCACCAACTCCCGGAGTCCACCCAAATCCATGTCCATTGAGTCGGTGATGCCATCCAACCATCTCATCCTCTGTTGTCTCCTTCTCCTCCTGCTCTCAATCTTTCTCAGCATCAGGGTCTTTTCCAATGAGTTAGCTCTTTGCATCAGGTGGCCAAAGTATTGGAGTTTCAGCTTCAATATCAGTCCTTCCAATGAACACCCAGGAATTTCTTTAGGATGGACTGATTGGATCTCCTTGCAGTCCAAGGGACTCTCAAGAGTCTTCTCCAACACCACAGTTCAAAAGAATCAATTCTTCGGTGCTCAGCTTTCTTTATAGTCCAACTGAAAAACCGTAGCCTTGACTAGATGGACCTTTGTCGGCAGAGTAATGTCTCTGCTTTTTAATATACTGTCTAGGTGGGTCATAACTTTCCCTCCAAGGAGTAAGCATCTTTTAATTTCATGGCTGCAATCACCATCTGCAGTGATTTTGGAGCCCAGAAAAAAAAAAAAGTCAGCCACTGTTTCCCCATCTGTTTCCACTGTTTCCCCATCTGTTTCCCATGAAGTGATGGAACCAGATGCCATGATCTTAGTTTTCTGAATGTTGAGCTTTAAGCCAACTTTTTCACTCTCACTCTTTCATCAAGAGACTGTTTAGTTCTTCACTTTCTGCCATAAGGATGGTGTCATCTGCATATCTGAGGTTATTGATATTTCTCCCGGCATTCTTGATTCCAGCTTGTGCTTCCTCCAGCCCAGTGTTTCTGATGATGTACTCTGCATATAAGTTAAATAAGCAGGGTGACAATATACAGCCTTGATGTACTCCTTTTTCTATTTGGAACCAGTCTGTTGTTCCATGTCCAGTTCTAACTGTTGCTTCCTGACCTGCACACAGATTTCTCAAGAGGCAGGTCAGGTGGTCTGGTATTCCCATCTCTTTCAGAATTTTCCAGTTTATTGTGATCCACACAGTCAAAGGCTTTGGCATAGTCAATAAAGCAGAAATAGATGTTTTTCTGGAACTCTCTTGCTTTTTTGATGATCCAACAGACATTGGCAATTTGATCTCTGGTTCATCTGCCTTTTCTAAAACCAGCTTGAACATCTGGAAGTTCACGGTTCATGTATTGCTGAAGCCTGGCTTGGAGAATTTTAAGCATTACTTTGCTAGTGTGTGAGATGAGTGCAATTGTGCAGTAGTTTGAACATTCTTTGGCATTGCCTTTCTTTGGGATTGGAATGAAAACTGACCTTTTCCAGTCCTGTGGCCACTGCTGAGTTTTCCAAATTTGCTGGCATATTGAGTGCAGCACTTTCACAGCATCATCTTTCAGGATTTGCAATAGTTCAACTGGAATTCCATCACCTCCACTAGCTTTGTTCATAGTGATACTTCCTAAGGCCCACATGACTTCACATTCCAGGATGTCTGGCTCTAGGTAAGTGATCACACCATTGCGGTTATCTGGGTCATGAAGATCTTTTTGTACAATTCTTCTGTGTATTTTTGCCATCTCTTCTTAATATCATCTGCTTCTGTTATGTCTATACCATTTCAGTCCTTTATTGAACCTATCTTTGCATGAAATGTTCCCTTGGTATCTCTAATTTTCTTGAAGAGATCTCTAGTCTTTCCCCTTCTATTGTTTTCCTCTATTTCTTTGCATTGATCACTGAGGAAGGCTTTCTTATCTCTCCTTGCTCTTTTTTGGAACTCTGAATTCAAATGGGTATATCTTTCCTTTTCTCCTTTGCTTTTCACTTCCCTTCTTTTCACAGCTATTTGTAAGGCCTCCTCAGACAGCCATGTTGCTTTTTTGCATTTCTTTTCTTGGGGATGGTCTTGATCCCTGCCTCCTGTACAATGTCATGAACCTCCGTCCATAGTTCATCAGTCCACTCTGGGACTCAATAAATCATCCTGGCCCAGCAAGCATTTGTTTACCAAACAATTGCTTTTCCATCTCCATGCCAATTGCTTTCCTCGCCTTCGAATTCCCAAATCACTGCCCCCAATATCCTTGTTTCTCTGTTGCTGAAGATAGTATTTAAGTTGAGGATTTGGGCCATTTGGGCCTGTTATTCACTTCTCATAGGTCTCTCCCATGTACAAGTGTTACTAAACTTTTGGTTTTCCCCTGTTCATTTGTCTCATGTTGACCTAATTCTTAGACTATCCGGGAGAACCCAGGAGAGTATAGGAAAATGTCTTCTCTCTAACACCTTGAATGAGCCACTGTGTGTGATGCTCATAGGAAATCTAGACAAATGTGGGAAGATAAGACCATGAAGATCAGCACAGAATACTCCAGGTAATTTCAGGGAGTTTCATTTTTTTTTTTTACAATTACATTTTCTTTATTTTTTTTTTTTAAATTTTTATTATTATTATTTTTTTTCCAGTGGGTTTTGTCATACGTTGATATGAATCAGCCATGGATTTACATGTATTCCCAATCCCGATCCCCCCTCCCACCTCCCTCTCCACCCGATTCCTCTGGGTCTTCCCAGTGCACCAGGCCGGAGCACTTGTCTTGTGCATCCCACCTGGGCTGGTGATCTGTTTCACCATAGATAGTATACATGCTGTTCTTTTGAAATATCCCACCCTCACATTCTCCCACAAAGTTCAAAAGTCTGTTCTGTATTTCTGTGTCTCTTTTTCTGTTCTGCATATAGGGTTATCGTTATCACCTTTCTAAATTCCATATACATGTGTCAGTATGCTGTAATGTTCTTTATCTTTCTGGCTTGCTTCACTCTGTATAAGGGGCTCCAGTTTCATCCATCTCATTAGGACTGGTTCAAATGAATTCTTTTTCATGGCTGAGTAATATTCCATGGTGTATATGTACCACAGCTTCCTTATCCATTCATCTGCTGATGGGCATCTAGGTTGCTTCCATGTCCTGGCTATTATAAACAGTGCTGCGATGAACATTGGGGTGCACGTGTCTCTTTCAGATCTGGTTTCCTCAGTGTGTATGCCCAGAAGTGGGATTGCTGGGTCATATGGCAGTTCTATTTCCAGTTTTTTAAGAAATCTCCACACTGTTTTCCATAGCGGCTGTACTAGTTTGCATTCCCACCAACAGTGTAAGAGGGTTCCCTTTTCTCCACACCCTCTCCAGCATTTATTGCTTGTAGACTTTTGGATAGCAGCCATCCTGACTGGCGTGTAATGGTACCTCATTGTGGTTTTGATTTGCATTTCTCTAATAATGAGTGAGGTTGAGCATCTTTTCATGTGTTTGTTAGCCATCTGTATGTCTTCTTTGGAGAAATGTCTGTTTAGTTCTTTGGCCCATTTTTTGATTGGGTCATTTATTTTTCTGGAATTGAGCTGCAGGAGTTGCTTGTATATTTTTGAGATTAATCCTTTGTCTGTTTCTTCATTTGCTATTATTTTCTCCCAGTCTGAGGGCTGTCTTTTCACCTTACTTATAGTTTCCTTTGTAGTGCAAAAGCTTTTAAGTTTCATTAGGTCCCATTTGTTTAGTTTTGCTTTTATTTCCAATATTCTGGGAGGTGGGTCATAGAGGATCTTGCTGTGATTTATGTCGGAGAGTGTTTTGCCTATGTTCTCCTCTAGGAGTTTTATAGTTTCTGGTCTTGCATTTAGATCTTTAATCCATTTTGAGTTTATTTTTGTGTATGGTGTTAGAAAGTGTTCTAGTTTCATTCTTTTACAAGTGGTTGACCAGTTTTCCCAGCACCACTTGTTAAAGAGGTTGTCTTTTTTCCATTGTATATCCTTGCCTCCTTTGTCAAAGATAAGGTGTCCATAGGTTCGTGGATTTATCTCTGGGCTTTCTATTCTGTTCCATTGATCTATATTTCTGTCTTTGTGCCAGTACCATACTGTCTTGATGACTGTGGCTTTGTAGTAGAGTCTTTCAGGGAGTTTCAAAGTGAGGCAGCCACCTTTACGCAGAAGTGGAGGCACAAATACTACTTCTGCCCTGAGGAACGTGCCTGAGAAATTTATCAAATGATGCCTCTTAAAGTAAGGCACAGGCTTCCCACGTGGCTCAGTGGTAAAGAACCCGCCTGCCAATGCAGGAGACGAGGGTTCTATCCCTGGGTTGGGAAGATCCCCTGGAGGAGGAAATGGCAACCCACTCCAGTACTCTTGCCTGGAAAATCCCATGGACAGAGAAGCCTGGGGGGCCACAGTCCATGGGGTCGCAGAGAGTCAGACAGGACTGAGGGCACTTGCATGCTCACACACACACACACACACACACACACACACACACACACAAAGTAAGGCACACAGACAAGAAACCTACTGGGAGAAGCCAGGCAAAACAAGATAGCATCCATGACTGGTTTATTGACTGGTTGGGAGAATGCCTTAACTGTGACAGAAGTGGCAGCAGACAAGATTGGTCGGAATAACTGATGCTCTGGCAGTCCTAGAGTTTCCTGATTTTATTTCTTCCAATCTAAGAGACCCAAAAGGACAAAACCTAGAGACACATTTGTTAAATATATGCATTTTCAGTTAGGAAAGCAGGGCAAGAGAGAAAGACTTAAATCTAGCAAACGATACTAGTCCAAAATGAATCAGAGAAGAAAAACGAATGATTTAAGAAGCTATTCAAAGTGTTAGAAAATTGTCTGAGCCTTCCTAAAAGGAAAAGGGGAACCACCATGGAAATTAAAATGTCAGCATTATATTCCTCTACTGTGGAAAATAATAAAACAAAACATGTATTGCTCGAAACACAAAGAGTCAAAAGTGAGGAAGAGCAGTGCTTCAGGAGCGTCAGGCTCTGGTTGTGAACAAAGCAGAACAAAGAGCATTGCTCACCACCCAGTTCCACGAGGATTAAGTTGTCAGCCACTGTGGTCAGTGCGGAAAGTTCAGGGTGAAGAACGGATGAGCCACTCTGTGCTTTGGGAAAACAGCCCCTCAGATAGATGTATACCTCAGGCAGATTTTTTTTTTTTTTTTACTGAACTCAGATTCTTGCATTTTCCCATACATTGAAAAGCACTAAATGATTAACTCAAGGTATCTGTTCTTTGTGACTAGCAGTGATCTTTGTGACTAGCAGATGAATGCCCAAATGCATGGATCCCCTAGCCAGAAAGCCCTTAGAAGCTGGTTTCTCCCCTACACCCTCAAAGGCTGTCTCCCAGGCTATAGTCCTCAGTAAGTGAAAGCTGCTCGGTCGGTTGTGTGCAACTCTTTGCAACACTATGGACTGTACCAGGCTCCTCTGTTCATGGGATCCTCCAGGCTAGAATACTGGAGTGGGTTGCTATTCCCTTCTCCAGGGGATCTTCCCGACCCAGGGATTGAACCCGGGTTTCCTCCATTGCAGGCAGATTCTTTACCGTCTGAGCCACCAGGGAAGCACCTATAGTCCTCAGTAAGGTTCTTGAATAAAACAAACTCACAACTCTTACATTGTGCAACTTTCTTTCAGTTGACATGGTCCCACCAGTTCCCCGGTGCCATCAACTGTAGATACAATGACTTGGGATGATTCTTTAGCTTAAAAAAAAAAAAAAAATGGAAATGAGGAGGAAATATTTATAAGGCTAAGGTTTAAGGGCACCCTCTTAAAATTTTGGGCTTCCCTGGTGGTTCAGATGGTAAAGAATCCACCTGTAATGCGGGAGACCTGGATTTGATTCCTGGGTTGGGAAGATCCCTGGAGAAGGGAAAGGCTACCCACTCCAGTATTCTGGCCTGGAAAATTCCGTGGACAGAGGAGCCTGGCGGACTACAGTCCATGGGGTCACAAGGAGTCAGACATGACTGAGCGACTTTCACTTTCTTAAAATTCCAGGACAGTGGTCACTGTGGGCTGTGAATGACTGCCCACCCAAGCTAGCAGATGGGGTTTCGCCAGGTGCACCTACCTTCAGCATAGCAAATTAGACTCAAAGAGGAAGTAGAAGTTAAGAGATTTAAAATATGTTGAAGGGAAACAAATGCTCCTTAGATGAGGCCAATGTCTGGGGTTGCTGCCACTGGAAATTTCTCATTTTTACAAGAAAAATAACATTGGGTGCTTACTGTGGGCCAGGCCCTGTGCTATGCGTCTTATGTTTATGTATTTAGCAATCACATCATCCTATAAACTTGGGCACTGATAACATTACAACTTCATAGATGAGAAATTGGAGCATGGAGAGATTGAGTAGCTTGTCCAAGGTCAAGCCCTTGGTACTCTTGGGAGGATCTCATTGAGGTGGGAGCATGACTACTTTGATGGAGATCTTTGAGTGTGGGCATTTAGGCTCCCCTGTGGGTCAATGCTGATGCCACCCTAGCTGGGAGGGTTGGCATCCTTATTATTGCTGGTTGGGGGCGAGTGGAAGTTCAGGCTGCCCGCTTGGTCTCCACTGACCCCACAGGGAGAAGGGACTCGTGACAGCCCAGCTGGGGTGAAAATTCTGGCTTCTCACATGGCCTTTCAGTCACCATCCTGGCTTGGAGAGACTCCTTAGCTTGGTAAGAATGGAATTCTTAGCTCCCTAGCTGGCTTTTGTTGGGCTGGAGTGGAACCACAGGTTCTTTTGTTTTTTTTTTTTTTCTGTGAGGTTTGCAAGAATAGAACAATTATTGTCTAAAAATCTTCTGTCTTGCAGAATGCCCGTCCCTGGACCTTTGGCTCAAAAAGGCTTTTCTTGGGACTTTTCTGGGGTCTGTGCTTCTTGGCATTTCTAGTTGGTGGTTTCTCTACCACGAGTATGAGATGTGTGAGGCAAGACAACATTCAGGGAACTTACTACCACGCTGTTTCTCTCGTTCTGAGGTTGCTTGATGACTGTCTTCTTATCCATCTCTTAGTGTCTTCTTCTGTTTGTGTTACATATAATATCGAGGAGCTCTAAATGTATTTAGCTGGAGGAATAGGGGGAAATTGTGTCTATTTCATCTTCTGGAAGCAGAAGTCAAGTTCCAGGACTTTTGATTATTGCTTTGGCAACCTGGGCGAAAGAGGAACGTGGCTTTGAGTCACTGGTTCTGTGGCAGACGAGAGTAGTTGTCCAAAGCCATGGCAGGGGACCCAGTAACATGGCAGCAAGCGGGATTTCAGGAGAGATGGCTGGTAAGCGCTTCTCTGTGGAGCCAGAAACTGTGGCATCTGATGTTTGCTTTGAAGCAATTTCCTCCCCTGGATTCCAGGATTCTCCCTTTGCCCCCAGTGTTTGTGTATGCATGCTCAGATGCCCAGCTGTGTCTGACTCTGCGACCCCATGGACTGTAGCCCACCAGGCTCCTCTGTCCATGGGATTCTCCAGGCAAGAGTACTGGAGTGGGTTGCCATTTCCTCCTCCAGGGGATCTTCCCGACCTGGGGATCAAACCCCTGTCTCCTGTGTCTCCTGCCTTGCTGGTGATTCTTTACTGGCTGGGCCATTGGGGTTATTATACACAGCCCCCTAGTCTTCGAGAATGAAGGAGATGAACGAGAAGGCACTGTGATTGAACTAGGATCCAGGAAGGAGGGGGAGGTGACAAGGCCAGTGAAGAGCCTGCAGAGAGGATGGAGGCCCGAGCCAGGAGCGGGCTCGACGCCAGACCAGGGAGTCGGCGCCTAGAGTTTCCATAGTGCATCCTCCTGGCTCATGGGGCATCAAATGAGAGCGCTGGCAGGAGCTGAGTCATCGTGAGAAAGAGGATTTCACGGTGTGGAGGCAGCGCCCTGGCGTGGCTCTCTCCAAGCTCACCGCTTCATCGCTGGGGTGGAGAGAAGCACCTCTCCTTCCAGGTACACTGTGATAACTCGGAAGGAAGCCCGGGCGGCTCTCACCCTCACTGACTCCGCTGCACCTCTTCCCAGGGGCCAGGCCAGCGAGAATGACTCAGCCTGTGTGTGTGGGTGGTGGGAAGCATGAGGAGTGGGCTTTCTCGTAGACTTCAGCCTCAGCATTTTTAGTTTTTAAAAGGATTTTATTTATTTGTTTTGACGTGGACCAGTTCTAAAATCTTTATTGTATTTTTTACCATGTTGCTTCTGTTTTATATTTTGGTTTTTTGGCTGCGAGGCATGGGGGATGTTAGCTCCCTGACCAGGGATTGAACCCTTGGCCCCTGCATTGGAAGGTCAAGTCCTAACTACTGGACTGCCTAGGAAGTCCCAGTTTCAACATTTTAGAAAATTCACCTGGACCTGGAGAGCTGGCAGGGGTGGCACATGGCCAGGCTCACTGTAATATCACAGTGTCTCCACAGCCTGGGCAGAGCTTGGCTTGTGTGACTGGGGCCGTGGGCTCCCCAGGGGGGTGTTAGTGGTAAAGAACCCTCCTGCCAGTGCAGGAGACATAAGAGACGCGTGTTCCATCCTTGGATCAGGAAGATCCCCTGGAGAAGGAAATGGCAACCCGCTCCAGTATTCCTGCCTGGAGAATCCCACGGACAGAAGAGCCTGGTGGGCTGCAGTCCATGGGGTTGCAAAGAGTCAGACATGTCTGAAGCGACTTAGCATCCAATGAGGGCTGCAGAGGGCCAAGCTGGGGGATTCTAATTCTCCAGTAAATGCCAGCATGTCTTCTCAAATCATCTTTACCTAAAACCTAAGGCTCATGGTTATCTCCCTCACACCCAAGTGCTCTCCCAAACCTGCCCACGCTACCTTCTGAACACCCATGGAGCCCATCTCCATCTCCCAGCCCTTTGATGGGAGAAGCAACTGGAGAAAGCTCCCTGATGTACAGGCTTTGTGTGGAAGACAGGCCTTTTGGTTGTCTGAATCCTGGAACAGAGGGGAAAGGAGGCTGTGTGTGTTTGGCTTATCTCATTAAAATCCCTACATTCTGTGTTAATGGCTCTGCTGTTTTGTTCCCTGCCTTACCCTCATGGCCTAGAATAGTGTCTGCTTCTCTAAAGAAACATTGCTAGAAGGCAGGCAGGAAGGAGGAGGGATGAGGAGGGAGGGAGGATTGTGTTTCTTTCACGGCGGGCCTGGACTTGTGGCCCACCAAGTTGGGAACTTTGGCCTTTACCCCTGAAGATGAATTATGAAGCCATGCCTCCAGTTCTGCCTGGTGGCTCAGATGGTAAAGAATCTGCCTGCAATGCGGGAGACCTGGGTTTGATCCCTGGTTTGGGAAGATCCCCTGGAGAAGGGAACAGCTACCCACTCCAGTATTCTGGCCTAGAGAATCCCACGGACAGAGGAGCCTGGTGGGATGCAGTCCATGGGGTCTCAGAGAGTTGGACGTGACTGAGCGACTTTCACACACACTCATCCCCAGTTCTGCTCCCCTCAGCCTCCACAAGATTCTCACCCCACACTGGCCACACGAGTGTCCTCCAGGGGAACAGACGCAGGTGGAGGACCTCCTCGTGACCAGCAGAGAAAACAGGGTGGTGCTGCTTCCCTGAGTGCCTGTGGGTGGGGGCTAAGTGCCCACAGTGCTATAAAGGCTGCTTGGCCAGAGCCCTAAGGTGGGCAGCAGCTTCTGACCCTTCGTCCCTGGAAGGGCTCCCGAGATGGCCCTGGCCCTGTGGGTCTTCAGTCTGCTGGACTTAGTCGGCTTGGTGTCAGCCAACATCTTTGGTGAGTTCTGACCCTGTGGTCTCAGAGCGTCGGGTCGGGAGGGACCTCTCAGGCCAGCTCCTTGTTAGCCAGGATCTGCCCCAGGGCCTGGGAACATTTGTGACCTCATTTAATCCTCACACTGTCCCGAGGTCAGTTATGCACTCTCCTTTTCAGATGAAGAGACAGAAGGTCTGAGAAGTCACAGAGTTAGTGATCAGTGGAGAGGACACGGGAAACTAGATTTTCCTAATTGGATTCTAGTTCCCCTCACCCCACCCTGTTAGCAAATGTTGGTATTGACTATTTTTTTTTTTTTAATTATCTTCACAATCTCAAGTCCCAGGTTGACCATATGGGGTATTTGAGAAATAGTCAGCAGGTAGTGAAAAACACAAATTCCCCCATGGTATGAAATAGATCTGAGTTCTGCAGGTAGTGAAAAACACAAATCCACCCATGGTGTGAAATAGACCTGAGTTCTATTATAGCTGCGGCTCAGCCACTTAGCGTTGATTTTGGATAAAGTCTCAGCCCGTTTCCTCTCTGGGAAGGAAGCAGTTGTGACTGTGATTTCTGAATAAGCCCCTGCATGTTACATGCATTCTCCATCGAGGCCAGGAAGGTGCTCTGTCTGCAAGGAGTGCCTTGTTAAACTCAAGAACACCTCCTTTATGGTGTTCCCTGACCCAACCGTGGTCTTGGGGAACGCACAGTCCAAGGGTCCTCTGTGAATCCTTCTCTTGCCAGCGGTCTGATCCTGAACAGGTTACATTCCCAGCCGAGTCTCAGGGCCACCTGGGTAAGACGGTGACATCACCTCCCAGGGGGTCAGGGGAGTTAATGTCAAACTTGTGAGTAGCCGCAAAACTGTGACTTGGAATATACTTGCTGATGGTGCTAGAAATAAAACCCGGAAGAGCGTCTGTGTCTCCAGCGAGCCCGTCTCCATTACTGGAATCCAGGCCGCAGGTCCTCTCTCATGCGCAGCATCACTTCCTTTGTGCAGAGTACCAGGTGGACGCCCAGCCTCTCCGCCCGTGCGAGCTGCAGAGGGAGAGGGCTTTCCTGAAGCGAGAAGACTACGTCCCGCAGTGCGCCGAGGACGGCAGCTTCCAGTAAGGCCTCCTCCAGCCGCGCGGACCCAGGGGCCTTAAAATCCACCTTCTTCCTGTTCCTGCCCCCTGCCCTTTATGCTCCTCCTCAAAACTGACCTGTGGCCACTGTTGCTGCAGCGCTCCCCAGACCCGTCAACACTGAGTCGTCTGACCCTCGTGGCCCCTATCCATGCTTCCTTCCAGCCAGAACCAAAGCTGTCCCTTCCTTTCCTGACAAAACTTTTTACTGTAATTGTTTTAATAAGGGTGCACAAGGTGATGGTGATGGGGTGGTGGGATCTAATGACTGACGCTCCGATGCCCCCTCTCCTCCCTGCATTGAAAAGGTGCTTTCTCTAGTCATCCGTCACACTTCACACCTGTCTTTTTTCTAACTGAAATGAATTAAAGGGTGGAGGGAAGGAAAAGGAAGAAGGGTACCTGATTGTGGCTCCTATCCCCAGGACCATCCAGTGTGGGAAGGATGGGGCCTCCTGCTGGTGTGTGGACGCTGATGGCAGGGAAGTGCCTGGTAGCCAGCAGCCCGGGCGGCCTGTGGCCTGTAAGTAGGAAGGGGAGGAACTGCAGGGGGCAGCTCACACCCTGGATAGAGCCCTGGGCTCGGGTGCACCCAGGGCTAGTCTCCCTCTGGGCTGCGGATCGTCCTCTGAATTAGGCCCCACCTCCCACAGGACTGCTGTGAAAATCAATGGGACAGTCAAGTCATGTGTTCAGCAAGTAGCCTCTGACTTTCCCCTGTGCCAGGCCCCACGTCTGAGGCTAAGGATGCATCAGGGAAAAGACTTCAAAGTCCTCTGAAACCAGAAAGCGCCCTCTTGCTCAGGAGATGTTTTTCTCAACTGGGATGTTTCTAAGATTTGAGACTTAAGGCAAAAACTTTCTTGTTAAAATAATTGCTATGATGATTGGTCAAAGAAGCTCAGTTCCCTCTTTAAAGCGTGTCACAGTAAAGCTATAACAAGGGTCAGTTTAAGCTGCTCATCTTAAAATGGTGAGACTGAACTTCAAACCAGTTATCCTTTAAAAGAGCAAAGCTCTGTTGCAGCGCTGGTTTTGGGGGCCAGCACGCTGGCTTGGGGAGCAAGCTGACTCCCAGCAGTCCTGCTGAGTGACCTCTGCTGGGCGCCCCACTGTCACTGAACTCCAGTTCCTGGTCTGTAACATGAATACGGGATCTGCTGTAGGGGCAGCTCTGACGGTCGTGAGGGTTTAAATTGCACGTAAGACATCTGGCCCCCAGTAGGTACTGAGCAGGAGAAGCGATCACTAGTGTCACTAGTCCTCACGCACCTGAAGTAGGCTTGTTGTTCAGTCACTAAGTCGTGTCCACATCTTTGTGACCCTGTAGACTGCAGCATGCCAGGCTCCTCTGTCTTCTACTGTCTCCCGGAGTTTGCTCAAATTCATGTCCATTGAGTCAGTGACGCCATCTAACCTTGCTCTGCCATCCCTTTGTCTTTTTGCCCTCAGTCTTTCCCAGCATCAGAGTCTTTCCCATGAGTTGTATTTTAATTCTATAGAGAAGGCGAGTTGGGCACGGAGGGGTGAAGACTCCCCCAGGTCACAGGGTGTGCAGGAAATTTGTATTCAGACGAGATGTCAACAGCCGGCCTGTGCTCGCTTCACACCCCACCTCTGCAGCTGCAGGGCTCTGGGGTGTCCCATGGACTGAGGGGACGCGATGAAACCTGCCTTTCCCAGCTCGGCCTGCAGGATGCCAGAAGAAATCCTGGGATGTGGAGTTGGGCAGGCGGAACGCTGGCCCAGAGGCTGCTGCCAGCTCTCAGGCCTCCTTGGGTGGTGGGAAGGGCCGCCCTGCCTTCCCGCCCCTAGGGAGGGTGCGTGGTCCTCCGGGGCGCGGACCCCTATGCGGTCCCCCCGCCTGCTCTGACACCGCTCTTTGCCACCCCAGGTCTGTCGTTCTGCCAGCTGCAGAAGCAGCAGATTTTGCTCAGTAGCTACATCAACAGCACGGCCGCGTCCTACCTTCCCCAGTGTCAGGATTCGGGGGATTACTCGGCCGTGCAGTGCGACCTGCGGTGGGAGCAGTGCTGGTGTGTGGACGCGGACGGGATGGAGGTGTACGGCACCCGCCAGCGGGGGAGGCCGGCGCGGTGTAAGTGCCGCAAGCGTCGGGGCACCGGGGGAGGCGGAGGTCCTGGGCAGCCTCCCACACCTGACCGAAGCGGGGTGAGGGCTCCCCGAGGAAAGGCAGGGGGCCTGGCCTTCAGCACGAGAAGGAAGGCGTTTTAGGAAGCTTTCATCCCTTCTAGATGTTCCGCGCGGTGGACCGCAGTATTCACGGGCTGATCGTTAAGAAGTATAAGTAGGATTTCCGGGAGCGTCAGGCCTTAGTCCCTGTTTGGGATGTTCTCCTGTGTGTAGCAGGAACACAAGCATCTAGACTGCAGAAGCACAAACGCCTCCTCGTGTGGAAGAATCAGAAATTGTTTCCTAAACCTATGGACACCAAGGGGGAGAAGATGGGGGTGGTGGGATGAATTGGGAGGTTGGAACTGACACCCATACACTCTTGATATTATGTATAAAATAGACGAACGAACATCTACGAATAGTATAGTCAGCTCTACTCAATGCTCTGTGACCTATATGGGAAGGAAATCCCAAAAGGCGGGGGTGTATGCAAATATATGGAAATATATGCAAACATAGAGCTGATTGACTCTGCTGTACCGCAGAAACCAACATAACCTTGTAAAGCAGCCACACTCCAGTGAAGATCAGTGAAAAGTAAATTAGACTTAAACTGTTTCCTGGGAAACGTTTAGGTCCAAGGAGCTGCGAGATAAGAAACCGCCGTCTCCTGCACGGCGTGGGTGACAGGTCGCCACCCCAGTGTTCCCCAGACGGGGCCTTCAGGCCGGTGCAGTGCAAGTTCGTCAACACCACGGACATGATGATTTTCGACCTGGTCCACGGCTACAACAGGTAAGGGCCCTCAGGCGTGCGCAGCGCGGGCCACGCCTCCCGGTCTCCCGCCCAGGCGCCTGCTGTCTGCGGGGCTGGGCGCTGGCAAGCGTGTGTGCGACACACTCAGCCCATGCGAGCTGAGAGAGGCCTCGTGTTCACTTTCCCGAGACGGATGACTGAAGGCTCACGGCGTCTCCCACAAAGCAAGCTGGCAATAGCTATTCAATTAAAATACATGAACCCTCTGGCCCAGCCAGCCTACAGAGACGAAAACACCAAATGTGAAGATTCTGTATTAGGATGTACTAGAATGTCCACTGCACCATTGCCTTTTTTTTTTTTTTTTTTTTTTAAATTAAGGCCAAAAACTGGGAGCAGAGTGAGTGACAACCCAAGGTGAGTGTCTGGATAAAAGCATGCTTTGCTGTGGTTAGTCACTCAGTCGTATCCGACTCTTTGCGACCTCATAGACTACAGCCCGCCAGGCTCCTCTGTCCATGGGAGTCTCCAGGCAAGAGGTGGGTTGCCATGCCCTTCTCCAGGGGATCTTCCCAAAGCAGGGATTGAACCGAGGTCTCTGGCGTTGCAGGCAGATTCCTTCCCATTTGAGCCACCAGGGAAGCCCAAGAATACTGGAGTGGTTTAGCCTATCCCTTCTCCAAGAGGTCTTCCCAACCCAGGAATAGAACTGGAGTCTCCTGAATTACAGGTGGATTCTTTACTAGCTGAGATACGGGAAGCCACTGTAAATATTTCTGTAGCCCTTAAACAGAATGCACTCAGACTGTGTCTGTTGGTTTGGAGTGGGCACCTTACGATAATATCATGTGAGTTACAAGGTGCACGTAATATAAGAGGATTTAATTTTTAGAACACAGACAAGCAAACAGGTCCTAATTTTAAGTGCATATATATGATTATATGATGATGCTTGTGTCTGTATAGGATTAGCTTCCCTGGTATAGGATTAGGTGAGGACAGAGAATTACATGAATAAGCACATACTGGGTGGTTCTCACAGCCACGTTGAGGGTCAGGTTGCTGTGAAGGAGGAGGAGTCAGGAGAAGAGAATCAGCAGAAAAGGAAGAATGTGGACCACATTGATGCATTCTTATAAATGGCATGTATGTGTGCACCTATTAAGCTTAGTTAAGCTTAGAGATTTATATAACAAATATAAAAAAGGTATTTTTTTTAAATAGTTCTTGGCCCAAATAACTGGATGGCTTCTGATTATTTAATATGGTGACTTTATCAGTATACAGGGCTTGCACAGACTTCAGATATAATTAAACCACTGTGAGGGAAAATAAACAATAGTATTAATCTGTAAATACTGGTAGGAATTCTCTTAGAGAACCTGAGGCTTTATGTGTCTGGCTTTCAAAACCACCAGTTTCCTTCCTATGAGAGACAGAGGGAATTCCCATGGGCTGTGCCCAGAGGGGTCATGGATTGGCAGCCTGTGACCAGGTACTGTCCCAGAGACAAGTCTCATTTGAGCTGCACACTATTTAAAAAACTGAGAAATTTTAAATAGAATCCTGTGAACTTTCAGTTTGTGTAGGTAAAAATCGTCCAACATAGCAATTTTGTATGTTCAACCCAAGACACAAAATTTTGAATTTTTGATTCTAAAGAACAAGGGTGGGGACTGCATGCATTGTCCCAGGGCACCAAGAAACTGATTCTTTTTGGACCAAGTGCAACCCACCCCACCCCGCACTGTGGGTCTCTTCCTGTATGTGCCACACTCCTCCTGCTCCAACTGTTTGCATTACCTGTCTGGCCCCGTAGCGTTTGCTCTGTGACCCTCATTCTGACTCTGCCACTGCTGGCAAAGTGAACAGGTCATTTACTTCTGAGTCTCAGTGTTCCCATCTGTAAGGGCAACACCAGCTCGTTAGTCATGCGAAGATCTGCTGAGCCCTTGCCAATGAAACCACTGTGAAAATAGTAAATTATTATGCATTTGTAGGGAATCCATCACCAGCTTTTACAAATGTAGGTTACATTCCCCTACCCACCTCAGGCCTAGAAAATGTCTTGCCCATGTGCATTTTGGAATCTCCAAACGTCCTGATTTACTGATGCTCAGCAATACAAACCGATATGCGCTCAGTCCAAGTTCAATTGGACTGTGTACAGTGGAATTTGGGATCTTTTCATCTGCTTCAATATTTATAAAAATAACTGGAAAACGATGGTCTCTAGCACACAGTGGGGAATCTGAAGAAGAGAAATTGAGGAACCCACCCTAGGGAGCATAATTTGTGGGTTATAGACCTGTCTGGCTCCTTTTCAGTTCAGTTCAGTCGCTCTGTTTTGTCTGACTCGTGTGTGTGACCCCATGGATTGCAGCACGCCAGGCTTCCCTGTCCATCACCAACTCCCGGAGCTTGCTCAAACTCATGTCTGTCAAGTCAGTGATGCCATCCAACCATCTCATCCTCTGTCATCCTCTTCTCTTCCTGCCCTCAATCGTTCCCAACATCAGGTTGTCTTTTCTAGTGAGTCAGGTCTTCCCATCAAGTGGCCAAAGTATTGAAGTTTCAGCTTCAGCGTCAGTCCTTCCAACGAATATCCAGGATTGATTTCCTTGAGGATTGACTAGTTGGATCTCCTTGCAGTCTAAGGGACTCTCAAGAGTCTTCTCCAACACCACAGTTCAAAAGGATCAATTCTTCCGGTGCTCAGCTTTCTTTATAGTCCAACTCTCACATCCATACATGACTACTGGAAAAACCATAGCTTTGATTATGGGGACCTTTGTTGGCAGAGTAATGTCTCTGCTTTTTAATATACTGTCTAGGTTGGTCATAGGTTTTTTTCCAAGGAGCAAGCATCTTTTAATTTCATGGCTGCAATCACCATCTGCTGGGATTTTGGAGCCCAAGAAAATAAAGTCTGTCACTGTTTCCATTGTTTCCTCATCTATTTGCCATGAAGTGATGGGACCGGATGCCATGATCTTAGTTTTTTGAATGTTGAGTTTTAAGCCAGGCTTTTTCACTCTCCTCTTTCACTTTCATCAAGAGGCTTTTTAGCTCTTCTTCACTTTCTGCCATAAGGGTGGTATCATCTGCATATCTGAGGTTATTGATATTTCTCCCGGCAATCTTGATTCCAGCTTGTCCTTCATTCAGCCCAGCATTTTGCATGATGTACTCTGCATATAAGTTAAATAAGCAAGGTGACAATATACAGCCTTGATGTACTCCTTTCCCGATTTGGAACCAGTTCCATGTCCAGTTCTGTTGCTTCCCGATCTGCATACAGATTTCTCAGGAGGCAGATAAGGTGGTCTGGTATTCCCATCTCTTTACAAATTTTCCACAATTAGTTGTGATTGATCCACACAGTCAAAAGCTTTGGTGTAGTCAATAAAGCGGAAGTAGATTTTTTTTCTGGAACTCTCTTGTTTTTTCGATGATTCAACAGATTTTGGCAATTTTATCTCTGGTTTCTCTCACTTTTCTAAATCCAGCTTGAATATATGGAATTTCTCGGTTCACAAAATGTTGAAGCCTCGCTTGGAGAATTTTAAGCATTACTTTGCTAGCATATGACATGAATGCAATTGTGCGGTAGTTTGAATATTCTTTGGCATTGCCTTCCTTTGGGATTGGAATGAAAATTGACGTTTTCCAGTCCTGTGGCCACTGCTGAGTTTTCCAAATTTGCTGGCATATTGCATATACCTACAATTCTCAAAGAACTTGCAGGTGCCTGCTTGAGGCGCAATTCACAGC
Organism: Dama dama; assembly: GCF_033118175.1. NCBI lineage: Eukaryota > Metazoa > Chordata > Mammalia > Artiodactyla > Cervidae > Dama > Dama dama. The sequence goes on along the minus strand of NC_083701.1, from coordinate 9,360,216 downwards.
TTTGTCCACCAGAGGGCAGTCGAATTAAAAGCAAAAGTTCAGGACTAAGCGTCTGTTGTTAAAAGAACCAAAAAACGTTTACCCCTGAAACGGGAGCTTTTCTTTTATGTAAGCAAGCATGTCTCTGAGCGAATTCTGATTTAAGAAGGTCATGGGAAGGGTCAGGTAGTTAGTTACTGGAAGCCCAGCCATGCTCAGGAATTTTCTGATAAGCGGACCTGGGCAGTGCCAGCCCCAGCGTCTCCACTGGGCAAAGTGTCAGGAGCCCTGGAGGCTATGTGGAGAGTCTAGACACAGTACCCTGGATGGCTGTTCGATGAAAAAATGCCAGATGGCCAGTGATACTTGAATTTCAAATAAGCAAGGAGCAATTTTTCAGTTTCAGTGTGTCCCAAATATTGCATCAAGAATTTTAAAGCTGGTTGAGGGTTGGAGATATCTCGTGAACCAGCAGACTTGGATTTTAAAAAGAATGGATTGCAGTCAAGGAAGAGCAGAGTGGTTGCCTAGGGGTGACTCTATAAGTTTGGAGGCCACTATACTATTGCAGGTGAGAGGGGCTGTCAGCTTGAACCACAGCAGGTGATGGAGCAGGCGATGGTGAGATGGAGCGGGATTGATGAAGAAATATTGACTTGGGATTCATGGAGCTTGGGGAAGGAACAGATAAGAAGGGTGAGAGAGAGAAAAAGTCAAGGATGACTCCAAGGTCTGGTTTCTGGCTGGCTGGTAGAGGAAGAGTCTGGAAAGGAAAAGTCACAAATTTGCTTTTGAAATATTGAATCTGAAGAGACTTCTTTGGGAAATTCACATGCAGAAGTGGTGTAGGGCAGTTGACCTATTTCCATGGGGCCGCAAGGAGCCTGGAAGCCTCACTTGCCAACCTGTTTGTTGTGGGTTCTTGATGTGCTGGGTGATGATTTATGCTTGAACTTGACCACAGCATTTGCCCATTTGAAGCAGATCCTTTTCCCCTTGAAAAAAGCAGCTGCTAACTACACCCATTTGGCTGGTGAATTTAGGAAAAAAACCATGTCATGGTGGGGAGTAAGCTTTGCTAGTCCTTCTGCCCCTTTCCCCATCTTTCACAAGGCCCTCGCCTAACCACTGGCTAGGGAAGTGCGTTCTGGTTAAGTAACCCTGGTTAAGGCTTGATATGTCATCATCAAGCCTTAGTGATCCAAGGTACCAGTGACTCCATCAACTGGTCTTTTTATCAGCACTTGTTCTTAGTGACAGAGCTCATCCAACTCTTTCAAATGCACTGGGAACTCCTGCTACACAGATGACCCAATGAGAAGGAGCTGATGCATCTTAACATGCAGTAAAGGGGCCTGGTTACCTGAGCATGAGAGTGACTGTGTGCGGAAACCCTCATGGACTCATCATCGCCTGTTGCGCTCACTGGGCCCTCTGCAGGGGTCTGCAGTGCCCCGGGCATTGTGGGAGTTATCACAGCTCTTGATTTTGAGGAGGGATCTGCTGGTCTTCATCAGGGGCTGGATATCCAGAGGGACCAGCCATGAGAGGGGTGGGAGCATCTGACTGAGTAAGGGTGCTGGCTACCTGAGTCCAAGGGCATGAATCCTGCGGTGCAGGTGGGCAAGGCCAGACGCCTGCTTGGGACTGACGTTATATTTCACGGAGCCTTATCTGTGATTTCTTTAACTCGGTGTTGGCCACAACCTGAGCATAAATGCAGAAACGCCATCATGTCCCCCTCCACTACAGTTTTCCTTCCTGAGGACTCTTGGATCATCATCCTGAGATGCTGCTTTTCATTCAACAAAAGGGAAGCATCCTTTTCCTTTAAATGAAGGTCGAGGTGGGTCTTTGGGTTGAATTGGTGGAATGTGGGACTTGAGTGGTTTAAACTTCCCATGTCTCATGCTGGAAAGGCCTGCAGAACTTCGGGCCAGCCGGGAGCCCCATCACTGTCTGTTAGATGCCAGGAAACCCCAGGATCCAGCAGAGAGGGAAGAGTGTCGGAGCAGAGGACTGCTTCTCGGGAGATGGGGCAGGAACGGGGAGCAGCTGAGCAGTAACAGTTCGCTTGGTGGTGACAGCCTGGCTTTGAACTCCAGCTCCCACCACTACGTTAGATGGTGGCCAACATACCTCACTTCTTTAACCTCTAAAATGGGCACACGCAAAAAAATTACCACCTGGGTTTTAGGACAGCTAAGTGGATTAAATGAGTCAATGTTTATTAAACATTTTGCTGATTGTCTTTTACAGAGTAATGCTTAATTAAGGGAGGTGATTATCGTACTGTTTTAACATGTTTAGAATTGAATTTATCCCAGGTTCCAATGAAGGAACTTCTGTCATATTCCTCCAGTCAGTATGAGCAATTGGGCCACGTTTGTCTTTAGCTTCTATTATACAACTTACTAGAGCAGGAAATGGCAACCCACTCCAGTATTTTTGTCTCGGAAATTGCACGGACAGAGCAGTGTGGCGGGCTCCAGTCCGTGGGGTCTTGAAGAGTTGGACACGACTGAGCGACGCACACTCATACTCATGCAGCTCGCTGACTGTAACGTTCTTTTTAATTTAACCCATGTACGCATAATCACAGACCAACCATATGGAAAAAATCCACAATTCTACAGTATGTACATAGGTTTTGTTTTGTGTGTTCATTTCCTTTCAGATTAACTACTACATGTGCACCCTGTGTTGAGGTTCTGAAAAGTTCCTGGAAATATATTCCCTTCCAAGTCTGGTTCATTTGCATAGGAACAATTGTAGTGTATGCACATGCCATTTTGTAGTCTACCCTTTTTACATAATGTTATGCATGCATTCATTTAGGGGATTTACCATAATTCACTTTAAATTTTCATAGCTTTGGACATTAAGGTTGTCTTCAACACTTTCCTAGAATATATTACACAGCAATAGACCTTTCTGTGTAGAGAGCTGCTATTATACTTCTTCTAACTTATTGGTTGGGAATATACATTTCCAGATACAGGTGGAAACATACTATGCTTGTTTTCATAGTGCTATATGGAGCATAAAAACTAATTTCTCAGTGTTACATAGAGATAGCAACTCCTCTCTGGCTGCTATGTCATTGCACGTGGGTACAACTTTTTATCACCTGAGCATCATATTACTTCTAGGATGGGTAGCCCAGCCAATTAGTTTCTTGTAGCAATTGTCGGGCCAGGCTTGATTTTGGCGTCTTTTCCCTCGACTTATGGAAATGATGTATAGCCCTTGTTAGTGATGTCACAGTGATTTGGTGTTTTCTTCGACTATGGGACTGGGAAATGTCCTACATAAGAATTTCCTGTGGTGGAGCTGGCTTCTTTTCCAGCTCTTGAGAAGTCGTAAAGGGCTCTGAAGTCATGTGACCTCCCCAAATGAGATCATCTGCAATGTGTACCATATGTTTGTAAAGCACACTTGGCCCTTAGTCTCGAGAGTTCTATTCTAGTAAAGGAACTCTTTAATGCAATGCTGATTAACTGTTTTCTGCCTGATCCTATGAGACACCCGCTTGGGCATAAATTGGTCAAAGCCCACGAGTGAGAAAAACACTAATTGGTAGATGACAGTCAAGCACAGCTTCATTTTCACAGGTCCAGCCTCACTCTGGCCAGGGAAAGCCAATTCAGAAAAAAAGCACGTTTGCTGCAGGAAGCGTGGAGTGAACGGCATGAACACAGAGGCGGACGGTTCTTGTCCCCAGATAAGGTTGTTGCTGCTCTTGTTTTCCAGTTACCAAGTCATGTCTGACTCTTTGTGACCCCATGGACTGCAGCACGCCAGGCTCCTCTGTCCTCTCTTTTCCCCTGGAGTTTGCTCAAATTCAAGTCCATTGAGTCAGCGATGCCATCCAATCTCATCCTCAGATGGGATGAGGCCACATTAATTTACTTCTCCTGGAAGAGGTTGTGATGACTTGCCTTGTATGAGACGGTGACCATGAATCCCACTGTCTTGCAGGTTCCCAGATGCATTTGTGACTTTCAGTTCCTTCCGGAGCAGGTTTCCAGAGGTGTCTGGGTATTGTTACTGTGCCGATAGCCAAGGGCGGGAACTGGCTGAGACAGGTAAGCACGTTCCCCTGAGAGCCTCAGTGTCGCTCCCGGTAAAGCAGAAAGAGCAGCTGGGCTGTCCCGGATATGGGAGAGGACACAGCCTTCACAGGCCTCCAAGGGGGGTACTTTGAATACAGCTGCTGCTCATCCACGTGGCACCTTTGCTGGGAAGAGTTACCCCCATCAGCCCCCTCTGAGCAGATGCAGCTCCGAGCTTGGCGAGTGGTACCCAGGATGGATTTCCTTCCCTCACTCTCTCAGCTGTGCTCCCTTGTGCTGTGAACAACCTGTGCAACCACACAGAGCCACCCTGACTTTGGAAACCGTTAAAACCTTGTTCAGACGCAAAGCACAATGATGCCCGCTGGGGGCTCTAGCCTCTTTATATCTGTTTGCATGGTGGTGAGGTCAGGGCCTTCTTTCTGAATGAACCCATCCCTCCAAACGCTTGTTTTCTTGGCTCAGGTTTGGAGCTGTTACTTGATGAAATTTACGACACTGTTTTTGCCGGCCTGGACTTTGCTTCTACCTTCGCTGAGACCACTCTCTACCGGATATTGCAGAGACGGTTCCTAGCAGTGCAGCTAGTCATCTCTGGTAGATTCCGATGTGAGTACAAACTGGAGGCCGATGTGTTTCTGCTAGGAGGAAACCACTTGGTTTTCATGTCCCTGAAGTCTCCGTGGCGTGGGGATTGAATTGACTTTGACGTCTCAAAGCGGGCGTGGGGATTGAATTGACTTTATCAGCATCCAGAACTCATGCTGTAAACACACTAACCGCCCTGCCTTTCCTGCCTGGATCTCTTGTAGGCCCCACGAAATGTGAAGTGGAGCGGTTTGCAGCCACCAGCTTCCGCCACCCCTTTGTACCGAGCTGCCGCCCGGACGGGGAGTACCAGGTGGTACAGTGCCAGCGGGGAGGGCCGTGCTGGTGCGTGGACAGCCGCGGGCAGGAGCTCCCGGGGACGCGGCGGCGAGGGGAGCCTCCGTCCTGTGGTGGGTGTCCTCTCCAAGCCTCCTCCCTTGTTCTCATCAGGTCACGTTACTGTATCGGTCTCTCCAGACTGACCTTTCCAGAACACATTCATTCCATTGGCCCCCAGGGGTGGCCAAGTTCAACAGGATGGAAGCCCATCTATCATTATTAATTTCTAATATATTTCTCGTCCCGTGTCAGACATGGTTGCTTCCTCAGGGAGCTCAGAGAATAGTGGGAAAGGAGAGAATTAAGGGTGCGGGTGCCACAAGAGAAGTGTGTGCTGGTAGCTCTAGGAGCACAGGGCAGCAGGGGGTCAGTTCTATCTGTGCCTGTATGGCAGGGAGACATCCAGGAGGGCTTCATGGCAGAGGTGACGCTTGCTGACCACCTTCTAAACTAAAGATGTTTCCTGAAGGAAGAAAATAAAGAGAGGTGTTCACTAGAGTCAGAGCTGGGGAAGCAAAATTATAGGGACATAAATATGGATGGGGCCTGACTTAACAGTGGCTTGACTTACAATTTTTAGACTTCCTGACAGTGCAAACATGATACGTGTTCAGTAGAAATAGTGCTTTGAATCTTGAACATTTCCTGGCCTAGCGATATGTGGCATGAAGCTTTGTCATGATGCTGACCAGTGGCAGTGAGCCGCAGCTCCCACTCAGCCACACGATTGTACCCCATACACTCAGGACAGTTCTGTACCCAGACAGCTATTCCATTCTCCCCTTTCAGTACAGCTATTCAATAACTCCCTGGCAGTCCAGTGGTTAGGATTTGGCGCCCCACTGGGGCCCAGGTTCAATCCCTGCTTGGGCAACTAAGATCCCGCAAGTTGCATGTGTGGGACTCCCCCACCAAAAACTTGTGAGATATTTGAAACTTTATTACAAAATGGGCTTGGTGTTCAGATGATCTTACCCAGCTGTATGCTAATGTAAGTGTTCTGAGCAGGTTTAAGGTAGGTGGGGTTAAACTATGGTATTTAAGGAATTCAAAGCGTTTTTGACTTAATGATATTTTAAACTTATGATGAGTTTAACAGGAGGTCATTCCATCCTAGTCAAGGAGGATCTGTGATAGGCGTTGGTGTGCCAATGAACACGACGGAGGGACTTTCACATGTGCTAAGGAACACGGAATCTGCGAGAAGGATAGAGATAAAAAGCTTGCTGGAACCTGTTTGGGGTGTGTGTGTGTGTGTGTGTATGCGTGTGTGTGTGTGTGCATGGGAGCTCAGTCATGTCCGATTCTTGCGACCCCATGGACTATAGCCCACCAGGCTCCTCTGTCCATGGGATTTCCCAAACAAGAATACTGGAGTGAGTTGCCATTTCCTCTCCCAGGGGATCTTCCCAACCCAGGATCGAACCTAATTCTCCTGCATTAGGAAGGCGGATTCTTTACCACTGAGACACCTGGGAAGCTCCTGTTTTGGGTGGGGACTCTGAAAAGCAGGGGTCATGAGGTCTTTCATATCAAGCAGAGCCTTGGGGGCTTCGTCCGCCAGCTTTCAGAGAAGCTGTTGAGGGCTTTGAAGCTGGAGAGTGCCCTGTGTGGGTTGTGTGGAAAGGCAGCCCAGGCATTTTGGAGGAGAGATTGAACAGGAGCGTCAGGCTGCAGGCAGTAGGCATTTAAAGGTCATTGTGGTGTCCTAAGGAGAGATGAGTGGCCTATATAATTTTCCTGGGGTGACTGTAGCAAATTACCACCCATGGAATGGCTTAGAACAGCAGAAATGTATTCTCGAGCAGTTCTAAAGGCTGGACGTCTAAAATCAACGTGCCAGCAGGGCAGTACTTGCTCTGAAGGCTTCAGGAGAAAATCCTTGTTTCTTCCTTGTTGTGGTAGTCACCAACAGTCTTTTTTGTTTTTGTTTTTTTAGCCAGAAACTTAGTTGTTTTATTTTCTTTTTTGAAAAAGTTTTTATTTGAGTGTAGTTGATTTACAATGCTGTGTTAGTTTCAAGTGTACAGAAAAGTGAATCATTTATGCATATACCTTCTCTTTTTTAGATTATTTTCCCATATAGGTCACTACAGAGTATTGAGGATGGTTCCCTGTGCTATACAGTGCGTCCTTATTATCCATTTTATATATAGTAGTGTGTATATGTCAGGCTTCCCCGGTGGCTCAGTGGGTTAAGAATCTGCCTGCAAAGCAGGAGAGCAGGGTTCGATCCCTGGGTTGGGAAGATGCCCTGGAGGAGGAGGAAATCGCAACCCACTCCATTATTCCTGCCTGGGGAGTCCTATGGACAGAGGAGCCTGGTGGCCATCGTCCACGGGGCTGCAAGGGTTGGACAGGACTCAGTGACGAAACCACGAGCCGCGTATGTGTCCATCCTAGTCTCACAATTTATCCTTCTGCAGCACCTCCTATCCTCTAGTGACCTTAAATTTGTTTTCTATATCTGTAACTCTTTTTATTTCTGCTTTGTAGGTAAGTTCATTTGAACCCATTTTTAGATTTCACCTATAAACAATATGTGATATTTGTCCTCCTCTGTCTGACTTACTTCACTCAATATGGCCCTCTCTAGTTGGTCATACTCTAGTTCCTCCATGTGACTGCAAGTAGCATTATTTTGTTCTTTTTTACACCAACAATCTTTGGCCTTCCTTGGCTTGTGACTGCAGAGCTCCACACTCTGCCTCTGTCGTCACACGGCTGTCTGCCTTGTTTGTCTGCCTCTGTGTCTCCTCCTCTTGAAATAACACCAGTCATAAAGGATTAAGAGCCACTTTAGTATGGACTTCCCAGGTGGCGCTGGTGGTAAAGAATCCACCCACCAAAGCAGGAGATGCAGGAGACGCAAGAAACATAGGTTTGATCCCTGGATCAGGAAGATCCCCTGGAGAAGGGAATGGGAACCCACTCCAGTATTCTTGCCTGGAAAATCCCATGGACAGAGGAGCCTGGTGGGCTACAGTACCTGTGGTTGAAAAGAGTCGGATACTACTGAGTGACTGAGCATGCTGCCTTACCCTAGTGTGACCCCATGTTAACTAATTACACCTACAATGGCCCTACATCCATAGAAGATCACATTCCGAGGTTCCAGGAAGGATGTGAATTCTAGGGAGACACTATTCAGCCCAGGACAGGAAGCAATACTGAAGCAGACGCAGTGGGCTGGGGAGAAGTGTGTGAACTTGAGACAGGTGGCCAGGCATTACATCAGACTCTGTTCCTCCTTACAGTGAGACCCTGAGGGGTGTTAGCGGTAGAGCAGGAGGAGTCCAGGAGCACTCATAGGCTCCCACTTGGGGTGAGCTGGATGGCCTCAGCAAGATGTGAGACAGTGAAGGAGGAGGACAGTCTTTTCCGAGCCTCAAAATAGACATGTGCTGACATTCTTTCAGTAACTTCCTGGGAAACCATTTGATTTCTCCAACTTAACATGTTGAGTTCTTGGTACTGTGTTGGGTAGCATCCTATTGGCTAAGTGTGAAGATGTAGAAAAAGAACGTAAAGCTCTGCCTTGAAGGTAGCCTTTACAATTACACTCTGGTTCTGTTAGAGCCCAGAGAACATTGTACCCTAATTCCAGGTGAAAATGAAGAACTTTGGTCTTCCACATTAAAACCAAAAGGACTTCCAAATACATAGATCATATTTATATATATTCTACTTTTTCCATCAGATGTATCAGTCTCATTACCATGGAAACAAGTGCCACAAGAAACCAATATCTGATTTTTTCTTTGCCTTGGTAACACTACATAACAAATGAATGGACAGGGTGTGCTCTTAATTTGGAGAGGGAGTAAGCAGAGACGTGCGCCTGGTTTCTCCCCTGCCTTCCTGTAATACCCATCAGAGGAAGCCCTGGCCTTGTGGACGGATGTGTCACGTGCTCAGATGTTGCCAGTCTCTCTCGCTCTCTCTGACCGCATGCCCCAGCTCTTACTCTGTTGCCTGGTTACAGAGTGAAATTGGCTGACTTTCTTTTTGGCGCCCGTGTGAACTGAGGGGAATGAATTATTTTGAAAAGTTGGGGGTGGGGTGAGTTGAAAAGAACTTCTAAGATTTATGGTTTTATGGAGAAAAATGGAGTTTTCTCCCTTCCACCTATGTGACTGAGATGGTCAGAGTTTGAATTTTAAAACTTTTTTTTCTGAATATGATGACAGTCCAGTTGGGATATTCAGACAGAATGACCTGACCAGGCATGGAGTTGATTACTAATTAAAAATTTCGAGGAAAGTTCAAGAAGTCTGGAAGACTGTGCTAAGTGTGTTTGCTCAGCGGCCAAATCATGTTGTGGGAAACACCATGATTCCTGTAATGTTGTTTAGTTGCTTGGTTGTGTCTGACTCTGTGACCTCAAGGACTGTAGCCCGCCAGGCTCCTCGGTCCATGGGATTTCCCAGCCGGGAATGCTGGAGTGGGTTGCTATTTCTTTTTCCAGGTGATCTTTCTGTCCCAGGGGTTGAGCCCGAGTATCTTGAATTGGCAGGCAGGTTCTTTATCTCTGAGCCACGAGGGAAGCTCAGTTCCTCTAATATTGCATATTAAAACATAGGAAAATGTTTCTTCTTATGGAAAATACCAATAGCATTTAAAATATGGTTTTTAACCTCAAATAGATGATAAACTAGTTAGCCTAGATCAGATGATCCCCACGGAGGAATAGACAGCCTGTTGAAGAGCATTATAATGAAGTGTTAAAAAGGCCATTGAGGGTTCTGATAGGAGAACCCTGGAAAACAACATTCCATTAAAAACAAACAGGAATTTGTTGGTGCAGGAGTTTCCTAGGACGGCCATAACAAATGACCACAAACTGAGTGGCTTAAAACAACAGACATTTATTTTCTCACAGTCCTGGAGGCCAGAAGTCTGAAATCAAGGTGTGGGCAGGGCTGTGTTCCCTCGGAAAGCTCCAGGGTAGAGTCTTTGCCAGCTTCTGGTGTATGCTGGCAGTCTCTGGCATTCATTAGCTAACAGCTGCATCACCCTAGTCTCTGCCTTCCCTCTTCCTATGTGTCTCCTCTCTGTATTCACATGGCATTCTTTAAGGACACCAGTCCTTGGATTTAGGGCCCACCCTAAACCAGTGGAGAAGGAAATGGCAGCCCACTCCAGTACTCTTGCCTGGGAAATTCCATGGACGGAGGAGCCTGGTAGGCTACAGTCCATGGGGTCGCTAAGAGTCAGATACAACTGAGCAACTTCAATGTCAATGTCTAAACCAGTATGACCTCATTTTAACTAATGACATCTGCAGAGATGCTATTTCCAAGTGAGATCACAGTTGGAGGTTCTGGGCAGACATGAGTATTGGGCAAGGCAGGGCACCCATTGGGTGGGGAGACATCATTCCAACGGGCACATTTGATGAGTGTGTGGACAGGTTTTCAGAAAGTGGGCTAGTGTCTCTGAGCCCTGTCTTAGGAAGGGGTCACCCTCGAGTGGAATCAAGGTGAGGAAGTCAAGTCACCTGGAGTCCTCACTCCCCAAGGTGGGGGTCACAGACTCTGCTCAGGGGGAAGGAATAAATAGAAGGACTTGGAGAAGGAGGAGGCAGAGATTCAGTCCTTGATGGACTTTTTTTCATCTTATTACCAGAAAGATCTGAGGGCTGTGTCAGAAATGCTGTTGTTGTTGCTCCACCTGCCAAGCAGGAGACACAGGTTTGACCCCTGGATCTTCCAGAGAAGATCCCCTGGAGAAGGAAATGGCTACCTACTCCAGTTTTCTTTTCTGGGAAATCCCATGGACAGACGAGACTGGCAGGCTACAGTCCATAGGGTTGCAAGGAGTCAGACAGTGATTATTAAACAATAGTAAACCAGAAAGATCTGAGGGCTTGCGTCAGGGTCACTGGTGTCGGTGAAATTATTTCTTCATTTGTTCTTTGCTTGCATTCCCCCTGTAGCTGAAGACCAGTCCTGTCCCTCCGAGAGGCGGCGGGCTTTTTCCAGACTCCGCTTTGGGCCCTCTGGCTCTTTCAGCCGTCGGAGCTTGTTCTTGGCTCCCGAGGAAAGACTTGTGTCTCAGAGATTTGCCAGATTTGCCGCATCCTGCCCGCCCTCAATCAAGGAGCTCTTTCTGGATTCCGGGGTTTTCCAGCCAATGCTGCAAGGACAGGACACGCAGTTTGTCACCCCAGAAAGTCTCCTCAAGGAAGCTATTAGAGGGATTTTTCCCTCCCGAGAGCTGGCCCGCCTCGCCCTGCAGTTCACCACCAACGCAAAGCGACTGCAGCAAAACCTCTTTGGGGGGAGATTTTTGGTGAATGTCGGCCAGTTTAACTTGTCTGGGGCCCTGGGCACAAGAGGCACATTTAACTTCAGTCACTTTTTCCAGCAGCTGGGTCTCCCAGGCTTCCAGGATGGAAGGGCACTAGCCGATCTGGCCAAGCCCCTCTCCTCGGGACTGAATTCAAATCCTGCCGCCGAAGCCCCCATAACCTCCAAGACAGGCGTCGCCCCAAGGAAGCCAGTTGTGGGCAGCTTTGGCTTTGAAATCAACTTACAAGAGAACCAAAATGCCCTGCAATTCCTTTCTTCCCTCCTGGAGCTTCCAGAATTCCTTCTCTTCTTGCAGCATGCTATTTCTGTGCCAGAGGACACAGCGAGGGATTTAGGTGACGTGATGGAAATGGTGTTCAGCTCTCAGGGCTGCGGGCAGGCACCTGGCAGCCTTTTCGTCCCGGCATGCACCGTGGAAGGGCGCTACGAGGAGGTCCAGTGCTTCTCCGGGGACTGCTGGTGCGTGGATGCCCGGGGCCGAGAACTTGCCGGCTCCCGGGTTAGAGGTGGACGACCCCGGTGCCCCACGGAGTGTGAAAAGCAGAGGGCAAGCATGCAGAGCCTCTTGGGGAGCCAGCCTGCTGGGTCCAGCCTGTTTGTCCCTGCTTGTTCCAGCGAGGGGAGCTTTCTCCCTGTCCAGTGCTTCAACTCAGAGTGCCACTGTGTGGACACCGAGGGTCAGCCTATTCCTGGAACCCGAAGTGCGGTTGGAGAGCCCAAGAAATGTGAGTCTGTTGAGTGTTCAACCTGCAGACTCCGATTCTCCCCTAGGGCCCTGACACGATGCATCCGAGTCGTAGCTAAAGCCTAAACTTCTGCTAATGGTGAAATTTGCTGCCTGATTTAAACATTGTCCAGAAAGGTCTTGGTAATGTTAATCATTCTAAGGAGTGGATAGGGAGATTAATTTGGCCTTAAGGAGCTGCCATATAACATTTCTGCAGTGCTGACAACAGCCAGTCTCAACTGCATTGCTTTAGTGATGGGGAGGATCTCTCTCTGAATATTTACAAATATAAGGTTGATGGGGTTTCTATGGCTGTGTAAGGTTTTAGATGGAGTTTGGACAGATAAGGGCTTCCATCTTGGTCTTGGGTTTCCCAGGTGGCGCTAGTGGTAAAGAACCCACCTGCCAATGCAGGAGATGCAAGAGACAGGGGTTCGATTTCTGGTCTGGGAAGATCCCCTGGAGAAGGAAATGGTAACCCAGTCCAGTATTCCAGCCTGGAGAATCCCATGGGCAGAGGAGCCTGGTGGGCTACAGTCCATGGGGTGGCAAAGAGTCGGACACGACTGAAATGACTTAGCACATATGCATCTTGGTCTTTGGGGCTTATTAACCTGACGTGCCTGTGCTTCGCCCCTCCCCAGGCCCCAGCCCCTGTCAGTTACAGGCCGAGCGAGCCTTCCTCGGGACGGCGCGGGCCCTGGTCTCTAGCCCCAGCACTCCGCCCACCCTCTCCAGCATCTACATCCCGCAGTGCAGTGCTAGTGGCCAGTGGAGACCCGTGCAATGTGACGGGCCCCCCGAGCAGGCCTTCGAGTGGTATGAACGCTGGGAGGCTCAGAACAGTGCTGGCCAGGCGCTGACCCCTGCAGAACTGCTAATGAAGATCATGAGCTACAGAGAAGCAGCTTCCAGAAACTTCCGTCTCTTCATTCAAAATCTGTACGAGACTGGCCAACAAGGCATCTTCCCAGGGCTGGCGAGATACTCTTCTTTCCAAGATGTCCCAGTGTCGGTGTTGGAAGGGAACCGGACCCAGCCTGGAGGGAACGTGCTTCTGGAACCCTACTTCTTCTGGCAGATTCTAAACGGCCAGCTTGACCAATACCCGGGGCCCTACTCAGACTTTAGCGCCCCTCTGGCCCACTTTGACCTCCGGAGCTGCTGGTGTGTGGATGAGTCTGGTCAGAAGCTGGAAGGAACCCGGAACGAGCCCAGCAAGGTCCCAGCATGTGAGTTCCTGTTGTGGAATAAACATTAGCTATTACTAATCATCTCACAAAGTGGGTATGCCACCGGTGCAGTGAATCCGATCACCGAGACAAAACAGAAAGGACATTCCAGGTTGTGGGGAGGGTTGGGGCGAAAGGAACAGCTGAGGCAGAAACGCGTGTGTCTGTTTATGTGCGTACACACTTCGGAGGGGTCAGAGTGAGCTCCACGTGGTGGTGAATCCATCTGCCTTTCCTCCGCAGGTCCTGGCTCTTGTGAGGAAGTGAAGCTTCGCGTCCTGCAGTTCATCAGGGAAGCAGAAGAGATTGTCACGTATTCCAACAGCTCTCGCTTCCCTCTGGGAGAGAGTTTCCTCGCGGCCAAAGGAATCTGGCTGACTGACGAGGAGCTGGCCTTTCCTCCACTCTCCCCGTCCCGGGAGACTTTCTTGGAGAAGTTTCTGAGCGGGGGCGATTATGCCATTCGACTGGCAGCTCAGTCCAGTGAGTGCCCCGTGCTTCTGGTTTCTTGTTTCTTCTTTGGCGGAAGTGAGACCTTGAATGAGTTCCTCTCCAGTCATCTTTAGAGCTGTGGTTTCCCCCAGCCCTTGGATTCTGGAGAAGACAGAACGTCTTTTGTGATCCCAAAGCTGAAATTTTGCCTACCCCTCCAAGATGGCACCCAGTCCCCCAGCAGAGCCACTTGGGGGCAGGGCTCTGTATTTTGTATTGCATATGGTGCCTGTAGCCCACCAGGAAGCCAAGTATTTGGGTTAAAATATTCAAATGTGTGAGCCCTGAAAACTCCTACTCCCCTCTTTCTGAAGTTTCCCTCCATTTCCAAGGACTCAGGAACACCCCCAAGGGGGAAAGGAGAAGAGCCCTCCTAAACTGAGGAAAGTCGCTCTGGGCTTAGGCCCCTTCCTCTTGTGATCAAATCTAATCCAGGTAGTTAACTCCAAAAAGCACCACTTGGTCCCTGCGTCCAACAGAGACATGTGCTCAGAAGGCTGACCCTGCCCTGGCCCGGCAACAGCTCAGCATTGCTTGATACGTTCCCCTGGCCAAGCACATTCTGTGCTAAATAGATCTTTACCAGATCTTTGCGTTCGATCCTCCGACAGTTCTACGAGAGTGATGCTGTAATCACCATTCGTGATTCTTTTCAGAAGTGGAAACGGAGGTTAAGTCATGTGTCCAAGTTCATCCAACCAGCAACTAGTGGAGCCTGGATGCGATGCTGGTGGTTTGGCCCCCAGGCCTCTGTCCCCACTCCCACTACTCCCCCCGGAACATCCGGACCCAGACAAAGAGCGCCCATGCCCACAGGCTGGAGCCTCCCTGCCCTCACCTTCCTGGCAGGTCTGCTGGCATTGGGCTTCCCTTGCCTTTATTCCCCTAACTGCATGAGAGAGTCTCCCAGAGCCATCTTTGTTTCCCCCCCTTCCCCTTCCCAGGCACCTCTGCTGGAGGACAAGACGCCCCACCTTGCTCTTTACATTCTGGGTCTCGCACAGCACCCAACAGAATGTGGGGACCTGGAAAAGAATGCTTAACCATCCTCCTTTTCTTTCTTCCTCTTCTCTCTCCTTCCCTCCCCAGGTACTTTTTTCCCCCTCTGTTTCTCGGAGACTTGGAGATTCTGCTTTTGGCAGGAACCCAGTTTTTAAAAAAACGCCGTGCCTGGGCAAGTTGTTGTGTAATCAAAGAGAGGAGGAGGGGTTGATGCCCTTGAGTGGTGACCACTTCTGTCAGGGAGGGAAATTTAGAGGAAGAGAGAGAAGTGTTGGCCTCATGGGAGTTTATTGGTTGAATGTCGCGGTGGCACGTTGCTCAGAAGTCAGGCTGAGGAAGTTCCCCTCCACTGAGCCCCTGGCTCTGCTTTGGCAAGTCTGACGCCACTGGGAAAAAAGGAAGTGTCTGTAGAGAACAACCAGGGTTGGTCACTTTTCTGGGCATCCCTTCAGGTGAGAAGGGGCGTCTCTAACTGCACCAGAGGACAGGAAGCTCTTGGTGTGCAGGTCTCCGGAGCCTGGGGAGTCTGGGAATGGAAGGCCCAGTCCGGAAAGAGACTGAGGGCCACGAAGCATCTCTGACCCACAGAACCCGGGAGTGGTGGCCCGGGGCCTCAGGGAGGAGGGGTGGGCACAGGAGGAAAGGCAGTTATGTAACATACCATCAGTGTTACCAGCGATCACTGCTCTCTCACGTGCCTGAAGACTCTGCCTTAATCTGATCGGCTCTAGAGAATTCCTGAAGGAGGAGCAGTAATTCCTTCAAACTCGGCTGACAGTTTTTACTTTTCTGATTGCACCATGTTGCTTGTGGGATCTTAGTTCCCAGACCAGGGATCAAACCCGTGGCCCCTGCAGTGGAAGCATCCCACCCACTGGACCACCAGGAATTCCCATCAGCCGGCATTTTAATTTTTTTCATTTTAATTTTAAAGGGCAATCTGGTGAGTGCCTACCCACTCCTCGATGAGCCTCTGTCCTGTTTTGGAGTGGAGATGTTTGTCACAGAAATACAAAGGCCGCCTGTGTTGGGAAAGGATGAGGTGGTGGTTCTCAGGACAGAGTCCGCTCAGCCTGGGCTTTGCCCGTCCGGTGCTCACCTCTCTCCTCCTGTCTCCCGACTCCAGCCTTTGACTTCTACCAGGGACGCCTGGTGACCTTGGCTGCGTCTCCACAAGCATCCAGCCCTGTGCGGTCCAGCCCCTACGTGCCGCAGTGTGACGCCTTCGGAGGCTGGGAGCCTGTGCAGTGCCATGCCGCGACGGGTGAGGGGGGCAGGCGCCCTGGGGGGGCTGAGGGACACCCCCCTTTTCATCTGGGGAAAGAGCCCTACAAAGGAAGAAAGGGAAGAGCCCTACACCACAGGGCAAGCAAAGTGGACTCTAGGCCTCTCTTGGCAGCTGGTGGCAAGTCCCTTAATTCTTCTGCCATCTGGTCATTCCGTCCGTACAACGGGGGTGGTAACCTTCTGCCTGCCTGAAGATCAAGCGGGTTTCCGGGGGTTAAGGCCTCTGATTCTGGACTATGTTAGGGAGAGTAGACAGGGGGTTGGGTGAGAAAACTTACTGGCATTGCTAGGCATTTTTAAAATTCTGATTGGAGTATGGTGGATTTATAACGCTGTGTTACAACAGTTTCTGCTATACCGCACAATGAGTAGGTTACACCTAAACCCACTCTTTTTCAGATCCTTTCCCCATATAGGCCCCTACAGCGTGTTGAGTAGAGTTTCTGGGCTATACCTCAGGTTCTTGTTAGTTATCTCTTTTATGTATGGTAGTGTGGATTGTAGGACCCTCGGGGCAGGGCCCTTGGGCGCCTCCTGAACTTCTGGCCGTGGCTCTTTTCCAGGGCACTGCTGGTGTGTGGACGGGAGGGGAGAGTATGTCCCCGCCTCGCTGACCGCCCGCTCCTGGCAGATCCCGCAGTGTAAGTGGGGCCTTCTGGTGGGAAGTGTGGTGCCCTGCCCGAGGAGGCTCCATGGGCCAGCGCTTCAGACCAACCCCTGAGAGCAGGCAGACCACATCCCCACCCCACCAAGTCCTCAGGCCTGGAAGATGTCCCTGTCCCTGACCTTGGTCATCATTCCTAATGGTGTTTCTCATTTCCCAGGTGGAGGGAGGGAGCTGGGGGTGGGCAAGGAGCCCCAGGTCCACCCCCCCTCCCCACACCTGCTTCCTGGGAAGTTTCATCTATTTCTGTGCTTTCAACAATGGCCTCATGTCTGGTCCATAGTCCAATCTCTCTTCTGAGTCTGGAACCGTATAATCAAGCACTCACTTTATGTCTCAGAGATGAAATGTCCCATGTGGGTCTTTGTCCCTGACCCTCAGCCTGCTTCTCTGGGGTTCCAGCTCTCTGCACAAGGCACCTCCATCCACCCAGATGCATGGCTCTGACTCTTGGGGCCAGCCTGGGCTCCCCACCTGCCCTCAGCACCCGCGGCCAACCTGTTGAGAGCTCCCCTCTCTCCCCACCCAGGCCCCACCGGCTGTGAGAGATCGCGAGCCAGTGGGCTGCTTTCCGGCTGGAAACAGGCTGGTGTCCAAGCAGAACCATCTCCTAAAGACCTGTTCATCCCTACCTGCTTAGAGGTAAGTCTCTGAAGGCCCAAGAAGGTTTGAGAAGAAGCCAGAACTTTCTGGATGGCGAATTTTCAATAAACTTGTTTTAATTGAAAACTCTCAAGGAATTCTAGGCCTTGGTTTTTGTCCCAGCCCTGGCTGACCCAAGCTATGTGGTGGTGGTGATGTTTAGCTGATCAGTCGTGTTTGACTCTTTTATGACCCCACGGACTGTAGCCCACCAGGATTCTCTGCCCATGGGATTTTCCAAGCAAGAATACTGGAGTGAGTTGTCACTTCCTCCTCCAGAGGATCTCCCAGGTATCAAACCCACATCTCTTGCACGTCCTGCATTGGCAGGCAGATCCTTTAACACTGAGCCACCTGAGAGGCCCAAGCTGTATGACCTTGGGAAATTTATTTCCCGTCTCTGTGCTTCTCTGGGCTTTGTGTTATCCTAAGATCAGACTACATTTTAATCTTCCCTAGCGCTAGGATTGTTTTGAGGCTTTTAGGAAATACCTTTAATGAAACTTTTTTAAAGTTAAACTTTAATGAAACTCTTTGAAGAATAATATACACATACACAATTCCTTAAACCATGTAGCCACATCAACAAGCCCATCATACTTCAGCTTCTCAACATAAATGGAAGATTCTGTAATATTTCCCTCTCCAGTTCCCTGGTTGTCATGATTCAGGGCAGCGACTGATGTGAAAGCTCTTAGACAGAGACTTCTGGCTGGAACCAACCGCGCAGGTACCAGCTGATGGAAATCCCTGTGGCTCAGGCCTTGTACCCTGAAGCAGGGGTGATAGGAACACCGCCACCCACTCTGCTGGGCTCGCAGGGGCTCCAAGGAAGTCAAATGAAATCAGCAGTGCAGAGGTTCATAAAAGTGCAAATTACTGACCAAAATTTCCTTGTTACTGTTCCTCACTGTTATTAATACTATTTGGTGCTGTAAATATGGACCCCAGTTACGGCAGAGTTTTATAGAGAAATTAGCGTATCTAGTCTTTTATCTTGGCTGGCAGCCCCCTACCACTGAAATGAGAGTCTGCTCCATCATCCTGGGGTGCAAGTCCACCTGTGGAGAAGGAGAGGCAGGAACCACAGTTCTGACGGAGGGAAAAGTGATTCAGACCAGCTCCCAGAGAACTTCCGATCGTGTGGTTCCCCAGGCTGGCTCCTGGAAGGACCCAAGTGCCAGAAAACAGGACCCAAGATGTCCAGTGCTCAACCTGGATGGCTGTGTGTTGGACCTGCTCCTCAGGAGGAGTCATGTTAGCAGCTAGTATGCTCTCTCAGCATACTTTACATATCTTTACGATCCCATATTTTCTCAAACCTTTGCTTGGGTTTGAATCCGACCTGTACGGCTTGAAGGCAATGCACCCGGGGGCACCTCATCTGATTCCCCTGGGTCTCTCTGCGTCTAATGGGGACGTAGGCTCCCTACCTACGTCAGGGACTGAAGGACACCGGCCTCCTGATTATGTTCTCTGTAAATGTCGGGTGTCGTTATGATGGTCATTTATCGTCTGTGAAAGTGGCACAGCAGAGTTTAGAATGAACAAGTGGCCTCGGAAAGCTCAGGGAAACCCTCAGTGGTCCCAGGGAGTTTGGAAGAACCGCCCTCCCTTCTGCCTGCGGCTGCCCACACAGGAGAGAGGACATTGTCTTCACCAGCAGTGCGTGGGTCCATCTGGTCCCACATCCTCTCTTTTTATTTTTTTTATTTATTTTTTTTTCCTCCTCTCTTTTTAGATTGAGGAAACTTGCCCCTGTGAATTGGAGGAGCTTGCCCAGCATCCCCAGCTGGCCGAGGAGAGAGGGGCCTGGGGCAAACGCAGGGGACTGCCTCCTCCCTTGTCTTTCTTTTCTGTTACAGACCCCTTTCCTCCAAGGGATGCTGGTTGAAAATCGTTTCTGGAACTAGGGGGATGGTTTTAAGGCAGGAGCTGGGCTCTGGGGCAGGGCAGGCGTGGGCCCAGCCCGGGTCTGCCTCTCCCCAGTTGCGGGATGTTGCTCTGTCCCTATGTCTCTCTCGGTGAGCCTCAGTTTTCCCCACTCTAAAAATGGGTTCACTGCAGCTCTTATCTCATGCGGATGTTATAGCCAGGAATTCAGACAATGTCCGTAAAGGGTCTCGAGCAGGACAGCCCCTTCCAGCCCCTCCCCAACGTCTGGAAAGGCCATTGCCAGTAGTTTCGGGAGAAATACCCTTGAAGTCTGGCTCCTGACTTCTCAGTTACAGAAGCATCTTCCCTGGGTGACAACACCTCGGTTCTGTCTCAGACAGGAGAGTTTGCCAGGCTGCAGGCGTCGGAGGCTGGCACCTGGTGTGTGGATCCGGCCTCGGGAGCGGGTGTGCCGTCTGGCACAAACAGCAGTGCCCCATGTGAGTACTGCCCCCCCATCACCCTCCAGCCCCCACCCCATGAGCACGAAGTATGGAGCCCCAAGAGCTGGCTTCACGTCCCAGCTCGGCCATTCCAGAGCCGTGAACGCCTCTAACCTCACTGCACCTCAGTTTTCTCATCTGTGAAATAGGGACATGATTCCCCCACCTTAGTGGGTTCTTGGAAGTAATACATATGGCAGGGTTTGGGGTGACTAGAGGCAGAATGCACTGGTCCCTGATAGAGTGGGCACCGCTATGCAGTCCCGACACCGGGGCTCCCGCCTGCCCCTCATCCTCCAGCCTGGCCCAGCGATCTGGTTTCCACTGTGAGGTCAAGACCGTGTCTCTAAAGGGCACATGTGCGGCTGTCCTCTGCCTGGAGCCCGTCGACGCTCCCCGGGGTCCTCAGGCCCAGGCTCCTTGCTGCGGCTCCTGGACCTCTCTGTGTAGGCTCCTGTATCTTCTTGGGCTTCTCTTATTTCTCCGTCTCAGCATCAGGTCCAGGAATAGTAAGCTAGAATCAGACTTTTCAAGCAGGTAGTCACGCTCTTCCCTGGGCCTTCATGGCCTGGTTCAGCCTTTGCAAACTCCCAACCCCAGCTGGCTGACTCTTACCCCGCCCACCCATCAGTCCCTCTCGGAAGCCTTGCGAGCCTGTCTGGCTTTCACAGCAGAGGTCAGTGCCTTCCTACGGGCTCACAAACTGCCCCACGCTCCTCCCATTGTCATCCTTAGCATCTGGACTGCAATTGCTCACTTACTTGTTAAGTATCCTCTAAGATTCTAAGCTCCTTGTGGACAGGCAATGTGAGTGTGTGTGTGTGTGTGTGTGTGTGTGTGTGTGTGTGTGTGCATGGAGTGGAGAGGGGAGTACACAGCCGAGTGTCCGAGTGCAACATCCCAGTGGGGAGGCAGCCCCAGCCCCTGGGGGGCCCTGCAGGCAGGTGGCGGTGGGTGCTGACAAGGGCTGTGGCACCCCGCGGGCAGAGAACACAAGTGGCTTGTCTTTGCCTTAAGGCCCGAGCCTCTGTGAAGTGCTCCAGAGTGGAGTCCCCTCCGGGGGAGCCAGCCCCGGCTACAGCCCGGCCTGCAGGGCGGAGGACGGAGGCTTCTCCCCAGTGCAGTGCGACCCAGCCCAGGGCAGCTGCTGGTGCGTCCTGGGAAGCGGACAGGAGGTGCCTGGGACCCGCGTGGCCGGGAGCCAGCCGGCCTGTGAGAGTAAGTGGTGACGCCCCAGAGTGGCCCCCCGGGCTGGTGGGGGTCCTATCATCTCTTCCTTGGCCCTGGCTGGGATGAAGGGGTCACCAAAGGTGTCAGGAAAGTGAGGGCAGGAGGGGAGACAAGGGAACTGCGTGAGGGGTTGAAGTTGACCCCCGTGATGTTGAAATTCTGTCTCAGTTCAGTTCAGTTCAGTTGCTCAGTCATGTCCGACTCTTTGTGACCCCATGAACTGCAGCACGCCAGGCTTCCCTGTCCATTGCGAACTCCCAGAGCTTGCTCAAATTCATGTCTATTGAGTCGGTGATGCCATCCAACCATCTCATCCTCCGTCGTCCCCTTCTCCTCCTGCCTTCAATCTTTCCCAGCATCAGGGTCTTTTCAAATGAGTCAGTTTTTCGCACCAGGTAGCCAAAGTATTGGAGTTTCAGCTTCAGCATCAGTCCTTCCAATGAATATTCAGGACTGGGACTCAAACCAAGGCGAGCCTGTGTGGCGATCTCCTGAGCCAGTGAAGCTGGGGCGCGCCTCCTGGGGGTGTCAGGCCTTGGTCTCCCTGTCCTCGAGTCGGGAGGCGGGTCCACACGGCAGGATCTCAGTGAGGGTGGGGCCATCCCAGCCAGGGAGCTTCAGGAATCAGTGGAAGTGTTGATTTATTTATTTTTGTTTCTACTTTAAAAGATCATTTGGATGTCAAATACTGAACTGTACATGAATATATAATATTGAAATACATTGTTACTTATTAAACATTTATTGATTTATTAACTACTTACCTTTAATTTTTCCTATATACTCAAGTCACTGGACATTGTAGTCATTTTAAAATGTATGTGCACAAGTAGGTTACATTATCTGTGACTTTTGTTTCAGAGCAGTAAATGAAGACATTGCAAAATATTTATTACCAGTTGGGATGTTGGGTCTGGCAGGGTTGAGAAATGCTGCACAAAATGACTAATTTTATGGCAGTTGCCTTTCTTCTGTTGTTCTTGCTGTTTTGTTGCCTTATTTTTTTTTTTTTTAAACATTTGCGGTCTCTAGGCAACATTTTGGAACTGCAGACACATTTAATTAGGTCTAGTAATTTCTATGTGTAAAGAGAATTTTTACCTTTGTAGAGTGATATTTATATTTGTAAAGAGAGCGGGGAGTCTTCAAAAGAAGGGTGGGAAGGACGAGTCGACGCTGTCTTCATGGGGCTCTGTCTCCTTCTATCCATCCCTTTGCCTACCCCTAACCTGTGGTGCGTGCCCAGGGCTCTGACTACACGCCTTTTCTCCCAAGTCCTTGAGTCTCCAGGTCTCTATGGGTTCTGTTTCAAGACCCTCAGCCGCTGCCACCATGCAGGGAACATAGCAGGTGCTCGATGGGTGTTTATGAGAAGAGCTCCCTGCTGGGTGTTGCCGAGAGCAGTGAGTGTCAGCCTTAGTGTCAGACACATTGAACTTACAAGACAGCTAAGAGTGGTCTGCACTGTTGAGACCCAAGGAACAGACTGCTGAGTGTCCTGCAGGAACAGGTCTGGGGGCACAGCTCTTTTGGGGTCTCAAAAGACCTCCTGTGTCTTGGCCCTGCCAGGATTCTGTGATCATAGCTCACCTGTGCAGAGATTCACCTATTAAAATGTACTTGTCACATCATCCATTCCATTTTTGCCTCCCAGTGAAGGTAAATAGATAGAAGAGTCCTACTCTCCATTTTACAGATGGCAAAACTGGGACTCACAGAGGGTCATTAATGTGTTGAAAGCCACCCAGCTAGCAAGTGGAACAACCAGCACTTGGAGTTCCCCAAAGCTTCTTCCTGCTGACTTCCTACAGAGTGTGGGGAGAAAGCTCAGTTGAGGGGGTCAGAGAGATAGACCCAAGTGTCAGCTCTGCCAACGCCCTTGCTGGGTAACCCTGGCCAAGTCCCTTAACCTCAAGTTCCCAATCTGTAACTTATGGGCATGGGGTGGGGGGAATCATAGCTATTTCTTATCATCACTGTTAGGGTTAATTCAAATAGTTCCTATAAACTGCTTAGCCTGGTGGCTAAGAGCCAACTCAATGAGCCCACTGCAAATTATAGTGCACAATCTTGTCCAGAGGCCATTGTTCTTATTAGACAGAAGCCCAGGCTGCACCCTGAAGATCAAAATGAGTCATTCTCCATCTGAGGACCCCAAGTAACCTTGAATCATGTGAGGATTGCAAGCTTTAAAGCCAGATATATACAGGCAGCAAGGCTGTGCTCTAGAGTCAGATAATTAAGTGTATCTTTAGCCAAGTGTGAAATTGTCACTGAGTGTGTCTGTTCTTTAATTTACTCATTCATCTACTGATTTATTTATTTATTTTTTTTTAATTTTTTTTTATTATTATTATTTTTTTTTGGTCATACATTGATATGAATCAGCCATAGATTTACACGTATTCCCCATCCCGATCCCCCCTCCCACCTCCCTCTCCACCCGATTCCTCTGGGTCTTCCCAGTGCACCAGGTCCGAGCACTTGTCTCATGCATCCCACCTGGGCTGGTGATCTGTTTCACCATAGATAGTATACATGCTGTTCTTTTGAAATATCCCACCCTCACATTCTCCCACAGAGTTCAAAAGTCTGTTCTGTATTTCTGTGCCTCTTTTTCTGTTTTGCATATGGGGTTATCGTTACCATCTTTCTAAATTCCATATATATGTGTCAGTATGCTGTAATGTTCTTTATCTTTCTGGCTTACTTCACTCTGTATAAGGGGCTCCAGTTTCATCCATCTCATTAGGACTGGTTCAAATGAATTCTTTTTAACGGCTGAGTAATATTCCATGGTGTATATGTACCACAGCTTCCTTATCCATTCATCTGCTGATGGGCATCTAGGTTGCTTCCATGTTCTGGCTATTATAAACAGTGCTGCGATGAACATTGGGGTGCACGTGTCTCTTTCAGATCTGGTTTCCTCAGTGTGTATGCCCAGAAGTGGGATTGCTGGGTCATATGGCAGTTCTATTTCCAGTTTTTTAAGAAATCTCCACACTGTTTTCCATAGCGGCTGTACTAGTTTGCATTCCCACCAACAGTGTAAGAGGGTTCCCTTTTCTCCACACCCTCTCCAGCATTTATTGCTTGTAGACTTTTGGATAGCAGCCATCCTGACTGGCGTGTAATGGTACCTCATTGTGGTTTTGATTTGCATTTCTCTAATAATGAGTGAGGTTGAGCATCTTTTCATGTGTTTGTTAGCCATCTGTATGTCTTTTTTGGAGAAATGTCTGTTTAGTTCTTTGGCCCATTTTTTGATTGGGTCATTTATTTTTCTGGAATTGAGCTGCAGGAGTTGCTTGTATATTTTTGAGATTAATCCTTTGTCTGTTTCTTCATTTGCTATTATTTTCTCCCAATCTGAGGGCTGTCTTTTCACCTTACTTATAGTTTCCTTTGTAGTACAAAAGCTTTTAAGTTTCATTAGGTCCCATTTGTTTATTTTTGCTTTTATTTCCAATATTCTGGGAGGTGGGTCATAGAGGATCTTGCTGTGATTTATGTCGGAGAGTGTTTTGCCTATGTTCTCCTCTAGGAGTTTTATAGTTTCTGGTCTTACATTTAGATCTTTAATCCATTTTGAGTTTATTTTTGTGTATGGTGTTAGAAAGTGTTCTAGTTTCATTCTTTTACAAGTGGTTGACCAGTTTTCCCAGCACCACTTCACACTCCTGGAGCTTGTGGTCTGGGTCAGCCTTGGGCCCTGGGTAAACAGAGGAGAGACAGCCTCTCCCCTTCTGTGGCTCAGGCCAGCAGGGAGACCCGAATGCAGATAGAGTCTTGTTTGATTGATCACAAGGCAGTCTGCTCCAGGGGCCATGAGGGCTTGGAGAAAGGTGGTTAAAGTCAGCCTGGAAAAACTGTGGAAAGTGTTAGAAAGTTAAAGGGGTTGAGCTAATCCCTGAGGACCCAAAAAGAAATCTTCTAGGCAGATGAGCAGGTAGAAGAAGGAAAGACATGGGCTATACATGCATGTGGTTGCGAAATAGCCACTCTGCCCTGTGTCAAAGTGGGGCTAGAGAGGAGACCAGAGCAGAGAGAGGAGTTGGGCCAGCAGGCACTCGGGAGACTTGAGAACCAAGTCCAGCTCCATACATTTCTCTGCTGGCAGAGGGAATGGATTGGACATGGGGGCAGAGGGCAGGGGGTGAGGCCCAAATGCAGGGAGCTGGTGAGAAAGCTTCAGTGGCCATTCAGGGAGAAGATCACACATATTTAAATGAAGGATGTGCAGTGGGGATGAAGAGAAGCCAAGAAGTTGTGAGCTGCAGCTGAGCTGGTGGGCAAAGGAGGTGGGGCCGTCTGGGTTGGCCGCCGTGTTTCTGGCTAAAGGTGCCAGGCCTCAAGCTGGGGTTGCTTAAGCCAGAGCAGGCCTGGGCAGCAGACACTGAGCCTGGTCCTGTTGGCTTTGAAGTGAAGGAGACTGGGTGGGAACTGGGCTTAGAGATGGGGAGGTGCTCCAGAGGGCCTGAGTGGAGGTGAAGATGTGAGAGTCGTCTCTGCTCAAAAGTGCTATCAAAGTGTTGGTCACTCCGTGGTGTCCGACTCTTTGCGACCCCATGGACTGTACCTGCCCGTCTCCTCCGTCCGTTGAGTTCTCCAGCAAGAATACTGGGGTGGGCAGCCGTTCCCTTCTCCAGGGGCTCTTCCCGACCCAGGGGTGTCTGTTAAAATGAGAGAGGATGGGATTAGCCAAGAGGAGGGTGGAGAGGGAGTGGGCGGGCCCAGGCTGGCCTGAGGGAAGGGGGGATGAGAGGGGCCCAGTGCTTATTGTGAGCGGAAACGGGAGGTGGAGGTGCTCAGCCTCAGTGCTGGGTAGGTGCCCACAGCCGCCCCTTTCCTCCCCCAGGTCCACAGTGCCCGCTGCCTTTCAATGTGGCGGATGTGGCTGGCGGGGCCGTCCTGTGCGAACGCGCCTCAGGCCTGGGCACGGCCGCTGGGCAGCAGTGCCAACTACGGTGTGGCCAGGGCTATCGGAGCGCCTTCCCGCCGGAGCCGCTGCTGTGCGGCCTGCAGAAGCGACGCTGGGAGTCCCGGCCGCCCCACCCCCGCGCCTGCCAACGTGAGTGGCCCCAGGAAGGCCCCCCAGGGTCCCAGGGCTCGGGGCCCAGGCCTTTATTTTCCCCACCTGAGGGGAGCGTGTCCATGATAAGCCAGGTGGCATCAGAGCAGGACAGAATGCTCAATGCAGCATTTTCTTCTAGAACAATCAGATCAGATGTGCTTCCCAGACCCCTGGGGTGAAGCTTTATTCGTGGCTTCTCTGGAGCAATCTGCTCCCTGAGACACCTACTATTGTTTCTGGTTCCCACGAGAAGTCCAGGACTGTTCTCGAGGTGTAGACCCTTCAGTGGCCACATTGGTTACTATGATGCTGATGAGCTCAGAGCTGCTGGTCTGGCTTCTGGGGGTCACAGTGACACTAACACACCAGTCTCTACCCGTCCCCCCCCACCAGTCCATCTGTAGCTCCGGGCTATGGTGTCTGTTCTGATCACTATGGACCTGGGTCGTATTTAAATGTGGGCGGCTCCTTCCTCCTGCTCTCAGAGCGAACCCATTCTCACATGCTCATGGCTGTGGGGCTATACCGAACTCTGACTGCGTCCACCTGGGCAAAGGCCGGCTGTGGTTACTCACAGCCAGGCGGGGCAGAGGTCTGCGCAGGGACCAGTGTTGGGTCCACCCAGGGCAACGGGATGGGCATTCAGGAGAGAGACCCAGATCCTGGGACTGACTGTCACAAGGCTCTGGGCAGCTGGTAGAGGGGCTGCTGCTGCTGCTGCTGCTAAGTCACTTCAGTCGTGTCCGACTCTGTGCGACCCCATAGACGGCAGCCCACCAGGCTCCCCTGTCCCTGGGATCCTCCAGGCAAGAACACTGGAGTGGGTTGCCATTTCCTTCTCCAATGCATGAAAGCGAAAAGTGAAAGTGAAGTCACTCAGTCGTGTCCGACTTAGCGACCCCGTGGACTACAGCCTACCAGGCTCCTCCATCCATGGGATTTTCCAGGCAAGAGTACTGGAGTGGGGTGCCATTGCCTTCTCCGGTAGAGGGGCAAAGGACACAAATTTGTCACAAAGTATTCTGAAATAGAGACTGCTATCCTGAAAAAGTTCAAAAGGTGATTTGGACATATAAGTGACTTGTCCTGCTGATGGTGACTGAGTAGCTAGAAATCAGAGCTAGACTTGTCATGAGTAAGGGACTTGGGAGAAGAGAGGTGTGGGTCCTGAACTCTTAAAATGCAGTGCAGGGCTGCTGGGCCCATTTGTGTAGGTTGCGCACTGCACAACTTCATTCTTGCACATAGGCTGCGGTATCTACTCTGAACGGGCCAAAGCAGGTGTCATGGCCCCACTGAGTGCAAGGTAGTATGGAAGATTTTCCAAGAAGAATGTCCAGGACCTCAGCCTGGGTTTAGAAGCTGAGGCAGGACTGGGCTTGCTGTGAGGGTGCTAAGTAATTTCAGAGACAAGCTGGCATGCTGGGAAGTAGTTAGACCCAGAGGGTGGCAATGCAAGATGGCAGCACTTGTGGACTCCAAGTGAAATGAAGAAGGGTTAGTTTTTGCAGAGAAAAAAACCAAAAGAACCCCACAGCTCTTTGCCCCTGTCTGCTGACCTCTGGTGCTTGCCTGCAGGGCCCCAGTTCTGGCAGACTCTCCAGACCCAAGGGCAGTTCCAGCTCCGGCTCCCAACGGGCAAGGCATGCAGTGCTGACTACTCGGGCTTGCTGCTGGCGTTCCAGGTCTTCCTGCTGGACGAGATCACGGCCCGCGGCTTCTGTCAGATCCAGGTATGTGCCCACAAGCAGGGCTCGGCCTGAGCTCAGTGTCACTGGGCAGAGAACCTCAGGGCTCAAATGAACCTACAGTTCGACCCTCTTTCATTTTACCAACTGAGACCCAGGCTGAGAAGGCAGCTCAGACAAGGCTAATGACACAGAGGTAGAGGTGGGACTGGCCATCTCCCTGGCCATTCTATCTGCGTACAGATACCACTCCAAATGTGTGCCGAGCACTAGATTGTGCCAGGCAGTGTGCACCCCCTGGCACGGCTTAGCTAATGCAGCCCTCACAGGGACCCTATTATTATAACCGTTTTGTGATGAGTTAAAATAGTTGGGCAGTCACACAGCTGAGAAATGGTAGAGCCACAGAATCCCCTGCTTTTACACAGCACCTTCATTCACCTTCTCATTCACCTCCGACGCCCCAGCTTCTGATAAACCAACACCCCCAGGACTCCACACAGAAGCTCATGGGCTGTTGCCTTTGCAAGAGCACAATGCAGAGTGCACAGTGAGGCTCGTGTGGA
The DNA here is from genome assembly GCF_033118175.1 of Dama dama. NCBI lineage: Eukaryota > Metazoa > Chordata > Mammalia > Artiodactyla > Cervidae > Dama > Dama dama. The sequence goes on along the minus strand of NC_083701.1, from coordinate 9,331,935 downwards.
CCCCCAGCCCTGCCCTCGAGTTAACCGGGCCCTGCCACCATCCATCCTCCCAGCCTGCCCTGCGGATGGTCAGTGGGCACTGTGGGGCGTCCTTAGGTGGGGCAAGAAGCCAGGCTGCGTGGTCACACTGGAGGAGCCGGTGGGTGCTTCCCGGGAGGGAGGCTCGTGTCCTGCTGGGTGTGAGTCTTGCGAGGACTTGAGCAGTCAGCAGAAGTTGTTTCCCCAGTGAATTACGGCCCCATGAATTTGGAGTGTCTGAGCTTTCTTTGTCTCTGTATGTGTGTGTACCCTTTTTATTATTTTTTGAGAATCTTTACCTTTTTTTCTAAGCATATTTTTTGTCGTCTATCTTCTTTTCACATGTACATGTATCTCTTCTTTTTCAATCCTTTCCCCATGTACGATGACACCTCTGTCTACAAGCTGTGTAGCGAAGGCAGGCGATTGAACCGCTCTGAACCCAGAACCTCAGTTTCCGGCTCTCTCAAGGCTGTGCCCTCCCAAATGCTCCCACGAGGCGGTGGGGGTGCAGAGCAGCCTTTCGAAGGGCAGGGGAGGGCCCGGGAGTTCCAATCACCCTGGGGTCAGCTCCCAGGTCAAGGGGCACTCCTGTTCTCTCTGGGACCTCCTCTAACAGTAAGATAAGCCAGTTTTGGTGCCCGGCGTAGCTCGGCAAAGCTGGCTCCCGGCTTCGTGTTCCTGAATCCCGCCTGCATCTCCGTGCAGGTGAAGACAGCGGGATCCCCTGTCTCCATCCCTGTCTGTGACGACTCCTCGGTGAAGGTGGAGTGTCTGAGCAGGGAGCGGTTAGGAGTCAACATCACGTGGAAACTGCGGCTTGCGGACGCGCCCCCTGCCTCTCTCCCGGACCTGCGGGACGTTGGTATGTTTCCTCACACTGCTGCCCTGAAGCCACGCGGACTCCTTGGGTCTCAGTGTCCCCGTCCATCGGATGGAGCCAGTGCGGCCCCAGCGCCTGCCTGTGGGGCCAGAGAGCCCACCACGTGCCTGGCCCATGGGTGGAGCTGGTTACTGAGCAGTTTATGAAAAGCAATAGAGTTCTGGCCCGTAGCTGACTAGCGCTAAATATAATAATACTCTCTGACTGCTCTTGAGAATGTTTTCTAATTCTTCTCTTGGTTTTCTGGGCACAGAGAAGGAAGACACGTGTGAGGAAGGGGAGAATGAGGTAGGGTGAGGGAGTCCCTGTTGGTTTATAATTTTTGCCCTTTCTACTTCCAATCAGAGGACTTCTCAGACCACTGACACTGTTTACACCCATCAGTACACGGTTTGGAACTGTGCAATGATGGTATGGATGAATTGAGAATAGAAAGATTTAAGAGGGAGTAGAGTGGACTTTAAGACCGTTACCCTGAGCCAGGGTAGGACACAACCCATGGGCTTCTGACGAGATGGTGAGAACTTCTCCTATTTCTCCTGCACTATCTCAAATGCCCAGGGTCAGGTCTGGCTGGACCTTGACTGCTGCTCTATGAGGGAGAACTCACAGAAAATGCCAGAGTGTAACCCAGGAGGTAGGCTTCATCTCAGACATTCTGCAGTGCTTGTGACAGTAATTATTAAGGCCACCCCCGCCCCCCGCCATAGCATTATGAATTGTGTTGTTATTTAGTCTGTAAGTCATGTCAGACTCATTTGTGACCCCATGGACTGTAGCCCGCCAGACTCCTCTGTCCATGGGATTCTCCAAGCAAGAACACTGGAGTGGGTTGCCATGTCCTTCTCCAGGGAATCTTCCTGACCCAGGGATTGAACCTACATCTCTTATGTCTCTGCACTGGCAGGCGGATTGTTTACCACTGTGCTGCCAGAGAAGCCCCAGCATTATGAATTAAGGGCCCCTGTTTGTTGTTCTCTGGCAACAGACTACACAGTTTGGGTGTGTTTGAAGCTGCAGATGGATGCAGTGGTTATTCCTGGCATCCACGGCCTGGGGCTGCGCTCACAGCAGCCATTGTGGTGGGAACATTCATTGCGAGCTGGGGTGTCCCAGCTCCAGGTGTGGGTCCCGCCCATCTACTTCTTTCCTAGGAAACCCTCGTGGTTCTGCAGCTGGAGGGTTGTCAACTTCAAGCTGAACGTTGAGGTGGAGGCTCCACCCTCCCTCCAAGCGGCCCCATCACACCCTTTCTTGTAATCCTCACCAACCCCAAAAGGGGCCTTCCCAGCCCATTTTTCAGATGGGGAAACTGAGGCTCAGAGACGGTTGCTTGGCAAAGGCTGAGACAGTCATGCATCTGGACAGTGTACCTTAGATGAGTGATGTGGGTCACGATATTCTCAACCAGTGAGGGTCACAGTGCGTGTGTGCGTGCTAAGTGGCTTCAGTTGTGTCTGATTATTTGTGACCCCATGGACTGTAGCCCACCAGGCTCCTCTGTCCATGGGATTCTCTGGAAAAGGATACCGGAGTGTTACTACCCGTTGCTACAGGTTGCTACCTGTCCTCCAGGGGATCTTCCCAACCCAGGGACTGAACCCTTAAGTCTTAAGGTCTCCTGCGCTGGCAGTCAGGTTCTGTACCATCAGCACCACCTGAGAAGCACTGAGGGTCGCATTGCTGCCACAGAAATAACGGGAGCTGGAGACCTGGACTGGAGTCCTGGATGTGCTTCTGATTTTGTGACTTTGGGTCAATCAACCCCCTTCTCTGAACCTTAGTTTCTCCCTCTGTAAATTGAGACACTGGGTAAGGCTTATGTCTCCTTTCAACGTGGACATTCTGGGCAGCTCTGTACCTGGATCCTCCCCGACCCCAGCGGGAATAGTGATGTGACACTCCTGATTCCTCTTGTCTTGCAGAGGAGGCCTTGGCAGGCAAGTATCTTGCTGGGCGATTTGCAGATCTGATCCAGAGTGGAACATTCCAGCTTCATCTGGATTCCAAGACTTTCTCAGCAGATACCTCCATCCGCTTCCTCCAAGGGGACCGCTTTGGCACCTCTCCCAGGACACAGTTTGGGTGCCTGGAAGGATTCGGCCGAGTCGTGACCACCAGCAATGCCAGTCAGGATGCACTGGGGTGTGGTAGGTGTCTCCTGTCTCGCTGGACTGCTGTTACTGGGCCATACCAGTTGGGGGGATGGCCACAGAGCCCTGAGGGAGGTTATTCTGACATGCAGAGTGGGGAACCCTTCATTTATTTATTCAGTGGAAACGTTTCAGATGTCCAGCTGTATGCGTGGGCATATAGCTATTGCCCACCGGGTAGTAGCTAAAACTGGGAGCAGCATGGAGAAGGAAGCAGCCCCGTGTCTGGGGTTATCCATCCTCTCTGCTCTTGCCGAGCACAGACCCGCAGCCTGGGTTGCACTGTGTTTGTGGAGAAGGCCGACGTCCACCCTGTGCGTGCTCTGTGACTTATCCCAGTCTGGTTGCAGCAGCACCTTTCTCACCACCATCCCCGGATGGCCAGCGATCAGCCCAGGGCACGGCAGCTCGGGGGTGGTGAGTCCTGGTGGAGGTCATGGGGCTGTTCTTGGCTTGACACTCGCGCAGCCTTGGAAGCACCCTCACTAGCCCGTGCCTGCTGGCTCCTGGAATGGAAGCTCTGTGCGTTTCCTGTCGCTGCTATAACACACGGCCGCAAGCATCGTGGTTTAGCACAACACCCGCTTATTATGCTGCCGTTCTGTAGGTTTGAATTCTCACATGGGCCCAAATCCAGGTGTCGTCCGGCTGCATTCCTACCGGAGGTCCTGGGAGGGAATCAGTTTCCTGATTGTTTTCCAGCTTCTAGAAGGTGCCCACATTTCTCAGCCCTTGGCTTCCTTCCTTCTTCTTCAAAGCTGGAAGCACTGTACTTCTCAGGCTGTTCCTCTGCCATGACAGCTCCCTTGGAAATTTATCTATTTATTTATCTTTGGTTGTGCTGGGTCTTCGTTGCTGCACGTGGGTTTTCTCTGGTTGCTTGGGTGAAGGCCACTCTCCCTTGTGGTGTCTGGGCTTCTCACTACGGCGGCTTCTCTTGTTGTGGAACACGGACTCTAGGACAGACAGGCTTCAGCAGTTGTGGCTCATGGGCTTAGTTGCTCCTTGGCATGTGGAATGTTCCTGGACCAAGGATCGAACCCATGTCCCCTGTGTTGGCAGGTGAATTCTTATCCACTGTACCACCATGGAAGTCCTTTCTTTCATTTCTTTTTGTTTATATTTATTTTTAATTTTATTTTATTGGAGTGTAATTGTTTTGCAGTGTTGTGCTAGTTCTGCTGCACAGCAAAGTGAATCAGCTGTCTGTGTGACTACACACAGCTGGATAATCCAGCAAACTCTCCCTCTTTTAAGGCCAGTTGACTAGAGACCTTATTCCCATCTGCAGCCTTAGACTCCCTTTGCCGCGTGACTTCACATGTTTACAGTTTCCAGGGACTAGGACATGGACCTCTTTGGGGGCATTGTTCCATCTGCTACCAAAGCTTCCAGGGTCTCACAGTTGGAAGCCTGCCTCCCACATGACATGAGACACAGAGGCTTTTTATTGAGCTGAGGAGAGAGAAGATGTTTCTCAGTTATTTATTTTTCCATTATTTATATTGGTTGTCACACAAAAGCTACAAGGCCTCTCCTTTCTTGAAATCCATGCCAAGTTCTAAGCTCCACACTAGATATCACATGCTGCTAACTCAACACAGAGACCAGAGACAACAGTTCTTGCTAATATTTACAGAGAACCTTGAGTTGATGAGACATTGTCACAAATACTTAGCCATCACAATCTCCCCCGGTGGCAGGTCATCTCCTCACTTGACAGGTGAAGGGTGGAGGCCCAGATGAGGTGAGGTCATGGGTCTGCAGGGCTGACTCAAAGGAGCGGTTTGGTTCTCTGTGGATGAGTCACCCTAGGTCCTCCGGGACCAGCCTTCATGATCCTCCCACCTCGCAGAGCTGCCCAAACAAAGAGGACAAGAAGCAGAAGCAGGTGTGGATGGTGGCACCCCCCAGGGTGGGTGAAGCAGCGTCACTGCAGTGGGGGTCTCTGCAGCACCTGGCAGTGGGTTCTCAGGCTCGCTGTGAAGGGCCCTGGGCTCCACTGCCAAAGACTTGGAGTGTGTGTGTGTGAGAGTGTGTGAGTGTGTGTGAGAGAGTGTGTGAGTGTGTGTACGTCTGGGTGTGTGTGAGTGTATGTCTGAGTGTGTGTATGTATGAGTGTTTGTGTGTGTATGTGTGAGTGTGTGTATGTGTGTGTGAGAGTGTGTGAGTTTGTGTATATGTGAGTGTGTGTGTGTACATTTACATGTGCGTATGAGTGTGCGAGTGTGTGCCTGTGTGTGAGAGTGTGTGAGTGTGTGTATGTATGAGTGTGTTGTGTGTGTGTGTGTGTGTGAGTGTGTGAGTCTGTATATATGTGAGTGTGTGTGTGAGTGTGTATGTGTACATTTACATGTGCGTATGAGTGTGCGAGTGTGTGCCTGTGTGTGAGAGTGTGTGAGTGTATGTATGAGTGTGTGTATGTATGAGTGTGTTGTGTGTGTGTGTATGTGTGTGTGTGTGAGTCTGTATATATGTGTGTGTGTGTGTGAGTGTGTATGTGTACATTTACATGTGTGTATGAGTGTGTAAGTGTTTGCCTGTGTGTGTGAGTGTGTGTATATCTGGGTGTGTGTGTATGAGTGTACTGTATGTGTGTGAGTGTGTGCCTGTGTGTGAGAGAGTGTGAGTGTGTGTACGTCTGGGTGTGTGTGTGTATGAGTGTGTCGTGTGTGTGTGTATGTGTGGGTGTGTGTGAATGTGTGTATGTGTGATTGCGGGTGTGTGTATGTGTGAGAGTGTGTGTGTCGGTGTGTATGTGAGAGTGAGTGTAAGTGTGTGCGTGTGTTGGGAGGAGGGTATTTTTAGAGCCACCCCAGGTGGTGTTGATGAGGGGATCTGAGAGCCCACTCTGAGGCTCAGTGGCCCCGGGTGGCCCCTCTGGAACACGGAGCCAAGAGGCGGGGTGGCCGGAGATGGTGAGAGGGGCCAGCCAAGTGCCAGCTCCCCATTTCCTTCATGTAAAATAAAGGGGGTGGCCTGGAATCTGGGCCTAGGTTTTCTCTAGGGACCTTGATTGATGGTCAGATGAGCATTTCTTGTCTCCCAGGACAGACAGTCAAGTAGGAGATGGGAGGAAAAGATGAACCAGGAGTGCAGGTCGACTTTCCTGGTGGGTGTTGAGCAGTGAGGGACCGGGAATCAGAACCTGGCCTGGGGTGACCGGGCTCCAGAGAGTGGGAGCCCCAGGGTGGGCCTGGGGAAGGGGCCGAGTGAAAGGTCTGGCTGGGGCTGCAATTACTCCAGGAGGTGGCCACCTTTTTTTCTAAAGAGCCAAAGCAAGTCTTTTAGGCTTTGCAAACCATTCTCTTTTGGTCTTGAGGACTCAAGTCATCCACAGTGGGGAGAAAAAGGCTGTGTTCTAGTAAAATTTCATTTGCCAGACAGAAGGTGAGCAGTATTTGGCCCGAAGGCTGCAGTCTGCCCATCTTAGCTCTACATAAACCTGCATTCTGTTTGTCAACTGCGGCAGCTTTTTACTGATTCACAAAGAATTATTGAGCACACCATTCATCCCTACCCCTTACTCCAAATGCTCAGAAAGGTCCAGAGTGGAATTCACAAAAGCAGTGCCAAAAGCCCCAGGTTTTTTCCAGTATCCATGATAGCATCCATCCTCTACTGAGTCTCTGCATTGCTCTGGTCCAGAGAGTTCAGTATCTTTAATCTCATGGGATGGACGAAGCAGTGGGGGGAATACAACTGACAGTGTCAGGAAGTTGGAAGTCTTTTAAGTCAGATGGATCTGGGTTCAAGTCACGGTTCCACCGCTTCCGCAGTGTGGGTTCTTGGGACACTGCCCATCTTCACTAGGCATCATCTGGAAACCAGGGACAGTGATATCTATTTCATGTAGGGTTGCAATTTGCATAGCAGAATATAATCGATACAAAGCATGCCGATTCACACATAGTGAAACTTCAACAGGTGGTTTTGTTGTCAATTGGCTATGTGAGATTTCAACTCAGCTGTGCTGGTTCCATAATTTTTGTTCTGTCCTCCGATTCACAAGTCTCCCTTCTCAACCAGGGCTCTTGGTGAAATCACGCCCTCTGATCCCTCAATCTATTCTAATTGACTCTTTTCCCTTCTGAAGCACATCTGGAACACAGCTGCGAGGCTACAAGCAGAGCATTGTCTTATGGAGATAAAGCAGGGTTTCTGTGTGCCGTCTTGGGGGGCTAATCTGGATGGTCCCCTGGGAGGGCAGTGACTCAGGGGGACCAATGGGGGTGTCTGCCTCCCCTTAGTCCGGTAGGCAGGGCTGTCTTGACCTATGCAGTACCTGTTGCAGGAGCGGGAGGCTTGTTTGCAACTCCCATGGGGTCAGTTACGTTCAACCTCTGGCCTCAAAGCCAGCCAAATGGCTTCCCCTCAGAATTACCTGCAGGCAGTCTTCATGCCAAATTGGCCCGTTAAAGGAGAGTCCCAGGGAAACTGTCTGGATTTTCTATTTCCATTCTGGACATTTGCTCACTCATGCACTGCAAGTTCTTATTATAGAGCTTGTTCTCCATGGATTTTTTTTCTAAAGTAACAAGTTGTGTCTTGTTTCCTTCCCCCATTCCTCCTTTCCTTTCTTCCTTCCTCTTTCTTCCTCTCTCCTTCCTTCCTTCCATCTCTCTATCCATCCGTCCATCCTTCCATCCATCCATCTTTCCATCCTTTCAACCATCCCATCCAAACTTTCAAAATGCAATTATGTGTCAAACACATAATGTGAAATACTCAGTGAAGCAAAAGTCATAGCCCCACTTTCAAAGAGCTCATAGCCTAGCTGAGGTGAGGTTAAGTGAAAAGACAGCTAAAATATCATGTGAAAAGCCTTTTGCATCACAGTCAGGGCAGTCAGAGAAGGCTTGCCGGGCTAGCGAAGGCTGGTGTGAAGTCATACAGGTGAGTAGAAATTGCTGCTTGGATAAGAGCAGACAAGCAGTGGTGTGTGTGTATGTGTGTGTGCGCCCCTGTGTTGAGGCTGCTAAAGTGATGGACATTCCAGAAATGGAGATTAGTGGAAAAGCAGGCAGTTAGGAAGTGCTGTGGCTTTTATGGGGCCCGTGCACATGGTTCGTGCGGTTGGAGAATGGGGGGTGTGGGGAACATGGCAAAAGATTGAGCTGGGGTGGTCGGCAGGGACCAGCGTGGAGGTGCCTGGGGGCACAGCAAGGGGCCTGGTCTGGTAGGGTCCCCCAATGGGGGACTTTTAAGTTGGAGAGTGACAGGGCCAGGCCAGGGGTGGGCTTGAGCAAAGCAGGCTAAGGAGGGAAGGATGCTCCCTGTCCTCAGGTAGTTTTCTTCAGCACAAATGTGGCTGCCTTATTTGGGGACCCTGGGATCCGGTTGGCAGGAGGGATGGCATAACCCCAAAGCTTCGTGAAACTCACAAACTCAGATAGGCCAAATGGCCCCATTTTACGGAGGAGGGAACTGAGGCTGCAGGGGTTTTCCAGCAAGTTCCATGGGGGGATTTAAGTGAAGGATAAACACCCAATTGTTTCTGTGAAGAGGACCCACTTGCTGGAGGAGGAGGCTCACTGTGAGGTATACAAGGGTTCGTTTGGGTGGAAAAGACACTTGACGTCAGAGATGGAGAGAAACACAACACGGTTTCCTTGTGCGTGGTCGAGAGGCCTTAAGTTTGTGGCAGCAAAGATCTCAGCTTTCATTTTTCTGCCCCTTCACTTGCACCCGGGGTTTGGAGGCAGCAATTCAGGCTGGCTGCACAGGTTTTGTTTTCCTTCAGCAATGAACTTGGAGACTGCTTTAAAAAAAAAAAAAAAAACGCCCCAGCACGGAGGTAAAAATACTAGAGATGATCAACAATGTGACTCATAGAAGTAACGAAACTCCCCTCTGAGCGAGGGTGTGCATGGCGCCGGGCAGGCCGGAAAACACAGCGTTCTGTTTCCAAGATGGGCCTGGGTTTCTGATTTACTCAGAAACACTACACGCATATGAACACACAGGAGAGTAGCTGTCAGATCCACGCGGGCTCTGTTCTAGCGGGTCCCACACGTATGGGCTTCATTTCTTCGTCAAAAGAAGGTGGCTGAATTGGTGGGTGGAGAAGAGGCTTTGGTTTGGCGAGAATGGGACTCAGATCCCACCCGTATCACCTCGCTGCCTGTTTGAACTTGACCCTGAACATCAGTTATCTCCAGACCAGAATGGTGCTAATGCCTTTTCCATAAGGTGGTGACAGTGAAGTGTCTGGCAGTGAGCTTGGCATAGTCTATAATTTTACTTCCCCACTGTCCTTTACAGTGGGCAAAGGGGCGTCATGCATGGATGTCCTGAGACTCACCTTTCTCATCTGTGGAATGGGCATAACATGCGAACTCCTGTACGTGGGGAGGTGATGTACATGCAGTGCGTACACAGAGGCGCATGAGGCACTGGGACAGTGCTCCCAAGAGCGGGCATGCTTCTGACTCCCACCCTCCCTGAGTAACAGCTCACTTCTTCCAGAAGTTACTTGAAAAACTCAGGAACACCACCCTGGACCAAGAAAAAAGGCAAGAGGGAAACTCTTTCTCCCATCCCTTGTCTGAGCTTTCCAAAACAGTGTGGCCAAGTTCATACCCTCGCCGGAGAGCAGAGCTCTTGGACGCCAACTTAGAACCTTTATGAGACGGGCATCTGTCCAGTTTGGGTTTCTGTTTCCCAGCTCGTGTCCTGTTGGAGGAAGCACAGTAGGAAGGGCTGCGAGTGTTAGAGCCAGAGGGACAGAAGGTCCTGAGAGTCTACAGACAGACAGGGGCGCACAGGCAGGAAGCGAAGGAGTGGAAGGAGGCATCCAGGGTGCCAACAGGAGCCAGTCCCCACTCCCAGGGTCACACCTGGGGTTTCTGAGAAATCAGAGCCTCAACACCCTGACCGCTAGTGCCTCTGTCGATCCTGTGCCCCGGGCATCTCACGCCCCAGGTCTGAGCCCCGCCATCACTGAGTGGCTCAGAGGAAGAGGCCATGTGAGTGGAGTGAGATGGTGCTGAGCGGTTGAGATCACCCCACGGAGGGAGGGCACCCTGTGTAGAGAGAGCAGGAACAACTCCCTCACCTGTAGACTGGGCACCTGTGAGTCTGGATTATGGTACATGCTTTCTGCACATCACTACTGCACTCCAGTGGGATAATATAATGAATCCTTATTTTACAGAGAGGGCTTTCCAGTGGCTTATTGGTAAAGGATCTGCCTGCCAGTGAAGGAGATATGGATTTGATTCTGGGGTCAAGGAGATTCCCCTGGAAAAGGAAATGGCAACCCACTCCAGTATTCTTGCCTGGGAAATCCCATGGACAGAGGAGCCTTGCGGGCTATAGTCCATGGGGTTGCAAACAGTTGGACATGGCTTAGTGAATAAGCAACAATAAAATGTCATGGAGGAGAAAATGCAGCCTCAGAGAAGCCCACAGTCATTTAGGCACAGGGAGGAGGGGGGCTTTATTGGGTCTGTCTGATCCCAAAGTTTGCACCCCGCACTGTTCTCCACCACGTTCCCATGGCAACCTAAGGATGGGTGCTCATCTTTAAGGATGTTCTCCAACTTCATCTCATGACACCCTTCTCTTTCTCCACTAAGCTCTAACTCAGTAGCTGGCTCTGTTTGGCTTTTCTCTTTCCATTCCTTGGAGAATCCAAACTCATTCCTGCCTCAGGATTTTCGCACTTGCTGTTTCCTCTGTCTGAAATTCTCTTCTGCATCCTTGCCTGGGGTACTCCTCACCCATCAGGTCTCACAAGTCGTCTCTCAGAGGGGCCTTCCTCACTATCATGCCCTCTGCTCCTGCTTCCCCTCACTCACATCTGACATTCTTGTCAGACACCCTCTCATCCTCCCAGCCCATCAGCTCCTGGAGAGCAGGAACCTTGTGGACCTTCTTCACGGCTTATCCTCCACTCTTGCAGCCTCATGCACAGTGCATTCCTAGTGGGCGTTTGCTAAATGAATGAGTTCTTGTCTCATTTTGGAATTTCACAGATCCAATGCATTCTGAGGTTGTCATTGTAAAGTAGGTGTCTTGTTTTTTAACCTCGTTACTCCGTTGATCTCTTCTAGTCAAGTGTCCGGAAGGAAGCTATTTTCAGGATGAGCAGTGCATTCCCTGTCCTGCTGGATTCTACCAAGAACAGGCAGGGAGCCTGGCCTGTGTCCCCTGTCCTGAGGGCAGAACTACCGTTTATCCTGGAGCTTTCAGCCAGACTCACTGTAAGTCCTCACGGGTCCTGCCATGAAAGAGAAGCCCTACAGTGCTATGCGAATACATCAAGACAGCTCAGCCTTGATACTCCTGAAATCTGGAGACAGACAGTTCTTCATTTGGGAGGGCTGTCCCTTGCGTGAGAGGATGTTTATTTAGCAGCATCACTGGTCCTTACCTATCAGATGCTGGAAGCACCTCCTTCATGCTCACCAAATTGTGACAACCGACCTGTCTCCAAACAATGCCAAGAATCTCTTACGTGTGGGGCAAAATTGCCCACTCTTGGCACCACTGTGTCCATAGCATAATCAAAGGGGCACCACCTTTGAATGCCTCTGTTGCATTGAGACCTAGGCCAGACATTTCACTAGTGTTGTCTCAGTCAATCCTCCCAATTATCCTTTCAGATAAACATTATGAGTTCAACTTTTACGTTTAAGAAAGCCAAGACTCATCTGATGAAACTTAGCTAAAGTCGCTCAGCTAGTGTGAAAGTCGCTCAAAAAGTGACATAACTGGCCTTTGATCTTGGTATTGTCTGATTCTGAAACTTCCGATTTTTGTAAGTCAATGTTATCAGATTTAGAAGTGGAAGATGTTTTCCACCTACAGTCACCACCACCGTGTAGCTCATATTCCCTTTCTGGGCCCATGGATCTGTCGGGTCTGTGTGCACGGTGGCCTTCCCGTATGTCATGTGATTTCACTCAGTCTATTTACTTAACAGTCACCTGGGGAGGGTCGGGTTTTCCCTCGCAGGGACCCATAACTTGCCTCGTTGCACATCTTTTCATGGTAGTCTGAAATGGTGTCAACGTGAGGCAACCGTGGCTACTATTATTTGAAATCTGAGTCGTGTTTGGAGTTGTAAAATAATTAATCAAAAGAGATCAAGTCCCCTTCTGTGATAGAGGAGGTCTTCTTTGGTCAGGAGAGCAGTGGAAACAGGGCGGTATATCCAAGGAAGTAGAAGTCAGAGGAATTCCCGAGGCTGGAAGTCAGGCATCCCTTCTAGAGAAGAGATTCTTCCCCGGGAACACAGCGTCCTTGACGTCCACACGTGGCTCTAGTCACTGCAGTTTGGGATGACGTGAGGCACTGTCACACGGCCCGAGGGATCCTTTCTGGGAAGGGGTTCCCTGCTAGGCGCTCGTCCTTGTTTGTGGAGGGCGTTCTGCATACACACGCGGTGGGCAGCTGAGCAGGAGGCAGGGGCTTGGGACCCCCGCCCCAAACGCATTTGCTCCCCTTTGCTCCCCACTCTCCCTCCTCCTGTTGTGACCTCGGCCGAGTCACCTTCTTTCTCTGAACGTCCACTTCCAGGCATGGCGGATCAAGACCAGATACGTATTTCTTATTATAAACCACAGTATCAAAGCCCAGGGCGGGCAGGGGGACTTGTATTACGTTTCAGGTGCTGAGCAAGACACTGGGATATAACAGGAAGCAGAACCAGGTGAGGTCCCTGCCCGCTGGGGAGGGAGGCAGACAGCTGCGAACCAGTCCTTCCCCAGACTGATGGCCATAATCACCACGCTTCTGGCTCTGAGCAGAGATGCGGGTCCGGAGGACAGCGTGTGACACTCGGGCGTCAAGGGACGTCAAGGGACTTCCCTGAGGAAATGAGGACTGGGTGGCAAAGAGTTAACTCCCCGAGAACCGGGGAGAGTTGGGCACCAGGAGATGAACCAGGGGGCAGAGTCGGAGTCCAGAAAATGGTCTCAGAGCCGGTGGTACCCACTGATGTGGACACACAGGTGCAGATGGAGGGTCAGATGGGCGGGTCCAGGTCACAGAGGCCCTAGTGGCCCAAAGGTGAGCCCAGACTTTGTTCTTCTGTCAGGGTGGGGACACTGACAAGTCTGAAGCTGGGGGAGTGTGTCTGGCTCAGACATGGGACTTGGATGTCTGATCAAGGACTGGGAGCCGGGCAGATAGGGGACCCCAGAAGCACAACACTGATAGTTTTTTTTGGCCATGCAGAGCCAGGGATTGAACCTATACACCCCTCTGCTGTGGAAGCATGGAGTCTTAACCACTGGACCACCAGGGAAGTCCCAACGACACTGATGGTTGTATTCATCTTTGGGTCCAGGTGTCACCGACTGTCAGAAGAATGAGGTGGGCCTGCAGTGTGACCAGGACGGCCAGTACCGAGCCAGCCAGAGGGACAGAACCAGCAGGAAGGCCTTCTGCGTGGATGGCGAGGGGCGGAGGCTGCCCTGGACGGAGGCTGAGGCCCCGCTGGTGGACGCCCAGTGTCTGAGTACGTGCAGGCCACTCCTGGGGACACGGCGTGTAATCCCACTGGGCTTTCTAAAATGGGAGAGACACGCAAGATGTGTTTGTCCCCAACCTTTTATTTTGAACACTTCTAAACTATGTAGGTGTTGAAAGAATAGTAGGATGAAAAAATATTCATCACCCAAATCCAAAAATTATTATTGTTTTGCTCTTTCTCTCTCTTTTAATCATTGGAAAAATAAAAAATATTTCCGACATCATGAAACCTCACCCCTAAGTACTCAGCCTCGTGAGAAATGAATTTAAAAGTCATTCATCTGCTGAGGTTTCCTTTCTTGTGGGCAGCTTGCCCCCCAAAAGTGGTCAGTGTTTCTCCCTCAGTGGGATGTTAGGGGAAGACCCGAGGGCCCGTCCTGCTTCCCGAACTTACTTGCTGGGTGACCCAGAGCAAATTGCTCAACTTCTCTGAGCCTCATCACCCCGGCAGCCTCCTGCTCACTTCCTGAGACACAGTGAGGGTCAATATCATCCTGTGAAAACGACAAATGTTCACTGAGCCCAGCTCTTCGATGAGATAATGGATACAAAGCCCTGGGTGAACGGACAGGTGTCCTGCAGTCCTAGGTGTAATGGGACGGGGCGCAGAACTAGTTTAATCCCAATGGTGCCCTTTACGGGTCTTGTAATGCTGGGCAAGTCACTTACCTTCAACAGTTTCCCCATCTGCAAAATGGAGATGAAATGACTTAGCAAAGAACTGATAAATGCCAAGGATTTGTGCATGTGTGTCCATGAACAAACTTTCATGTCCATGGATAAAATCTCATGGCAAATCCAGTGAAAATCTTTATGGCTTTTTTCCATAATCTGTCCTCTTGGGCAGAAATAGCAGTCGGGGAGTTAGAGCTTTAAGGACAGTCAGAGCTTTAAGGACTCAGTTAGGCAGATCTTTGCTGTCCTTTACAAATGAGGGAGAGGAAGGCCACTTGCCCAAGGACCGTGGTGATGACTGCTGTTCTGGGTGCTCGCATCTTAACTCCAGCCCTCTTTGCATCCCTACCACCAGCTCAGCTGTGTGGATTGTAATGCATACTTTGTAAAACATTTCCTGGCTCACTCTGGCCTGCATTCATCTGGAGCAGAAAGGCCCGTTCAATCAGTGGCATCAGAAATGTTTACGAGGAACACGGCTCAGCTTTGTCAACTTTGATGACGCCTCCCTGAGGTGCTGTAGGAATAGCCTCCAGATAGGTCCTCAGAATCTCTGGCTTCTTATGCAAAGCTCCAAACTTACTCAGCAAGAATACTGGAGACACAATGAATGAATGGCTCTAATTATCTGGGCTTCTTCAGAACTTATGCTTCTTAGGTGGCTCAGTGGTAAAGAGTCCATTTGCCAATGCAGGAGATGCCAAAGTCACAGGTTAGGTTTCTGGGTCGGGAGGATCCCCTGGAGGAGGAAATGGCAACCCACTCCAGTATTCTTGCCAGGACAATCCCATGGACAGAGGAGCCTGGCGGGCTACAGTCCATGGGGTCACAGAGAGCTGGACACAACTGAGTGACTGAGCATGCATGATCAGATCAATCTCCTAAAGGGCACCTAAAGGAAGGGGATTTTCCCACCATCTGAACTCCTGTGGCCAGTTTCATGAGCTGGAAATAGCTGTGTGACCAAATAGGGTGCTGTGCCTTGATGCTGACCTTTAATCCTTTTCCCAAGACATCTGTAAATATGTTATGTATGTAAATTTGTAATCAACTATAAGGCATGTGGGATGTTACAACAAGAGGATGTATACATCTGCATACTAACTCAATATTCCATGGACTCTTTGGTAACTCAGTTCACAGATTGTTTCTATTCTCTTTGTCAATGAGTTTTTTCTTAGAGCTCTGCAATGTTGAGATCTCCATCACTGTGGTGTCTCTTAGGTGAAAATCAGCAGATTCTCTAATTGAAGTACTAAACTTACCACATTTACAGCTCCTGAGACTAATTTAATTGGAAACTGAAAAACTTCAAATTTTATTTAGCCTCCTAGAAGGCTGTGAGCTTCTTGTCCACACCAACCAAGCCTTAGGGACACTGTGCTGAGTATAAGATGGTATTTGCTGGATTGGAGCTTCTGGTCCCTATAAACAAAATATTAAGGAGTACAAAAAATAAAGAAGAAAGGAGGAGACGGGAAGGGCTGATTATGGACTAAGCATATGAACTTGGCCACTTCTAAGATCAATGAGGGCCACTTTGTAAAATGAGAGTTTTTCGCATCAAAGTTTCCGAAGGCTTAACGCCTGTCATTTCTACTATATTAATACTCCCCTCTCCCATTCCCACTCCAAACACACTTATTTTGAAAACTGAGAACAGATTGCTTAGGATGGCCTTGAAAGTACTGACATGATGAAAATCAACCCAGACACGATCTTGTTTTTTAAAGCAATGGGGAACACATGTAAATCCATGACTGATTAATGTCAATGTGTGGCAAAAACCACTACAATATTGTAAAGTAATTAGCTTCCAACTAATAAAAATAAATGAAAAAAAAAAAAAAGCAATGGGTGTGTGTGAGGATGAGGGCTTACATGTGTTGGGCTTAGTTGCTTGGTTGTGTCTGATTCATACCTAAACACATCTTCAAAAAAATTAGTACTCATGTACTTCAGGGCTTATTTTTTGATAGTTACATGCAAAATATTAGTGCTTTTGAGCATTTTGGCTTGTAAAATGAGTTTCATTCTTAGAGAGCTAGTAACCTGCCATGCTTTTTTTTTTTCGCTTGGTAAAGGGTGAGTTCCAAGTTTCATAGCCTTGAGAAATTTTCTTTCTTTCTCCTCTCTTGCCTAGTTCCATGAACTCGTGACTGTGTCATTGTGACAGATAGGAGCTCAGGTGTGCTGACGGTACCTGGGAAAACAGATGCTAACGTATCATTTAGACAAATGCTATCATAAAAATGTCTGAGCCACATGGTGCGTATTCAGACTTACACGAACCCATGTGCACGTGTTTTATCTTTTAAAAATAATTTTTCTTTCCAGAAAGAGGTCAAGTTGTTTAACAATAAACATGAGATATCATTATAAATAAAATATTTTATTTCTATCATTATAAATAAAATATTTATGAGATATTATTAGCATTCAAAGATAAGGACAGGAAATATAAATTTATGTAGAAAATCAGTATCAATGTGAAAAAGGGAGTTGTGAGGATTAACATATATTAAATATTCTTCTTACTTTCAGACAATGAGATGGAAAAAAAGGAGACATGATGAGTGATAGCTCTCAGTATTAGCTATGAGGCAGCTTCTGGAACTACCCTTCAAAGGGAATTTGTCTTTTTGGAGCACCCGTGTGAGCATAAGCAATGGGTGGGAAGTGATTTCTTGACCTAAAGCTCCTTTTGGCTTCTCTGCAGAGACCCTAGACTCTTCAGAGTCAAATTTCACGGATATGCTTACATTTCAGTGATGCGGAAATTTGAGAAGCTTCCAGAATCTAAGGTGATCTTCAGTGCTGACGTGGCTGTGATGGTCAGGTCTGAAGTGCCCGGTTCTGAGTCCTCACTGACACAGTGCTTGGCAGGTGAGGGGCGATGGGGGGCCGGGCACGTGGGTGGTGCCATAGGAATACACAGTGCTGATCTTGCAAGACACATCAAGTACAACCTTTGAGATCATAATCAAATATACTTCTTCAGAAATACTCTGTAAGTCAATTGATTTCCAAAATGTACATCTAACTCATAATTTTAGTTCTGAGTTTATAGTACATCCACTGCCTGCCAAGAACGAGGCTCTGCCAGATGTTAATGGAGAAGCACTGAGGGACAGTTGTTCTTTGTAGAGCATTCAGTCTAGCTCAGGAAATGCAGCTGTCTATTTCAAGGGTGAGGCCAGAGACGAATAATAATGACCACATATTGAGCATTCATCTTCACAAGAATTTTCTCATAATCCTCCAGTCCTCCACGAGTAGTCACTGTTACAGTGTGTATGTGTGTTTGAGGGGCAGGGAGTAGGCGTTTGTGTCTGTCCGTCCTCTGTATCGCTGAGAGACAGCTGACTGTCCCCTGGTTCTTGCAGACTGTGTACTGGACGAGGCCTGCGGCTTCCTCACGGTGTCCACAGCAGGATCAGAAGTGTCCTGTGATTTCTATGCTTGGGCAAGTGACAACATCGCCTGCACGACTTCCGATCCGGTGAGTCGTGGCAGCCGCGTGGAAGTCCTGTCTTGTGTCTGTCCTACATCAGACATGCCCTCATTGAATCGACACCACTCTGAGCAGATGAGGGAATGAGATTATCAACAAGTGGTCCCACATTTCCTCCATTTCTTCAAAATGATGGGATTTTGGGAAATTGAAACTGGAGGGGACTGGTGATGGCTGAGGATGAAGCTGACATAGGGACTATTCATCTGAGCAGCATCATTTCCTGATAGATTCATCAAAAGAGGGTTGCAGTGATGAGCCCCTTGCCTCTGTTCCCCACCCCCTTATCTCACTGGGCAACTTGGGTCACTGGACACACCAGAGCCCCAAATACCATCTGAGTCCCAGACTCCAGCATTCTTTCTCATTGTATAAGTAAAATATGATTATAACTTTAAAAAGGAAAAGATAAGTTAAATATTAGAGCCACATGAAATTGTTCTTTCCATACGTCAAAGTGGTAGGGTATCGGCAATTTCAGCAGATGGGTCAGGGTGCCTGTAATCTGGGACCTAAAACTCAGGTCCTTTCCTCCTGCCGGAATGTTTCCTGCTTAAAGGCCTTTCTTCCCTCTGCATACCACCATCTGTTCAACAAGTTTGATTTTTATCTAAAAAGCAAGGAGAGTGATTGCTTTCCAAAAGCCTTTGTTTTAGCTTCTGCCCTCCCCAAATTCCCAAAATTGAACTGGGAAACTCAAAGTTGGGTAACTCTGGAAGAGGCAAAGTACTAGAAACAAGACACAAATGGATACAGATTTACCCCACCAAACCCACACAGCAAGAGCCCTGGAACTAGAGATCAGAGATAAACGAGAACGACACGATTTATAGACGTCTAACCTCCTTATTTTCAAGCTAAAGAGTCTTCCCCTGATCCTCACCACATACAAGCCATGTGCCAAACAAGGTCTTCCACGGGCTGGCCCCTGCCTCTCTCTCTCCCACCCGCCACCTGCCTCCCATCCCTGTAACAGACAGTCCCTGAGAACCACTGGACCTAGTTAATCGAAACACCTGTGGGATCCCAGGTCTCCACCTCCACCATGTCCTCTGCTTAAAATCCCTTGTTTCCCCCTGACAAACTCTTATTTATACATCAGAACCCCACCTGGATTCACTTTTCCTGGGAAAGTTTTCTAGCTTCTGTTTCTCAATAGAATTAACCACTCCTGATTGCCCTCTCCCCAGAACACCTAAATTGGCAGTGTCGCCCAGTGATTGTTTGGAAAATAGAATCCAGCTGGGATTCATATCTCTCCACTCCATAATTAGCTGTGTGGATTTTGCAATCTACTCATCCTCTTTAAGCCTGGGTTTCCTTATTTTAAAATGCACATATCAATAACACCTACCTGATAGAGCTGTTTTAGAAGTTACAAGAGATAATCACACACACACACACACACACACACACACACACACAAAGAATTAAGCACTCCTTTTTCAGGGGTAATTATCTCCTCTTTTATGACATGTATCTTTGCAGTTAACACTCTGGCTGGAATTTACTGCTTACCTATCTGCGTGCTCCAGTAGAAAGGGAGAAATTAAGGAGGAGGTTTCCTCTCTTATTTATCTCTGTAGCCCCTGAGCCTAACTTTGGGTAGAGTTTGGTCAATGTTTGCTGAATTTATTATTATGTTAAACATCACAGGACTTTAATGGAGCTTTTCCCATCTTCAGGATGAAGACGTGTTGGGGACCTCGCAGGCCACCAGCTTTGGAAGTCTTCGGTGTCAGGTGAAAGTGAGGAGCAGGGAAGGAGACCCTCCAGCTGTGTATCTGAAAAAAGGTAGGTTGAAGATCTGGATGACTGGAGGGGCCCACTGGATTCACGTGTTCACTGTTTGGAGCTGCTTTCCCACAGGGCGAGTTTAGAGGGGAGGCACTGCTGCCCTGGCCCCAAGGGATGGCGGAGGCCCTCCTGTAGGTGAAGGCCTGAGTTGCAGAGCAGACACAAAAGCTGCAGGCAAAGTCAGCTGAGTCTACCCTTGTGCCCCGTGCAGACCCCTGAGTCTGCCTGTGATACCGGGGCGTTCCTAGCAGGGCCATGGGCCTGGAGCTCCCTGCAGCTGCTGGTACCGACCCTCCGTCTCAGGGACCTCCACCCCACCTGCTTTCCTCTCTGCTCTCCTCTCTCTCTCATAATCAGTCCAGACCTCCACGCACTTGTCTCTCCCCGCCCTGCAATCAGGAGCGCCTCCGGCTGTAGTGCGCACGCGCAGTACCATTGGCGCGTCCCAGGTAGCGCTAGTTGTAAAGAACCTGTTTGCCAATGCGAGAGACATAAGAGACACGGGTTTGATCCCTGGCTTGGGAAGATCCGCTGGCGTAGGAAATGTCAACCCGTTCCAGTATTCTTGCTCAATAACTCAAGGTAAGGCCAAGATTCTGCCTTTCAAATAACTTCTCAGGTGTGCCAAAGCTGCTGGTTCATGGACCGCATTTTGAGTAGCAAGGGTATCTCATAATTTATAGTTTATGGCTCACTTCTCCAGACATCCTTTCATTCCTCCCCTCACAGAGATTCTCGAAGGAAGGTGAAAAGGGTATCATAATCCCTGTGTTACAGATGAGGAAATTGAGGCAGTGATTAAGAAAGTGGCCCAAGGGCTTATGTATTGCTAGAAATCGGGGATCTGCGTTTGAGCCTAAGTGTGTCTGAATCCCCCATGTGGCCTCACAGAGGGGGACAGGGCAATACTTCTTGGTCACTGTAGCACGTGTGGGAGGAGCGATGGGCCTCTCCCAAGAACCCTATGGCATGCACACTTCTGCCCTGTCCGTGGGACCACGACTAGGCTCTGCCCGTGAGCTGTGATACCTTTGCTAGTCAGGGCTCCCTGGCCTCACTTCCTGCAGTTAAGGGTGAGGTGCTGGAGCCCACCTGATGGGTTGACCTGGGCCCTGATGCTGCCAACTCTGTGATCTTGGGCAGGTTCCTTGGCATCACAGGCTGCTGGGCCTGCATTAGTCAAACAGGAGCTGCAGGTGGACCGAGGTTGTTGGGAGGTGGGAAAGAGGGTGCTTTAGAATGATGTAATGCCTTTAAAACAGCCTGAGGCATGTGGTGAAGAGCAAGAGCAAGTGGAGGTTTCTACGATTCTTTTCACTCTTGCCAATGGTTTCCCAAAGACCCAAGGCTGTGGCTCTGGACAGGAAGACAGGGCAGGGAGCCTGAGCGAGGACTAGGGGGTTGGAATGAAGGTGGCAAGCGTGTCACTCCCCTAGGTCCATGGCTCTGGGCAGGCAGCCTGGCCACCAACAGCCACAGACTTACTCTGCGAGCAGCTGGCACTTGCAGGGAGGCTCGGTCTGCCCGGGTCTGGTGCCTCAGCTGACCCCGGTAGCAGGCTTGGTCCATGGCAGGGTCAAGCGACCATGTCCTTCAGTCTCTGGCTCTTCTTTCACCTAATACCTCCACCCTGTCTTAAATGAGAGCTCCCCTGGGAGGAGGGAGTCCAGCAGGGTTCTGTTTTCTCTGATCTCTGGCCAGGGTTTTAGAATTTCTGCCCCAGTGTTTATTCCAATTATTTTTACTACCCGTTTTGAAAAATAACAGAGCACAGAGATCATTTTCTGAAACAGAAAACCCAAATAAAACAAGTATTTCTTTTTAAGTGTTTGTTATTTTTTTCTCATCTCCTGAAAGTTTATACTTTGGAGGAAAATTGCAAGGGAAATTGTGAAGCTTCTTTGCTGCCAAACTGAATCAAGGACAGAACTGTTTTTTGCCCTTTTTTGTTTTGTTTTGCTTTTTATTTTCTCAAGCAGAAAATGCACATACCCAGCCATTCTGGATGGTGGTGTAATGGAAAGAGAAGGGAGGTGGGGGTAAACTTGATCTGGGTTTAGACTTACCCTCAACGTACTAGTTCTTTGATCAGGAATGCCTTCTTTATTTTACTTTCTGTAAAAGTGGGACTACAGTGCCACAGCTGAGGTAGAAAGGATACAGTTTCTGAAGGTCTCTCGAAAACCCCATGGCACCCAGTAGGTAGTCAGCATGTCCGTCCACACACTGGAGCTTAGGTGACCTGGAAGATGCTACAACTTGGCTTGTCCTTCAGGGCCATCCTCTGCCCAAGCCCGTGGTTTTGACCATGGAGGAGGAACCACATGCTTTTTCAGAGTAAAAGGGAGTTAGGGCCTGAGGGTTCCTTGGAGATTGTCTAGCCCTCGTTTCACAGAGGAAGCCTAGAAACAGGAAGCATCTGGTCACACTCCATCCAGGGGACCCAAGACTTCAGGCCCTGCCTCCCCCAGCTCGGGAGGATCTCCCAAACCTGCTCCATTGCTCAGGACTCGACCACCGTGTGGGTGAACCCAGCACGGCACACCCCATATGTGTTTACCCAGAGCCCGTGGTAGGATACGCACTTCAGCAGGTGCTGTGGATGCGCATCTGATCAAAATCAGAATCACAGCTGATAGAGGAATTGATCCAGCAACAAGAGCACTTCAGAGGGTGATCAGTGCTTTGATGAAAATGAAACAGGACATTGGGGTGAACATGGACGTAAGGTACCTAGAAGAGACACATTCATGGAGAAGAAAGTAGAGCAGTGGTTACTAGGAGCTGGGGGAAGTGGGATGCAGAGACAGTGTTTGATGAGGACAGAGTTTTAGTTGGGAGGATGAACAATGTTCTGGAGGTAGATGGTGGTGATGCTGCAGATCCTGTGAATGTACCTTTTTGCCTTTGAACTGTACACTTAAAAATGGTTAAAATGGTAAATTGTTCATTATGTATATTTCATGACAACTTAAAAAGGAAAAGAAAAATGGACATGAACTGCTTTGGGTGCTCAGTGAAGGAACTTCCCTCAGATGTCGGAACGGAGGATGGGGAGGAGCCCACGTGCCCACATCTCAGGGCAGGTGGTCCTCTGTGCAGGGCTGTGTGGAGGATGCCCTGTGAGCTGAGACGTGGCCCTACCGTCCGGGCGGTCCTCTCTGCAGGCGTGGAAATGTTCCATAAGTCTGCTGTCCAGCCGGACAGCCGGTAGCTGCATGGCCACTGGGCACTTGGAATGTGGCTATTGCAACATGACTCTGATGAACTGGAATTGATATTCGAGGAGTCACACATGGCTGGCGACTCCCGCCTCTGACAGCAGGACTGGGTCCAGGAATCACAGCTGGTGTGGGAGCAGTTGCTGTCCCAAGTGGCTTAACCACTGGGTGAAGGATGGCAGAGCCTTAGTAGAGGCAGAGAGAGTGTAAGAGAGATTGAGGGTGAGAGGTGAATTCTAACCCAGTAAAGCTGGGACATGGGCTCTTTAAGTTAAGCTGGGCTTTTGTGCATGATGGGCCTGGCAGTTAGAGGTCAGTCAGGCAGCAGGGGCTGAGTGAGCCAGGGCTTAGAGGAAAAGATGCTGGCTTTTTTGGACACCTGTAATATATCCACTGAGTGTCAGCTAAGGGCCAGGTTCATGGCTCAACCTTTTAATGTCCAGTCTATCTTTTCATCCACTCAACATCATCTGCGAGGGTTACATGCCTGGTTACAGGAGGGGAAGCTGAGATTCTGAGGACCTAAGAACTCACATGCCCAGGGTGCTGCGAAGGTTTGCACTTGGGTCTGTCTGGTTGTGAAGCTTGCACTCTTGACTGTAAGGTCTCCCCCAACTTTAGGTGTGTGAGTTGGTTAAGACCTGGTGACCTGCTAGGCCACTGGGAGGTCAGGGTGACCTACAGCACAGGCTCTGGTGTTCTTTCTGCCACCGACGAACTGTGTAAATCTAGGCCAGACTGCTCACTTGCTAAGGCTCTCTTTCCTCAAATGTAAAATGGACGTAATAATAGAACAGACATTTTGGCTATAGTGAAATATATGTGTATATATATCTGATAAAAAATCTCATATTTGCAAAAGGATGCTCTAAAAATAACTGGCCCGTCTGAGGCAAGAAGCAGCCTGTGGGCTGCTGGGTGTCGCGTAGCGCTGTGTGTCTGCAGCTTGCTGTCTTTGGCTGCGTGTGTAAGTGCCGCACTGGCCTGTGGTTTGATGGCACAGAGCAGGGACACGCTGGGGACACTGCAGGTCAACCAGGGCGACTCAGCATCACAGCAGACAACCTGCCTATGCACCACGTGTTCACGTCATTGTGTTATAGAAACGCACGTGCTGGCAGAGCAGGCTGAACCCAACTCCAGAGCGCTGAGCCTGAAATGAGGTTGTCTGGGCAAAGCGTGTGGTCTGGTGTCTGTGTATACAGTTAGAGCTCAGAAGATATTTACTGGTGATAAAACCATAATAAATGTCCGCTCTCCACATCTCCCCTGCAGACCCTCCAAGGTGTGGTGGGCGTTTGTCCGGGTCCGCTGATTTGGGGCCACGTCTCCATGCTCTGCACCCACGGGTGGTCCAGGGGTTTTATGACACAGAGCGCCTCTCTCTGGACTGAACTCTGCACCTGTTGTGGTCAGAGGGTCCACTGTCGTGTGACCAGCACAGTCTGCGTTCCTTTTAGAGTTTGAAAAAGTTTATATTTCTGCTTTCCTCCCAGGCCAGGAGTTCACCATCACAGGTCAGAAAAGATTTGAACAAACTGGTTTCCAAAGCGCACTCTCTGGAATGTACAGCCCCGTCGCCTTCTCAGCCTCAGGAGCCAGTCTGACCGAGGTCCATCTCTTCTGTCTTCTTGCCTGTGACCGTGATTCCTGTTGCGATGGCTTCATCCTCGTGCAGGTCCAAGGAGGTAAGGTGACAGTGGGGGGCAGAGCCTCCTCCCTCTTGCACGACCTGTGGTCTGTAAAATTTGAGGGTTGCTGAAGCTAGTATGCACAGCACGGGGAAAGCTGTGGGAAGCAGCAGGCATAAGGGGACCACCGTCATTGGGAAGGTGATATTTATGAAATGAGGGACGACTGTGACCCTTCCAACAGGTCACATACTGTGCTGGCCACTTCACATGGCAACACCACGTTTCTCCTTGGTGCTGTCTTCAGGGGAAGTATTTCAAGCTCCATTTTTACAGACGGAGAAACCGAGGCTCAGAGAATTTAGACCAGCGGCTCCTGGTCACCCAGCTTGTAACACATCCAAACATGTGTGGGGTTCCGCTGCGTACCAGGCTTGATACACAAGACGGCATGAGGGTCTGAGGCCTTGGGAGACTTGAGTGCAAAGGAGGAAGATGCCAAGGGGACTTGACTGCCAGGGAGGGCTGTCTAGAAGAGGAGAGACTTAGTCCAGGCTTTGCAGGCTGAGTAGTGTTTAGAGGGCTTCCCAGGTGGCTCAGCAGGTAAAGAGTCTGCCTGCCAGTGTGGGAGACCCAAGAGATGTGAGTTCGATCCCTGGGTCGGAAAGATCCCCTGGAGGAGGAAATGGCAACCCACTCCAGTATTCTTGCCTGGAGAATCCCATGGACAGAGGAGCCTCGTGGGCTACAGTCCGTGAGGTCACAAAAGAGTTGGACACGACCTAGCAACTGAGCGCACATGCACGCATGCCGTGTTTAGAGACATGCGTGCATAGGCACACCTCATTTTACTGTACTTCACTTAGTTGTGTTTTTGCAGATGCTGTGTTTTTTTACAAATGGAAGGTTTGTGGCAACCCTGCATCAAGCAAATCTATCGGTGCCATTTTTCCAGCAGCTTTTGCTCACTTTGGGTCTCTATGTCACATTTTGGTAATTCTTGAAATATGTCAGGTTCTTTCATTATTATTACATTTGTTATGGTGATCTGTGATCAGTGATCTTTGATGTTACTGTTGTAAAAAGATTACAGCTCACTGAAGACTCAGATGATGGTTAGCATATTAAAGTACTTTTAAAGTAAGGTACGCACATTGTTTTTTTAGACATAATGCTATTCCACACTTAGTAAACTACAGAACAATGTGAACATAACTTTTATATGCACTGGGAAACCAAAAATTCATGTGATTCACTTTATTGCAATATTCGCTTTATTGTGGTGGTCTGGAGCCAGACCTGCAATAGCTCTGAGGTGTGTCTGTATATGTCTCTATGTCAGCCTATATTTAGAAACCCTGCAATTCAAATCCAGGATGACTTCTGCCTCTTTAAACTAAATGTCTTTTCTGAGGACACCACAATTTCCCCAGGTGTCCAATTACTCACCAGACCATAGGGTTTTTCAAGCTGGAAATGTTGATTTCATTTTCCGTAGGATCATATACGGAATAATTATTTTGTTCCATGGAGCCATAAGCCCACATGATCCTTTATTTTCCATGACATTTCTGGCTAGCAGCTTGCCAACCTTCCCCTTCAGTGTAACCCTGATCTGTGAATTATGTGGGTTTGAACAGTGACCTCGAAATGCTGCAAGTTAAGCTTTTCTTCAAGACACACATCAACCAGCAGGCAGATATGTTTCTCAGTCTTGTCTGGTGGGCAGACCTGGAATTTTAACTTGTGAAGCTTTGGCTGGATCTGCTCGTGACCAGGAGCAGAATCCTCTTCCTGCTGTCTGGGAAGGCACTTAATTTCTGGAAGAGTCTCCCTGCTCCCTTGTCCCCTCCTCCCCAGCAAGGTTCCCACCCCCTCCAACCTCCCACCCTGAAATGGCTTTGTTTCCACTGATAATTATTAGTGAAAACTCATGAGACTTCCAGACCTACATTCATGAGCCTACTTGTACCTCAATAAGTAGCTGAAGCCACTGGGAAGTGGGGTTCAGTGACCCTTGTGTGGCCTGAAGCTCCTGGCATTGTAACTGAAGCTGGCCTGTGGGATCAGCAAAGTGATTTCAAATCCCCAGCTGTAACAAACACATGAAAAGATGCTCAACATCACGCATTATCAGAGAAATGCAAATCAAAACCACAATGAGGTACCATTACACGCCAGTCAGGATGGCTGCTATCCAAAAGTCTATAAGCAATAAATGCTGGAGAGGGTGTGGAGAAAAGGGAACCCTCTTACACGGTTGGTGGGAATGCAAACTGGTACAGCCGCTATGGACAACAGTGTGGAGATTCCTTAAAAAACTGGAAATAGAACTGCCATATGACCCAGCAATCCCACTTCTGGGCATATATACCGAGGAAACCAGATTTGAAAGAGACACATGCACCCCAATGTTCATCGCAGCACTGTTTATAATAGCCAGGACATGGAAGCAACCTAGATGTCCATCAGCAGACGAATGGATAAGGAAGCTGTGGTACATATACACAATGGAATATTACTCAGCCATTAAAAAGAATTCATTTGAATCAGTTCTAATGAGATGGCTAAAACTGGAGCCCATTTTACAGAGTGAAGTAAGCCAGAAAGATAAATAGCAATACAGTATACATATATATATATATGTACATATATATATATATACATATATATATAGAATTTAGAAAAATGGTAACGAAAGCCCTATATGCAAAACAGAAAAAGAGACACAGATGTACAGAACAGAATTTTGGACTCTGTGGGAGAAGGCGAGGGTGGGATGTTTCGAGAGAACAGCATCGAAACATGTATATTATCTAGGGTGAAACAGATCACCAGCCCAGGCTGGATGCATGAGACAAGTGCTCCGGGCTGGTGCACTGGGAAGACCCAGAGGGATGGGATGGGGGAGGGGAGGTGGGAGGGGTTCGGGATGGGGAGCACGTGTGGATCCATGGCTGATTCATGTCGGTGTATGGCAAAAGTCACTGCAATATTGTAAAGTAATTAGCCTCCAACTAATAAAAATAAATGAAAAAAATAAAGAAAAAAATCTTAAAAAAAAACAAAAAGCTTGCAAGTCTTTAAAAACCATTCTAACTAATAAAATGCTCTAGTTAACACCAAAAAAAAAAAAAAACCTCCAGCCGGCACTCACCTCTCAGACACCCGCACTGCTCACTGGATGCTAGTTAAAGAAGAAAGCAGCCTGCATTTCTCTTCCCAGCTCTGAGAGGCGGAGGGAAAACACGACCTGCCTCTTGTTTAAGTCCATGATTCTCATTCTTGGTTTATGAGACGGGCAGCCAGAGTTCAGGCTCCTCTGGGCTCTCCGCGGGCTCTTACGCTTCCCTGCTGCCCCGTGCTCCAGCTGGGACAGACCAGCCTCCCGTTCCAGCCTCTGTTGCCCCATCCGTGAGATGACGCGGCCTCACCAGCCCGGGGGCTCTGGGATTCAGCCGTGTTAGCTCACGTCACCTGTGGTGCGGTTCACACAGCTTGTTCCCAAGTGCACCCGCCTCCACCGGCCTGCAGTCGGGTGAGCACCTCTGTGGTTGGTGCTGAGGAGCAAGCGTTTTCAAAGCCCTTTCTGGACTTTGATATGACGGTCCAGGCGGTTTGAGAACCACCAAGTTCTCAAGTTAGTTAGAGAACCACCAAGTTCTGAGTTAGTTAGTGGGTCTCTGAGGTAACGTTCACCACCGAGATGCTGCTGATAGTAATGGTGACGGTGATTTTTAGCTACTCAGTTAAAGTGGGATAGGAGAGAACAAAACGTCAAATTTATAAGCTGGACATTGGTGACTCATCTATATTGGGGACATTTTGGTGAGAGAGGTTTGAAGTGTATCTGCATTTGGACATAAATTAGGATAACAGAGGGGATGGGAGATGTGAAGTGGTGTATTTCCATTTTTTTTCCCCCCCAGGAGAATCTGAACAACTGTACTACCTAGCAGGATTATGTATCCAAATTGGTATATGGTATATAAATTATATACCATATAATGGTATGTATGGTATAAATTGTATACCAAGTAACAGTAATATGGTATAAATAATATACCATGTAACAGTGTATATGGTATAAATAATATACCATGTAATGGTATATATAGTATAAATTATATACCATATAATGCTATATATGGTATATACATTATATAAATTGGAATATAGTATATAAATTCATTTGGTATATAAATTACTTAATTTCTAAATCTCAATAAACTTAAGCAATGTACTTATATGAGGCTTAATTTCCTCATCTGGAGAAGGAGATAAAAAATAATAAGAATTAAGAGAATTAATATTCTTAAAACACTGAGCATAGTGGCTGACATGTCACAGGCATCCCAACATTTGAGTTACCTTTACTGATCAAACTAAAATCACTATCAAATTCAGTTAGGGGGCAGGTAGGTCTTTCTGCTACTAAATCAAGTCATAACATTGGGGCAGCTTTTTTAAGATTCAGAGTTAGAAGATATATTCAAGACAAAGTAGTCCAGTGCTTTCCAACTGCCAGATCTAGTAATGGGTCCTCTCTGTGCATCCCAGGGACACGGGTGCTCAGCCTTGACTTGCATCCACCCAGAGACGAGGAGCTCATTTCCTACCAGGACGGCTTGTGCCATGAGTGTACAGCTCCTGGGTTTTAATAGTTCTGTACCTTGACTCTGAATACGCCTTCCTTGGACTTCCTTGCCGGTCCAGTGGTTAAGACTCTGTGCTTTCCAGTGCTGGCTGTGTGGAGTCAATGCCTAGTCAGGGAACTGAGACCTCACACACCACATAGTGCGGCCAAAATAATAATAATAAATTAATTAAAAAAAATAATCCTGAGCTCTTCAAGATTGATTGTGTGTGTGTGTGTGAGAGAGAGACACAGAGAGAATTGGAGACAGGGGGTGGGGTGGGCACTGTTTATTTCCTTGCAGCCTCAAAAATGTGGAAAGTAGAGACAGAGGATGCTGGCAATAGGACCCCTGGTAGTATCAGAGGTGTCTCTGTTGCTGATCCCGAGAGGAAGGGCTCTCGTGGAGGAGGAAGTGGTGGCCCTCCTCTCTGGACTTGGCTGGTAAGACAACCGCAAGACGCTTGGGGAAGGATGGGCCAAATCAAAAGCAGGCTCCTGAATTCCTGTGCCCATTCCCGAGGACTGGTTCCCTGCCTGCATCCTGCGAGCCTCTCAGGGCACAGACGTGCGTCTCCAAGGGGCCCCTGCTTGTCTCCCATAACGCCCACCTCTCCTCCGTCTCGTGACTCTGCAGGTCCTCTCCTCTGTGGGTTGCTGAGCTCCCCCGATGTCCTGCTGTGTCATGTCAGAGACTGGAGGGACCCTGCCGAAGCCCAGGCTAATGCTTTCTGTCCCGGGGTGACCTACGACCAGGACAGCCGCCAGGCGACGCTGCGTCTGGGAAGCCAGGAGATTGGGGGTGAGTGTCTGCCTTCGTCCCGGGTGCATTCCTTCACAGTGACCTGGGCTCACCAGCAAGGTCTGCTCCTCTGCTGGGAACCCTCTCTGTATCCTGAGGAATTCATCCTTCCGAAAAGAATTTGTACCAAAATGTTTCATTAAAAACAACCAGAGCTTCTCAGCAATGCTCCATGAGAAGCGTGGTGTGGCTCTGGGGCCTCAGGTTGGCTCAGGGTAGGCAGGCTCAGCGGGACGGCTGTGCTGACCTCGGCCAGATTTGCTCACATCCTGGGGTCGCTTGGCAATTGGATGATGTTGCTTGGACTTGACCGCTGTGGCCTGGCCCTGCTTCAGTGCCTCGCCTTCTAGATGAGCGTATTTTCCTGTGGGCGGAAGTGGGAGCGTGCGTGCGTGCCAGGTGGCTTCACTTGCATCTGACTCTTTGTGAATGGACGGTAGCCCGCCAGGCTCCTCTGTCCTTGGATGCTCCAGGCAAGAGTCCTGGAGTGGGTTGCCATCCCCTCCTCCAGGGGATCTTCCCGACCCTGGGATCCAACCCACATCTCCTGTGTCTCCTGCACTGGCAGGCAGGTTCTTTACCGCTAGTGCCACATGGGAAGTCCCAGGAGAGGGAGAGAACAGGGAAAGCAAGCCGGGCCACTGAAGGTTGAGACTTGGGTCCGACACTGTCACCAAGACCTCATTGCGCTGGCCTCACCTGAAGTCAGGGCTGGGGAAACATACTCCATTCTTTAGCGGGAGCCACTGCAGAGTCCTGTGTAAAATGTGTGGTTCCAAGGAGGGGTGAAGAACTGGAGGCCAAAATGCAATCTGTCTCCCAAGTGAGTGCCCCCCTGGGCAGAGATCCCCCTCTGACAGTTAAGGAATTCCAGGTGGTAACCACTGCACCGCCCATCCTACTTAGAGGGGCATGAGGAACTGTGGGGCCCCTGACATGGGCTCAACTGATGGAAATAATCCTTGAGCTGGCTCCTTGGTCTTTTGTCTTTGAGAAGCTCTTCCAACCTTTTCCTCAAGCATGTAAGTGTTGGATCTAAAGGTCACCCTGAGATCATGCACCCCACCCCTCCTTTTACAGGGAGGAGCGTTAGCACCTGCGGCTCCAGTGGGCAGTCAGCTCTCTCTGCCTCCTCTGGCCCTGGGTGGCCTCCACCTGCAGATCTCTACCTGGGAGGGGCTGAGACTGCTCTGTCCTGAGCCAGGACGGACCACACCAGTGTGCCTCAGTGTGGTCAGGACCAGCAGGCAGGCTGAGCATCACCAGGGGATCAGGAGAGATACGCATTCTTAAGCCTCTCCCCGAACCCCCAGGGATCCACTCTAACAGGCTGTCTGATGATGCCATGTCCGCTAAGTCTGAGAAGCTCTGCGTAGGTGGCCTGGAAGTTCTCTTCTGACCTCGAGAGTCTGAGTTTACAGGGCCCAGTTGCTCGCTTACCTCTTCAGATCCAGTGTGAGGTCGGGGACAGCCTGGCTCCATCTTATCTACTCTCTGCTCTATTTATCTGCCAGCCCTTGAACATCAGAACTGGACCCCGTGGTTCCAGTCTACCCTCTGAGCGGGGAGGGGCAAAAGCACATGCTGGTATCAGCCAGAAAGAGGAGGGAGGGGGCTGACCTGTCAAAAGAGCCGTGAGATCCCCTGGAACGTGGTCCTCTATGGGCTGGCAGAGACTGGGTCCTGCCTCCCGGAGAAGTTTCCACGCTCTGCTTCTCAATGTGCTGCAGCTCTTGGGGTTCTAATGGCAGTGAGCTCAAGGTCACCTCCTCCAAGAGCCCTCCCTGACTACCCACAGAGCTTATTCCTTCCTCCTCTGTGGACCTTC
This sequence comes from Dama dama, assembly GCF_033118175.1. NCBI lineage: Eukaryota > Metazoa > Chordata > Mammalia > Artiodactyla > Cervidae > Dama > Dama dama. Next base: position 9,300,295 of record NC_083701.1, on the reverse strand, counting down.
GAGCATGCTTTGTGCGTTGGTCTTTTAGGAAACGCAGGGCAGTGGGCAGTGCGCTGAAGCTGAGCCTTTGTCTAGCTGCTTCCCTCCCTGGACCAGTTGAGAGTTTGCCCCGTGGTGTTGAATTACAGTTTTGGACACCACTTGTGTGGCCTTGAGCAAGCCAGTAAATGTCTGCAGGCCTGATTGCTAATGGGGTAATGACAGCTCCCTGCTCACTGGGTTGCTGTGAAGATGAAAGGAGAGGATAGACAATAACAGTAGTCATAGAAATGTCTTCCATCATGCTTACTAAGAACCAGGCCCTGCTCCTAGGTCTTGAGCTGTTCTAACTCACGGATCCTCAACATGGTGCTTTGGGGGAGGCACTAGTGTTACCATTGTTCCCATTTTACAGCTGTAGACACTGAGGCAAACAAGTGAGGGCTTCCCAAGGTCTCAGAGCTGTAAGTAGAAGGGTTGGGACCTCAGTCCAGGCATTCTGCCTCCAAAGGCCTCCAAAGTGACTTTCTTAACTGCTTCCTTATATCGGTACTTTCAGATGATCCCCGTGTAGAACTTAGTAGAGTATTTGACACACAGTATTAATATTATATGATATCATTAAGTGATATCTGTCATTTTTGGTTATATTTTAAGAACTAGACTTATTATATTGTATATAATAAGATCTGTGTCTTATTAACTTCTGGATTCACACTATGGAACATAAGACCTGGAATAGAGACTGTACATAGTACCTGTGGAATGCCTATTCACCAAAGCCTGGAAAAAAATATTACAGAATTTGGTGGAATTCCATGAGGATTCGTTTCTTTTGTGGTAAATAAAATCAAATAGTTTATTTCTATGATGGAAAGTTAACATATGGGATCCGTTATTCTGAGAGGTAGCCCAGGGTGAAAACGAGCATTTGAAGAAAGACACATGATCCATTCGTGGGCAGTAAATGCAGAGTGAATCACTTAACACAGAGTGTGTGCTTGGTCCATGCCCAAGAAGTGTAGACTGTGCCCTCAACTGGCCTCCCTGAGATGGAGTGGTTTACTTCTGAAGTTTTTTTGCAGGGCCCTGGGTGTATATGTATATCTTGGGGTCCAGGTGGAGCTTTATGAAGGGAACTCTTTGCTGGGAATTTCAGGCAGCCTCAGTCATGTTCGTAATGTTCCAGATTGAGGGTTGCTTTGTATACAGAGTGACTTGGAGGTCACCTCCAGTTGGGAACTGTAAGAAATAGAAAGTCAGCTTCAAGTACAATTAACCCCTGAGAAAGTAAACATAGGGATTAAAATTCTTACTAAAGTGCGAATAGCTGAAAAAATCCTTTCCTAATGGCAGATATTGATGAAAGGAAAGAGGAGTGAGAATTCCAGGTATCTGAACAGCTGATGGAGCCAGTGTAGACTGGATTGGGAGAATGTGAGAGGGGGTGGGGCAATAAAGAGGAACTCCATCCATCCCACAGTGGTTGAGGGTCAACTTCTCTTCCTTCCATTTAGCAAATGGCTACATGCTCATTAAAATACAGACTCTGGAATCAGACCTCGGGAGGCAAATCCCAGTGTGAGTGCTTACTCATTGTATGATCTCTTTGTCTTGGTTTTTCTAATTATAAAATGAGTTTTATGGTGATTTCTGATGCTTGGGGAGGTTGGGAGGATCCTAGGAAGAATGCACGTGAAGTCCTTGGAATACTGCCCAGACGGGCACTGGGTAGATACTGGAGATGCTGGAGCAGTGGTTTGCAATGAAAATATTGCAGTTGAATCCTGCTTCCTCCTCCCCCACCAGTTCCATAACCTTGTTCAAATCACCTAATCCCCCTGCCCCGAACCTCAGGATTTTCATCTGCAAAATAGGGGTGTACTTTTTAATATCTTACACAATGAAGCAGGGCTTCCCAGGTGGCTCAGTGGTAAAGAATCCTCCTGCCAATGCAGCAGATACAGGAACATGGGGTTTGATCTCTGGGCCGGGAATATCCCCTGGAGGAAGAAACGGCTACCCATTCCAGTACTCTTGCCGGGAAAATCCCATCGACAGAGGATTGCTAGCATGCACTACAGGCTGAAGTTTAAGGTGATTTTCTGAACCCCAAGTCCCTGGTCCCCTGCCTGCACATCCAGCAGAAGTGCTTGGCAGGACGTCTGGTTTGGATGTCGGCTCATTGGTCAGCTCACAGGTACGCTCAGGACCTGCTTCGGCAGGTGGCCTGGTTCATGGAGAATGAGCATTTACTTAGAAAGCGTCAGTGAATGGAACACCCTAAATTCAAATACTAAGCATGTCAGTATCTGTGTTGCATTTTACAAAGCATTTTCCATCAGCTCAGTTGATCTGTGTTTGACAGTCTGGTGAGACCGAGGCCATCTGAGGCACAAATGTGAGGTTGTATCACACTTTTGCTCATGGGAGTCAGGTTCAAAGCTGTGACGTGTCACATTTCAAGAAGCTATCTTTGCATTAATTGCTGTGGCTAGGGCTTCAGCTGCAGCTTCGGGGATCAGAGTTGTCAGGGGCAGCACTCACTGTCTGCTGAGATGGTCCTGCACCTGCTTGGCTGGAAGCAGAAAGTACTTCAGAGGGATCCTTCCCTCAAAGCAGCAAACTAAGGAGTCTGGTAATTGAAAAGTGTGCTGCCTGGCCATCTCTCTGGGGCCGCTGTACTGCAGTCATTGGGTAATGAATGTCAGCTACCAGCCTGCTCTACTCCAGGAGTCTGAAGGACTGTGGGGGGAAGGGAACAAAAGGTGCAGGAGAGGCGGAGGGGCGAGTGTGCACTGCAGTGCTGAGTTGGGGGAGCAGGACAGCCGTGGGGAGGGGAGTTGCTGAGCTCACCCGTTCACCTCTCATCCTGAGAAGCAGCTGGCTGTGAGGTGCCCAGCCAGGCAATTGGATCACTGAGATGGGTGGAGTGGCTTCTGCTCTCAAGGGGCTCACAGGCTAGTTGGGGTGACCTATAGGGATGTTATTAAAGTGTGGTGGGCTTCCTGTTTGCCCATCTTATGGACTGATGACAGATCATTGGACACAGAATCCCCCTGAGCATGTCTTTACTCTCTCTTTAAAAAAAATTTTTTTTCTATAGCACAATTTTGGGCTTCCCTGGTGGCTCAGTCAGTAAAGAATCTTTCTGCAATGCAGGAGACTGCCTGCCAATGCAGGAGACCCAGGTTCGATCCCTGGGTTGGGAAGATGCCTTGAAGAAAGAAATGGCAACCCACTTAATATTCTTGCCTGGGAAATTCCATGGACAGAGGAGCCTGGTGGGCTACTGTCCATGGGGTTGCAAGAGTCGGATCCGACTTAGCAACTAAACCACCACTGTAGCACAATTTTATGTGTGTATGAAACAGGGTATTAAAATTGAATTTTCATCCAGACATCAATACACAATAGCTATGACATTTCCAAGTGAGGAATCACTGTAGACATTCAATGTAAATTCTCAAGAACCATTTCCTGGACCCCCAAACACCTACTTGGATGATGTAAAAGGTAGCAAAACAGAGGAAGGAGAATTTTGTAAGTAGGCTTATTTGGGAGAGAGCTGAGGGACATGTCTCCTCTTCTGTTAAGCCAACCAACCCTTTCTCACTCCAGAGGAGTTTAGGGTAGACTCCTGATATTACCCAGAACAAACAAATACATCTCCAAACAAACAACCCCACGAATCACCTGGAAACCATCTTATTGGCACTTTTCACTTCATGAGGTTTCTCTTTCCTGTCACCAGCTTTCTTGTTAACCTTTGTGCCTGGGTTGACATGTGTCTCAATAGAGGAATCCACTCAGAGTTTGCTCTCCTAAATTCCCAATGGACATCTCTGGACTTTTTCAACTATTTGGTGTTGGCTAGATTGATCTTGTTTCTAAGAAAAAGTCTTAGTAATCTCTAAGCTCTGGAGAAGGACATGGCACCCCACTCCAGTACTCTTGCCTGGAAAATCCCATGGACGGAGGAGCCTGGTAGGCTGCAGTCCATGGGGTCGCGAGGAGTCGGACACGACTGAGCAACTTCACTTTCACTTTTCACTTTCATGCATTGGAGAAGGAAATGGCACCCCACTCCAGTGTTCTTGCCTGGAGAATCCCAGGGACGGGGGAGCCTGGTGGGCTGCCATCTATGGGGCCGCACAGAGTTGGACACAACTGAAGCGACTTAGCAGCAGCAGCAGCAATCTCTAAGCTCTGTCTCATTTCCGACAGTGACTTGTAGTATAAATGAATAAAAAATAGGCAGATTAAGCATCTTCTAATGTCCATAGGGATTTAAAATTTGATGGGAGAAACGGGCCTTGGCAGAAGTATTCCTGGGTTTGTTCTAAATCCTAAAGCTTCATGTTGTTGGTTCATGGTGAGGCTCAGCTTGCTGGCTGGCATTCTCTTCATGGGAGTCTGTTTTGTATCAATGATTGTCATTTTCTTGGAGTGCTGGGGGCTGAGAGGGAGGAACTCACATGCCCCCATGATGCTTGTTGTCACCGGATGACTCTGGAGTGGATGTATGGCAGATACTTACACACGGATGACCCTATTGGTTCTTTACAGTAGCCATCATTAGCACCAAGCAGAGCCTGAGACTAGGGTTCAGGAGTGTAGTTTATGTAGGAAGGACAAGGAATAGTAGAGACATGGGGGTGAATAATTCAGAGAAGAGAAAATGGCCAGTAAAAGGTAGATTCTGAAACCTGGGCTTTCCAGTTTAGAAACCTGCCCACCCCCAGTTCAGTCAATCCTAAAGGAAATCAACCCTGAATATTCCCTGGAAGGACTGAAGCTGAAGCTCCAATACTTTGGTCACCTGATGTGAAGAGCTAACTCATTGGAAAAGGCCTTGATGCTGGGGAAGATTGATGGCAGGAGGGGATGGAGGTGACAGAGGATGAAATGGTTGGATGGCATCACTGACTCAATGGACACAAATCTGAGCAAACTCCAGGAGATGGTGAAAAACAGGAAAGCTTGGCATGCTGCAGTCCATGAGGTCACAAAGAGTCGGACTTGACTTAGCAACAGAACAACAACACTTCCAGGTTTTTAGAGTCAAGCTTTTACACCCCAGATGCAGCACAGGGTCTCTGCAGAATTGTCTTGAAGTCAGTTAAGATCACATAACACCCATCAACCATCAAGAATCAGGCTCCATGCCAAACTCCCACCATTCTAAATGTGTATGCGTTCCTGCAGCCTTGATTACAGAGAGAGCAGGTTACATGCGTCAGAGTCTGCAGACCTGTTTATGTAATGGGGGAAGTTTTAACTCAGTTCTTGTGGAAGGCATGGAACAATGTCTGAACAATCTAAACCATTAGCCAGGAAAAGGAGGAATCGTGTAGCTTCTGTTTTCTGTACCTTACCATCAAAAACATAGAACTGGAGAGGCTTTGAGGAATGGAGTGCAGGATCAGAAGTTTGCAGGAAGAAAACCAGTTTCACGGTCAGCCTTCTTGTGCTTGTGCTTGTGCTTGGACTCCGAAAACCATTGGCTGCTTTGTTTTCCTTACACATACCTCTTTGCATTCATGAATGTGCTGAACACTGGTTCTATACCAAGGGTTATGCTAGGTTTGGGTGAGAAAAAGAGGAATAAGGCTCAATTCTCAGCCTCTGGCAGTGTATTTAAGGAGCTGGAAAATTATGGTCAAGCATGGATTGGAAGATAGAAATTCCTGGCCTCACAAATACCATCCCCATTTGCCAATGGGGACTCAGAGGACTTAAGTGAGATGGAAAATTAATACAACTGTTGACTCTTCTTTAAGTTCTGATCTCTTTAAACCAATCCTCAGTTCCTTAAGTGATGCTAAGTGTCACAGCACCATGACCCTTCCCCCTGTAGTCCCTTTGGTGCCCTAAGAAAGACATGTGGAGTCTGGTAAGGACAGAGGGAAGGAAAAGGGCCCACTGAACTGAGAAGGTATCTTGACACTGGGAAATGAGGCAGGCAGCTCCAAATAATCAGTGGGTCAATTTATTACAGGGCAACTTACTTAGAGGGTTGGATGGGGATCCAACATCAGTGATCTAGAACCATTAGTAGCTATACTTTGCACTGTTGAGGAGCCCCTGGGATGATTTATAATTAATCTAGGGTCCCGAAGAGTTGGACATGACTGGGCACATATACACACATAGGAGTATGTCCTTAGTGGCTCAGTGGTAAAGAATCTTCATGCCTATACAGGAGACTCAGGTTCAATCCCTGGTCCGAAGATCCCCTGGACAAGGAATTGGCAACCTGCTCCATTATTCTTGCCTGAGGGAACCCCATGGACAGAGGAGCCTGGTGGGCTACAGTCCATAGGGTCACAAAGAGTTAGACACAACTGAGAGACTGGCTGAACAACAAAAGCAAATAGAGGTACGTGCTTGGGAACAAGGCATGCATTCCTAAGTCAAGATTTATGAATGGGTAGCTAGACTCATGGGTGCTGGGAATATATCAGCCAAGGTCTTCATCATTTTTTGGAGGCTACCAGAGCACAGAAACCACCTGGACTTAACAATTGTTGTGTGTGGGTTCATCTGCTTGGTCACATCCGACTCTTTGCAACCCCATCAACTGTAGTCCTCCAGGCTCCTCTTCTCCACAGAATTTTTCAGGCAAGAATACTAGAGTGGATTGCCATTTTCCTCCTCTAGGGGATCTTTCCAACCTAGGAATCAAACCTGCGTCTTCTACATTGGCAGGCAGATTCTTTACCACCAGAACCACCTGGGAAGCCCAACAATTATTAAACAATACATATTAACTACAAAACCGTTGACGACAGAGAAGTGATTTACCAACCTGGACAGTCCTAGGCTTCAGTGGAAGAATAGGAGGAACTGCATGGGCCCAAGATGGCGTCAGTTATGTTAACAGCTATGCTCTGGCCAGCTCTAGTTTTGTACTAGCCACTGGAAGAGAGCTCCAAGATAGACTTTGGGATGCACCTTGTATGGGAAACAGAGTGTCAGGCTCAGGAGGGGCCAGTGTCGGGTTGGTGAGGCAGTTGTGGTCATGGTGAGTCCCTAGTAGGAGCAAGCACACTCGAGCTCATACAAATAAACATCTTCTTTGCAGGTCTGACCCCCCTGGAAGGAACTAAGGACACCTTTACCAGCTTCCAGCAGGTTTATCTCTGGAAAGGTGAGCTCTGTGGTGGGGACCGTGGTGAGCAGGACACTCATCACAGGAGACCATGTGGTCCTACTTCTCATTCATGGTGTGCTCTGCTCTCCAGAAAGAAACTGTAGAGATTTACTGTCCACGTGAGTGCCCTGTGTGGAGAGAAGGGCCTCAATTCTCATCAGATACTAAAGTGTAGAGCAAAAATGAAAAGTGTGGAAACCCAAGGAGAGATGAAGTAAGCACTGGGTCCTGTGAGATCAAGTTCATTGACCACAAGGTGTCTTTGTCAGTAGGATGGGAGCTCTGAGGACACCACACATTGGAGGCCCTTCTCCTGGGGGACTCAGACCCAGGTGCCTCCCTCCCAGGAGCTCGGTCATCTTTCTCATCATGTTGGACTCATCCTACATGCCTTTCACAGTCTCTGGCTCTGAGTAGGCACTTGGCCAATGTTCATAAACTCAAAGGAGGACAAACAAAGCAGTGAAGAATCCACCTGCCAATGCAGGAGACATCGATTTGATCCCTGGGTTGGGAAGATCCCCTGGAAGAGGAAATGGCAGCCCACTTCAGTATTCTTGCCTGGAGAATTCAATGGATAGAGGAGCCTGGTGGGCTACAGTCCATGGGATCACATAGAGTTGGACATGACTGAGCAACTGAGCATGAACAACTTTTATAATAGTGTATATAACTATACTTCAATTAAAAAAAATAAAAAAAAATAAAATTCTTGTAAATAACTTTCTAGTTGGTGGAAAATTAAGGACTTGCTTCTCCCCAGGACAGTTGCCCCACTAAGCAGAAGCATCCCAAGATCCACCTAAAACCTAGTTCCCTCATCATGGAAGACCTGTTACTGACTTGGGAGTTTTCTTTAACTCTTTTGAATTCCATTTCATCTACTCTCCACCTGCCTGTTCTAGAATAAGTTATTTCAAGTCTCTGAGTCTCAGTTTTCTCAAGAGTAAAATGGAAATCTTACTCCTTACCTTCATGGAGTCTTGTGAAGACCAATATTTATGAGCACACTCTGTTAACTCTGGAGGATTTTGTAAATGTTGATAATTTCAGCATCAAGGACAATAATAGCTCTCTTATGGAGAGGTTGATTGATGTTCCATAAAAAGCCAAAGAATGCAGAACTATGCCACTGGATTTGTTCAGATCTTATTGGGGCCCCTGGCTGTGGACCCTGAGGATTTCTCACATTGTCATTATCATTTTGTTGACCAGAAGAATACCTCCCCTTTCCTCCTGAGTATTAGAACAATAATCCCTTTTTCTCTCCTAGATTCTGACATGGGGTCTCGGTCTGAGTCTATGGGATGCAGAAGAGACATGGAACCAAGGCCAGCATCTCCAACAGAAACAGGTACCCACCCCAAACTTCTTGATATACTTGGGGGTCTGGCTGTGGAGACAAGATGGTCATGCCAAAGGTCTGATCTGTGAATGGACCCATGATGGGTAAGCTGGAACTTTCAAGTCTGGGCTGAGCAGAGCTGGGAGCTGTCTTCACAGATGAAGGCTGCCATTTGGGAGGGAGATAGATATTCCACGTGGCTTCAGAAGACAGAGGGCATATCAGTGGTTCTCATTTACAAAGAGGCAGATTTGACTCCTTGACTTCCTAACTGTGGGGTGGGCTACTGCGGTCAGGACAGACAAGTCACATGAGTCTTCAGGGAGATTGGACAGAAATGTTGTGAGCAAGAGTCCTGCCTTAGTGAAAAGTTGAGCCAGAGAGCTCTCAGGTTTACTCCCCAACAAAGATTCTAAGATTTTGCAACTCCATAATTTTTAGGATTTTCTGGGACCTTCCGAACTTTTCTTGCCTTACCAGACTCCCAGCCATATTGATTCCAAACTGGCTCTGGGATCATTGAGCCTGCAAGTGTGTGTGTGTGTGTGTGTGTGTGTGTGTGTGTGTGTGTGTGTGTGTGTGTGCACGTTCATATGTGAGAGAGAGAGAGAGTCAGAAAGAGAGAGAGAGAGACAGACAGAGAGATTTGCCATGAGATAAAGCCAAAGGAAGTTGACTCGCCCTTTCTTTTTCAGATTTGACAACAGGCCTTTTCTCCTCTGTGGACCTTAACCAGGTCATTGTTGATCGAAACCTATCCCTGCCCAGCCAGCAACACTGGCTTTTCAAACACTTATTTTCGCTTCAGCAGGCAAACCTGTGGTGCCTTTCTCGTGAGTATCTTAGCCCTCATCTGCCTTCTTCTCCACCCTGTGGTCAGGCAACACAGGCCTAGGTTAACAACTCTTGAGACATAGACAAGATCAAATTCAATAGCATAACTCAGAGGCCACTTCAGTATTAGTGTCATGAGTGATACAGAAGACAGGACATAACCACATCTTCAGAAGCTGATTGTGTAGTCAGTATCTACTCTGCTCCCAGAACCTATCATCCAATCATCCAATAATCCATGCATGAATCCATCCATCCTCCTATCCATCCATCCATCCATCCATCCTCCTATCCATCCATCCATTCATCCATCCATCCATCCATCCATCCATCCATCCATCCATCCCCCTATCCATTCATCCATCCATCCATCCATCCATCCATCTATCCAACAGTCCATGCATCCATTTATCCAGCAATCCATCCATCCATCTATCAATTTATCTATTCATCCATCCGTCCATCTATTAATCCATCCATCCATCTATCCAACAATCCATCCGTTCATCCACCTATCCACCTATCCATGCATCCATCCATCCAACAATCCATCCATCCATCCACCTATCCATCCATCCATTTATCCATCTATCCAACAATCCATCCATCCATCCATCTATCATCTATCCAACAATCCATCCATCCATTCATCCAGCTATTCTCTACCCAATAGGTATGTCCTGTGTTGAGCATGTGCTATGTTCTAGACTCTGTGTTTGACCTTGGGGATGAGAAAATAAAAAGTGAATCAGTCATACCCCTCTCTCTCAACAAGCTCACATGTACCAGAGCAAAGTCAGACATGAGAGTGGGAGCAGAGGAGACTGTTCACAGTGTCACCAAGTTTTACATCCTGTGGTCTGTAGTCTGAGACCCTGACTGCCTCTGAGATGCTCCTGGGGAAGGCTCAATGGAATTTCACCCTCTCTCCTCCTATATTGCTGAGTTTACAGCTGACCCCTCACCCTCCCGGCTCTGCCTTTATTCAGAGCCCCCTGGACTCACTGTTTTCCAGCTGGCAGAACCCTGGTATTTTTCTTGAGGCTTCCAGACTGGGCAGCCTCTACTGTCCCAGAAGATCCTGCAGGGATAACCTTCCCCCGCCAGCCTCCCAGGGACTAACACCCAGCTTCTGTCTTGCCTGTAGGCTGTGTTGGAGAGCCCTCTTTCTGTCAGCTGGCAGAGGTAATGGACAGTGAACCCTTGTACTTCATCTGCACCCTCTACCCGGAAGCCCAGGTGTGTGATGATATCCTGGAGTCCAGTCCCAAGGGCTGCAGGCTGATCCTGCCCCGAAGGCCAAGTGCCCTCTACAGGAAGAAAGGTGAGCGCTTGGTCGGATCATCCCAAACTGCATTTTCAGTGGGCTGCTGACTCTGTGGTTTTAGAAATACCCCGATCAGCTCTTCTTCTTTTCTAAGGGAAGTTACCCAGGCTTCTTGTAGAGATGCAGAGGCATTTAGAAATGTATCAGATTGACCAGAGAGAAGAAGCTTGCTCTGGACTCCACTGCTCTTAGAAATCATGTTTATTGAGCATAGCAGTGGGAATTCCCATTGGATGTTTATCAGAGAAAATCCCAACAGCTGTGGCTTCAATAAGACAGAAGTTGATTTTACCCTTTGGGAACATCAGTGATACTCTGAGGAGAGGGATTCACCTTGCACAGTTTTCACTTCTTCCGTGATGTTGTGATCTTCCGCTTACTGTTCTGTCTTCTTTGTTGGAGGCCTTTCTTAGGTATCTGGTAACCCTTGATTTTCCACTTCAATGTAAGAGAGGGGCCCAGAAGCTAATTGGGAAGCTCTAAGTGTGTGGTGGGAGCATGTTGACCTTGGGTTTCTTTGTAGGATGACCTAGTTGGGCCGCCCTTTGGGGACTCCCTCACATCTATGTGGACTTCCTTGGTGGCTTAGATGGTAAAGAATCTGCCAGCAGTGCAGAAGACCTGGCTTCGATCCCTGGGTTGGGAAGATTCCCTGGAGAAGGGAATGGCAACCCACTCCAGTATTCTTGCCTGGAGAATCCCATGGACAGTGGAGCCTGACAGGCTATAGTCCATGGGGTCAAAGGGTTGAACATAACTGAGCGATGAACACTTTCATATCTACGTGCTTAGGCCCTTCCTCCAGATGAATCGTGTATAATATCTGGCCTGGGGACATGAGCCTGGCTGCTTATGGTTTAGATGCCAAATAAGGTTGGAAAAATGAAGGAGTCTCAATGTTCACCACTTAGACTAACTGGAAAAAAAATTCCCTGGCTTCAGCATGGTCCTGTTTGCACTGTAACTCGCTCTGGTGCCCCTGAGAGACCTCACCTTTGTACAATGGGAAGGGGAGGTTGTTGGAAAACAAGAAGACCTCTGGAGACATACCTGCTTCTGTAAAAGACTTCCATGCCATTCTGCCTCAGCTCACTTTCATCCCAGTACTGTGGATGCATAAAGCTTTCAGGACTCCAGAAGATGTATGTGTGTGTGCCCAGTCGTGTCTGACTCTCTGTGACCCCATGGACTCTAGCCTAGGGCCTTCCCAGGTGGCACTGGTGGTAAAGAACCCACCTGTCAATGCAGGAGACGTAAGAGGTGAGGTTCGATCCCTGGGTCGGAAAGATCCCCTGGAGGAGGACATGGCAACCCGCTCCAGTATTTTTGTTTGGAGAATCCCATGGACAGAGGAGCCTGGCAGATGGCAGTCCACAGGGTCATATAGCGTCGGACACGACTGAAGTGACTTAGCTCACACAGACTGTAGCCTGCCAGGCTCCTCTGTCCATGGGATTCTCCAGGCAATATACTGGAGTGTTGCCATTTCCTGCTCCAAGGTTCTTCCTGACCCAGGGATTGAACCCACGTCGCCTGCATCTCCTACATTGGCAGGCAGATTCTTTACCACTGAGCCACCTGAGAAGCACCCCCAGAGGGTGTATGGGGTTGCTTCTGCCCACAGAAAAGTCAAGAATTCAGCCTTCTTAGGTTTATGAAGTCAATTTTTACTCCTCTCTATTTTTTCTAGCTTCCAAAATTTGTCACTCTGTCTTCTTTCCTATTCTCTTTTGCCTTGTGGGTGTATGCCTTTACAAAAATCCCTTTGCTGTGATTTTAGTGAGATTTGGGGAGAGAACAGAGAGTAAGTCTGTGGGTTTAATATGCTATCTTTAATCAGAAGTTCTCAGTAGGGGTTTGTATACTTTGTCCCCTACAGAAGTATTTTTCTGGTTACAGTGCATCTCCCCTTAAATAATATGATGTCTTTCTTCCTCTGTGTAGTTGTGCTGCAAGACAGAGTGAAGAATTTTTACACTCGCCTACCATTCCAAAAGCTGACGGGGATTTCCATTAGAAACAAAGTGTCTATGTCTGACAAATCCATTTCCAATGGGTAAGCTGCTTTCATTCATCCCTGCCCTCTACAATACTTATTATGAGGACCCTTCTATTTTCATAAAGAAGGTGATGTGATATCAGTTAAAGACACAAGCATAAAAAACTGCAAAACTCAAAGCAAAGGTGTAAAAGTAATAAAGAGGCAACTCTATCTTAAAACCGTGGCTAAGGTCAGTGACTCATAATCAACACAACATTTAGCCCTGAACCTAAGGCCAGCTGATGCAAAAGGGGAACTTGACCTGTGTTTTTTTTTTTTTAATCAGTTAATACGAATTATCAAGCATTGAAATTAACTTGATCAGCAAAGTCTCCCTACTGCATTCAGAACCCAGAGAGCATGCAGAACTTTTCATAGGGTCCGAGGCATATAAAGTCTTTTATTTAATTTTTTATTTAAAAATGTATCCTGTGGAACTTCCCTGGTGATGCAATGGTTTAGACTGCACTCCCAATGCAGGGGGCATGGATTCAATTGCTAGTCAGGGAACTAAGATCCCACATGCTACACAGTGAAGCTGAAAAAAAAAATTAAGAAAAGTTTTAAAAATATATTTTAATTAGCTATAACTTAGTTGTTTTCATTGAATGTGACTAGTGTTTCTCTCCACTAGTCTGTGAATCTCATCCATCAGAATTGCCAGAAGGGCTTCTTACAACCTGTGGTCCTGGATCTTACCCTGGACCTCCCGAATCAGCATTTACAGGGGGCTCAGGAATGTGAATTTTAACCAAGTTCTCCCTGTAGAAGTTAGAATTTGAGAGTCATCCATCTATGAGCCATGGATCTCCAAAGTGTTGTTGATATATAAAACTATGCCCTGCTGCTGGCATTTAAGATTGGCTTTCGAAAACGGAGTTTAAAAGATGATAAAAGAGGTCTGGCTGGGCACTGCCTACGCTGATGGGAGTGGGGAAGAAAGGGAGGGTGGAAAACGGGGATCAGCCTGGCCCTGGTGCTGGGTCGGGGGTTGCAGGAGCAGAGATTGTGTGTCTGGATGCTGGGAAGGGTGTCACAGAGAGCAGGCCCCCAGAAGTCAGAATGACAGTGATTCAGCCCACCTCGAGGATCCCGTCCAGCACAAACCTTCAGGCCTCCTCTTTCTCCTCTTCTGCCAGCTTCTTCGAATGTGAGCGATTGTGTGACATGGACCCATGCTGCACCGGCTTTGGCTTTCTGAACGTTTCTCAGTTAAAAGGTAATGGTGGTAACAACTCCTTCTGTAAAGTACCCAGCACTTTACAGTCTAGAAACATGTTCACACCTATGTTGTTGTTTAGTCGCTAAGTCGTGTCTGACTCTTTTGTGACTCCATGGTCTGTAGCCCACCAGGCTCCTCTGTCCATGGGGTTTCCCAGGCAAGAATACTGGAGTGGGTTGCCGTCTCCGTCTCCAGGGGAACTTCCTGACCCAGGGATCAAACTTGCATCTCCTGCATTGGCAGGCAGGTGGATTCTTTACCATCTGGTCCACCAGGGAAGCTCTGTTCACATTTATGGTCTGATCTAATCCACAGCATCTCCTCGTGGGGGCTTGAGAGAGGACAGGTGGCTGGTAAATATGGTAGCTGGGACAGGGCTACTGGCCAGTACCCAGTCAGCCGGACACCACGCTTGTGCCTGACCCAAGTAGCCTTCCTGCCATGGCTCACCAAACTGTCTTCTGCTTTCTTTTCAAGACCTGGATCAGGCAGCTTGGTGGGCTGAACGTGGAATCCCTCCATATGATCTGCATTTGAAACTTGATTCTGTCATGTACTAGACGAATGATCCTGGATGAGCCACTGTGTCTCTCTGAGTCTCAGTTTCCTCATCTGTAAATAGAGACACAGGTGCTAGCCTCCTCACAGGCTTCTGTGAGGACGAGCAGTATGATGCAAACAGAGCACAGCTCTGGGTGCGTGAAGGATGCTTGACAAGTGTGTGTTGCCCCCGCTGCCGTGTTCTTAGACCAGAAACTCACTAAGGCAGCAGGGTTTTCATCAGTGGCTACGATCGTCCCTGGAATAGGGCGCTTCACCCCACGCGTCTGCCGAAGGATGAGTTTGCAGAATTCCTCTCATTCAGTTAGAATCTCGCATCATGATCATGTCCCTGGTCCTGGTTACTTTTCGCTCCAGGAGGAGAGGTGACGTGCCTAACTCTGAACAGCTTGGGCCTTCAGACATGCAGCGAGGAATATGGAGGGGTCTGGCGCATTCTGGACTGTGGCTCCCCAGACACTGAGGTCCGTACCTACCCCTTCGGATGGTACCAGAAGCCTGGTAAGTGACCTGCCCTGAGCAGCTACGCAATTATTGCTCAGTGCCCTGGGGAGTGGATGTTATTTCCTCCATTTTAAGATGAAGAGAGTATGGCGCAGAAAGCGGAAGTTATTTGACCCGAGCCACATAGCCAGCAGGAAGCAGTCAGGTTACAAACCCAGCTCTGACGACTCCAAACTTCTCTCTTCCCCTTTCATGCTGTGCCTGGTGGGTCTCCCACATCCCACGAGCTATTGGATGTGAAACTGTCTAGATGCAATGTCTGGCTGGTTTTCCCCCAGCTCAACTCAACTGGCCATGGAGGCCATTGACTAATAAATTGAAAAAATAAAACTGACTAATAAACTAATAAATTAAACCAGTGGTAGGTTGGCCGTGTGTTCCAGAACCATGTCCAAGCCTAGAGACCTGGGATGGGGCTCCTTGGTGGAATCTAGTCCTTGACACTTAAACATGAATTTACTAACTAATCCCAAGACATTTTGTTGCTGCGTAGCAGATTTTTTTGGAGTTGGTTGTTACCAGGCCGAGTGGAATCCTCTTTGCTCCCTCCTTGAGTATCCTGTGTTTGGGGGTTCACTCTATCTATGACTTTTATTTTATCTTAACATCTTGAAGTGTTTTAAGGAAAACGTCAGGCCTGTATGATGAAATAGCCTCAGTGGGTTTCTGTGTATGTGTGCTAAGTTGCTCAGTTGTGTCTGACTCTTTGCAACCCCATGGGCTGCAGCCCAAAGGTGCCTCTGTCCATGGGATTCTGTAGGCAAGAATACTGGGGTGGGTTCCCATGCCCTCCTCCAGGGGATCTTCCCACCCAGGGATCAAACCCATGTCTCCTGCAGCTTCTGCATTGCAGGTGGATTCTTTACTGCTGAGCCACTGGGGAAGCCCTGGGTCTCCATGAGGGAGAGGAGGGGTAATATGCCATACAGAGGAGGCTTTAACTATCTCACAGAGACTGGGGCATGAATGCCTGCCTAGGTCGGTGGCTCTGCCGGAGATCCAAAGCCAGCTCTGGGTATTTAGGGCCTTCAGGACTGAATTCTCACTGTGCAATGCCTCTTTGCCCATCTGTCCTCTCACACCTCTTCCCGTCTCCTCACCCTACCTACCAAAGGCTGGAAAATGTCATTTTTCATCTTTCCATTGCGCAGGGAAGGGCTGGGTAAAAAGAATCTAAGACATAATTCATTTGTTCAGAAATATGGGAATCAGACCTGAGTGTTACAACATCTTGGCAGGAGTTGGCAAGGAAAAGTATTCAAGGTAGTTATTGTCCAACTCTTTTCCATCTGTTCTGTTTCTTTTTATCTGACTGCAGAGACTATTAACTTTTTCCGACATATATTTCACAGGGTCAGACTGAGGACTCAGGAGTTCTGACTGGGCATTGGTCGAGCATCAGCCGTGCTGCGGGGGTCTCTGGTTTTCTAAATCCAGCCTCTGTTCTTTGGGGTCTTCTTGTGTGTGTGCCTGGCTGAATGCAAGCACTTGACAAATGTTATCCCATCTAATCCTCACAACCACTGTTAGGTGAGGAAACAGAGGTCCAGGGAGGCTAAGTCACTTTCCCAAGGTCACACAGAGCAGGTAAATGATGGAGTTTGGACTCAGGATTGTTGGACTTTGTCAAAAAGAACCAGGTCCAAATAATCAACTGTATA
Organism: Dama dama; assembly: GCF_033118175.1. Taxonomy (NCBI): domain Eukaryota; kingdom Metazoa; phylum Chordata; class Mammalia; order Artiodactyla; family Cervidae; genus Dama; species Dama dama. The sequence continues at coordinate 9,283,665 of NC_083701.1, read as the reverse complement.
ACCAAATGATGTGGCTATACTCAGCGGTGTGACATATTCACTATGATGTAATGGCTGAATATGAACACAATATGATTCCTATCCTCCAGGTGCTCACCTTAAGGAATAATTGATCTTGTTGCTGTTTAATTGCTCAGTTGTGTCCAACTCTTTGAGACCCCATTGACTGTAACCTGCTAGGCTCCTCTGTCCATGAGTTTTCCCAGGTGAGAATACTGGTGTGGGTTGGCCATTTCCTTCTCCAGGGATCTTCCTGACCCTGGGATCCAACCCACATCTCCTATGGATTCTTTACTACTGAGCCACCTGGGAAACCCTAAGGAGCAATTACAGACTGTAACTAAATAAGCCATTCTAGTGCTGGATTGCTCATATCATAAATCTAGAAGTTTTGAAACTCTGTTGAGTGTCCATACTGAGTCATACATTGTGCCAGGCAATGGGAAATGTGAAATTAATAAGATGTAGTCATTTTTCTTATTATAGATGCTCACATTCCTAGTAAGGAGGTCGTGGGCGTATATGATTAACTGTACCATCCTAGACTCAGGACCAGAACAGACATGCACAAGGAGTTGTGGGAATACAGGAACAAGAAATTAGCTCTGCTTCCGAGAGGTGGAGATCCGTTACTGACAGCCTCCTGCAAGCCCTCTTTCATGCTTCAGGGACCACTCCCTGCAGGTTCTGGTCTGCTGGCCTGGAGCTGCCCTCGCAGGCAGGTTTCCACCCTGTACACTGCCTGTTTTCAGTGCTTGGGTGAGTGGGGTGAAAGATATTAAAATGCCACAATGGCATCAGTTTCTCAGGACTCCTGGCTGGAAAACACCCTGAGATGTGCATGGCTCAAGGCCATTCTGGTGTGAGTGGCTCTCAATCTCCCATTTAAAAAGAGCGGAAGAAAGAGGGCTGGCTGACACAGAGTTTTGGTGACCTGATGTGACCCATGGCTCCCATCAGAGCAAGACCAGGTTCTCACCAGTCCATCTTTCTCCCTTAAGTCATCTGCATCAGAAGCAGGTGGTGGGGTAGGTCTTAAGACTTGATGAATGATCTCCTCCTAAGACCCAGGCAGAGAAAAGGAATATTATTCAAGGAAACTGGCTCCACTACTTAGACTGGTCTTGTAGTTGAGTCACACTGATCCAGTACGAAGTCACCTTTTGATTTGTGACATATTTTGAGCCAAAACACAGTCAGTCACCTTCTGAATTCTGAACCTTAGTATGGCCTTGTATTCTATTTTCTGTTGTAGACAAAACTACACCAGTGTAACTCTGGAAAACCCAACACACAAGCTGACATTGTCATTACTTTTTCCCCTTCCTCATCGTTGTGTTAGACAGTCGCACACAGTCAGAGGAGGGAGGGGCCCTGCAGGAGGAGGGAGGCTGCACAGAAGGTCCTGCGCCTTGAAGGGTGACCTCTAAGTCAGCGTTGGCACAGGAAACAGGGTTTTTACAAAGAAATTCTTGCAAAGAATTTCTGTAATAGATTTCACCCTGGCTTCAAATCCATGGCTTGGTTGTGTAGCATCCTGCCTTCAGTGGTTTTTGGGGTGTCATGACCTTGAGCACTGAACTGTGAGAGCATGTACCTCAGGGGAGAGTGAGATTCCTTCTGAGATACGGCTGGGGAGACCCTGTCGTGAAACTCGGAGAGGCAGAGGCGAGCAGGGTGCACGGAGAGGCAGGGAATGTGGTCAAGGACCTCAGGGCAGAAACCCAAACCCAGAGAGATGACAGATGGATGGGTAGATCCAAAGATCGATACAAAGATAGATGATAGATCGATGGGCAGATAGATAAATAAACAGATGATGGACAGGTAGATACATACATACATACATACATATTCCCCGGTGGCTCAGATGGTAAAGAATCTGCCTGCAATGCGGGAGACCTGGCTTTGATCCCTGAGTTGGGAAAATCCCCTGGAGAAGGGAATGGCTATGCACTCCAGTGTTCTGGCCAGGAGAATTCCATGGACAGAGGAGCCTGGCGGGCTACAGTTTATGGGGTTGCAATGAGTCGGATAAGACTGAGCCACTTTCACTTTCATATATACCTTGGCACATAGTTACCTAGACATAAAGCATGCCTTCTCTATTGCCATCTATGTTGAGTGATGAGCGTGGACTCCTGACTTGACTCCAGGCTGAGAACCAGACACAAAAAGCATAATGTGGGGTCTGTATCTAAAGAACTGGATGGAAGAAAGGGACAGGAAGGGCCATTTGTTGAGCTCCTAATGTAATAATAATATGTTCTGACGCTCAGTCGTGTCCGACTCTTTGCAACCCCATGGAGCTCACCAGGCCCCTCTGTCCATGGGATTCTCCAGGAAGAATACTGGAGTGTGTTGCCATACCCTCCTTCAGGGGATCTTCCCGACCAGGGATCAAACCTGGGTCTCCTACATTGCAGGAGGAGTCTTTACCATTGGAGCCTCCAGGGAAGCCCCTACTACACGTCAAACACCGTGGAAGCACCAGAGATAGGAAGTCCTTCCCCAAAGGGTTGAGCCTGGCCTGGGAGGCAGACGTGAGAGAAGGAACATTTCTCAGGCACTTAGTGATGCCAGAAACACTTCTGCAGTGCTCTCCCCGAGTTCGCTAGGACCGCTGTGGGGCTGGTGCTCTCCTAGCCCCGCATCTGGAGTAATTACTCCCTCTCCCAGAAACGACTCAGCCCTCTGGCTTGTCTTACTGTGGGGAGATGCAAGGGGGCTCCTGGAGCACAAAAGGGGGGCAAGAAATGTTGTTTTACAAGGGATCACACCGGAGCCGCTCTAGGGGGAGTCTGGGCGGAGTTGAAGGAGTGTCACGTGGAGGGTGCAGGGACAGTGGGTAGGATGGCCATGGTCCTTCCCTGCAACCCCGGGGCCCCCAGAGACCTGCATGCAAGAGACACGACTCTGGTACTGAGCTGTGTTCTCAGAACAAAAATGGAAGTCAAGTCTCCTAGGAGCCCGGAGAGAGGCACAAACCTAGAGCTGTGAGGGCCCAGAGGGGCCCCCCAGAGAGCCATGTGATTTCTCACTGCTGTCCGCAGTGAACAGAAAGTTCCAGGGATCTGAGCACAGAACTCAGAGGCCCAGGCCTAGTGACTGTGGATGCAAATGAGGCTGTTTGCAGCCCCTTCCGGGCAGGGCGACAGTACTCAAAGAGGAAGCATCTTAGCAACCAGGGTGGGGATGGAAGGGGAAGAGGCTGCACTGTGGTCCAGCTGCCTTGGGCCTCCGGGCTGCCTGGAAGGGGGCGCCTCTCAGAGGGGAGCTGAGCTGCTATTCAAACCGCCACCCCCCCCCGCCCCATCCCCCCACCCCGTGCAGCCATGTGTGGCCTGAAAGTGGGGCAGGGTCTTTGGTTTGTTTACAAAGTCAAATGCGGCTTCTAAAAAAAACCAATAGAAGCCTCCCACTTCCTCTCTTCTGCTAAACAAATGCACTTGGACCCTGTAGATAGATGTTCTAGATATGGGAATGACTTGGAAAGGAAGTGACTGGCTCTTCTAATTATGCCTTTCTGCAGCCCACATAGAAACCACTGCACGTAGGAGAGCTTACTGTCTAATTCATTCCTCAGCATCACTCACATCCCAGCACGAGCGTCTGCCACTTGCTTAGCATGGTGTCAGCTCCTTGGCTAGGCTAGTGTTAAGTCTTATTTAGTCCCTAAACAATGTGATGAGGTGGGGTCTCTCCTTACCCCCATTTTCTGCTCTTCTGGCAAATGTGTTACAATTAGGGAGGGCTGGGCAGGTACAGGGCGGGGTGTCATGGTTGCCACTTTCCATGGTGTAAACACCCCGGCCACAGCCCATTTCAGGCCACCAGCTGGATGTCACTGAAAGCAGAGTTGGGAAGAAGCAAGAAGGGTTACCATCCTTTTGCTTCACAAGCATGAATTAGCTGAGCAACTGGCTCAAATTTGCACAGTGCGATTCTCTGTAGGAGGGCCCCCAGGGAACGAGGGTGTTGAGATTTTCAGTGCCCCGGGGGGCCCAGGGAGGCTGAGAACTTTCAGGGTTCAGCTATTCCTGCACGGTGCAGAAGGTCCCACCCAGAGGGTCGACAGCACCCTGTCAGGAAACACTGGGGGCTGAGAAAGAGTAAGTAAGGCAGTAGCAGCAGATCTAGGTGATAGTGCCTGGATGTGCACGTGGTAATTATCCCTGTGGACAGCTTGCCTAACTGTTCTCACAAGCCTTGGATATATAGAGGTTCTGGCGACTCATTAATGTTGTATAAATCTTTCCTTCACAAACTGAGCTTGCTTTGAATTTCCAGACAGACTTCCAGAAGGAGAATCACTGGGCCCAAGAGGGTGGACTTGTTACAGATCCGTCAAATAACTGTTCTCTGGAGTGTGCTGACTCTCAAGGTCTTTGCTCTGAGGAAGCAAAGATGGACATTTAAATGAACTCGCTGGCCCCCTGGCTACCGTGGAGGGTGGTGGGTGGTTCTGAGTTTTGTGTGAGGAGCTCACAGGACGCTGGGTGACAGAAGCCTTGGCTCAGTGACCCTCAGAGTGAGTCCGTGGACCAACAGGGTCAGCATCACCTGGGAACTTATTAGAAATGCCAAATCTTGGGCCTCAGCTCACACCTGCTGGGCCAGACACTGCAGGGGAAGCTCACACTGTGTGCGTCACCAAGGCCTCCGGGGCATTCCAGTGTCCGCTGAAGGCTGGGAACCAGGCTCTAGAATGATGACTGGGAGCAGGTGCTTTTAGGCAGATGGAGCCAAGCAAAATGGACACATAAGAACTGAGGCTCTAGAACTCAGGGAGGCTGGGTCACAACGTGTCCGACCAAAGTGAAGAAGGCAGAGGAGGAGATGGGGTGGGAGGGGACCCAACCCGGGGCTTTGGGGACCAGATGGAACAAGAATCTGACTTGAGGTTTTTGTGGAGGCAGACAAGGCTGAGCATCGATGATAAGGATGTGTTACTATGAAAGACTGACATATGTTTTTTAAGTTTTGCTTCACTGACAATTTCAGTAGTGCTGAAATTTTTAATTTTATTTTACTTTATTTTATTTTTTCTTTTGGTCATGCCCCAAGGCGTGTGGGATCCTTGTTCCCTAGCCAGGCATGGAACCTGCACCCCCTGCATTGGAAGCTCAGAGTCTTAATCACTAGACTGCCAGGAAGTCCCAAAAAGGCTGATATTAAGAGTAAATAGTGGCCAGCATTTATTGAGTGCTTACTGTATGCCCAAAGCTTCACATATACTAACTTATCTAAGCCTCAGAGCCCTAAATGAGGTACTATCATTACTCCCATTTTACAGACAGGGAAGCTGTGGACAAGGAAGGTAACCCTGGGTTCCTGACCCTTGACCCTAAGCCTCACCCATGACCCTTAACCGCTGCCTGTGCTGCACTGTAGCTCAGAGAGGGAGAAAGTCTGGCCGCACTCCTGGTCTGGGCCATTGGGAGATAAGGATGCTGCGGCTTTGAAGACTGTGATCTGTTCAGTAAGGGGAGAGGCAGGGGAGAGGGCGATTAGCACTGATGAGCCACCTCCCGGGTGTGTGCAGTCTCTCGTTTAATTCCGACATCATCCTCTCATACCAGTGCCCGAAGCTGGGGATAGAAGAAGCCAGATCACTTGCCCATTTGCCCTGCTTCTAAGAGGCACATGGAGGTTGGAGCCCAGGTCTGTCTGCCCACCTACTCCAGGTTTTGTCCACCTGCCCTGCCGCCTGCCATGAAGAGCTGTCTCGTGACGTGTCAGGCCCTGACACTACCTCCTGTCATGCTCATGGCAATTCTCAGCATTCGCTGTGTCATCCCCATTGTACAGATGTGGAAACTGAGGCCCAGAGGGGCTAAGTGCTTCCCCTAAGTGAGCCAGCTAAGCAGCGATAGTGGGCATTTCCTCTGTTCACCGCATGTCTCTAGACGTCCACTCTCTGGACCATGGCTGGTGTGCACTTTTGCACCTGTGGCTTTGGCAAATGGTGTGAAAATAAGTGCTGTGTGTCACTCGTAGGCAGAGCTGTGAGAGCAGGGCAACCTTGTCCTGCCCAGCCGGAGCGTCTGGGAGGCAGGGGTCTGATGGAACCTCCCCTTGCCTGGGGCTGAAGGGGCTTGACACGGAGGAGAGCCCCCAGCATCTGCAGCAGGCACGTAGCTCAAGGGAGAGGAGACCCTTGGT